>NC_138779.1:175043220-175643220 GCF_965119305.1 Pelophylax lessonae
GGTAGCATAAAACAAATTGGCCGAAAATGTTAACAAATTTTTGATTTTTACATTTTTTTGGGGGGAATTTCATATAAAAAAATGTGAAAAATATTGTTATTTTTGCAAAATTGACGCTCTTTTTTTGTTTATAGAGCATGATCAAAAAAGCGCACAGGTGATCAAATATCACCAAAAGAAAGCTCTGTTTGTGGGAAAAAAAGGACGCCAAATTCGTTTAGGTACAGCGTCGCACGACCGCGCAATTGTCCGTTAAAGTCACGCAGTGCCGAATCGCAAAATACCCCCTGGTCGGAATGGGGGTAAAATCTTCCGGGGCTTAAGTGGTTAATTGACACCCCCTGCGTATCGCATATGGCAGTGTGAACTGCCAGAGGTGCGGGTGCGATGCAGGAACACGCTGTATATTCGCAGCGTTCCCGCATCGCACAAATGTGAACCGGCACTCAGAAAGACGTTTAACTTCTCATGTCCTATCTGAAAGTGGATCCATGCTAAAACTACGGCGGCTGGTTGGCAAGTGGGTAAAGTGATTGTAAACAAACACCTTGGTAAACAACCCATGCAGTTTAAAATAGAAATGAAAGGCAAAACAATTGTGTTTAAATATAGAAAAATGTTTTCCATTTTATGATAAATGATCACATTCCCTCTGTTCTCAGTGGCATAAGAGCTGTGGGGAGGAGAGGCAGCAGCACACTGAGCTTACCAGTGAAAGGCCAGCTTGGGGGGGGGGGGTGTCAGGACAAGTCTGGTCATTGGAGGAGAGCAGGCTGAGTTCCCAGTATAGCTAGAGAACTGACCTCGATGCGCACCTCTAGCACATAGTTTTGTACACAACTAAATGCAACACTATAATCGATGGGCCCATACACCCCTGGTTCAAAAAGTGTAGCTGCTGACTTTTAATAATAAGCACACACTTACCTGTCCCACAATCCAGCGATGCGGGCTGCCCAAAGCCTCTCCCTCTCCCATCACAAGTGTGGGCACCCGGCTGTGACAGCTTGCAGCTTCACAGCCGGGTGCGTACTGCGCTTGCAAGAGTCACGCTGCGTGTCCTGAATGGCCGGGCAATCTTCTAGGACCTCTGATGTGTCCCAGAAGATTTCAGGGAGGGAGGGGGAGAAGAGAACTTCCACTCGGGGTGCCACAGTGCTCCGAGTGAAAGTAGGAGTGGGTAGCTGTCTAAACTAGGTACCCCACCCCCCCCCCCCCCCCCAAAAAAAAAAAGACATGCCAAATGTGGTATGTCGGGGGCTCAGGAGTACTAAACCGGTTCCCGACCGCCTGCCGCCGATTTACTGCGGCCCTCCTGCGCAAAACGATGTAGACCTACGTCAGTCACGTGCCTTCAGCTAGGGGGTTAGCGCGCTGCCGGCGGCACGCTCCCACCCCCACTCGGCAGCGAGGACTCCAATGCACGGGTTAGGTGGCTCAAATTGCCGCCTGACACCCGCGATCGTTTCTCACTGAGAGGAGGACGGTTGGCTGTTGCAAACACAGCTGACCGTTCTTCTCTCTAGAATGATCACAAAGCGCCTGTGATCCTTCTATATAGGATCGCATGTCTCTATGGTCATTTCACAAGCCACGCCCCCCACACAGTTAGAATTACTCCCCTAAGTACACATTTAACCCCTTGATCACCCACAGTGTTAACCCCTTCCCTGCCAGTGTCATTTATACAGTAACAGTGCATACTTTTAGCACTGATTACTGTAGTAATGTCACTGGTCCCCCCAAAAATGTCAGTTAGGGGGCTGATCTGTCCGCCGCAATGTCGCATTCCCGCTAAAAATTGCAGATCGCCGCCATTACTAGTAAAAAAATAAAAACACAAAAATGACATAAATCTTTCCCGTAGTTAGTAGACGCAATAACTTTTGCGCAAACCAATCAAAATACGCTTATTGCAATTTTTTTTTTTTTTTTTACCAAAAATCTGTAGCAGAAAACAAATTGGCCTAAAATGTTAAAACATTTTTATTTTTATTTTTTTTCAGAATGTTATATAGCAGAATGTGAAAAATATTGTTTTTCTTCAGAATTGTCACTCTTTTTTTTTTTTTTTTTTTTTTTTTGATGGCACAAAAAATAAAAATCGCAGAGGTGATCAAATACCACCAAAAGAAAGCTCTATTTGGGTACAGTGTCGCACGACCACGCAATTGTCAGTTAAAGTAACGCAGTATCGAATCGCAAAATAAGGCCTTGTCATTCAGGGGTAAAATCTTCCGGTCCAGAAGTGGAAGTTCCAATTTTGGGTGGAACTCTGCTTTAAGCTGGCATTTCCACTATACTGTACAATTAACAGGTGAAGAGCTGGTCTCTGCTTGGAGCTATCAAAAAAAAAAGAGGCAGCCAGCAAAGTTTTATCACAACATTGCTCAGCTGAGATAAAAAGAAACATTGTATCATTTGATATTTTTAGATCAAAGGGATGAACTTCCTCTGCAAATGAAGGGAGTTTAACCACTTAAAGTCCAGGCCTTTGCCTGACACTTGTTGCTTACAAGTTAAAATCAGTATTTTTTTTGCCAGAAAACATCTTAGAACCTCCAAACATTATGCATATTTTTTTTAGCAGAAACCCTAGAGAATAAAATGGTGGTCATTGCAATATTTTATGTCACACTGTATTTGCGCAGCGGTCTTTCAAAAGCATTTTTTTGGGAAAAAATACACTTCAATGAATTTAAAAAAAATAAACTAAACAGTAGTTATAAATGTCAGTGCTGCTCAAAAATTAATAATTTATTAATAATAAAGTGTACTAGTGCTAAATCAAACCTATAAATATAAAGTGTTAAATACTGTGAATAAAGTGTATACGTGCTAAATCAATTGCTCATATAACACAAAGTGCAACATACACAAATATCAAGCAAAAATTATTTTCATTCTATGGTAATAAATGTGCATAAAAATAAATTATTTACAGTGCCTTGCGAAAGTATTCGGCCCCCTTGAACTTTGCGACCTTTTGCCACATTTCAGGCTTCAAACATAAAGATATAAAACTAATTTATTGTGAAGAATCAACAACAAGTGGGACACAATTATGAAGTGGGAAAAATTTTATTGGATATTTCAAACTTTGTTAACAAATAAAAAACTGAAAAATTGGGCGTGCAAAATTATTCAGCCCCTTTACTTTCAGTGCAGCAAACTCTCTCCAGAAGTTCAGTGAGGATCTCTGAATGACCCAATGTTGACCTAAATGACTAATGATGATAAATAGAATCCACCTGTGTGTAATCAAGTCTCCGTATAAATGCACCTGCACTGTGATAGTCTCAGAGGTCCGTTTAAAGCGCAGAGAGCATCATGAAGAACAAGGAACACACCAGGCAGGTCCGAGATACTGTTGTGAAGAAGTTTAAAGGCTGATTTGGATACAAAAAGATTTCCCAAGCTTTAAACATCCCAAGGAGCACTGTGCAAGCGACAATATTGAAATGGAAGGAGTATCAGACCACTGCAAATCTACGAAGACCTGGCCGTCCCTCTAAACTTTCAGCTCATACAAGGAGAAGACTGATCAGAGATGCAGCCAAGAGGCCCATGATCACTCTGGATGAACTGCAGAGATCTACAGCTGAGGTGGGAGACTCTGTCCATAGGACAACAATCAGTCGTATACTGCACAAATCTGGCCTTTATGGAAGAGTGGCAAGAAGAAAGCCATTTCTTAAAGATATCCATAAAAAGTGTTGTTTAAAGTTTGCCACAAGCCACCTGGGAGACACACCAAACATGTGGAAGAAGGTGCTCTGGTCAGATGAAACCAAAATTGAACTTTTTGGCAACAATGCAAAACGTTATGTTTGGCGTAAAAGCAACACAGCTCCTCACCCTGAACACACCATCCCCCACTGTCAGACATGGTGGTGGCAGCATCATGGTTTGGGCCTGCTTTTCTTCAGCAGGGACAGGGAAGATGGTTAAAATTGATGGGAAGATGGATGGAGCCAAATACAGGACCATTCTGGAAGAAAACCTGATGGAGTCTGCAAAAGACCTGAGACTGGGACGGAGATTTGTCTTCCAACAAGACAATGATCCAAAACATAAAGCAAAATCTACAATGGAATGGTTCACAAATAAACATATCCATGTCTTAGAATGGCCAAGTCAAAGTCCAGACCTTAATCCAATCGAGACTCTGTGGAAAGAACTGAAAACTGCTGTTCACAAACGCTCTCCATCCAACCTCACTGAGCTCGAGCTGTTTTGCAAGGAGGAATGGGCAAAAATTTCAGTCTCTCGATGTGCAAAACTGATAGAGACATACCCCAAGCGACTTACAGCTGTAATTGCAGCAAAAGGTGGCGCTACAAAGTATTAACCTAAGGGGGCTGAATAATTTTGCACGCCCAAAAAGGCATGATCATTCATTGGAATGCATGAAGAACTGTATGCATCTAAACGTGAGTACTTTAGGTGTGCATTTTATGCAGGATCCTTGTTAAAACGGAATGGGGTGAAATATGTGTCGGCCGGCCAAAAATCAAAGAAGCTGAAGGGAAAATTTTCAGCCGAACAATCAGAAGCACCCACTGTTGAGCTATCCTGACAGCCACTGGTGCCTCCACTGTATGGATTGAGGAACGTGTAAGGTCTCTTTCACACAGGCAATCTCATCCAATCCGCTCCGCCTGTCAGTTTTTTAGGCAGACCGGATCGGGTGCTCCATGCATCCCTATGGGGCAGCGGGTATAATCTCCGCTGACACCCGCTGGTATCCGATCTGATCCTGTCCGTGAAATCCAGACACATTGAAATCCTATTTTCCATCTGTCTGGCGGATCAGATGGGATGGGATTGGATGAGAATGGACAGGAGGTTCGTTCCCATCCGATCTCCCATAGAGGACAGCAGGGGGATCTGACAGCTCCATCTCTGCACACAGAGCGGAGACGGAGCTGTCATCTGCCTGCTCAGCGGGATCGATGGATCGATCCCCCCCGCTGAGCAGAACGGACTCCGTCAGGCGGTGCGCCCCTGTGAAAGGGTCCTTAGACTTTTGTGTTTGGATCACAGGCTGAATGAAAACAAAGTAGAAGTCAGGGCTCGAGTCGTGCAAGAACGCATGGGAACGGCGTTCCTGTACTTTATCCACAGCAGAAACGTCATTCCCATTAGCCGCTGTCAAGGGGGGACCACAATCCCCTGCTGTGCAGCTATTTAGAAAAAAAAAATGTCTCCGGGCCCCCCTGTGTTCGGTGGGAGCAGGGACAGTAAGTGGATTATTTTATCAGTTTCAAGTTTAGGTGGATTAAATAGCCGAAGCACGCTACACAATTGAAGCCTGGTCACCAGCCTCTTCAATGTGAATAGACTGCGACAGTCTATGACCCCCTGCACTGTGTACATTACATAGTCCTGACCCCCTGCACTGTGTACATTACATAGTCCTGACCCCTGCGCTCTGTACATTACATAGTCCTGACCCCCTGCACTCTGTACTCCTTTTTTCTCTGCTTGCTGGCTGTGGGCTAGGGGGAGTGGTGGTCGGGCTCTGGCCCCAGGCCGGTCAGATGGGGGGGACCTTGTCAAGTAGGCTATATGAGGCCCAATGATTTCTAACATCAGCCCTGCCTGTACCATGTCTGCAGCCCCTGACCACCTCCTGTACCATGTCCGCAGCCCCTGACCACCTCCTGTACCATGTCCGCAGCCCCTGACCACCTCCTGTACTATGTCCGTAATCTCAGACTCTGACCATCTCTTGTCTTTTATCATGTCTGCAGTCTCTGAGAGGGTGTCCTGGAAAGGAGTCAAGAGTGGGAGCTCCGTCGGGGTGGGGTTCACAGGAGAAGTCAGACATATGTGGACTGTGGAGAGGAGACTATAGGATAAAACCAGAGCATGGTGCACCTAAGAAGAGGTCATTGACAGTGCTGCTAGGCCAGTTTTTTTTTTTGGGGGGGGGGGGGGGGGGTCACTGATGGAAGGGGGAGTGAATACAATAATGTAAGGGGGCACTGATATAGAGGTTCCCCCTTATATCAGGACCCCCTTCCTTAGTGCATTCACTCTTCAGAAGGTGGTCTCTGGTCACCAGAGTCCCCCCTACATCAGAGTTCCCGGCATTCCCCTTTACATCAGTCTGCAGGATTCCCCCTTACAGTGCAAGGGGGAACTCTGTGGACGCTGATGGAAAGGGGAGCTCTGATGTAAAGGGGAATGCTGCAGACCCTGATGTAAGTGGGAACTCTGATGTAAAGGAAACACAGTTGACTCTGATAGAGGGTGGTCTCTGGTGACCAGAGCTCCCTCCCTTATATCAGAGTTCCCCTTTAGATCATGATGTGCAGATTTCCCCTTTATGCACTGTAAGGGGGAATCCTGCAGACTTTGATGTAAGGAGGAACTCTTTGTTGGCTGGGTTATATTAACCTGACCTTCGTGTAAATTGAGAAATATGGCTTTTGACTTTTGTTTTGTTTAATTTAAACACATTGCCAATAGCACTATCTACACGTTTTATAGTTTAAATATTGATATTTGCACTGTTTATCACAGAATACGGGCAATTTAGGTACTTTTGGGAGGGAATCTTGGATGAGTTACCACACTTTTTTTTTTTTTTCCCCAGGACTTGACCCCTGGTAGAAGTGTATGGACAGGTGTTAAAATAAAACTATAGGTAAAACTTTTTTTTTTTTAGTATTGGATGGAGTAAAGCTGGCCATACATGGATAAAAATTAAGCCAACCGATCGTTCAATTTTCTTAAGAATAGTGTGCTTACTTTGACAGTCGTTTTTTGTTTCAAGTTTAAAAAAGAATGAACTGAACACGTTGGATTTTTTTTTTCTTTGATGAAATGATTCTCTAATTGTTTATAGGTCATCTATTAAAAAAAACAAAAAAATAAAACAAAAACATTTCCAAGTGAAATGCGCATGAGCAGTAGAAGTAGTAGTAATCAATGGAGGTAGTAGTAGTTACCAATTGGAAAAAAAGAAGACTATTCATGTTGAAAATCTAGAAAAATGCAGAAATTCACAGCAAAGTTTTCAATACAATGATTGGGCCATCGAATGTTGGATCAAAAGTACAAATTTGAATTTTGTACAAAATGTTGTTCATTTTTCTGTCCAGGTATGGCCAGCTTAAGGGAAGGTTATAACCTACCTCAGGTTTTTTTAGTTATTTCTTTTTTTTTTATTTGCCATCTGTGTCTCGTTGGTGAGATTTCCATTCACATCCTGTGCCATAGACAAAACAGGCAGTAAGAGGAAATCCCTCCAAAGTGAGAAAATTCCTGGCTGCCACTAGAATTAGTGTCCCCATTGGAAGATTTCCCTTTCATTCCTGTTCTGATTACTGCTCAAAATTTGGGATCATCATTGAGGCTACGTTCACATCTAGCCTTTGCTATTTTTTCAGATGTTTTTTTGGGCGTTTTATGGGTGTTTTTGTGCAGGCATTTTCAGGTTAAAAAGTGACCAATAAAAAAAAAAGCTCATGTACTTTTTCTTTTCTCGACTGGCTTTTTGCTTAAGGCGACAGAACGCTCAGATGTGAACACAGGGCCATTGAAATGAATGGGTGTGACGAAACCAGCTATTCGGACATATAACCTGTGTGGGGGTATATACTGGAGGACCATGGGAGTGGTGTTGCTTTGGACTCTGGTCCATGTCAACCCAAGAACAGACTCTGAGACTGGAATCATTGTTACAGGCCTAAAGCTGCCTGTTACAGCAGAGGACTTCTCCACACAATGAGAGACTAAAGAGATGCTAATGACTCAAACTCAGCTATTGTCTACTGTGGGGATGTGTATTGACATTTAGACCCCGTTCACACTGGGGCGACTTGTCAGGCGACCTGGTCGCCTGACAAGTCGCCGTGGGTCGCCTGCCATAGAGTAGCACAGGACCCGTTCTAATAGGAGCGACACAAGTCGCTCCGACTTAGAAAAAGGGTCCCGAGCTTCTTTGGGGCGACCAGGAGCGACCTGCATTGACTTCAATGATATGAAGTCCGTGCCGGCCGCTCCGAGGTTGCGGTGCGAGCTGCGCACCGAGACTTCACAGGTCGCCCCCGCAAGTCGGGTCGCGCCTGTGTGAACCGGCTCTTATAGTAAGGTGTTTTGAAATCGAAGACGGGCAATCTGCGAGCCTACGTCTTCTGCTGTCATCTGTTTTAGAGGTGGTTTTGTCTTTACACCTCTAGGAATACTTATTCTGCTTTGTTTTGAGGGCTTGTTGTTTGTTGAGTTAATTATGATAATGTTGCAGTCTCATTCACCAATTGTCTCTTTCCAGATGACCAAGGTATGTTGACTATGTTCGTATGCAATTTCATTTGCATATGATAATGAAATCAAACACATGAGACTGTATATATTGGAAGTGAGTTGTTGAATAAAGTGTCTTTTGTTTTACCCTTCATCTAGCTTAGGCTGATGTTTGGGGGGAATTGAGGGGCCAGGTCACTGCATCAGGTGAGATTCTGGAGACCTAAGACAGAAATACTTGATCCAAGTATTGGGGATCTGTTACAATGGGATTGTCTTGTTGGGCGTTTTTAGAGCTGAGACTTAGAGCAGAAAATCTCCCAAAAATTCCTAGATGTGAACGGAGCCTAAAGCTGGCCATACACTAGCCGAAAAATCATTCAAACTCATTTTCGAAAAATCGAGCGTGAGAGCAGACGATCGTGCCATCATGTAATGACCGAATTTCGAGCGATAAATCGTTCAATGGACGTTTTTTGTTCAGTTTGTCACATATACTTAGTGCAAACAGTTCGGCCGAGAAACACATTATTCTTTCAATTTATCATTAGTTTGGCAGAATTTTCCAAACTCTTCCTTCAATTTTTCAGCTCTGAAAAGTTAGAAACAATTTTCTATGTGTGCCCATTAACTGGACGAAAAACGAACAATCAGACCAAATGACAGATTTTTCGAACGATTTTTCGCCTAGTGTATGGCCAGCATAACTTTCAGTTTTGGTGATCGCAGTAAACAGGACAAATGGAGAGGGTGAATCTCCCTAACATGGATACAGACAGCAATGAAAAATGACAGGGGTTCTAATTCTTCTCCACACTATCCAAAATTAAACAAAAAAAGTTTTGCCTATGGTTATACTTTAAATGTTTTGTATTGGAACAATGCTTTTGTGCAGTTGGCAGTTACACGTTGCTGACAAGGTACACATAACATACATGGGTCACTGGGGAAACAGTCACGGTTAATGCATAAATATAGACGGCAGTTTCTATAGGACAGCGTCTTCAGAAGAAAGGGAATCCTAAGCTTTATATTATACATAAAAATCACCAAAATAATGGTGTTCCTGACCCTGCGCTGAATGGCTGGAATCTCTCTACTGCTGGCACCAGACATTTCTGTTGGGACTCATAATGTGCTTGGTATTATTCCTAACAAAATGGTTTCTAGTTGGGTACCTTATTAAATGTTAAAGTCAACCTTTTGTCCATACAGGCGGTCCCCGGGCTACAAACATCCGACTTACAAACGTCTCCTACTTACAAACGAAGGGAGACAACAGGAAGTGAGGAGAAATCTCCCCCCTAGGAAGGGAAATTCACTCCTGTAAGGCTCCTTTCATACGGGCGCACCGCCCCAACGGAGTCCGTTCTGCTCAGCAGGGGATCGATCCGCCGTTTCCTGCTGAGCAGGTGGATGACAGCTCCGTCTCTGCGCTGTGTGCAGAGACGGAGCTGGCAGATCCCCGCCGTCCTCTATGGGGAGATCGGATGAGAACGGACCGCCTGTCTGTTTTCATCCAATCCCATCACATCCGATGCTCCAGGCGGATGGAAAATAGGGTTTCCATCTGTCCGGATTTCATGGATCGGATCGGATAGCAGCGGGTGTCAGCGGACATGTCTCCACTGACACCCACTGCCCCATAGGGATGCATGGAGCATCTGATCAGGTCCGCCTCAAAAAAACTGACAGGTGGAGCGGATCGGATTGCCCATGTGAAAGGGGCCTAACTCAATCCTCAATCCACAGAGTGGTGGCACCAGCGGCTGTCAGGATACCTCAACAGTGGGTGCATCTGATTGTTTAGCTAAAAATGTGAAAAGGAGCCTAATGCCCCGTACACACGTGCAGATTGTCGGCCGAAAAGATTCGGCCGCCGAACGATCGGCCGATTTTCGGCTTGTTAGTATGATGCTGCCGACAGCGCACTTTCGGCCGAAAAGAATCTGTCGTGCAAGCATTAAAATTTTTGTATGCCGACACCAGAACGGCCGATTGTTCGCCAGTCATTACAGAATTCGGCCGACAGACAGCAGATTTGCAAGACTGGGCATGCTCAGAAAAGAAAAAACACACGGAAAGTTAACCATCACATGACATCACTTCTGCAGTCGGCTGTAGTCGGCAGACAAAATTTGTGTGCAGTCTTTTGCACTTTTCAGCGGACACGACAGCCCGGGGACAAAAGAAGGCCGATTGGTCGGCCGACGATCGGTACGTGTGTACGAGGCATTAGTGTTATCATGGGAAAAAGGTGTCTCCACTGAAGCTTTATCACCAATCCTTGTTTCCACAACCCAAATTTTTCAAAATCCAGTTCTAGGGACAGAAAGTGAGGTGAAATCTTCTGAACAGGGGTACAGACAGCATATTTAACTGAAATATATAAGTTTTGCTGTTTTGAATGCTGTCATTTTTTTGAATTTGGCGCCAAATACCCGGGAAAGTGATGTCATGATATCACTTCTGGATTTTTACATGGAGACCCGATCAGAGCCGAAGGTGGCTTTGATCGGGTCTTCGGCGGCCGTGCAGGTAGGATGCTCGGGTCTCCCGGTGGGACGGGAGACACGGGCGAGCCGTGGGAGGGGGAGAACGTCCCCTCCCGCTCCTTGTAATGACAGCCGAGCGGCTTCTCAGCCGCATCGGTTGTCATTACAAGACAGCCGACCGTCGGCTATGGCCGCTGGTACCGGGTGATGCCTCTAGCTGCAGGCATCACTCCGGTACAAGCACTTTCCCGAAATATCGGTACCCTCAGGGGCCGATTCCGATATATTGGGGAAAGTGTAGATCGGCCCTCGATATATCGGTCGATCCCTAATTAGAACACAGGAGTGATGGTTGCTGGAAATGGGCCTCTGTTACACCTATGTAGATATTCAATTAAAAATCAGCCGTTTCCAGCTAGAATATTCATTTACCACATTAAAAATGTCTAGACTGTATTTCTGATTAATTTTAATGTCCCCTTCATTGAAAAAAAACAGTGCTTTTCTTTCAAAGAGAAGGACATTTCTATGTGACCCCAAACTTTTGAACGGTAGTGTATGCATGATGACTTTTCATTAAGTGAGGGGATGCTGCTGCTTTTGGTTTTTCTTGAGATTACTTTACTTGGCCTTTGGTGTAATCAATCAGATTTTAGGAGCCCAAATTTTTCAGGAAAAGGCTTTTCACCATTTTGAAAAATGGGGGACAGGGTTTATCTTCTGTGAGGGCATCCATACTTTTAAGGATGTAGGTGAGGAATTCTGCATCCACTTCCAGCAGTAGATTTCATTAGTGGACGCCTACTGGGACACACTGGTGTGGACAGAAGATTCCCTGTCCTGTACAGTAGTGGAGTCCTAGTAGAGTTTGTAGATCCCAGTACTAGTGATCACATATGCTGGTTATCTGTTGATGACATTGGCTAAGGCTATGTTGTCAAATACGCTTCCAAACCAAAGGCACTACAAAGCCCACTTTGTAGTTCTACAGCTACAAATTTTTGTATGAGGAAGCTGTGTGTAAATACTATTTATCATTCAATAATTGCATTTGGAGAAAGAGGAAGCGGATGAATTGCTTAAAGACAAGGCTTGCTCAGTGCAATAGCTTCCTCCTGGCAGTTTGTGGTTTAGATGTAGAGCTAAATCCAGAACAATGGAATATTGGTAAGTAAATGGTCTGATATGCAGTGCAGTGAGTGCGCCAGAATGCGTATTGTGTTTTTTTTTTTTTAGATGGTGAATAAATAAAAAATAACATTATAATAATATGATAATACATTTAAATATAGTCCATAAGCCCCCGTTCACACTAAGGCGACCTGTGAGGCGACCTGATCGCCTCACAGGTCGCCGTAGGTCGCCTCCCATAGGGAAGCTGTGGACCCGTTCTAATAGGAGCGACACAAGTCGCTCCGACTTAGAAAAAGGGTCCGGAGCTTCTTTGGGGCGACCAGGAGGCGACTGCCATAGACTTCAATGTTATGAAGTCCGTGGCGGCCGCTCCTAGGTCGCGGCGCGAAGTAGCGTCGCCCCTATGTGAACGGGGGCTAAAATTATTCTATATAAATGTAATTATCAGTAGTGCAAAAATAATATAAAAAGTGATATTTAAAACAAGGTGTGTTCCATGCTGTGTAGCCAACACCTCCTGCGCGGAGGTGACGTCATCGAGGTCCCAGCTACAGCCAGAGCCCACAAACCTGGAAGGAAGATTGGGAGACGATGGAAGCCCTGTCCAGCAGTTTTGTTCTATATTAAGTATTTCATAATGTTCTAGTATGCAATGTTTACTAGCACATTATGCCATTGCCTTTTCAGGGGATTTTTTTGCCAGCCGTGGTTTACTACCTCGTTAATAATATAATAATAATATATTATTGATTATTCTGCTATATTATCAATTATTTACAATAAACCAGTGTGCATGAGGCCTAAGGCTGCATTCACATGTCAGCGTATGGATCGCGGGCAGAATCGCCGTGATTCCGCCCGCGATCCGGAAATCATTGCAAATCCTGGGACGCCTGTGCGTTGCCCATGATTTGCAATAGCACCCCAAACGCTGAGCGATGTTGCCGCGATTTCCGCCTGCCGAATCGCGGTAACATCGCGAAAAAAAAACGCGGGACGCATTACGCTCCAAAGAAGCTCTTGTACTTTTTTGGGTGTAATGCGTCCCGCAATTTTTTTTTTTTGCGCAATGTTACCGCGATTCGGCAGGCGGAAATCGCGCCAAAATCGCTCAGCGTTTGGGGTGCTATTGAAAATCACGGGCAACGCACAGGCGTCCCGCGATTTGCAATGATTTCCGGATCGCGGGCAGAATCGCGGCGATTCTGCCCGCGATCCATACGCTGACATGTGAATGCAGCCTTATACTCTGGAATAGTTCACAGTTCTTTAATAAACTATTTCCTGATGGAAAAAATTAAATAAAATTAGAGAGGACCAACACTTATGACATGAATGGAGTGTCCTACAACGTCATTTAGCTTGACTTAATGAAACTATAAACTCGAAGTACATGTGACCCATCTTGTGACATTGCATTAGCATGTTAAAATTTACAATTCCCCCTTACTGTTAGGTTGATCTAATGGCTTAAATACTTTGAGTCACTGACTTAGACATGTATACTCAGACATGTAGTATTTTTATTATTATACAAAGTTTATATAGCGCTAACAGTTTGTGCAGTTCTTTATAATATAAAGGGAGACCATATAGTTGCAATACAACTCAAGAAAAGAGGATAAGAGCTTACAATCTAAAAGGGGAAAGTGATACATAAGGTAATAAGTGAGGGATGGCAAGACAGTCATAGAAAGGACACATATTACATGAGATTTCTGCTGTAACGGGGCAGAAGGGAAACACAGATTCGTGTCTGCAGGGGACCTTAAGGGTCACACAAAAAGTGCTGAAGGGCTGCGGGTAGGGCACCAGAGAGGTAGGGAGTTCTACAGGATGGGAAAGGCTCTAGAGAAGTTTTGGACGTGAGTATTGGAGGAGATATGCAGATATGGAGATCGTCTTTATTTGCTGTAGCCTTATTCTGACTAAACAATCCAAAAATGATAGAGTGCAAAGGGTGGTGATTAATGGGGAGTACTCGGATTGGGCCGGTGTGGAAAGTGGGGTCCCCCAAGGTTCTGTCCTGGGGCCAATCCTGTTTAATTTATTCATAAATGATCTAGAGGAAGGGATATCTAGCAAAATCTCAGTATTTGTGGATGATACTAAACTAAGCATGCCAATATCTTCTATACAGGATGTGGAAACCTTACAAGCGGACCTGAACAAAATAACGGGGTGGGCAACTACATGGCAGATGAGGTTTAATGTTGAAAAATGTAAAGTAATGCACTTGGGTGCCAGAAACCAGAAAGCAAACTACTCACTAGGGGGGGAACCTCTGGGTGAGTCTAGGATGGAAAAAAACCTGGTGGTACTGGTAGACAACAGGCTTGGCAGTGGCATGCAATGCCAAGCTGCTGCAAGCAAAGCCAACAGAATACTGGGTTGTATAAAAAAGGGGATTCACTCCAGAAATAGATTATTCTCCCACTCTACAAGACTCTGGTCCGGCCACATCTGGAGTATGCTGTCCAGTTCTGGGCACCGGTCCTCAGGAAGGATGTGCTGGAACTGGAAAGAGTCCAGAGAAGGGCAACAAAAATGATTAGGGGAATGGAGGACATCAGCTATGAGGAAAGACTACAAGCACTGAACGTATTCTCTCTGGAGAAGAGACGATTGAGGGGGGATATGATATCAATGTACAAATATTGTACTGGCGACCCTAGCATAAGGAACAAACTATTCAGAGAAAGGAGATACAATAAGACACGTGGCCATTTACTAAAACTAGAGGAAAGGCGGTTTAACCTTAAAATACGTAGGGGGTTCTTCACTGTAAGAGCGGTAAGGATGTGAAATTCTCTTCCGCAAACAGTCGTATCAGCAGGGAGCATCGATAGTTTCAAAAAACTATTAGATGGGCACCTTAAAGACCACAACATACAGGGGTATACAATGTACGGTTAACAGCAAACACACACACATCATAGGGGTTGAACTGGATGGACTGATGTCTTTTTTTCAACCTCACAAAACAAACTATGTATATGTAAGTAAGCCACCTGGGCCGTTCCTTTAGAGTCCTGCGCCGTAAGTGGCGGGTCTCTTACGCACATGACATCATCAAGGCTCCGCCCACTCACACAGCTGTAGTTTGCAAATCCGGAGGGAAGACCGGGTGAAGATGAAAGCCCTCTCAGCAGTGACAACTCGACACTGGAGGGTTTCATTTTCAGGTACGTTTCACATAATGTGCTTGTGTGTGATGCATACTAGCACAGTATGGCTTTACCTTGCAGGGTTGAAAAAAAAAAACACACACAGTGGTTTACTACCGCTTTAAGGCTGCTATAGAGATTGGAATCTTTTCAACTGTAGATTATATATATATATATACTATTATATAGTCAATGTTGTTCTTCTAGGTGTTTTCCATTTTTTGGAGAACAAAAGTGGACAGTGGTTTTCATAACCACATGCTCTGGAGCAATTTGTTCATGCAAAAATCTGCATTTTTGGGCAAATTACTTAACACCCCCATAACAGCATATCTTTTCAGAAAGCAGAGGCCTCATGGAATAAAAACATAGTAGTTGCAATTTTTTATGTTGCATAATATTTGCATGCATATTTTCAGGGAAAAATATAATCCAATTAATTTTAGTTCACATAAACAAAATATAATGCCCAATTTTTTGGTAAAATACAAAAGATGGGGTTGTGTTTCACTCCAATACTTTACATGTGTGGTGCTGTCGCAGTTTACATGTACCCTCGGCGCACGTTTGTACTTGTGAATATATGCAGGGTAATAGGGATGACGGTTCATTTTTTATTTTTTTTTTGTTTTTCATAAATTTTATTATAATTTTCATCTAACTTTATATAACTTTATAGCTATCACCAGGGATTACAATCCCCAGGTGATAGCATTGGGCAGGTGACAGGTACGGTTTATAGAGATATGAGGGGTCCGGTAGACTCCAGTGTCTTCCCTACCCTCCAAAGCCTCCTATGTGATCCTTAGCTCCCGGTAATTTATTTAACTGGTTAAGGACTGCCCGCCGCAGTTATACTGCAGCGGACAGCCCCTCCTTCGCAAACTGATGTAGGTATACGTCGGCCGCGCACTTTAAAACCTTGTGTGGTAACACAGTAAGGCTAAGTTCACTCTCATGTGGTTCAGAAATGCATGCTATATCGGGCGCATTGCAGCCCGCATGGAAACGCACTGCTCTTTAGCAGGTACGGAAGCCCATTCAAATGAACAGGCTGCTGAGCCTGCGATGCACAGATGCACGAATGTAAACCTAGCCTAACTCATGGGGAGCTAAACATAAAGCATTCACTGTGCATCACATCATAGTGTGGTGACTGGCATTTTTCCAGACTGGAAGTGCACTAGTCACTGCTTCTATGTGTCCTGCTCACATTGCAATGCAGCTCAAGAGACAGTTCAGTGAACCACAATAAAATCACCCTCCAGACCCCGTGATTCTCTCTGCTGCCATGTAGCGGTCCTTACCTCGCCATTCACAGCCCTGGAGCACTATGATGGATAGTCAGTCCAAGGCTGCAGATTATGGTGTACGGACCGTTACACTGGCAGCAAGGGGCATCGAAGCTACTTTGTGCAATGGGGTCCGGAGGGTGTCCAGAATATTTGGAGTTAGTTCACCTTTTCATCTTTTGTTAAAGTGAACTTACCCTTTAACAATTAGAAAGCATCTGGGTATTTTTTCCACTGCACACCACTGAACTAATAGGCATAAGGCAAATTGTCTATGCATTGTACTTGTCTGTGCAGCCTAACGCATATCATGTAAACGTTCCCTCAATGGGTTTTGGTAATGTGTCTAAGAGGGGAATTCCCCTCACGTTGGGAAGATTTACCCCAACTTCCTGTTGCATCTCTAGGACAGAAAGTGAATGGAAGCCTTCCCATCAGGACAGGCAGCAGAAAATCTTCTGATAGGGTTTAAACCAGGAATGGGCAAACTACGGCCCGGCGGACCTTTTTAATCCGGTCCGCCGAGCGCGCAGTGTTCCCCCAACCCCCCGGCTGCGGACCAGTACCGTGGATCAAACGGTACTGGGCCGCTCATGGAACTTCGGGAATGGCGGCCGGGGCGCATAGAGCAGTGCGCCCCGAGCCTGCCCATTGTCTGACAATAGCGAATGAAAATTCGCTATTGTCACACGGATCCTCCTCCTGGCCAATCAGGAAGCGGGTCATCCCCATGCCATTGGCCGAGGAGGAGGCGGGAGGACTGAGGACTCGAGAAGACGCCGGGGGACTGAAGAGAAGCGCTGCCTGAGGTAAGTGCACTGGTCTCGCGGGGGGGGGGGGGGGGGCTGGCATATCTGCATTGAAAGGGGGCCCTGGCATATCTGCATTGAAAGGAGGCACACTGGCATATTTACATTGAAAGGGGGCACGCAGGCATATTTGTATTGAAAGGAGGCACACTGGCATATTTGCATTGAAAGGGGGCACGCGGGCATATCTGCATTGAAAGGGGGCACGCAGGCATATCTACATTGAAAGGGGGCCCCCTGGCATATCTGCATTGAAATTCACACATACACACTGTCCATCTACTCTTGGTCCGGCCCCCGGGTCCAATATATGAACCCATTGCTGCCCTCGAGTCAAAAAGTTTGCCAACCCCTGGTTTAAACCCATATACTTCAAACCCAATACTTCAAAACATGCACCTTACTGCCTATGTTTTTCTCCAGCAAACTCCTAGTATTAGATTAGGGCCTGCAGCACACTGTGGTGGTCTTTCAAGGCTTGATGGGATGACATTGCTGTGGCTCCTCTTCTTGAGTTCTTGCTGTGCCCTAGATAACCTTTGACATTGGAGCGTTTTGTACAAGTCACACCCTATTGCCGGCAACGGCAGTGTTCAAATCAATGCAGGCCCGACTTTGCGGTGCTCTATCCATTGGAAAAAGTAGTACATGCACTACTTTTGGGGATTTCGGGTGCAACTTCAATAGACATATGTGCATGAAGTCGCACAGATATCTTCAAAGTTGCACTGAGACGTGGCTTTAAAATTGTGCAATTTTAGATGAAGTCGCACAATTTGAATGTGAACAGGCTGTTAATGTGTTCTTGGTAATTCTGTCCCTGTCAGTTCAATAACTAGTTGGATGTAATAAAGGTCTACAATACTTTAACACCTCATTGTATTTCATAATGTACCTGGTCTATAGAACAGCCCTATGGTGACAAAGCATAGTAGTAAGACGTGAAAGCTCCAGGCTACTAAAACCAAACGAGTGAGAAGGAACAAAAGTCTAGATGTGCAAAGAAGTGGAGAGATGGAGGGTTACAAATAAAAGCGAACAATCTTTTTGGCCAATAGACTGCATTTCCAAAACCTTCACCTCCTGTGAACTTAGCAGTGTGCACCTGATGTATGATTCCCAAGCATGTGTGACACCTGGCCTGTGTGGCAGTTCTCTCTGCTTTTATATATGTATTGGGCTATGCCAATGGTTGTCTTTACTTTTGAGCTAAAGAGGGCCTCAAATGCAGCCCCTGACATTACCACAGGGCCACACATAATGTTCAGTAGATATAAATCTTGATAGGACTGTCAGAAACTGCAGACCTAATAGAGGAAATGAGTGTCACAGAGTGACTAGAATTTTGTCCGGGGATATGCTGCACAACACAATATCAAACTGGGAACATGTTATATGGGGCTAGTAGAGATCAATGCTATTTCCCTAATCCATGTTCCCACTACAGACAGTCAAGGTTAAAGGGCGTCACATCATATACCAAAGGGCCGCATGCGGCCCTTAGGCCACAGGTTGGGCACTGGGGAACGATGCAGATGATGCGGTATGTGGCTGTATACAATCTGTGCTTGGTAATGCCCCGTACACACGTACCGATTGTCGGCCGTAAATATTCGGCCGAAGACCGATCGGCCGATTGTAGGCTTGTTAGTATGATGCTTCCGGCAGCCGACATCGCATTTTCAGCCGAACAGAATCTGTCGTGCAAGCATTAAAATTTTTGTATGCCGACACCAGAACGACCGATTGTTCCTCAGTCAGTACAGAATTCGGCCGACAGACAGCAGATTTGCAAGACTGGGCATGCTCAGAAAAGAAAAAACACACGGAAAGTTAACCATCACATGACATCACTTCTGCAGTCGGCTGTTGTTGGCCGACAAAATTCATGTGCAGTCTTTTGCAGTTTTCAACCGACAGGACAGCCCTGGACAAAAGACGGCCGACGTTCGGTACGTGTGTACGAGGCTTAAGCCTTTGCACTGTGTTCAAGATGAACACGCAAACAGGGTGTTTTTGGCGCGTTTTCTTGTGTGGGAACATGAGGGTGTCTATATGGTATTCCTGATGCTAATTTTTACCAGTTAGGAAAAGAGCTTGGTATTCTATTGCACACAATACTGTGCCCATGTGTGATCAAAAGTGTGGGAGTTTTACACAACAGATCAACAGATGACAATCCTCAAATGTACTTCTGGTCTTTCTCAAGTAAACATCTGCCGTGTTGCTTTGGAAAGACGAAGGAGAAATGTGTTGTGTGCTGTGTGTGTATAGCAGGGGTCTTCAAACTATTGCTCTCCAGTTGTTCAGGAACTACAATTCCCATCATGCCTAGTCATGTCTGTGAATGTCAGAGTTTTTCAATGCCTCATGGGATGTGTAGTTCCTCAGAATTCTGGAGGGCCGTAGTTTGAGGATCCCTGGTGTATAGGGTTGGTCCAGCTTCGTGTCCTGTGTGTATGTACAGTATGTAAAATATATATGTGTCTATGTGCTGTAGTAAACTGGCCGCTGGCACAAACAATTAGTGTGCACAATGTGGGTAAACTAAATAAATAAATAAATAAATAAATTTTTATATATATATATATATATATATATATATATATATATATATATATATATATATATATGGGCACCGGTCCTCAGGAAGGATGTGCTGGAACTGGAAAGAGTCCAGAGAAGGCCAACAAAATAATTAGGGGAATGGAGGACATCAGCTATGAGGAAAGACTACAAGCACTGAACCTATTCTCTCTGGAGAAGAGACGATTGAGGGGGGATATGATATCAATGTTCAAATACTGTACTGCGACCCTAGCATAAGGAACAAACTATTCAGAGAAAGGAGATACAATAAGACATGTGGCCACTCACTAAAACTAGAGGAAAAGCGGTTTAACCTTAAAGTACGTAGGGGGTTCTTTACTGTCAGAGCAGTAAGGATGTGGAATTCTCTTCCACAAGCAGTGGTATCAGCAGGGAGCATTGATAATTTCAAAAAACTATTAGATGGGCACCTTAAAGACCACAACATACAGGGGTATACAATGTACGGTTAACCGCAAACACACACACACATCATAGGTTGAACTGGATGGACTGATGTCTTTTTTCAACCTCACTAACTATGTAACTATATATATATATATATACACACACACAGTATCTCACAAAAATGAGTACTCCCAGTCCCATAAAATTTTTGTAAATATTTTATTATATCTTTTCATGTGACAACACTGAAGAAATTACACTTTGCTACAATGTAAAGTAGTGAGTGTACAGCTTGTATAAGAGCCGGTTCACACTACTCCAACTTGTCAGGCGACTTGGTCGCCTGACAAGTAGCTCCCAATGCTGTGCAATGGAACCGTTCTAATCAGAGCGATTCAAGTCGCTCTGACTTAGAAAAAGGTTCCTGCACTATTTTTTGGCGAAGTCGGAGCGACTTGCATTGACTTCTATTGTGAGAAGTCGTTTGCAAGCCGCGATGAAGTCGCTCTGCACGGGCGACTTCAAAGTCACCCGAAGTCGGGGCGACTTTGAGTCGGATTAGTGTGAACCGGCTCTCACAGTGTAAATTGCTGTCCCTAAAGCGCTGGAAACAAAAGTGAGTACACCCCTAGGTGAACATGTCCAAATTGGGCCCAGTTAGCCATTTTTCCTCCCTGGTGTCATGTGGCTCATTAGTGTTACAAGGTCTCAGGTGTGAATGTGGAGCAGGTGTGTTAAATTGGGTGTTATCGCTCTTACTCTCTCGTACTGATCACTGGAAGTTCAACATGGCACCTCATGGCAAAGATCTGAAAAAGAGAATTGTTGCTCTACATAAAGATGGCCTAGGCTATAAGAAGATTGCCAAGACCCTGAAACTGAGCTGCAGCGCGGTGGCCAAGACCATACAGCGGTTAAACAGGACAGGTTCCACTCAGAACAGCAATCGCCATGGTCGACCAAAGGGGTTAAGTGCATGTGCTTAACGCCATATCCAGAGGTTGTCTTGGGAAATAGACGTATGAGTGCTGCCAGCATTGCTGCAGAGGTTAAAGGGGTGGGGGGAGTCAGCCTGTCAGTGCTCAGACCATACGCCCCACACTGCATCAAATTGGTCTCTTCTAAAGATGATGTACAAGTAAGCCCGCAAACAGTTTGCGGAAGACAAGCAGACTAAGGACATGGATTACTGGAACCATGTCCTGTGGTCTGATGAGACCAAGAGAAACTAATTTGGTTCAGATGGTGTCAAGCGTGTGTGGCGGCAACCAGGTGAGGAGTACAAAGACAAGTGTGTCTTGCCTACAGTCAAGCATGGTGGGGGGATTGTCATGGTCCGGCACTGGGGAGCTACAGTTTATTGAGAGAACCATGAATGCATACATGTACTGTGACATACTGAAGCAGAGCATGATCCCCTCTCTTTTGAGACTGGGCAGCAGGGCAGTATTCCAACATAACGACCCCAAACACACCTCCAAGATGCCACCTGCCTTGCTAAAGAAACTGAGGGTAAAGGTGATTGACTGGCCAAGCATGTCTCCAGACCTAACTCCTATTGAGCATCTGTGGGACATCCTCAAACGGAAGGTGGAGAAGCGCAAGGTCTCTAACATCCACCAGCTCCGTGATGTCATCATGGAGGAGCGGAAGAGAACTCCAGTGGCAACCTGTGAATCTCTGGTGAACTCCATGCCCAAGAGGGTTAAGGCAGTGCTGGAAGCTAATGGTGGCCACACAAATAATTGACACTTTGGGCCCAATTTGGACATTTCCAATTAGAGGTGTACTCGCTTTTGCTGCCAGTGGTTTAGACATTAATGGCTGTGTGTTGAGTTATTTTGAGGGGACAGCAATTTTACACTGTTAGTCTCCATTCACACTGGTATGACTTGTCAGGCGACTTGGTCAGCCTGACAAGTCACGCACCATCATGTCCCATAGTGTAGTACAGGAACGGTTCTAATAGGAGCGACACAAGTCGCTCCGACTTAGAAAAAGGGTCCTGTACTACTTCGGGGCGACCTGGAGCGACTTGCATAGACCTTAATTTTATGAAGTCCGTGCAAGTCGTGCCGAAGTCGCGGTGCACGCGACTTCACAGGTCGCCCCCTAAGTCGGATCGCCGTAGTGTGAACCGAGTCTTATACAAGCTGTACACTCACTACTTTACATTGTAGCAAAGTGTCATTTCTTCAGTGTTGTCACATATAAAGATATAATAAAATATTCACAAAAATAAAAATAAATTTTTTGGCGGTACATATTTATTTATATATGTACAGTATGTGTTATAACTACTTGGGGGTTGGGTAAAGCAAAGTAGGGCTTGAAAGGAGCCGGTAATTTCATCTGTAATTCAGAAAATGAAGAACATAAAACCGGTTGTTTTGCATTCTTCTCTGACGGTTGTGCTTTGAGGATTGTTTCATTCATTATTATATATTAAGTGACCCTGTTCATTGTTCTTGTGCTCCCCAAATTCCTTGCTGCTGTTCGAGGGTGGATACATTCGTTCTCCTTGATCCCACTAAATGTAGGGATGTAGCCACCCTCTCTTGCTCACTCCCAAGATGGACTATGGAATGTGTAGTGTGCATAGAGCAAAGCGCATAACTGCGACTGATGTACACTGCTCAGGGAAGTGAGGGGGAATATTAGTGCATGTGACGGCAACTAACGTGCACTGCTTGTTCCAAACGAATGAAAATGAAGGGAAAATTGGACGTTCAGGAGCTAATAAAGGATGTTTACAAGGAGGTAGAAAAAAACAATTTCTCTATCGCTCATTGACAGACGTAGTCTTCTTGATTCTCAAGAGCTGGGTTATGTTGTCTCCGCAGGAGTAGGACTAGGCAGAATGACAAAACGTTCTGGCTCCACCCTAGGGGGCAGTCCCAGAGGGTATATCCTCCCTCTCTCTGCTACAGGGAATCAGTTTTTTTCTGTCTAGTCAGGAGTAAGGACCTAAGTTCCTTGCTGGGATCTTTTGGTCCTGGCAAGACTTTTTTTCTTTAAGAAAAAGACATTTTTTAGGTAGTTTTCTCCAGTGTTTTTTCCTGTGAGATCTTCAAGCAAAAACGCCGGACTGGGCGACACTAGTGGTCACCCCAGCCGGCCTACGAGCGCGTGCAAACCATGGCATTGCGCTTGGTCGGCCGCGACATTTTCAAGTAAGTATGCGGGGCCGGGCGACGGGCTGGATGTTGAGATCCAGTGGTCACCCCGGTTTCTGCCTAAGAGCGCGTGCAGACCAGTGCGCTGAGTCGGCCGCGACGGAGTCCCAGTAAAGGGACTGACTTTGCGAGTTAAAAGCTCGCTTGGACGCCAGGTACCAGAGAGTCGAGGCGTCCACAAACCCCCACCCCGGTGGAGAGGGTATTGTGAAGAGAGGGTGCCTGTCGGTTCGGTATGGTGAGTAAACGTTCCCTTTTTTCCTCATTATGAGGCAGTATATATTATGGGCCCCTCCATATATGGTCAGTATATATCTGATACTTACAAGTCCCCCTTGTAATACAGCATGTGTTTGTGGGAAGTGGACTTGGTTCAAGAGCTAACACTCTACCCAGCAGACTGTAACATTACAGCAGACATAGGAGGTATAATCCTACCTTATGTGCAGTGTATCTCTGTAGATCCATATGTCACCTCTTAGCAGAGTGCAGGTGGATGTGCTGGGAAGACGATATCGGCGGTCCGCCGCCATTTTGCCGTAGACCGAATGCATGTATGTCCTCAGGTCACGCCGGCCGCCATGTTTTTGGAGTCTTATGTCTCTTCTATGGGGGCGGCCATGTTTTGTGAGCCCAGCTACCTCGTGGAGGGCTGGGAACGCCGGAAGGCGTACACAGGGGGCGGAGCCACGCCTTCTGCCCGGGAAAAAGCAAACAGCTCCTTCCAGTCTGTGTAAGACAGACGCTGACTGCAGTTTGTTGGAAACTGCACTGCATCGGTTGGTGAGCCTTGGGGGTCCCTCTCTCTCTCTCTGGGATCGAGAAGCAGGTACTCTGAGGGGCGCTATTGCGCTAGGGGGAGACACACAAAAAAAAAAAAAAAAAGAAAAAGTTTTTTTGTTTTTGCTGGCAAAGGTGTCCTGTATTAACATGGACCCTGCCACTCATGTATCTCCTCCGGATCCCCTCGAGGGGTCTGCGGGATCCTCCAGCACCCCATTGACAATTGAATCTTTGTCAGCTATTATGGAAACTTTTGTGTCCCGGGTGGAAGTGGCTTGTCAGGGACAGGGCGCAAGAAAGCGACCCCCGCCTAACCCCTTATTATCTGAAACCTCGGATTCAGACTCTGAGCCTATTTCTGCAGTTGCAGGTACTTCATCTGGTATTGGTGTCTCGGGTCCTGTCTCTTCAGACAGTGAGGAGGATGTTTCGGCATCCGCCATAGCCCGAGAGGAAGCGTTGGTAAACGCACTCATTGTATCTGTTCAAGAGACTTTAAGGTTACAGGGTATTCCATCAGAAATAGCTGAAACTGAGATCCCTTTTGGGACTAAAAAACGCATCAAAGTGGCGAAGGTTTTTCCATTGCCCAGATGTTTTGGCAATCCAATCGAAGAAGAATGGCGTCTGCCAAAACGCACTTTTAATATTTCTAAACGCATTGACAGGCGTTATCCGTTTGAGGAAACCCTTATTAAGAAATGGACAGAACCACCTGTGGTGGATTCACCTATTGCTAGATTGAATAAAGCCACGGTTATTCCTTTAGAAGACGCTCCGTCTTTTAAAGATCCAGTGGATCGCAAGATAGAAGCTATGTCTCGCACCATGTTTTCCTTGATTGGATCAGCTTTCAGACCAATAATTGCTATTGGTCTGGTTTCGCAGGCTGTAACTGAATGGACCAAGTGGTTACGCCGGGACTTAGAAGAAGTCCCTCAGGCGGTATCAGATTTGTTGGAACAAATGATACAGGGGTTACAGTTTGTATGTGATGCGGCGTTAGACGCCACTCCATTAATGGCGCGAGCATCAGTCTCAGCAGTGGTTCTCAGGCGTACACTGTGGCTAAAAGGTTGGTTAGCCGACCAAGGTTCCAAAAAAGCATTGGCTAATATCCCCTTTTCAGGAGAGCGTCTATTTGGAGCCAACTTAGATGAGATCATTAAGGATCTCACCGGTGGAAAAAGCACCTTTTTACCGCAAAATTTTAAAGGTAGAGGAACTCGTCAAAGACGAGGGCCTTCTTTTTCTGCTCACAAGAGGTTTTTTCGTCCAGCGGGTGAAAAAACTAAGTCCTCCAAAGCTCCTGCAGGAGGCGTCAGGGGTCGTTGGTCGGGCAAGCAAAAGCCCGCCCCCTCCAGACCTGAAGATAAACCATCCAAAGCCTGAAGGTGCGCCCCCACCCATAACTGGGGTGGGGGGACGTCTTCGCCGGTTCCCGGATCCATGGCTTTCCAGAATCCCGGACAAATGAGTTTGCGAAGTCATAAGGTCAGGGTACAAGATCGAGTTTCGATCTCTCCCACCGGCGCGATTCTTCCCTTCCAATATCCGTCTATCCGCAGATCGTTTAGAAGATCTGCGGAGAGCAGTCACAGATTTACTACAACAAGGAGTGGTAGTCCACGTTCCTTGGACAGAACGGTTTCAAGGGTTTTATTCAAACCTGTTTACAATACCCAGGAAAGAGGGCAAAGTGCGTCCAATTCTGGACTTAAGAGCACTCAATTCTTTCGTCAACATAAGAAGATTCAGAATGGAGTCCATTCGCACGGTAGCAGCCTTCCTGCATCCAGGGGATGTCCTAGCGTCCATAGACATCAAGGACGCCTATCTTCACATTCCCATTTTCGCAGGACATCAGCGTTTTCTACGCTTTTCCGTAGAGGAGAACCACTATCAGTTTGTGGCGTTACCTTTCGGTCTCGCCACGGCTCCGCGGGTCTTCACAAAGGTGTTGGCCCCAATGTTGGCACTTCTGCGCCAAAGAGGTATATCGATTCTAGGTTACCTAGACGATCTTCTGCTTCATGCAGAGTCTCCTCAGACCTTGCTACAAAACATAGAAATTACTATGATTTCTTTACAGGAATTCGGGTGGCTGGTGAACCAGCAAAAGTCATTTCTGGTTCCCACCCAGAGGCTCGAATATCTGGGTCTAATTCTAGACACAGTCAGGACGAGAGTTTTTCTTCCGGTAGGGAAACTCCGAAAGATTCAATCAGCAGTCCAGTTGTTACTGTCCAACAGCTGGTCTTCCCTTCGGACTTGCATGAGGGTTCTGGGGTTGATGGTGGCTTCGTTCGAAGCAGTCCCATTTGCCCAGTCCCATACCCGAATTCTTCAGCAAGAGATTCTTCTCAGATGGAATCGGAATCCGGAATCCCTGGACAATCAGATACGATTGAGCAAACAGACCAGAGAGTCTCTGGTTTGGTGGCTTCGGTCTCCAATGCTCAGCCAGGGAAAGTCATTTCTGCCAATATATTGGACGATAGTGACCACGGATGCCAGTCTATCCGGATGGGGAGGAATTCTTGGTCAGTTATCTGTCCAGGGACTTTGGTCCCCGGAAGAATCCAGGTTACCGATAAATGTATTGGAACTGAGAGCGATCAGACTTTGTCTGATTCACTGGACCGAGCAGCTCCAGGGCAGCCCGGTTCGGATCCAGTCGGACAATGCCACGGCCGTGGCTTATGTCAATCATCAGGGGGGCACCAAGAGTGTCCGAGCGGCCAAAGAAGTGGCTTGCATTCTTCGCTGGGCGGAACGATTTGTTCCAGCAATCTCTGCGGTGTTCATTCCGGGGGTGGAGAATTGGCAGGCAGATTATCTCAGCCGTCAGACCCTGGATCAGGGGGAATGGTCCCTCCATCCAGACGTTTTCCACCAGTTGTGCCTACGGTGGGGCACCCCGGATGTGGATCTGTTGGCATCACGATTCAACAGGAAAGTTCAGAGATTCGTGGCTCGCTCCCGCGATCCTCTAGCAGAAACCGCAGACGCACTGATCGCCCCGTGGGGGCAATACCAGCTAATATATGCCTTCCCTCCTCTCGCGTTACTGCCAAGACTTCTTCGCAGGGTAGAGGAGGAAGGAATCCCAGTAATCCTGGTAGCTCCGGACTGGCCTCGTCGAGCTTGGTACGCCGACATGGTCAGACTGGTGGCGGACGTCCCATGGAGACTTCCTCTCAGGGAGGATCTACTGTCTCAGGGACCGATCTTCCATCCTGCTTTACGATCGCTGGCTTTAACGGCCTGGCTATTGAGACCCAGGTGCTGAAGGACAAAGGTTTGTCAGCTTCAGTTATTCCTACTCTAGTTGAAGCAAGGAAAGCGACTTCCAGAAAGATTTATCATCGCACATGGAAGTCCTACATTGCATGGTGTGAACCTTTGGGGTTCCGTCCTCGGTCTTATTCGATTAGTCGAATATTGGCTTTTCTGCAACAAGGGGTTGAGCAGAAACTGGCCTTGAGTACTATCAAGGGTCAGGTCTCAGCATTAGCCATCTTCTTTCAGAAGCCTTTGGCTACTCATTCCTTGGTGCGGAATTTCATCCAGGGGGTGCGACATCTGGCTCCGCCAGTGCACGCGCCGTTACCCCCCTGGGATCTTAATTTAGTGTTGTCGGTTCTTCAGAAACCTCCCTTTGAAGATATTAGGGAGATTCCTCTACCCACGTTGTCCCAGAAGGTGGCCTTCTTGGTGGCTATTACTTCTGCACGCAGGGTGTCAGAACTGGCCGCATTATCTTGTCGTTCACCATATCTGGTGGTTCATAGAGATAAGGTGGTTCTTCGTCCGAATCCATCCTTCCTACCAAAAGTGGTTTCAGAATTTCATCTGAATGAAGAAATTGTATTACCTTCCCTGTGTCCTAAGCCCAGTCATCCTCGGGAGTTTGCTTTACACTCCTTGGATGTGGTCCGGGCGATCAGGGTATACTTGAAAACGACAGACTCGTTTCGCAAGACGGATTCACTTTTTGTGATCCCAGATGGACCCAAAAAGGGGTTGCCTGCATCTGCCGCGACCATTTCCAGATGGATCAGACAGACGGTAGTGCAGGCTTATTCTATTAAGGGTCGGGAGCCCCCGTTCCCTGTTAAGGCGCACTCCACTCGGGCACTTAGTGCTCCATGGGCCTTTCGCCATCAGGCGTCAGTGGTCCAGGTGTGCAAGGCGGCTACCTGGTCGTCGGTGCATACCTTCTCTAAACATTATAAAGTTGATGTAATGGCATCGTCTGATGCCTCATTTGGCCGCAAGGTTTTGCAGGCCGCAATTTGAGGAGACCAGTGGTCTACCTCGAGGGTTTTTTCCGTTGGAAAATTTTTCTTTAGTCTCATTCTTTGTTTATAATGAGCCTTTAAAACTTCTAGTTTGGCACCGGTTGGGCCTTCTAGATTGGATTTGATTTTGTCAATCCCACCCCTCATTTGTGGCACTGCTTCTGGATGTCCCAGCTCTTGAGAATCAAGAAGACTACGTCTGTCAATGAGCGATAGAGAAAAATGGATTTTTGTAAGAACTTACCGTAAAATCCTTTTCTCTTAAGCTCATTGACAGACGTAGTACCCGCCCCTCTATCATTGAGTTGGGTTGGGTTAAATTCTCTGTACTGCTTTAAACAGAACTGATTCCCTGTAGCAGAGAGAGGGAGGATATACCCTCAGGGACTGCCCCCTAGGGTGGAGCCAGAACGTTTTGTCATTCTGCCTAGTCCTACTCCTGCGGAGACAACATAACCCAGCTCTTGAGAATCAAGAAGACTACGTCTGTCAATGAGCTTAAGAGAAAAGGATTTTACGGTAAGTTCTTACAAAAATCCATTTTTCATGAAAAATAGACTACAGGACCATTAAAGTGTTTGTTGCCCTAAAAAAAAAAAAAAATTAGAACCTGTTCCTTTAACCACCCCCCATCCGCGCTACAGCCTATATACGGCTGCAGCGCGGACTCGAATTTTCGGGAGGCCGTTTTTAAACGGCCTCCCAGTGACACGCCCCCAGCGCGCTCCCGCGAGCGCGCTGCGGGGAAAATCTGTGTCGGCCGTGTCCCTTGGACACGGCCGATCACAGATCGTGGTGAATGGCCAATCACAGCGGCCATTCACCACGTGATCTGGCCGTCCAATGAGCGATGATCTCATATGTAAACATATGAGATCATCTCTCATCGCCGGCGCTCCTTCCTCACACGGAGCCTGCAGTGTGAGGAAGGAGGGGGAGCCTCACAGCGCCGGGGACACAGGAGAATGTAATCAGGGCACCGATCACCAGTGCCCTGATTACACAAGGTAAAAAACACACACAGTGCCCCCCCATCAGTGCCCGCCATCAGTGCCCCCCATCAATGCCCACAATCAGTGCCCATAGTGCTGCTAGTCAGTGCCCATCAGTGCCTGCTCATCTAGGCACTGATGAGCACTGACTGGCAGCACTATGGGCACTGAGTGTGGGCACTGATGGTGCTGCCCATCAGTGCCGCTCATCAGTGCCACCCGTCAGTGTCCAGTGCCGCCTCTCAGTGCCGCCTCTCAGTGCCCAGCAGTGCCACCTGTCAGTGCCCAGCAGTGCCACCTCTCAGTGCCCAGCAGTGCCGCCTATCAGTGCTCATCAGTGCCACCTCTCAGTGCCGCCTCTCAGTGCCGCCTATCAGTGCTCATCAGTGCGGCATATTAGTACCTCCTCATCAGTGCCCATAAGTGCCACCTCATCAGTGCCCATAAGTGCCACCTCATCAGTGCCCATCAGTGCAGCCTATCAGTGCCCATCAGTGCCGCCTCATCAGCGCACATCAGTGAAGGAGAAAAATTTATTTTCAAAATTTACTCGCAGAAAATAAGAAAAACTTTTTTTTTTTTTTCTAAATTTTTTGTCTTTATTCTTTTTTTTTGTAAAAAATAAAAAACCCAGAGATGATTAAATGCCACCAAAAGAAAGCTCTATTTGTGTGAAAAAAATGATAAAAATTTCAAATGGGTACAGTGTAGCATGACCGCGCAATTGTCATTCAAAGTGTGACAGCGCTGAAAGCTGAAAATTGGCCTGGATGGGAAGGGTGTTTAAGTGCACAGAAGGCAAGTGGTTAAAGCATGTTATACAGCACAGTGCTTGTGCTGTGTAATTTAGCCCTCTGTAACACCTGTAATACCTGGCTGATCCTGCCTGGCTATACCCTCCCCTATGTAAACTGACCATGGTACATCATGGCTGCAAAGCTCTGACAATGTGGTCAGTGTACGTGCCTCCGTCAGCCGCAGCCCTGCTCTGTCTCCTGTGTCCTCCTCCCCCCCTCCCCTCCCTGCCTGTCAACTCCCCAATCCTCCCCTCGCTGTTTGCGCTTTCTATGGTTCCCTTTGCTATATAACAGCTTCCTAGTGGATGTGATTTATAAAAATATGCTGTATAATGCCTTATTTACGAGCGACGCTCGGTGCTTACATGACCGCCCGCCGGCCTTTTCTGCTCTCCTCGTCCTGGTACGTCAGTGGGGGATACTCAGCAGCTCCCCCTGCGGCTATCAGATCGGGAGAGGAGACCAGTGCACAGTCATGTGAGCACCAAGCGCCGCTCGTAAAAAGGGCATTATACAGCATATTTTTATAAATGACATCCACTGGGGAGCTTTTAATGTTATCTAATAGAGGGAACTATGAAAAGAAAAATGTGGCTTAACAACCACTTTTAACCACTTGCCGACCGCTGCAAGTACATATACTGCGGCAGTCAGCCCCGCGCAGGCAAAGTGACGTAGGGGTACGTCACTCGCCTGCGAGCCAATAGGGGGCGAGCACGCGCCGCCGGAGGCACACTCCCGCCCCCGCTTGTTCACTGTGATCCCCGCGCGTGTGACCGGCAGACCCGATGTCCGCCGGTCACTCGCGATCGTCCGGTACAGAGGGAGAAAGGCAGATGGCTAATGTAAACAAAGCCGCCTGTCATTCTCCCCTGTGTAAGTGCAGAGATCATACGGTCCTGCTATGTAGGATCGTATAGCTCTGTAGTTACACAAACAGCCACATCACAGTTAGAAGTACGCCCTAGGGAAACCTTTAACCCCTCTTCTCTAATAAAGTCAACCCCTTCCCTGCCAGTGTCATTTTTAAGTAACAGTGCATATGTATAGCACTGATTACTGTAGTAATGTCACTGGTACCCCCAAAAGTGTCGAAAATGTCAGTCAAGGGTCCGATCTGTCCGCCGCAATGTCGCAGTCCCGCAAAACAAATTGCAGATCGCCGCCATTACTTGTTAAAAAAAAAAAAATAATAAAAATGACAAAAATCTTTCCCTTAGTAAACGCAATAACTTTTGCGCAAACCAATCAAAATACGCTTATTGCGATTTTTTTTTTTTTTTTTTTTCTTACCAAACATATGTAGCAGAAAACAAATTGGCCTAAAATGTTACATTTTGATTTTTCAATTTTATTTTTATTTTTTTTTTTTGGGAATTTCATATAAAAATGTGAAAAATATTGTTATTTTTGCAAAATTGTCGCTCTTTTTTTGTTTATAGTGCAGGATCAAAAAATCGCACAGGTGATCAAATGCCACCAAAAAAAAGCTCTGTGGGGGAAAAAAAGTCGTCAAATTCGTTTAGGTACAGCGTTGCACGACCGCGCAATTGTCCGTTAAAGTCACGCAGTGCCGAATCGCAAAATAGGGCCTGGTCAGGAAGGGGGTAAAATCTTCCGGGGCTTAAGTGGTTAATTAGTGGATGTGTATGGATTCTTTTAGTAGACAAAGGATATTGTTTAGTGTCCCTTTAATGATGAATGAAACAAAATCCACAAAATTCAGGTCAATGTGGAAAATGACCACCCCTTTGCTTTGGTTTTTACAGGTTACCATCCAGGGCCCTCTAATAATATAGCAGTGGAAAAATATTGTTTCCGTTAGGAATTTAACAGATAATTGATTTGACTTGGTGATTTTCAAAAGTAGCAAAATGACAGCTGGATCCTGGTTTTTGTGGACAAATATCCCATATGGACCACTAGAGCCTCCTCTGCTTATATCCATGGACCTCCTGCAAAGAAAGACTTTTGATCGATATTAAATTTAAAATTTGTAATTATTTTTTACACCTCATAAACATAAGAGGTTTAACAAAGGAAGTGAGCGTGTTGGAACATGTTTCTGTTAACAGTAACTTTGAGGGAGGTATGGTTGCCATCCTGCCTAAAGCACACCAATGCTGTCACTTTTACGTGACTATTTAAAGTAATGGCCATACATGAGATTAGCAAAATTAAAGATCACTACCTATTTTTGTCCAGTTATTAGGAGATTTCATGTCACCAGTGCCACGTCATTGTTCAGGCTGAACCAATTTCAATCACCCCAGCCAGCTCTATAGAAGTTCCATAGAAGTAAGGAATATCTCACTCATATATTTAAAATAATTACATCAGTATTGCAGGTTCGTGTAAAAAATGTTTTTTATAATTTTAAAGCTGAAGCCGGCAGATTTAGGCTCCATGTACACGGGACGCTGGAAACGGCCGTTTAGGAGCAGTTGGGCGTTTTTTTCAGAAGCCCCTGAACCCATCTACATTTTATCTTCTCTGTCCATGTACACCAGGTCGTTTACAGTCATTTGCAGGCAGTTGCGTTCAGGGACTGTTTTTAGAACGCAATTATTTGCGTTCGAACGTGTGTTTCCCGGCGTTACAGACGCGTCCGAACGCGTCTGAACGCGATGACCCGCGTTTAGCGTTCCCGTTTTTCCATTTTAAAGGGGAATAATTTTTTTGACCTCTAGGAACGCTTCTAAACGCAAACGCCGCTAAACGCGGGTACAAACGCGACTGAACGGACGTTTCAAACGTCCTAAAAATTCCAGCATTCAAAGGGACTTTTAACAACGTCCCGTGTACATGGAGCCTTAAAGACAAAAAAGTATTCAGCTCTGTATTCATTAATGCATTCTAAAGCCCAACTCTAAGAATTACAAAACATCTAAGCTTACATTGAGCCCATGAGCAATGCAAGGGTAAATGCTTGTTACCTATAATGGTTGAGAAATTGGGTGTAATACCTAGGGATGCACCGATCCGACTTTTTTGGAGCCGATACCGATATCTGGCATTGTGAAATCGCCGATACCGGAACCGATCCAGAGCTACACACAAAGCAAGCGGCTGCAGTACAGAGAAAAGCCGCTGCTTCATGTGTACGGCTCCTCCATTCACAGGCGGAGTGCATCTGATATCACTCCGCCTGTGAGCCGGACCCATACAGGAAGTAGCGGCTCCCATCCCATACTACTACTGCACCTAGTAAGGGATGGCTGAGCCGTTACTCAGCAAAAAACAGATCAGCCCATGGGACGGCTAAATTTTACCGATCTCCGATCCAGCTATTTTGTTCGGATCGGGGCCGATTTACAATCCGAATATCGGATCGATGCATCCCTAGTAATACCTTACTCCTCGCTCTTGCAGACTTTCAGCTGTGCGAACGGTCTCCCCGATGTCTGTCTGTTCTGTAAGACTCTCTGGCCCTTGGTCACACACTGATGTCATTAAAGTGTTACTAAACCCAGGACCCTGCATTCACTATATCTGGTCTCCCACAGTACACAGAACATGGAAATGCAATCGTTTTGGTAAATAAACTGCTCAATACCTTTTCTCATCAGCAGTATTTAGCAGTCTTGTGACTTCCATCAGTGTGCGGCCAAGCACTGGTTAAAGCTTGTAGGAGGAGTTTTCTGACTGCCCTATGAAACTGCAAGACTGCAAACTGCCTGACCTTCTATCTGGACAGTGTTAATTGGCTCTGTGCTGATCACATGCTCTCCCCCAAGGAAAATAAAAAGCCTCTCTAGCAATACACACCAAACTGAGCATGTGCAGCCTGACTCCACTAACTCTGTGTTATCAGGAAATTATTAGGGGACAGTGGAAGAAGGGGAGGATCAGACAAGCCAGGATCAAACAGCCTTTTCTCTAGCGCTCATCGACAGACGTAGTCCTCGGTGATACACCACCTTCGGGTTATGTTACCTCCGCAGGAGCAGGACTAGACAGGAAATTAAAAAGCTCTGGCCACACCCTAGGGGCAGTCCCAGAGGGTATATCCTCTCTCTCTCTGCCTCAGCAAATCAGTTATTTTCTGTCTAGTTAGGAGTAAGGACCTAGATACCTTGCTGGGATCTTAGGTCCTGGCAAGAAATTTTTTTCTAAAAGGATTTTTGGACAGCTTTTTTTCTCCAGTGTTCCTGTGAGATCTTCAAGCAAGAAAGCTGAACTGGGCGACGGGCTGGATGTTGAGATCCGGTGGTCACCCCAGTTCAGCCTACGAGCGCGTGCAGGCCATAGCTCCGCGCTGAGTCGGCCGCGACAAAGTCCCATTAAAGGACTGAACCCGCGAGTTAAACGTCTCGCTGAAACGCCAAAGACCATGAGTCACGGCGTCTGTATCGGTCGACAGCCCTCCCGCCCCGGTGGAGAGGGGTACTGTCAGGAGTTGGTGCCCGCCTGGTTCCGGTATGGTGAGTAGTATGTTCCCCCTGTTTTCCCTGACGGGTTTTGTGGTGAACGCGGGCCCCTCTCTGTATGATAAGAAAGAGTTTCTTTCTATCCTATAACATGTCACAAATCCTCCTACTTTGAGTGTGATTTTATGTGTGCAAAAGCCAGGAGACTTGGTTTGGGAGCTAACAATCTATTGTATACATGTTTCAAAGATGTAATCTGTGGCATTCTGGGAATCTTATGGGTTAAGTATAAGCTACCTACCAGTCAGAAGCCATGGACATGTAGACTGCCTTCCAAGTCAGATCTCCAGCTAATAGCAGGCCTCCCGAACGGCCATGCGGTCCGCCAGGGCCGGTACCGCCAAACACGCCATATCCCCATGCAGAGAGAGTGTTGTGTGCCTGCAGCACACCGCTAGTCAGCACAGGCCGCCGCCATGTTTTTTGCTGGATCGCACGAGCCGCCATTTTGGCGTAGCCTCGTGTCTCCAGCATGGGGGCGGCCATGTTTTAGGTGATTCTACACCTCGTGGAGCTTGGGGGAGGCGCCGGAAGGCGTACAGAGGGGCGGAGCCGCCTCCTTTCTTCCTGGGCAGCCAGCCAAAAGACTTCCTGTTTGTCTAAGACAGCGCTGTAAGCTGTTGCAGTTCAACTCTGAACATCAAGTGGTGAGCCTGGGGGTCTATCTCTCTCTCTCTCGATCGATAGGGATCCCTAGCAGGTAACACTAAGGGGTTTTTTGTGGCGCTGAGGGTCAAAAAAAGAAAAAAAAAAAAAAAAAAGAAAAAAAAAAAAAGTTTTTCTTTACTTTGAATTATATCATCCAGGAAGTGGTGGACGCACTAGTTGTGGCAGTGCAAGAAACCTTAAAACTTGAGGCTTTACCGGCAGAGGCAACTGAAACAGAGAGGCCTTTTGGGACTAATAAGCCCATCAAGACGGCGAAGGCTTTTCCTGTACCTAAATGTTTTGGAAATCAGATTAAAGGAGAATGGGAACATTCTAAATGTACCTTTACTATTTCCAAGCGTATTGCTAGACGCTATCCGTTTGAGGAATCCATCATTAAGAAATGGACGGTACCACCAGTCGTGGATCCGCCTATTTCCAGGCTGAATAAAGCCACGGTTATTCCAGTGGAGGACACTTCGTCCTTTAAGGATCCGGTGGATCGAAAGATAGAAGCGGAGTCCCGCACTATCTTTTCTCTGATAGGGTCAGCATTTAGACCAGTAATTGTTATTGGTCTAGTTTCCCAGACACTTACAGAATGGGCGAAGATGGTACGCCAAGATCTTAGGGGAAAAGATATTCCCCAGGAGACATCTGATTTGATAGAACAGATCATACAAGGGCTACGGTTTATCTGTGACGCAGCCTTGGACACTACTCCCTTGTTAGGGCATGCATCTAAGTTAGCAGTGATCCTCAGACGTGTGCTGTGGTTAAAATGCTGGTCAGCTGACCTAGGTTCCAAAAAGACTTTGACCAATCTCCCGTTCCAGGGCAATCGTCTATTTGGAGCCAACCTAGATGAAATCATTAAGGATGCCACCGGGGGCAAGAGTACTTTTTTACCACAGGCTGCAAAAGCTAAGGAACCTCGCAACAAGCGAGGACCTTTCTTTACCGCCCATAAAGGACGCCCGGCTGGTACTTCCGGGAAAGGCAAGACTCCTCCAGGAGGGTTCAAGAAGGGCTGGTCGGACAAGCAGAGGACCAACCCAGCCAAACCCGAAGTAAAGGAGTACACAGCCTGAAGGTGCGCCCCCACCCAATTTCAGGGTGGGGGGGCGTTTTCACCGGTATTTAGGACATTAGATCGAGCATCAACCACTACTACCGGTGCGATTCTTCCCTTCCAACATTTAAGTACAGGAAGCGGTAGTTACCGTTCCCTGTATAGATCTTTTCCTTTACCTTTTCCTAAGATTAGTCCCGATACCTCACAGGAATCGGATCTGATTGACCAGATAGGCCAAGTAGCCTCTAGTCGGGTGACTTCGGTCCCTGAGGTTCAACCAGAAAAGATCACCTTGCCTGATAACTATCAGGTATCTGATAAATGTGTGGGAACAGAAAACGACCAGACTTTCTCGGATGGTCGGGGCCAGATACCTCTAGGGACGCCTGGTTCAGATCCAATCAGCGCCAGTGGTCCTAGAAATTCTAGGCTGGCCTCTTCAAGCCGGCCTGGCCGACTTGGACAGGTTAGTCGCAGACGTTCCGTGGGAACTTCGTCTCAGGGAGTGTCTGTAGTCTCAAGGACCTATTTACCTTCGTGCTTTACAGTCGCTGGTTTTAATGGCCTGGCCATTGAGACCCAAGTACTGAAGGACAGAGGTTTGTCTACTTCTGTCATTCCTACCCTTATTAAAGCAAGGAAAGCGACTTCCAGCAAAGTCTATTATCACACATGGAAGACTTATATTGCGTGGTGCGAATCTTTAGGATTTCCTCCACGTACCTATTCGGTGTCTCGAATATTGGCCTTTTTGCAACAAGGGGTTGAGCAGAAGCTAGCCTTGAGCACCATCAAGGGTCAAGTTTCAGCATTAGCAATCTTCTTTCAGAAACCTTTAGCTACCAAATCCTTGGTGCGGAATTTCATCCAGGGGGTGCGGCACCTGGCTCCTCCAGTCCGCGCGCCCTTACCGCCCTGGGATCTTAATTTGGTTTTGTCGGTTCTACAGAAACCTCCCTTTGAAAACATCAGGGAGATTCCCTTGCTTACTTTATCCCAGAAGGTGGTCTTCTTGGTGGCTATTACTTCTGCTCGCAGGGTGTCAGAACTGGCTGCATTATCATGCCAGTCCCCATACCTAGTGATTCATAGGGATAAGGTAGTACTTCATCCTAAGCCATCTTTTCTTCCTAAGGTGGTTTCAGATTTTCATCTGAATGAAGATATTGTACTACCTTCCTTGTGTCCTCAGCCCAAGCATCATCGGGAACATGCGTTGCATTCCTTGGATGTGGTTCGGGCAATCAGGGTATACCTGAAAGCTACGGAATCATTCCGTAAGACGGATTCACTTTTTGTGATCACGGATGGCCCCAGAAAGGGTTTGCCTGCATCTGCCGCGACCATTGCCAAATGGATTAGACAAACGGTGGTACAGGCTTATTCTATTAAGGGTCAGAGTCCTCCGTTCCCTGTTAGGGCGCACTCCACTCGAGCGCTCAGTACTTCCTGGGCCTTTCGCCATCAGGCGTCAGTGGTCCAGGTATGTAAGGCGGCCACTTGGTCGTCGGTACATACCTTTACTAAATTCTATAAAATTGATGTGACGGCATCGGCGGATGCCTCATTTGGCCGCAAGGTTTTGCAGGCCGCAATTTGAGGAGACCGGTGGTCTACCTCGAGGGTTTTTTTCTGTTTGAAAAATTTTTTTGTTGAGTCTCATCATTAAGGATGAGCATTGTAAACTTCTAGTTGGCACCGGTTGGGCCTTCTAGATTGGGATTTGATTTCCATTTTCCCACCCCTCAGTTGTGATACTGCTCTGGGACGTCCCGAAGGTGGTGTATCACCGAGGACTATGTCTGTCGATGAGCGCTAGAGAAAAATGGATTTTTGTAAAATCTTACCGTAAAATCCTTTTCTCTTAGCTCATCGACAGACGTAGTCCCCGCCCCTCTGTTTTGGAGTTGGGTTGGGTTAAATTCTCTAAGCACTGCTTTTTCACATAACTGATTTGCTGAGGCAGAGAGAGAGAGGATATACCCTCTGGGACTGCCCCTAGGGTGTGGCCAGAGCTTTTTAATTTCCTGTCTAGTCCTGCTCCTGCGGAGGTAACATAACCCGAAGGTGGTGTATCACCGAGGACTACGTCTGTCGATGAGCTAAGAGAAAAGGATTTTACGGTAAGATTTTACAAAAATCCATTTTTTACACAATGTGCAGGACCTACCCCTACCCCAGAATCCTACCCCTTATATAACAAGCATGCTTTACTGCATATACAGACTGATTTTACTGTTGTGGGTTTAGTAACACTTTAAGTACAATGCAGGGCCAATGGTCTTACAGTGCACATGAGGACAGCAAGGCAGGTCCATAACCAAGAGTGGAGAAGAGCATTGGAGCCTGCTATAGGAAGGAATAAGGTAGGCATTACATCCCCTTCCTCTTCCCCTAAAGTTATCTAGCATTTTACCATTGCAGTGCTTCGGGTGCCCACTGCAAGGGCTTTTTTTGTGTGTGTGATTCCTAGAGTTGGGCTTTAAATGTATTTTCCAGATATTTTGGCCATTGAAATGAATAAACTCTCAAGTGCTAAATGTGCCTAATGTTTAGACTCTTTTGCATGTGTTTAGGTGCATTCAGCATTTTTATCTGCACAAAGGCTCCTTTCCTGTACTCTGGTGGTGCGTTTTTATTTTCAGGCTGTAAACGCTCCTCTTTTAATATGCCTGTAAACGCCTATGTGTTCATGGCCACATAGGTTAACATGGAGGAGCGATTACAGGCTGAAAAAAAGTCAAACCGCTGTAAAATGGTGTTTTTACGCCCTGTGTGTATGCAGCTTTAGGTCTTGGTCACATGTTGGCACTGTTTACTGTTCACACACATTGGGTGGAGGTAGTACTAGTGAATAAATTAAAGATTTTTTGGATCAATTGATTTCATCTGATTAATGGCTGTGTATCAGTTTTTTTCCATGCTAGGATATATAAAACCGAAAACAGGAAGGAGATATCTGTGTGTGTAATTGGGACACTGGAAATATTTTGAGCTAGATATCCAGAAATAATGTCTCTATTGAAGTGGTGCAAGGCTGCTGGATAAACATGCCTTTTCCAATTAGTATCTACTGTATTCAACCTTCTCAACATGTCTGTTCCTGAGGCTACATTCACACCAGAGCGTAGCGTTTTCGCGCGTTTTTTACCGCGATTTACAGGTGTTTTTACAGGCGTTTTTTGTGCAGGCATTTTTAGATTGAATAGAAACTAATGGAAAACGCCTGTAATCTGCCCAAAAAGAAGCTCATGTACTTTTTTGAGCGTTGGGCGTTTTGCTTACAGCGTCAAAACGCTCAGATGTGAACAGGGGCCATTGAAATGAATAGGATTTGTCTTGTTGGGCGTTTTGAGAGCTGATCCTAGAGCAGAAAAACTCCCCAAAAACGCCCCAAAACGCCTAGATGTGAACGGAGCCTAATGTGCGCTGATTCATGCCATTCTAGGATACCTTCCAGCTTCAAACTTTCTTGTAATAGTGCTGTACTGTAATGCTGTACTCGTCTTCATTAAAGAACTAGGTTTCTAATGTCAGGGCTCTTCAGATACAGTAGCTAAAAAAAACTGCTACTGACTTTTTTTGTTTCTGAAGCTTAGAGTGCTGCTAAAAATTTAGATAATCCGTTCTCTTAGGCCCCTTTCACACATACGGTCCGTACAGTTTATCAGTTCAGTCACGTCAAAATGTATCGGTTGTCATCCGTTTTTCATCCATTGTCATCCGTTTTTCGTCTGATCCGTTTTTTGACGGATGAAAAATAGGTTTAATGTTGAAAAATGTAAAGTAATGCACTTTGGGGCCAAAAACCAGAAAGCAAGCTACTCACTAGGGCGGGGGAGCCTCTGGGTGAGTCTAGGATGGAAAAAGACTTGGGGGTACTGGTAGACAACAGGCTTGGCAGTGGCATGCAATGCCAAGCCGCTGCAAGCAAAGCCAACAGAATACTGGGATGTATAAAAAAGGGGATTCACTCCAGAAATAAAGAGATTATTCTCCCAGTCTACAAGACTCTGGTCCGGCCACATCTGGAGTATGCTGTCCAGTTCTGGGCACCGGTCCTCAGGAAGGATGTGCTGGAACTGGAGAAAGTCCAGAGAAGGGCAACAAAAATAATTAGGGGAATGGAGGACATCAGCTATGAGGAAAGACTACAAGCACTGAACTTATTCTCTCTGGAGAAAAGACGATTGAGGGGGGATATGATATCAATGTACAAATACTGTACTGGTGACCCTAGCATAAGGAACAAACTATTCAGAGAAAGGGAATACAATAAGACACGTGGCCACTCACTAAAACTAGAGGAAAGGCGGTTTAACCTTAAAGTGCGTAAGGGGTTCTTCACTGTAAGAGCAGTAAGGATGTGGAATTCTCTTCCACAAGCAGTCGTATCAGCAGGGAACATTGATAGTTTCAAAAAAACTGTTAGATGGGCACCTTAGAGACCACAACATACAGGGGTATACAATGTACGGTTAAAAGCAAACACACACATCATAGGTTGAACTGGATGGACTGATGTCTTTTTTCAACCTCACCAACTATGTAACTATGTAACTATAGGGTATTCATCCGTTCAAAAAAACGGACATGGATGGATGAAAACGGATGTTAACTGATGATCATCTGTTTTCATCCGTTTTTACATAGAGCTACATTGATGTCCGTTTTTCATCCGTCAATGGATGGATGAAAAACGGACAAATGGACAGCATGTGTGTTAGGCCCCTTTCATCCATCCGTTGACGGACATCAATGTATCTCTATGTAAAAACGGATGACAACGGATGATCATCAGTTAACATTCGTTTTCATCCACTCCGTCAATGTCCGTTTTTTTAAACGGATGAATGTTCTATTTTTCATCCGTCAAAAAAACGGATCGGACGAAAAACGGGTGACAACGGATGAAAAACGGATGACAACGGATGAAAAACGGATGACAACGGATGAAAAACGGATGACAACGGATGACAACGGATGAAAAACGGATGAAAAACGGATGACAACGGATGACAACGGATGAAAAACAGATGACAACGGATACATTTTGACGTGACTGAACTGATGAACTGAACGGACCGTATGTGTGAAAGGGGCCAAAGGGGCCTTAAAGTGTTAGGTCCCCTTCACAAAAAAAAATTTAACGGTTAAATAAAAATCACATGCCCTCCGCACCCCTAGTCCCCAATGTACTAACTTCGGGGGATGCTGTACTGTCAATGTCCACAGAGCCTTGGACTATAAACTAGTGATCGACCGATATCGTTTTTTCATTGCCGATACCGATAGCTGCATAAAAGGCACAGGGAGGGCAATATGTAAATAGATCCAATCAGCTTCATGTAAAGGGATCCAGCTCGGCCATTTATGGCGCAGCACACAATGCAGTCTCCACCCCTACTGAGGAAGTAGACGCCTGTGGTTGGGCTTCGACGTCACGCGTATACGGGACAGAACCTGCGTGCTGGAAACTGTCTCTTCCTAGATACTGTTTATGCTAATTGCAATGCGCTTTGGAAGCGCCACCTTTGTGAGTACTATTCCTTTTACTCAATAAAGCGGTTTACTGCAACCATACAGAGAGCACTAGATCTCTTCCTTTGTTCCCTTTTTATGTCTATCGGTGAGAATCCCTCTGGAGGTGATAGGCTATCCATAGCCTTTACTATCTGAAGGTCCCTGTGTATATACAACGCTGTGATTGACCCAGCAGTGGGTCTATAGTGGAGGTGAAAGACCAATCACCTGGTGGTGGGATTGCACTAATCACGAAAGCACTAATTAAGTTTTGCACAAGATTCTTTTGGACACGTGGATTCACCGTTTATTTGATTGATTGTATGGACATTGGGACATGTATGGACACTGATTTTGAGTTTTATTACACTATGTGTGCACATGACTGGCGCAACACTACTTTTTGGTTTATTTAGCATTAGTAAAGTGCCAGTGGCGAGTCTGTATCTGCCTCATGGAAATGTGAGGTGATAGAAACCAAGTCGGAGGATATACTTTATACAAGGTGAGCCTAGTTTTCAGTGTGTCCAGGTGCTGCACGGCACAATTTTGCTGTGGTTAACATTAAGAGGAATGTTGGCAATTAAAAAATGGATCTACGTACTATAAAACACCATTGGTATTCCAGAAGAAGTGAGATTGTGGAGAATGATCCAGGAGGAGTGCAGGGTGTCAATGGAGAAGGCTGGAATTCAGATGGTACATGAAAAAATGTGTAAAATCTCTTAGATATCCTGATGCCTTTTACCCGCAAAAGACCCTATTCAACAAAGCATTGCAAAGAGCAGGGATGACGTGTAGAGTGCTGTTGTCTGTAGCAACCAGATATCACTCTATATCTTGCTGTAAGAATAATGAAAAGTAAATGCTGATTGGTAGAAAAGTGTAGCTGTGTTTGGCACCCTGACCTTCACTTTATTTAATATGTCATTTTATTTCCCTACATCCAAGCTTTATGAAATGGTTGCATATTTGATCAAGACATTTGTCTATATATGTATAAAACAGTCTGTTGACACAGATCTGGTATAAAGCAAGAGAGCATCTGCCTCGAGAGACTAGATCCCCATCGGCTCCGCTTTACTTTTGATTTATCCGTCCAGTAGAGGCTTTCAAATCTGCCCACTGCCATTTGCTGTCAATCAGAATTAAAGTGGACCTGATGGGGAACTAGTCTCTCAGTTCTCCATCAGACTCTGCCTAACCAGTGACCATGAAAAGTCATTTCCCAAAGATTGGTTGTGCTTATATTTGGGTAATGAGATCACCAGTATCCCTGTTTACATTTAGCTTTCGGCTGCTGAATCTCCTATTCGAAAGCTAAATGGGGCTGGAGGTACAACACTGTGCAGGAAACTGTCATACATACACTACAGCTTCCCAGTACAGGCAAGGCCCACTCTGAGTATTGGTGTACCCTGTACGCCAACTCAGAGTGGGTCCTAATTCCTGCCAGTTTCACTGGCAGTAATTCTTTAACCACTTGCCCACTGCTCACTGGGCTGCTACTGCGGCAAAGTGGCTCGATAACGTCTGGCGACGTAGACCTACGTCACCAGACTCTCCACTCTCTCGGTGGCGCACTCCCGCTGTATTCAGTCACAGCGGGAGTCGGGCCAGGGGAGGAGCGGCGGCGATCACCGCCGCTCTTCCCCGATCGTCGGGGATCAAGTGAGGAAATCCACCCGCTTGTGTAAACAAAGTGGGCGGATCTCCTATGTGACAGGCAGTGACAAATTACAGGATTCTGCATAGCTTAACCTGCGATCTGTGCCTGTGTCACACAGTCCCCTTCCCCCACACATGTCAGTAAGCATGAGGCATACATTTAACCCCTTGATCACCAACAGTGTTAACCCCTTCCCTCCCAGTGTCATTATTACAGTAACAGTGCATATTTTTTGCACTGATTACTGTATTAATGTCAGTGGTACCCCCTAAAGTGTCAAAAATGTCAGTGAGGGGTCCGATCTGTCTGCCGCAATGTCGCAGTCCCGCAAAAAAAATCGCAGATCGCTGCCATTACTAGTAAAAAAAAAAAATAAACAATAAAAATGACAAATCTTTCCCGTAGTTAGTAAACGCAATAACTTTTGCGCAAACCAATCAAAATACACTTTTTGCGATTTTTTTTTTTTTTTTTTTTTTTACCAAACATATGTTAAAAATTTTTGATTTGCAGTTTTTTTTTGGGGGGGAATTTCATATCAAAAAAATTTGAAAAATATTGTTATTTTTGCAAAGTTGTCGCTCTTTTTTTGTTTATATCGCATGATCAAAAAATCGCACAGGTGATCAAATACCACCAAAAGAAAGCTCAATTGTCCGTTAAAGTCACGCATTGCCGAATCGAAAAATACCCCCTGGTCAGGAAGGAGGTAAAATCTTTCCGGGGCTTAAGTGGTTAAGTACACAATGGGACCAGAGCATGTATGTAAAACGAAAATGTACTTAAAGTGAAGCAATACCCTTTTTCATTTCGCAATGCATGTACTGCATTCCAATGGTCATTTACAGGCATAACTGGTATAAATAATGCATTGATAACTAACATAAACTCAATATTAAAAGAAAAATTGTAAGCTTACCCTATCTGATTGTTGTAGCAAGGCCAGAGCAGCTGAGAGAATCTATTTTAGTATGAAGGATGAAGGCATACAGGAATCTTCTGTTTCACAAGTCAATTCTTCAAAGGCGAGACACTTTCTTGCTGGTCAATTGGGAGTATAAGGCCTCTTGCACACGATACTCCTGTTTGAGCATCTCCTTTTGGCCTCTTGCACACAATACTCCTGTTTGAGCATCTACTTTTTTCCAGACCTTTTTTCTTGTATGTATTTGCGAGTATTTGAGAGTATTCGCGTGTATTCGAGTGTATTTGCGAGTATTGAGGCTTAAATTACTGACCAAAAATGCAGATTTTTCTATTTTGTTCTTACTAAAGAATACACAGCGCTTGTTTATGCGCCTGTGTGCATAGGCACATTACAATTAATGGGCTATATTTTAGCTCAAAAAGCTGTACTGAGCATTTTTAAGCCACAAGATGCCCAAACAGGAGTATCGTGTGCAAGAGGCCTAACAAGTAGCAATCAGAGTAGGAACAGGACTTGATGATGATGTCAGAGCTGGAAATGGACTGTTAGGCATACAGGAATCTTCTGTTTCACAAGTCAAGTCTTCAAAGGAAAGACGCTTTCTTGCTGGTCAATTGGGAGTATAACAAGTAGCAATCAGAGTAGGAGCAGGACTTGATGGTGGTGTCAGAGCTGGAAATGGACTGTCAGTTGATGATGATCTGGGATCAAAATGATTGACAGTCAATGTTGATGATCTGCGTGGACTTTTGGAAAATTAAAGCCCCGTACACACGAGTAGAAATTCGGCCGGGAAATTTCATCCGACGACCGATCTGCCGATTTTCGGCTTGTTAGTATGGTGCTTCCGACAACCGACTCCGACTTTTCGGCCGAAAAATCCTGGTGTGCAGGCTATATAATTTTTGTTCTCATTAGTACAGATTTCGATGGGGAAAAATCTTATGAGCAAGACTAGGCATGCTCAGAGATGAAAGAACACAAAGAAAGCAATCCAACACATGACATCACTTCTGAAGTAGAATTCTGTCGTGCGGGAAAATTCTTGTGCAGTCTAGAGCACATTCCAACCAACAGACACCACTCTGGACAAAAGACAGACGACCAGTCGGCGGAAATTCGTTGCGTGTATACGAGGCTTAAGTGTCAATAGAGGTTTGAGTGTAGCTCTCTTCTTTTCCCTGTAGATTTCTTTGTAACAGGCATAAGCTCCTGAAATGTTAACATTGACTTTGGAACTTCTTTTAAAATCCCATCATGCTTTTCAAAAAGAGCCATTGCGCTATCAAGATAATGGAAAGCTTCAAAGAGAATTTTTGTAATTAGGCCTTCAAGCTGTTCAATAATCTCAACCTCGTCCTGCACATCTTCTCTCCTCTTCAAGTTCTAGAAGATCTTCATTGCTGAGGGGCTCCTTGTGGGACGCAAGCAGTTCACCAACATCTCCTGGCTCCATTGCCAGCTCTAACTGCCTTGCCATCTCTACAATATTTTCAGTAACATTAGCTACATGATCTTCAAAGCCTTCTGAATAATCAACTAACTGTGGCTTCATTTTTTCAAGGCCCTTTTCATTGTGGTTACCTTTGTCATTCCAAGCATCTTTTACGGTTTTAATGCAATCCAAGATGTTGTACCTTTTCCAGAATTTGGATAGGACTTCTTTATCTACTTCTTTGTCTATTGCTGCAATACACTTACTGAATGTTCTTTCCAAGTAGTTCAACTTGAAGGTAGCTATGACACATTGATCCATTGGCTGCAGTAGTTAGGTGGTATTTGGTGGTAGAAATTGCACTTGAATGTTAGGGTTCAGCTCATTAGGCTTTCGAGGGTGTCCAGGGGCATTATTGACAAGCCGCAAAATGTTTAAAGGGATATTGTTGTCCTTGCAATAGGCTTTCACCTCTGGTTTGACACCTGCTTTCTTCCAATCTTCAAAGAAGGGTTGCAGTTACCCAAGCTTTTTTGTTAGCTCTCCAATGCACTAGAAGTCTAGTTTTAACGTAGTTCTGTAAAGCTCTCGGATTTTGCCATCAGTAAATTAGCAAAGGCTTTAGCTTTAAGGTACCAGAAGCATTGTCCCCTAACAGAATGCTTATTCTATCTTGTAAAGAAGATGTGATTCCCAGACCTAAAGTGCTGGTTTGGCCATCATCCCTGGTAAGTATTTTTCCGTGGGTTTGGTGCCTCAAGCCAAGAAAGTGGGACTTTATGGGCCAAGTAAATCAATGATTTGTAAAACAATTTATACATTTATTGAGTAGAGTTTGTATAGAACAAAGTATCGTGACATTTTTGGGTTATAGACCCATTGTGGTAGTGAGAAAGATTAGAGGGGTGACACAGTGATATGGGGACATGTGAATATATCCTTCTGTTGATCCACGCTGAAGATTTCAGCTTGGAGTCCATGAAGGAATATCCATATCATGGTGTCACCCCTCCTAATCTTTCTCACTACCACAATGGGTCTATAACCCAAAAATGTCACGATACTTTGTTCTATAAAAACTCTACTCAATAAATGTATAAATTGTTTTACAAATCATTGATTAATTGGCCCATAAAGTCCCACTTTCTTGGCTTGAGGCACCAAACTTACGGAAAAATGGTTATTCTATCTTTAGCTGGCTTGTAGCCTGGCATTAATTTTTCCTGTCTTGCGATGAAGGTTCTTGCAGGCATCTTTTTCCAAAATAGCCCATTCTCATCCACATTAAAAATTTGATCCATGGAGTAGCCTCCATCTTGAATACTTTTGCAAAATCACTTGGATAAATTATTAGGCTTAAATTCACAGACTTGTACATTATTTACTATGTAGGAGGGTCAGGCGCTGTAGTGGGGGTGTCGGGGGCTGTGGTCAGGGGGTCAGGGGACGTAGTGGGGGTGTCAGGGGCATTAGTGGGGGGGGGGGTCAGGGCCTATAGTGGGGGGTTAGGACCTGTAGTGGGGGAGGGGTCAAAGCCTATAGTAAGGGGGTCATGGGCTGTAGTGGGGGGATCAGGGCCTAAAGTAGTGGGGGGGAGCGAAGAGAAAAAAATGTACTGTACAGGTTTCACCATAAAAAATATATACTGTACAAGTACATTTGCTCTGTTTATTCCCAATCCCTTGTACAGTGTGCTACAGTACCCCACTTACAATTAGGCAGGTTTATGGGTGGACGAATGGCAACTTTGGGCTGGTGGGCAGACGGCAACTGTGGGTTTGCTGGTGGGCAACTCCGAGCTGGCTGTGGGATGGCAACTCGGGCTGGCTGGCGGGCAACTCCATACTGGCTGGCGGACAACAACTCTGGGCAGGAACTTGGCCTCCTCCATGGAGGCCCCACCAAGCAACTTAAAGGATCTGCTACTGATGGCTTCGTGCCGTATAGCATAGCATACCTTCAGAGGTCTAAAGGAGTCCATGACTCAATGGGTTATGGTATGTGGTCAAAATGCTGTGGCTGATCTGTGTATTTCCTCCTTCCATTTATTGAGCCTCAGGCCAATGAATAGTTTCTGGGACACAATGATATGATCAACCGCCTCTTGAATTCTGTTTTCAGGAGGTTGTGAAAACTGTGAAAATCCTATTTAATCAGTGGGTTTTCTTTTCAATTTCTAATTTAACCAGTGAGCGCTTGCCATTGCAAACATCATGATGGGTACCCTGGAGCTGTTAATAGTGGTGTACGGTCTGCTAAATTGGCACCACGGGCCATCACGGCTACTCTGTGCGTGAAATGACCCTTTAGAGTCGGTTCACACTAAGACGACACTACTCCTTACTACTTCGGGGGCGACTTGTGCATTACCATGCACCACGACTTCGGAGCAACTTGCAGGGACTTCACATAATGGATGTCTATGCAAGTCGCTCCGAGGTCGCCCCGAAGTAGTACAGGACCCTTTTTCTAAGTCAGAGCGACAAGTCGCCTGACAAGTCGCGCTAGTGTGGACCGGTTCTTTATTGTGTCTTTTACTGTTCATATGTTTGTACGGCACACTATTCTGAAAAGCAACATACTGTATGTAGCATCATATAAATTTTTAAGTTCTGCCCTACAAGATGATAAAATCTAAAAAAATTAAATCATCGTTGCCTACAGAAATCAATTGGTTGAAAGTTGCTTCATTCCATTTAGAATATATTCAGTTGGAAGACACATTTTAAAGATATGCCCTGCGTCCTGAGAATTGCTGCGGTGAGACTTCTTGAAGTGCTTTGCAAGCCTTGACATTTCAGTTTTGTCTGGTAGGTTAAAGGGTTAAATACATGGAAATTTTCCTACATGCTGTTCATACAGGGGTGTGGAGTCGCACACCTCCCGAGATGGAAAGCTGAATGGCTGAGAGGTGAGAATAGAGGAGGTGAGAACCCCATGGGGAGGAGTAGAAGCAGGATTCTGACTGTGTGGTTGGGACTTGCAAGGAGCTCCAGCACCTATGAGTAATATTCTGTATGAAGGCTTTATGAAATCGAAGAAGGAACACACTGCTCTCACGTCACTGGTTTATACTGGCATCAGCCCAGTGCTAGAAGCTGAACACAGATGTGGTCATGTCTGAAATATGCAATTTATTCATTTAGATTTGTTAAGCCGATTTTGAGGTTACGTGGCTTAACATAGTTTATTCCACCATTCTTATCGTAGGTTTGGATGGTGGGGAAAGGCTACAACCTTGTCTGGTTTTATTGCTCTGTCTCAGTTGGGGAGGTTTAAGTTGACTCTCTGACCTAGACGGTCACCAATAACTGTCTCTTGATTTGTCAATCTAGAGGTGGGCAGAACATGTTACCAAGCAACCAGTTGCCAAAAACCTGCATACGCATGAGTGGCTCCAGGGATACCCCACCAGCCATCAGAAGAATTCCATAGACAGAAGTATACTTTGCCAGATTTTTAAAGCGGAGTTCCACCCAAAAGTGGAACTTACGCTTTAGGTAGTGCTAACCCCCTGACATGCCACATTTGGCATGTCATTTTTGGGGGGGGGGGGGGGAGGGTGGAGCAGGTACCTAGTTTTGACAGGTACCCACTCCCACTTCCGCTCGGAGCGCCGCGGCGAACATATGGTGAACATAAATCATTAATCTTATAAATTGTGCTCTTACTTATATGGCTGACATTATAGGGCTACATATCAACTGACGCAGGTAGTTATTTAAAGTTATGTAAGTCTTTGTGGACCTACAGGATGTTTTTCAAGCTAGTCATTGTTCCTCTTCAGGAGAAACTTTACTCATGTTTCCTGGGGCCTTTTTCACTTACCAGCCAATGCGTTCTGTTCATTGCCGCCTATGATCCTTGGCAGTTTAACCTGCAGTACTTGCTGCTGCTTGTTTGGCAACCCGTTTTCATTTGAATACAATTATATTTGACATTTTGAAAGGTAATATTAGAATATAAAACATCCATTTACACAAAATGAAAAAATGTATGATTAAGCGCTTTTCTACCTAGTCAGGAGTAGTAAGGACCTGGCTCCCTGCTGGGATCTGCGGTCCTGACATTTTTTCCTTTTTTAAATGGATTTTTTTCTTTTCTCTTTGGTTGTAGTTTACACAGGAACAGAAAATAACAATCTGTTCTTGTTTGAAATACAATTAACAGCTGGACTTGGGACACACTGGATATCCTAGGTCCTTATGGCCTTCCCAGGCTGGCCTGCGGACACGACCCAAATATTAGCTCTGTGCTAGGTTGGCCGGGACATAGCCCCATTGGACGGGGGCTGGCCGGCAAGTGAAACACCTCGTGAGGTCGCATAGCCCCGGTCACGACAACGGTCATGATCAGAGTCGCAGCTTATCCCTGGCCAGCAGCACCCCCATTCCAAGATGGTGCAGTGGACTGCCTGATGTGGTGCCCACCTAATGCCAAGGTGTGGTGAGTAGTGTCCCCCCTCTTTTCTCTGGGAATTACTGTGGTGGTGGCGGGCCCTTCCTGGGGATGGTAGCCCCTCCCCCCCGTGTCCTTCCTCTCCTCATGGTTTCCCCCCTCTCCCTAGCGGGGTTCTCCTTGCATTGGTCACCCTCACCTGCCCCCAGCCCTCTCTCCTAGTCCCTCTTTGGGGTGCATGGGTGTTTCTGGGTAGGTGGTTTTACATTGAATGCTGGGCTGGAGGGCGGTCGGGGTGTGCCATTGATGGCTCCCTGTTAGGGGTGCCTGCATTTGGTGCACTGCAGGGGGGGGGGTTGCTGGGGGGCTCCCCACTGGTGGACGATTACTGCCGTGGGGTCCCTGGTCCTGCGTGGCACTGCCATTTTGCCGTGGATGGTTGTTTTCAGCCTTGGTGGCAATGTTTTACGTTTCCCATTGTAGTCTATGCGGCGGCCATTTTCTTGATGTCCAGTGCGGTGACGTGCAGCGGGGGCCTCTAGTGACCGTGTCAGCGCTTCCTCTTCCTCTTTGATCGCAGTGTGGCAGGCTGTTTGGCGCTCTGTATCCAGCTCTGGGTGCATGGGGTGATTCTCTGTGGGTATACATTCTTTCCTCTGCTATATACAGCATCGCGGGTGCGCTGATCCTTGTGGTGCTCCGAGCGGTGTGCAGGGATTTTTTTCTAAAAATAGACAAAAACAAAACTTTTGGGCACAGTGGACCCCCTGGAACGTGTATCACTACCTGACCCACTCCTTGAAGCTGCGGGGGACCCTCTGGGTCTCAGTCTGCCCTGGCGGCCATGCGGGCAGGCCTGCAGCCACTTGTGTCAAAGGTTAATATGGCCCTGCAAAGGCGGCCCAGCAAGTAGCGCCCACCCCCCCCCCCCCCGACTTCACCTGTATCATCTTCCTCCTCAGAGTCTGAGGTGGATTTGGCCCTGTGGACGCGAGTTAGCCCACTGGGTCTGCGTCCACACACCCTGAGTGCTCCAACAGTGAGGATGAATCCTCTTCCTCTACAGCCACGCATGAAAAGGCGCTGGTGGAGCCATTGATTGTGTCAGTGCGGGAAACTTTAAAGGTAGAGGACTCAGCTAATGCTGAGTCGGCGATGCCAATGCAGTTTGGCACCCGCAGATCTTCCAAGGTGACTAAGGTGTTCCCCTTTCCTGCCTATTTTGACAAGATTGTCGCTAGTCAGGAGGGGTTCCTAGAAACATATGGTTGGAATACCTAAGCGTTTCGCTAGGAGACATCCCTTTTGAGGAGTCTCTCCTGAAGAATCTGACGGCTCCACCGATGGACTCTCATGTTTCCAGGCTAAATAAGGCCTGGATTTTACGGCAGGGTCTGGAAGGGGATCAACATCCTACTGAGGAGCTGGCGGATTAGTTGATCCAGGGGCTACAGTACATTTGTGATGCATCTTTCGATGCGGCCCCTTTGGCTGGCAGAGTATCTGTGATGGCGGTAATCCTTCGCCGCATGATTTGGTTGAAGTACTGGTCGGCCCTCCAGGCTTCTAAAATGGTGCTGACTGATCTACCTTTTGTAGGTGACCGTTCGGTGCCTCTATGGAGGAAATCATTAAGGGCCTTACGGGAGGTAAGAGTACCTTACTTCCGCAGGTTGCTAGGGGCAAGGAACTTCATCGTAAACGTGGTCCCTTTTTCTCGGCTCACAAATGGGCCTTCTGTCTGACTGGGTCGCAGGAAAAGGGTTTGAGATCCACCTGTAACTTTGCGGGCGGCTCCAAGAGACCCTGGAATGGTATGTCAAAAGCAGGCACTACTGGTTCCGCGGACAAGCCTTCCCAAGCCTAAAGGGGCGTCCTCACCCGTGTCTGGGGTGGGGTACATCTTTGCTTCTTTCCAGACCCATGGACCTTGCTCATTCAGGACAAATGGGTCCATGAGTTGATTCGGTTTGGCTATATCGAGTTTCGGTCCTTGCCTCTGGCAAGGTACTTTGCTTCCAATTTATGCCTGTCTCATGATCCGCTGCAGGACCTGTTAGCACAAGAAGTTATTGTGCTGGATCCAGAGTCTGAACATTTTCAAGGTTTTTATTCAAATCTGTTTACAGTTCCAAGGAAGGAAGGCAAGGTCCGCCCGATCTTGGAGCTCAAGGCTCTGAACCACTGTGCAGGTTCAGAAATTTCGGATGGAGTCTATTTGCATGGTAGGGACTTTCCTTCATCAAGGGGATCTTTTCACTTCAATCGATCTCAAGGACGCTTACCTTCATTTTCCTATATATGTCGGGCTCCAGCGTTTTTCTTAGTTTTGCCGTGGGTGAGGAGCACTGTCAATTTGTGGCGTTACCTTTTGGTCTTGCTTTAACTCCTCGGGTGTTCACAAAAGTTTTGGCCCCAGCGTTGGCCTTGCTTCGGCAGAAGGGAATCGCGGTACTAGGTTACCTGGATGATCTGCTTCTGCGTGCAGAGTCTTCATCGGCTCTAGAAGTCGACTTGGACATTACTGTGCAAACTCTGCAAGAGTTTGGATGGAAACTGAATTTTCAGAAATCGACTTTGACTGCGTCCACCAAGCTGGACTACTTGGGTCTAACTCTGGATTCAGCATCAGCCCGGGTGTTTCTTCCGCAAGCGAAACTCCTGAAGTTACAGGATGCGATTCGGCTCCTGTTGTCCAACCGTCAGTCATTTATCAGGACTTGCATGCAAGTGCTGGGTCTGAAGGGATCCACCTTCGAGGCAGTTCTGTTTGCTCAGTTTCATACCAGACCTCTGCAAAGAGAGATTCTTGCCAAATGGGACAATGATCCGCAGTCGCTGTATGATCTGATCCTGTTGAGTCAGGGTACGAGAGGGTCTCTAATATGGTGGCTCTGCTCCCCAGCGCTTTGCCTAGGAAAGTCTTTTCTTCCCCTGTATTGGACAGTGATTTCCACGGATGCCAGCCTGTCCAGGTAGGGAGGTGTCTTGGGAGTATACGCGGCTCAAGGTGTTTGAACTCGAGAGGAGTCCAGTCTGCTGATCAACATCCTGGAGATTCGGGCAATCAGGCTTTGTCTGTCTCAGTGGAGGAATCGTCTGCAGGGATGCCCGGTGAGCATACAATCGGCGGTGGCATATGTCAATCATCAAGGGGGTACAAAGAGTGGCCTGGGAAGTAGCCAGCATCCTGAGGTGGGCAGAACTATGTTCTGGCCCTCTCTGCTGTGCATATTCCGGGGGTAGAGAATTGGCAAGCGGACTATCTCAGTTGGCAGACATTGGATCAGGGAGAATTGTCTCTTCACCCGGAGGTGTTTCATCAGCTGTGTCTCCGGTGGGGGACCCCCAATGATGACCTGTTGGCCTCCTGTCTCAACAGGAAGGTGCAGAGGTTTGTGTCAAGATCTTGGGATCCTCTGGCCGCCGCCGCAAATGCTCTGGTGTCTCCTTGGGGTCAGTATCGTCTGATTTACGCTTTTTCTCCAATTCAACTTCTGTCGAAACTGCTACACAGGATCGAAGTAGAAGGGATTCCAGTCATTCTGGTGGCACCAGACTGGCCTCACCAGTCTTTGTATGCAGGCTTGGTAAGGCTGGTAGCAGACATCCCTTGGAAACTTCCTCTCAAGGAAGATCTTCTGTCTCGGGGATCAATCTTCCATCCTGCTTTACAGTCGCTGGCTTTAACGGCCTGGCTATTGAAAGCCAGGTGCTGAAGGACAGAGGGCTGTCGGAGTCGGTGATTCCTTCGCTGTTAAAAGCTAGTAAATCTACTTCCAGTAAGCTTTATCATCGAGTTTGGAAGGCGTACATTACTTGGTGTAAGTCTCGGGGGGGGGGGGGGGGGGGATTTCTCTCCGTTCCTTTTCTGTGTCTCGCATGTTGGAGTTTCTACAACAAGGTGTAGATCAACGTTTGGCTCTGGGCACTGTTAAGGGCCAGATTTCCGCTTTGGCCATATTTTTCCAAAGGCCCTTGGCGGCGAAGTCTGACTCTAAACACCCCTGATTGTTAGCCTATGTGTCAATGCACAGATAGGGATTTAGAGGCAGAAAAAAAAAACACTGCCAGCACATTCAGGAGCAGCAGCGTTTTGACTGCTTGGGCAATCATACATTTTAACCACTTGCCGACCATCTCTCCTGCGCTGGATCACATATCTAATACGTGATCCAGCTCTTCCGGGTAGGGGGTAGTCACAGCACAAGCCGATCAGTAGGTCCCAGCCAATAATTGGCGGTTTGAGGAGCATGACAGGACAGAGCTCTGTGAATGTAAACAACACAGAGCTCTGTTCTCTCAGCGGGTAAGTGCCAGTTTTTGCTTCTTTGTAAAAAAACAATACATTCCTTAGTAAAAACTTCACACAGTGATAGCACCAAGCTCTGTTAGTCCTACATTTATCCCCTTGATCACCCTAGATGTTAACCCCTTTAATAATACAGTGACTGTATATTTTTAGCATTGATCACTTTATTAGGGTCACTGGTTTTCACAATGTGTCAGTTAGTGTCAGATTAGCTGCCATACTATCACAGTCCTGCTATATGTAAAAAATTGGTAGGGTACAGAGTGATGGGACTTTTTAATATGCCAAATGAGAATGTAAACAAAGTATAAATATATTTACATTTTATTGTTATACAAATCGATATATAAGAGAGAAAAAGAAGAACATTCAGCAAGTAAATGTTTAAAAACCCGTTAATACAAAAGAGCCTTCCGGCTAGTTCAGAGCTACATCAATATAGTGTATACATGCACTTGTAAACAGTCTACACGTTTCGCGGGATTCCCCGCTTCTTCAGGACCCTACATGTATTGTAGATGTGATATATTATATATATATATATATATATATATATATATATATATATATATATAATCAGGCTCTCACTATGGGTAAAAGGAAAAGAATAAAGAAATATAAATCACTTCATATGAACAATTGCATATATCACAGATTTTAATTACAAATTATAGATTACCTTCGATGAGTATAACAGGGAGGGGGGAGAGAGGGGAGGGGGGGCGCCGGGTAGAGAAAAAAAAAAGTCACTATAAGTCGCTGATCACCACAATTAATAAATAAAAATTTCAGTATATATACAATAGTTTGTATATGCTATAACGTTCTTGCAAACCAATCAATATACACTTGATCAGATTTTATTTACCAAAAATATGTAGCAGAATACATAATGGTCTAAATTTATGAAGAAATTTGATTTTTTACATTTTTTATTGGATAGGTTTTATAGAAGAAAGTAAAAAATATTTTTTTTTTTTTTTTTTTCAAATTTATTTTATTTTAAAAAAAACCCAGTGATAAATAAATACCACCAAAAGAAAGCTGTATTTGTGTAAAAAAATAGATTTCTCTGTCGCTCATTGACAGACGTAGTCCTCCTTGATTAATATCAACTCGGGTTATACTGCCCTCTACAGGAGTAGGACTAGACAGGAAAGAAAACGTTCTGGCCACACCCTAGGGGCAGTCCCAGAGGGTATATCCTCTCACTTCCTGCTACAGCAAATCAGTTTTTTTTTGTCTAGTTAGGAGTAAAGATCACGGATGGCCCCAGAAAGGGGTTGCCTGCGTCTGCCGCGACTATCTCCAAATGGATTAGACCAGGGCTTGACAAATTTTCCTGAAATCTAGGAGCCAGCTAAAAAAGTTAGGAGCCAGTTTTTTTTTTTTTTTAAACTAACAACCAAGCTTTATTTAATAAAACGGATACTAAATTTACACATAAATACGACTAGAACCCCACTCTCCTCTAGCGCAATTGGATGAAAACAGACTGTCTGTCTCTTTCCATCCGATGCCATCTGATCCGATCCACGGGATGGATAGAAAATAGAACCACCATCCGTCTGCTTTTGGCGGACAGGATCAGATGGCGGCAGATTACTGCTCCATAGAGGAGAATGAAGGGTCCGATCAGGTCTGCCTGAAAAACTGACAGGCGGACCTGATCAGACAGCCCGTGTGAAAGGGGCCTTCGGCTGTGGCATGGCGATGAGAAAAAAAAAAAAAAAAGATTAATATATATATATATATATATATATATATATATATATATATATATATATATATAAAAAAAATTTTTATAATAATAATTGGAAAAAATATATATATTTTTTTAATAATTAAAAAAAAAAAAGAAAAAAATATTATTTAGTTTTTACATTAAAAAAAAAAATTTAAATTAATAATAAATAACCACACTCCCTGTCAAAGGTAACTAACTGGACAGGGAGATGGTAATGCATTGTGAACAAACAGTGGAAACAGTAATTACAACAGTCATTACTCCCGGCCACCACAAGAGGGCGCCAGTTCCCCATTGGAAGCCTCATCTCAAGTAGGCCGAAAAGCCGGGGCCTCAATTTTCGGACGGCCCGGAAGTCCGTGCACTCCGTGCGCGGAAGTCCATACAAAAATTACAGGACACCCTCTGCAGGGCACCCCCAGGCGCCAGGTCGCTAATTCTAGTCGCAAATGTGACCTGGCGCCCGGGTTTTGTCGAGGCCTGGATTAGACAGACGGTGGTACAGGCTTATTCTATGTAAGGGTCGGAATCCTCCGTTCCCTGTTAAGGCGCACTCTATTCGGGCGCTCAGTACTTCCTGGGCCTACCGCCATCAGGCGTCAGGGGTCCAGGTTCTCAAGGCGATTACTTGATCGTCGGTTCATACCTTTACAAAATTTTATAAAGTTGATGTGATGGCATCGTCGGATGCCTCATTTGGCCGCAAGGTTTTGCAGGCCGCAATTTGAGGAAACCGTTGGTCTACCTCGAGGGTTTGTTGGGTTTTTTCACTTAGGTCTCATCTTTTTGCTCGATGAGTCCTTGATGCTTCTGGTTGGCTCCGGTTGGGCCTTCTGGATTTAGATTTCTGTTATCCCACCCCTCATTTGTGGCACTGCTTTGGGACGTCCCGATTTGATATTAATCAAGGAGGACTACGTCTGTCAATGAGCGACAGAGAAAAATTGATTTTTGTAAAATCTTCCCGTAAAATCCTTTTCTCTTAAGCTCATTGACAGACGTAGTACCCGCCCCTCTGTCTTTGAGTTGGGTTGGGTTAAATTCTCTAAACACTGCTTTGTGACATAACTGATTTGCTGTAGCAGGAAGTGAGAGGATATACCCTCTGGGACTGCCCCTAGGGTGTGGCCAGAATGTTTTCTTTCCTGTCTAGTCCTACTCCTGTAGAGGGCAGTATAACCCGAGTTGATATTAATCAAGGAAGACAACGTCTGTCAATGAGCGACAGAGAAAAGGATTTTACGGTAAGATTTTACAAAAATCCATTTTTAATTTGGGTACAGTGTTGCACGACCATGCAATTGTCCAGTTAAAGTAACTCTTTGCCAAAAAAGCTAAAAATATGGCCTGGTCATGAAAGGGGGTAAACCTTCCAGAGGGCAAGTGGTAATAGCCAGAATAAATTAATATTCAGGCCAATTAAATGCATAAACACCCAAGCACTTGTTGAACCCAATTACTGTATATATAAACATGCCTTTATGCGAGTTTTCAGCGCTGCTTTTCTCCTTCCAGGAGAAAGGCATTTAGAAGCTCTGGGCAAACGCCCAGTGTGCATGAAGCCTTAGACCTACTATAGCAATTATTCTCCATACGATTTGGTCTTGGGTGGTATATTAGGAATTTGTTACTCCTGACCAGTATATGGGAATTTAATGTTTGTTGCTTAGTTCCTATCTTCATAGTCAGATTTGTTCCATTGCTGTGGTTTGATGAGATTGGTCACATCCCTAGTTCCCCATACAATACATTCAAACACACAATTTATGGTATCAGGTCTGCAGAAAATTCAAAACGACGACTACAGATCTAAGGCTATTTCAGATTTATTTGACAATACGAAAGAGCATATTTTAGCTTGCTAATGCTTACTGCACTGTTTTCTCTACTTCAGTCTTGAGAATGGTTGGGGATTTCCAAGCCTTGGTGATGCATTGTTTAGCTGCCGTGAGAACATGTACCAGAAGTTTGAATTGGACTGTAAAGAGACTTGGATGTTTAACACAGAGGAGTGCTACTTTTAATTATTTATTTCACGATTGGCCACCAATACTTCCCAGAAGCGCAGTATCCCCCAACCCAACCACTAGTTTTTCACTGCCTGGTCATCAGTACTGGTACATGCAGCATCTGGGAAGGGTCTATTCATAACACACCTTTCCGCAGACAGCGCGTGACTCATTCTATAACATATTGATATTGCACAGATATATTATTAATATTTACCATTTATTATTAATTCACAGTCACAATTTGATCAAGGATATTGTTTAACATTATGGGATTTTATTATTGAGTAGCTATAGGGATATATTTGATCACCTCAGCACATAATAAGTCTTTAATTTTATTTATACACTATATCACCAATATATATTTATTTATATATTTATTCAAATAGATTTTTATTCTGCGCAACACTATTTTATATTTAATAGCTACATTGCACTTTTTTATGAGAAGTGAAGTGTCTGCGGCATTTTAAAAATCTATAGTAGAGAGGTTGTTGCAGGAATTTTTGTCTTTTTACCTTTTACTTTGAGATAATGACATGACTTGCTTGACTTGTATACATTTTAAGATTTATGAAGTATCCTAATTGCTTTTGCTGGTTTAATCTTGCAGGTTTAAAACTACTTGGATAAAAAGACTCTAGAATATTGCATTTCACCCTGGATCAGAAATCCTGATTTGTACTGTGACTTCAATGGAAAAATCTCTCGGCGATCTAGAGGCCAGCACGACAGGGGAGTCTAGCCGTGACCTTCTACCCGAACCCTTACACCGCCCCACCTGGGGCAGTAAAGTTCAGTACATCCTTGCTCAAGTTGGCTTTTCGGTCGGTCTTGGAAATGTTTGGCGATTTCCTTACTTGTGCCATCAAAATGGGGGAGGTGAGTGTTTTTTAGCTTTCAAGACTTTGGGAATGTTGGTCAGTAAGGAGATTTGCAGGTAAAGGGGAGAACATAGTGCTTTTTATTATATTTTATGTTCAGTACTAAAAAATTAAGTATTTTTACATTTTAAGGTAGCTATGATTTATTTGTAATTGGCTGGTAGCAAACTACGCAATAAGAGGAGCTCTGTGCAGGCTTTTTTTCTTTGCAACTGCGGTGAAAAAATAGCTGAATAAGTCAGTCAGTAAGCCTGGTTAATTTACATAGGCTATCAACAAACATGTAGGCACAACTGGGCTTCCCTCAGGGCTTTTATGTCCATTTAAAAGGCTACCCAAGGTCTGCCTGTAGGATATCATCCTGAGCACAACCCAATACAGGCAGGACCCAATCATCCTACATGAGCATTTATTAGCCATGCATGCTTTGCAAATTGAGTCATTGATGCACCTAGTACTAAATGCTTCTACACTGAACAAAATTATAAATGCAACACTTTTGTTTTTGCCCCCAGTTTTCATGAGCTGAGCTCAAAGATCTAAGACTTTTTCTATGTACACGAAAGGCCTATTTCTCTCAAATCTGTCTAAATCTGTTTAAGCGTCGGTTCACACTATGGCGATCCGACTTCGGGGGCGACCTGTGAAGTCGCGTGCACCGCCACTTTGGCACAACTTAATGGAAGTCAATGCAAGTTGCTCCGATGTCGCCCGAAGTAGTACAGGAACTATTTTCTAAGTCGGAGCGACTTGAGTCGCTCCTATTAGAACGGTTCCCGTAGCACTAAATGGACCGCGACTTCTCAAGTCGCGGTAGTGTGAACCGGGACTTAGTGAGCACTTTTCTCCTTTGCCGAGATAATCCATCCACCTCACAGGTGTGGCATATCAAGATGCTGATCAGACAGCATGATTATTGCACAGATGTGCCTTATGCCTCGTACACACGCAACGATTATTGGCCGACCGATCGTCCGACTTTTGTCCAGTGTTGTTGTGTTGGTTGAAATGTGCTCTAGACTGCACACAAATTTTCTCGGCCAACAAAAATCTACTTCAGAAGTGATGTCATGTGATGGTTTACTTTCCGTGTGGTTTTTCATCTCTAAGCATGCCCAGTCTTGCTCATCAGATTTTTGTCTGCCAAAATCTGTACTGTCTGACGCAAAATCGGGCTTTGTGTTGACGGCCAACAAAAATTTTATAGCCTGCACACCAGATTTTTTTCGGCCGAAAAGTCGGAGTCGGTTGTCGAAAGCATCGTACTAACAAGCCAAAAATGGGCCGATAGGACGTTGGCCGAAAATTCACGGCCAATAATTGATGCGTGTGTACGGGGCATTAGGCTGGCCACAATAAAAGGCCACAATTAAATGTGCAGTTTTATCACACAGCGCAATGCCACAGATGTCTCATGTTTTGAGGGAGCATGCAATTCGCATGGTGACTGCAGGAATGTCTACGAGTACTGTTGCCTGTGAATTGAATGTTCATTTCTCTACCATAAGCCGTCTCCAAAGGAGAATTTGGCAGTACCAACCTGCCTTACAACTACATCCAGCATCTTCACCTCCAAGATCATCTGAGACCAGCCACCCTGACAGTTGCTGCAACAATCGGTTTGCATAACCAAAGAATTTCTTCTGCACAAACTGTCAGAAACCGTCTCAGGGAAGCTCACCTGCATGCTCGTCGTCCTCATTGGGGTCTCGACCTGACTGCAGTTTGTCGTCGTAACCAACTTGAGTGGGCAAATGCTCACATTCAATGGCGTCTGGCACTTTAGAGAGGTGTTCTCTTCATGGATGAATCCCGGTTTTCTTAGATCTTTGAGTTAAGCTCATGAAAAATGGGGGCAAAAACAAGTGTTTTTATAATTTTGTTCCGTATATGTTAAACATTTTAAACAAATATGTACAAAAATAAATACAATGAAAACAAGATTGACCAAAAATGCATGATTTTCTCTGACCCATCTTTAGAAATTTAAAAATTGGACAAACAAAAAGTCAGCTTTTAGAAAGTTCTGCCTGGGTGTCAATAATGTGGATACAAACCTTTTATTGATTGGATTAGAGAATAGAAGTAGAGGAACTAGGTGGTTTCTAGACATTTGGTTCTGATGGATTTACTCTGATTTTATCCAATAAAGAAGCCAGGAATTGACATATATATATATGATATCAATGTACAAATACTGTACTGGCGACCCTAGCATAAGGAACAAACTATTCAGAGAAAGGGAATGCAATAAGACACGTGGCCACTCACTAAAACTAGAGGAAAGGCGGTTTAACCTTACAGTACGTAAGGGGTTCTTCACTGTCAGAGCAGTAAGGATGTGGAATTCTCTTCCACAAGCAGTGGTGTCAGCAGGGAGCATCGATAGTTTCAAAAAACCATTAGATGGGCACCTTAAAGATCACAACATACAGGGGTATACAATGTACAGTTAACAGCAAACACACACACATCATAGGTTGAACTGGATGGACTGATGTCTTTTTTCAAACTCCCTAACTATGTAACTATGTATATAACCTACAGAGCCAGCTTCTGGCGAAAGTCGTGCTACAGTTTTTCCTGTGAGATACAACCTTATTCAGTGAACTCGTATGACAGGGAAAATACTTTTGTTTTCTAATAGTGTTGCAAACTGGCAAACAGTTAGTCAAATTTTCTCTTCGTTTGATTTAGACTAGAGCATGGGTGTCCAACCTTTTGGCTTCTCTGGGCCACATTGAGAGTAGAGAAATTTTCCCGGGCTGCATATAAAATATATACTATAGTTAAGGTATATAAGTAATAAAACGCCCCTGTGCCCTTCACGCGACACCGACCTCCCCGCACTAATTTAACACAACTAGAGGATAATCAAATTAAATGGAATCAGCATAGAGGTTTACTTCTTCTGAGAGATATTAAAGGAACACTCTAACCGCCATGACCATTTCAGTGATTGAATTGGTCATGGTGGTAGGAGTCAGAAACACTGCACATGGAATATTTACAGTTATGTGCTGGGGGCTAGTTGCACTCCTAGCACATGTGACTTAGGCAGCCAGAAAATGTCATGTCCTTATTCATACATGTATGAACAAGGACATGACATATTATGACAAAACTAGTTATTGAAAAAACATATTGCAACATTTTACACACGCTAATGCACATACCTTTTCTACTTATTTTGCAGACTGCTGGTGCGGTTACTGCTGGTGGGTAATGCTGGCGGGTACTGCTGGTGTGGTTACTGCTAGCAGTTACTGCTGGCGGGTACTACTGGTCATGCGGGTACTGCTGGTCATGACGTCGGGTAATGCAGGAGGAAGCAGCGGCGGCAGTATAGAGCAGAGCCGCTTATTCCTGTATAGCTCCTGTCACAGTTGGAGGAGGGGTGCATTTCATATCACTCTGCCTGTGACAGAACCGGAACTATACAGGAAGCAGCGGCTCTGTCACTGACTGCAGACATCCTAAGTCTACTGCGGCAGCCAGGAGATCCCACGGCACTTGCAGCCTACTGCGTGCCCATCCAATGCAGCCTAAACAGTGCCCATCCAATGCAGCCTCACCAGTGCATGCCCATCCAATGCAGCCTCACCAGTGCATGCCTATCCAATGCAGCCTGATCAGTGCCCATCCAATGCAGCCTCACCAGTGCATGCCCATCCAATGCAGCCTGATCAGTGTCAATCCAATGTAGCCTCACCAATGCATGCCCATCCAATGTAGCCTCACCAGTGCATGCTCATCCAATGCAGTCTGCAATGAAGAGAGAGGAGAGCGGCTGGATTACACAGAGCGGGGATCTCCCCAGATGCGGCTCACTGCCACCTGACAATTTTTTTTTTTTTTTTTTTTGCTGGGGAGGAAGGAATTCTAGTCGGGGGCACGGCCACAGCGGCTTCCAACTGTAGGCAGAGGCTGCCTGGGGGGGGGGGCGAGTGCGGCGGGATTACAAACAAAGCAGGGATCTTCTGCTTACCTGGCGACCGCTGTCATACGAAGTCCTGCCTCCTGGACCTGCTCCTATGATAGGCGTCACCAATGTGCTGTCTATCATAGGAGCCCCCCCGAGGCAGCCTCTGCCTACAGTTAGTTGGAAGCCGCTGTGGCCGTGCCCCCGACTAGAATTCCTTCCTCCCCAGCAAAAAAAAAAATTGTCAGGTGGCAGTGGGCCGCATTGCCTGCAGTCCTGGGCCGCAGGTTGGACATGGCTGGACTAGAGCTAGATTGGAGTCAGTCAGCCAGAGTGAGAAATTATCAATCAATTTCCATCAATTTGACAACACTGAGATGCTTTGGTCAAAAATCTGATCATATTTCAATCAATCAGATTATGTGATTACGTGGTGGAAACAAAGGTGCAATTGAAAAGTTACAATTAAATCTTCCAGCTATTGCGCGGACCCCAATTCCCCATGTGTGGCATATTGATCTATTGGGTTGTCAACCACAGATTGATTATTTTATATTGGGAAAAATCAGAAATTAAATTGATCATTTATCGAAGCATCTATGGCCACCATTAGCAATGGATAAATTTGTACACTGGTAATGGGGTTTATAGGAAGAAAGGACCTTATGAATTAATAAACAGACCGGGCAGAAGGATATAGGGTATGGGTATTTTCTTTTTGACTGGTCGTAACTATAAATAAGAATACTTTGCGTCATTTGTAACCTGAGCAATGCGATATCCTGTAGCACATTTTCTGACTTCCATTAGATAGCCAAGTATGAGAAAATCATTTCAACATCTTATCAATATGATAAAGCAAATGGTAAAGGTGCAGGAACATAATGTTCTTGTACTTGTTACATGCCCATGGATAGTCACTTCCCAACAACACTACCTACAACCAATCATAGCAGTCCTACCCATACACACCCCATTTTAATATCTGCTGGAGGGAAAAAACATACTCCAGCTTGCTGTTAATTACTGTCCCACTTCTTGAGTACAGCACATTATTCCCTACCATGCCATGATGTTCTAGGTTTTCTACCCGTCTGTATTTTAAAGTAAAGCAGACTAACCATAAGGATCTCCTCCTGGAGTAACTAAAGTCTAGGACCCGGTTCACACTGCCACGACCTGTCAGGTGACTTGGTCGCCTGACAAGTCGTGCTCCATTCTGTGCAATGGAACCGTTCTAATCAGACTTAGAAAAAGGTTCCTGCACTACTTTGGGGCGACATCGGAGCGGCTTGCATTGACTTCTATTATAGAAGTCGTTTGCAAGCCGCAATGAAGTTGTGCTGCATGGGGCGGCTCAAAGTCGGGGAGATGTTGAGTCGCCCCAGTGTGAACCGGCTCTAAGGATGAAAACTGTGGCAGTATCATGTTGCAGGCAGTGAGCAATGATGATGGGGTGTAGTTAAGGAGGGGGTCAGGCACAGAACGTTGGGTCTATGCTGTGAGAGTCAGCACATTAAAACAAGTGAGAACTCTAAAGGTCTTCTATTCCTAACTTGTAAATCACCCCTAACACTAAGCATCCCCTAATACTGAACACCCCCTGCCTCATGTACCTTCACATCTTCTTTATCCCCCCTAAATTATTTAACTGTCACACTTATCTCCTAACCTAGCTATTACATTTACCTTATTGGCATTTCACGTGAGTACAGGGGTATACAGCCATTCACTTCTGTGGCCAGCTATATGCCTCGCCTGTGGCTTCCCAGCTGCTAAAAGTTATCTATTTTTTAAAGTAGGCATATGTTCTTCCTAATTACGTTTTGAGTGTATTTTTCTTTCAGAATATATAAATACTTTAGTGTGCATGATCTGGGCAAAGGTTTAGTTTAACCACTTGCCGACTGCCGCACGACTATTTACGTCGGCAGTCAGCCCCTCACAGGCAAAGTGACGTAGGGCTACGTCGCTAGCCTGTTAGGGTTTTGGGAGCGAGCGCACGCCGCCGGATGCGCGCTCCCGCTCAGTCACGGACCCCCCGCGCGTGTGCCCGGCGGACCCAATGTCCGCCGGGCACTCACGATTGTCCGTGACAGCGGGAGAAAGGCATTTGGCTAATGTAAACAAAGCCGCCTGTCAGTCTCCCCTGTGTAAGAAGGGTGATCAAACGGTTCTACTATGTAGGACCATTGATCACTGTTCTTACACATCAAGCCACAGCCAATCACAGTTAGAAACACGCCCCTAGGGACACACTTAACCCCTCCCTCTCAAAAAAAAAGTTAACCCCCTTCACTGGCAGTGTCATTTTTACAGTAACAGTGCATATGTATAGCACTGATTACTGCAGTAATGTCACTGGTAACCCCAAAAGTGTCAATGTCAGTCAAGGGTCCGATCTGTCCACCCCAATGTCGCAGTCCCGCAAAAAAAAATCGCAGATCGCCGCATTACGCGTTAAACAAAAATCTTTCCCTTTGTTAGTAAACGCAATAACTTTTGCGCAAACCAATCAAAATGCGCTTTTTGCGTTTTTGTTTTTTTTTTACCAAACATATGGTAAAAAAAAAAAAAAATTGCCCAAAAATGTTAAATTTTGATTTTTAAAAAATTTTTTAGGAATTTCATATAAAAAATGTGAAAAATATTGTTATTTTTGCAAAATTGACGCTCTTTTTTTGTTTATAGCGCATGATCAAAAAATCGCACAGGTGATCAAATACCACCAAAAGAAAGCTATGTTTGTGGGAAAAAAAGGACGCCAAATTCGTTTAGGTACAGCGTTGCACGACCGCGCAATTGTCCATTAAATTCACGCAGTGCCGAATCGCAAAATAGGCCCTGGTCAGGAAGGGGGTAAAATTTTCCGGGGCTTAAGTGGTTAAAGTGTTTCTAAAGTATAAGGCGCACCGGATTATAAGGCGCACTTTTTTTGTGCAACATTGATCCGCACAGGGTTTACTGGCAGGTGCTCAATTTGCAAACATTTTTCACGGATCGGCGTAGCCTTTAAATGCAGCCTAAAAAGAATTAAATCACTAAAAAAATAGAGAAAAATCACTCACTTTTATTAAACTTTTAAACAGCTTTATTTTACAGTCGGCTCTATTCATCTTCCATGAAACCTTTGAACTCTTCATCCTCCGTATCGGAGTTCATCAATCAATGTGAAACAGAAATTGTTTTGAGATCCCTTCAATACTCAAGGTTCATTTATAAGGCGCACCGGATTATAAGGCGCACTGCTGGTTTTTGATCAAATTTTAGGATTTTCAGTGCGCCTTATAGTCTGAAAAATACGGTACTTTTTTAAAATATTTAATATGTCATACCTGCTCCGTGCAGTGGTTTTTCATAGAGCAGCCCTGATCTTCCTCTTCTCGGGTCCCCTGCTGGCCCTTCTGGCCCTTCCCCTTCATCCAGTGCCCCCATAGGAAGCTGCTTCCCATGGGGCACTCATGTGGGCTCACTCCCAAGCCCTGCTGTGTGCATCCATGGCCCCACCCCCGCCATCCCTCCTCACAGAGTTTGATTGACAGCAGCGGGAGCCAATGGCTCCTGCCGCTGTGTATCTGCCCTGTGAGGAGGGATAGAGCAGAGGGACTCACTGCTCTTGTGCACATCCCTGGATCGAGATGGGCTCTGGTAAGTATAAGGGGGGGGGGCTTTGAGGGGGGGTACAGAAGTGTTTTTTTTTTTTGTTTTTCCTATATGCATAGAATGCCTTTAGAACCACTTTAACCACGCTGCCGACCGCCAGAAGTAGATATACAGAGGCAAGTCAGCTCTATTGCGCAAAACTACCTACCTGTACGTCGTTTAGTGCAATAGCCAGTGGGGGTGCGCACACAAATTGGCCAGAGGGGGAGCCAAATAACGCGTCACCCGCAAACGCTCCCCATAAAATGCTCCCCATAAAACGCTGCCCATAAAAAAAATCAATTGAAATTTAGCTGAACCCTGCAGAACCGGTAGATTTTAGTTCATGTATGGTGGGCTTAATACGAAGCTCCACCTTGCCACCATGGATGTGAATTGGAAAAAGTTTTCTACGTAAAATAGTCTTTTTTTTTTTTTTAAATGTTCTCATTGACTGATATTCCTCTTTAATGTTCAACATTTAGCGGCTCCTTATTTTCTTACTTGGCTAGTGCTTCCTTGTGTGTATTTCCCATTTCCAGGACAGCGGCAACTAAATACAAAAGTGCTGATGCCTATAAGCTGGGAAGTAGATGGACTTGAGCCCCCATGTCCCTGGATGTCTATGTGTACTCCAGGAACCCCATTATTCATGGCGGGGGGGGGGGGCAAGTATTTATTTGATACATCCAATTCTAAAAGTAGATTCCACAAGCTAGATCTGATGAGGACCGTCTGAGATCACCAGTTTTGTAATTTACATGGATTCTTTGCGATGACCCAAACTGTAAAGGGAAGTCAACCAAGTGTGCACCATCTAACCTTTGCTTGTTTAAAAAATAAACATTTTAATGGTTTTGTTGAACCTCAAAGTTTGAAGTCCAGGCAAAATTTTAAAAAAGCAAACCTTTATTTCTGTTAAATAACCATAAAGAATAAAATAGATGTATTTTTAGTTTTATTAAATTTTATTAAAAATTCAGCAAGAAGTACTGTGACATCAGAAATGTACAAAAAATACATAGTCATAAGGCATGTTACAATGAAGTCTTAACAACGTGTAATAGGTAAATCATCCAATACAAAGAAAACAGAGGACAGAGAAAAGGCGGAAGTGTTAAATAATTTCTTTTCTTCAGTCTTCACAAAGGAATCGGGGGGCTACACGAACCCCGCTTGTAAGGCCGAACTAAATAATACACCTCAGGAAGTGCCGCCATGGCTAACAGAGGATAGACTTAGAGCTAAACTAGAGAAACTTAACATAAATAAATCCCCGGGACCGGATGGCTTGCACCCAAGGGTTCTTAATGAGCTCAGCCACGTGATTGCCAGACCATTATTCTTGATCTTTAAGGATAGTTTACAGACGGGTATGGTGCCAGCTGATTGGAAAAAAGCCAACGTGGTACCAATATTTAAAAAGGGGCCGAGATATATCCCGGGTAACTATAGGCCGGTCAGCCTAACATCAGTAGTCTGCAAAATTTTGGAGGGGATGATAAGGGACCACATACAAGACTTTAGTAATGAAAACGGTATTATAAGTAGTAATCAGCATGGATTCATGAAAAATCGTTTGTGCCAAACCAATCTATTAACCTTCTACGATGAAGTGAGCTGCCACTTAGATAAAGGTAAGCCTGTGGATGTGGTGTATCTGGACTTTGCAAAGGCCTTTGACACTGTTCCCCACAAATGCTTACTGTACAAACTAAGGAAGGTAGGTATGGACCATAAGGTGAGTACCTGGATAGAGAACTGGCTCCAGGGGAGAGTACAGAGGGTGGTGATTAATGGGGAATACTCGGATTGGGCGGGTGTGGAAAGTGGGGTCCCCCAGGGTTCTGTCCTGGGACCAATCCTGTTTAATTTATTCATAAATGATCTAGAGGAGGGGATATCTAGTACAATCTCAGTATTTGCAGATGATACTAAATTAGGCATGCCAATATCTTCTATGCAGGATGTGGAAATCTTGCAAGCAGACCTGAACAAAATAACGGGGTGGGCAACTACATGGCAGATGAGGTTTAATGTTGAAAAATGTAAAGCAATGCACTTGGGGGCCAGAAACCAGAAAGCAAGCTACTCACTAGGGGGGGAACCTCTGGGTGAGTCTAGGATGGAAAGGGACCTGGGGGTACTGGTAGACAACAGGCTTGGCAGTGGCATGCAATGCCAAGCCGCCGCAAGCAAAGCCAACAGAATACTGGGTTGTATAAAAAAGGGGATTTACTCCAGAAATAAAGAGATTATTCTTCCACTCTACAAGACTCTGGTCCGGCCACATCTGGAGTATGCTGTCCAGTTCTGGGCACCGGTCCTCAGGAAGTATGTGCTGGAACTGGAGAAAGTCCAGAGAAGGGCAACAAAAATAATTAGGGGAATGGAGGACATCAGCTATGAGGAAAGACTACAAGCACTGAACCTATTCTCTCTGGAGAAGAGACGATTGAGGGGGGATATGATATCAATGTACAAATACTGTACTGGCGACCCTAGCATAAGGAACAAACTATTCAGAGAAAGGAGATACAATAAGACACGTGGCCACTCACTAAAACTTGAGGAAAGGCGGTTTAACCTTAAAGTGCGTAAGGGGTTCTTCACTGTAAGAGCGGTAAGGATGTGGAATTCTCTTCCACAAGCAGTCGTATCAGCGGGGAGCATTGATAGTTTCAAAAAACTATTGGATGGACACCGTAAAGACCACAACATACAGGGGTATACAATGTACGGTTAAAAGCAAACACACACACACATCATAGGTTGAACTGGATGGACTTATGTCTTTTTTCAACCTCACTAACTATGTAACTATGTAACAAAACAGAACATCACAAGAAATAGAGATGGCAACATTATACGTCTAAACGTACATCTGGTGGGATACATGTAGAAAGTAGTATTGAGAGTGCCTATTTTCACATCAAAAGAAAAGTCTGTAATCTCAAATATATACGTTTATAGCCAACATTTCGTTTGAAACAATGACTTCAGTTTCCCTAGAAAAGGGAATGCAGTTGTCGTCAGCTGCTGAGCATAGGAGAAAGAAGGATATAAGGATGGTTATCACCTCCTTTATAGGGTTGGTGAAGGGATGGACCACCCTCCGTAAAATATTAACTTCACCAATTCATCTTTTTATGTAGAAAGTAGTAATGAAGAATGAGAGGGGAGAAGGTAGGCGGGGGAGCAGGCCGAGGGGGGTAGTGGGGAGAAAGGGAGTGAAATTAAGGGAGTGGGAACAACCCAGCATAACATTTTCTGCATGCCGGTAAGCCTCAGGGATCCAGGGATGAGGTCCTGTTTCAAAGAACAGAGATATGCAATAAAGATGTCCATAACTGTCTACGAGATCTTATTTATTACAGGTACTTGTATAGCTCTGTCAATTTATAATATCTTTTTACTCGTTTAGTTGACTATCAGTCAACTAAGCCCAAATTTTTATAAATGAGGTCAGTCTTGAGACGTGTGATCCAACTCCTCCATTTCTGCAACTCTGTTCAGCCACCTGAACTAGTCTTTTGGAATAGGAATACGGGGCTGTTTCCAAAACAACGGTATACACATGCGTGCAAAGAAGATATGTTTTTAAAATACTGCTTGTGCATTTACCCGAACCTTTCCTTATATTCGGTTCCTGCAGTCCCCTGTACAACAGGACAGAGAGAGGAAGGATCTTCCTTTTTCTTTACAACTAGGTGGTGAGTTAGTGACCTTAGAGTCGGTTCACACTAAGACGACAAGACTCTGCACGACTTCGGGGGCGACTTGTGCATTACTATGCACCACGACTTCGGAGCGACTTGCAGGGACTTCACATAATGGAAGTCTATGCAAGTCGCTCCGATGTCGCCCCGAAGTAGTACAGGACCCTTTCTATAAGTCGGAGCGACTTGTGTCGCTCCTATTAGAACGGGTCCTGTAGCGGTCAATGGACCGTGAGGGAGCGCGACTTGTCAGGCTGACAAGTCGCCTGACAAGTCGCGGCAGTGTGGACCGGCTCTGAACAAGTTTGCAGGTCAGGTGTCCCAACACGTCACTAGATCTATGCTGTTTTTAGGTCGGTGACTTACTGAGCGAAGGCAGGGTAAGGAACATTGCAATGGTGGTTTCCATATTTCTATGCCAGCAGAGTTCTTTAAAGCTTTGCGTTAATGCTTCATACAATTTACTTATCGTGCGCAGTCTAATATTGGATGACTCGTTCTGTATTAAGTAAACATACAACTATGCACTCCCTTATTGATTTAGCCTATCTACACCTCTCTGTAGAGCTGTGTGCTGACTCTCTACGTCAGTACGGGTAAATACGATGGTGTGTTTGTAGACTCAATCTGACTTTGAGTTTGAAGAATTTAAACTCGCAACACCAAAAAAACATGCCAATCTTTATAAAGTGGGTATAAATCACATGATGTCCACGTGCTTTTTTTTAATCTTGAACTCCTTTCTGATAACAAATTGTATATTTTAATATCGGAACCAAGGACTTTTAAGGAGACCTCCATCGGAAACTATGAAAAGGTATATTCCATCAAAAATGATATTCCAGATGGACACCATTGGATGGACAATGGATTAGATGGACACAATTCGGATTAATAAATCTTTCTTTCTTCTATTGCTTTGGGATACTGTTGGAAAAGTTTACCTCCATCCCACTGCTAAACCCATTTCCATAGATTTACACACTTATGGCTGATTTGTAGGTATATTCATTTCTTTAAAGAGAGGGGAAATCCGCGCTTAGGATAAAGGAGGATGTGAAAGTTTTGACTGCAGCCTACCTCTAAGTTGTTCACACAAGTGAACAGCAAATTAGTAAGTTGGATGGGGAAGTATATGGCGCTGTCAGAAATCTAGAGGTGTATAAATTATAATTGCACTATCCCAGATAAATAAATGTGTGTAAAAAATTGTAAACACTTAGTATATATCAATAAAACATCAATCAAACTATATATCAATAAAACATCAATCAAACTATATATCAATAAAACATCAATCAAACGTAAAGCATCAAATTAATATAGATGTATCAAAAATCATTAAAATATAAGTGAATCTCTTGCAGCAATATAAAGTGACTAAGTGCTTACAGTAGGTAATAAAAATACTTGGTGAACCAAATAGGAAGTGCAAATAACAGTCGGGGTATAAAGAAAAAGTGCTCTAGTGAACGATTGTGAATGAACTCCAATCCAATAGAGCAGGCCTCAAAGAGGCAAGTGCAGATGGATGCTAAGTGGTATCACAAATAATGACCTAAATATAAAGTGCTAATGATTAAAAGTGCAAAGTGATGCGATTCCAAAGTCGCATAAAGAAACGGAAACGTGCATAAGCTCCAAACAGATTGGAGCAAGCCCCAAAAAGGGGCGAGTGCAAGTGAATCCCAGTAATCTAGTAGAGAAAATAAGATGTAAAGTGATGCGATTCCAAAAATTGCATAATACAAAAATGAATATGAAGATAAGTATTGAGTGTTGAGGGAGGAATATAATTCTCTAGGGATTAGTAAAGTATAAAATAGTCCCAATCGCACACTAGGTGCTCCTATGCAGGGTTAAATCGGCGCAGCTTCTCTTCAAAGGTGACTAAAGTGCTTCCAGTGTTTCTTCAAGTGTGGTCGGTGTGATGGGCTAGGGGTGCTCCCCTCGCTCCCAGGACTGCACTTACCAGAAAGGGGAACCCCTACATGGGTAACAAGCCTATATTCCAGATCAAGCGTGACTCCTATGTCCCTCAGTGGTCCTCCCTGGGTTCCTTATGGAAGTATCCTCAGTAGGGATCCTATCACCATAGGTTACTGTGGATGATTAATGGTGGTCTTATGGCGTGATGACTCAGTGTCCAGATGTACTCCGGGTACACATAAGAGAAAAAAAGGCTCGTATAGTCTAGTACCATTTTAAAAGCGTTGAATTTTATTTCTTTCCTCTTATGTGTACCCGGAGTACATCTGGCCACTGAGTCATCACGCCATAAGACCCCCATTGATCGTCCACTGAGGATACTTCCATAAGGAACCCAGGGAGGACCACTGAGGGACATAGGAGTCACGCTTGATCTGGAATATAGGCTTGTTACCCCTGGTAAGTGCGGTCCTGGGAGTGAGGGGAGCACCAATAGCCCATCACAACGACCACACTTGAAGAAACTAGGAGCACCTAGTGTGCGATTGGGACTATTTATACTTTACTAATCCCTAGAGAATTATATTCCACCCCCAACATTCAATACTTATCTTCATATTCATTTTTGTATTATGCGATTTTTGGAATCGCATCACTTTACATCTTATTTTCTCTACTAGATTACTGGCATTCACTTGCACTCACTCCTTTTTGGGGCTTGCTCCAATCTGTTTGGAGCTTATGCACAATTGTTTCCGTTTCTTTATGCGAATTTGGAATTGCATCACTTTGCACTTTTTACGGAACCGTACAGAACCCTATTTTTCTTCCGGTTAAAAAAACGGAAAGGACACAATCCCATAGACATACATTATGTCCGCATATCATCCGCAAACGGATGGGATGATATGCGGACATATGAACCGGATGACACAAGTGTCATCCGTGTCCGTAAAAAAAAAAAAGTGACTGAATGGATTACAAAGACGGAGCGCCCATGTGAAAGAGGCCTTAGTCACTTTATATTGCTGCAAGAGATTCACTTATATTTTAATGATTTTTGATACATCTATATTCATTTGATGCTTTACGTTTGATTGATGTTTTTAATGATATATACTAAGTGTTTACAATTTTTTACACACATTTATTTATCTGGGATAATGCAATTATAATTTATCGAATTTATACACCTCTAGATTTCTGACAGCGCCATATACCTCCCCATCCAACTTACTAATATTCTTTTCTTTATCATTCTGGAATTCAGAGGGAATTCAATGCCCTTGTATGAATGTATAATTCCAGCATTAATACCTTACTATTCAAGTATGGAATTAAAACAAATTAAAGGCAGGTTTTTTATCTTAATGTATTCTATTTTATTTGGGTATAGCGTTGCATGACCGTGCAATTGTCCGTTTAAAATAATGCAGTGCCGAATCACAAAATATGGCCTGGTCATTAAGGGGGCAAATCCTTCTGGTCCAGAAGTGGTTAAATATTTGTATGTGGATCTGCCTGACCAGCTCATCACTACGAGCCAGCCTTCTTCAAACCTTTGTGTGTGTCTATTGCCCTCTAGTGGCTAACATGTTACGTGCGTGTGTTTAACAGTCACTGCTCACTGTTCACTGCTCTTGTTCTTTTCAGAGAACATTTTTCTGTATGGTGTCAGGTTATTTAGATTTTGTTTTGCTATTTTTGTAAGTGACAGAAAGCTGATTAAAATGATAAATGTGTTGTTTTTCAGGTGCCTTCCTGTTACTGTACTTTCTGCTGCTACTTATCATCGGCATCCCACTTTTCTTCCTGGAGCTAGCAGCTGGGCAAAGCATACGCCAGGGGAGCATCGGCGTTTGGAAGCATATCAGCCCTCGGTTAGCGGGAATTGGGTTTGCCAGCTGTATGGTAAGTACATGCCATATTTATAATTGTTATGATACATATTTCATTATTATATCATCTCTTGTGGTGATGTGCAAAGAAGGGCCATTTCACACTGGTGATAAAAACAGTTAGCATTTTAACCACCCCCCATCTACCCACCTAAAATGGCAACCAGACATGCCGCTTTGCAGCCGTAACTGGTTTAACTCGGCTTGCGGAGTTTGACAGGCAGCGGCACCCGTCAAACTGGCCCATTGAGGTCAACAGCACTGCTAGCCAAATGCTTGTCTCGTGGTTGTGGTGCGGTATTTTAATACAAAATATCATAACCTGACAATAAAAATATAAATATTTTTTTTGGTGTCCTCTATTTAGTCCTGTTCTTACGGTTATTTGAGGCACTGATTCAGAAAATTGCATTGGCTATACTTAATCATCTGTAGCTTCTTAGATATGGTCAAATTTATATAAATTTTTTTTCAGTAAGTTTTTAAAAAGATCTTGCTGATCAACTTTTTCTTCTGTTACCTAGTTTGTATTTTTGAGGACAAGTTAGCAGATATAGTCAGTGTTTACGTATTTCCAACTGTAATCCTACATTGGAATCTACGGCTACGTTCTATGTGGGTGTAGTGGATCGCGGGCAGAATCACCGCGATTCTGCCCGCGATCCGGAATCATTGCATATCGCGGGACGCCTGTGGGATGCCTGTGATTTGCAATGGCACCCCAAACGATGTGCGATGTTGCAGCGATTTCCACCTGCCGAATCGCGGTAACATCACGCAAACAGAATCGCGGAACGCATGATGCACAAAAGAAGCTCTTGTACCTTTTTTGGGAGTCATGCTTCCCGCGATTCTGTTTGCGCGATGTTACCGCGATTCGGCAGTCGGAAATCGCGGAAACATCGCACAGCGTTTGGGGTGCCATTGCAAATCACAGGCATCGCACAGGCGCCCCGCGATTTGCAATGATTTCCGGTTTGCGGGCAGAATCGCTGTGATTCTGCCCGCGATCCGTTACGCCCCACATGTGAATGTAGCCTAAATTGTAAGTTACTAACTATATTATAGTTCTGATTGATTAAGAGGTGTGTGTATATTGCCACTCGTATCTATTTTTGCAGAGCGAGCACTGTAGAGGTATGACTATTTTTATGTGTTTCTTTCATGCTACAAGGAAATTAAATAAAACACTACATTCAAATATCCTGATTTTTAACAGTGCAACCAGAGTGAAGAGTGGTATATGGCATGTATGCTGTATCTCAAAAACTAGAGCTGATAGGGAAAAAATTGTGCCATCTATGGAATAAGTGGGTCAGATTTACCTAGGAACAGGTCTAACATTCGAGGCACCAAAATGTGTGTTGGCCTGTGTAACCATTGGGATTTTTTAAAAAAGCCAAAAAAACCCACCTCTAGGAAGCGGCACTATCAGCTTCTGAATACCTGGCAGCTACTGCTTTACTGCCTTCTGAAAAGCGATCCACGGTGGATTGCTTTCCACATGGTGGTAGATCAGCAGCTGCCAGGCATTCAGGAAACAGTATTGCTGCCTTCTACTTGCGTGGGTTTTTTTCGGTGTGGGCTCCAATTACTGGAAACCGTGTCACTGGAACTGACGTAACCACATGTGACAACTGGAAGTCCTTCCTCAACATCACAGGTGTCAAACACAAGGACCGTGGGCTGAATCTGGCCCTCCAGGCCATTTTATGTGGCCCTCGTGCCTCTCCTGTAGCTACAGGAGAGCTCCAGTCCTCCTCCAGACCTTATACTTTCTGTTTTCCAGCAATGCCTCCAGCTTCTTTCCAGCAGCACCACAAGGTAAGGGAGGTGCATTGTGATGTAAGGGGGGACTCAACTTCTGATGGTGGAGAGGCTCTTGATGTCTTATGTAAGGGTAGGGGATGCACTTGACATCTAGTCCTACAGATACAACCGGCCCTTTTGAGGGCAATCATAATGCTGATGCGGCCCGCAATTAAATTGTGTTTGACACCCCTGCTCTACATGTTTCATCTTTATGACGTCTTCAGTTTTATGTTCTGGTGCCGATTTGGGCACAAACAAATTTGAGGGGCAATATATTGTTTTTAATGTGGGTATTTTAAACCAGTGTTTCTCAACCTTTTCTCAGTCAAGGCACCTTTTAAAAATGATGGACAATCTCGAGGCACCCTTTAAAAATTCTGGGCAGTCTTGAGGTATCCTTTACAAATTATGGACAGACTCGAGGCACACCATTCTAAAATGTAAAACCTATTCGAATAGTTTTACAAAATGCAGCAACATCCTCACAAGTAGAACACCCAACGTTAGAGGTGATTTATTCTTCCAAATCAAATACACTTTTGCAAACTGGTACTGACTAGTATTCCAGGGTTTCTCTTCTCCCTCAGTTTTTCTCCATCACTCAGCTAATGTGCTTATGGAGAGGGGCAGATGAGGGTCAAACAAGGATACTATGCAGGCTACTGACATCCTCCATATCAACTGATGATGTCATTGGTCGTTAGGATGCTACAATAGAAGGTTGTATTGGTTTACAATGAAAACCTGTGGCTTTATGTAACTAAAAGGCAGGCTTAATTGACATGTTGGCTTCTTTACATATTTTGGGCAGTTTTTAGGCATTTTGCCAAGGCACCCCTGAAGAAACCTCAAGACATCTCAGGGTGCCTGGGCACCCAGATTGAAAAAGCCTGTGTTAAACAATAAACACTGCACAATGAGACTTTTCTTATTGGTTTCATAAATCCCTTGGTGGTATGGTCAGGAGATGGAGATTTCAGTCCCAGGAGATCTGGCATGCTGGAAAGAGTGGAGTGGAGGGATTTATTACAATAAAACAAAGCACATATTGATCTGCCTAAAGGGATCACCACCATTTGGTGAGTGAGCATTTCTTACTGGATTCAATGGTGCATAACGGCTTGGCACACTGGTGGAGGAGTGTAGAAAATTCCACATGGTGGTCACATATTGGCACAGTGGTGGGAATATGAAAAATTCAATTTATGAGAAGCACTGGACACTTATTTGTAACAGTGAACACTGGAAGATTTATGTGTAACACCTTATAATTGTATGATCAGTTTAAGAGTTATTTTTTTCTTTGTTGCTTTGCACTAAAGTGTTGTGAGGAGACTTTTAGAAAGGCAGTTGACACCACACATTGGGGTTGAGTTTGAATGAGCACAGGGTATTTTTAAACTGAACCATGGCAGAGGGACTGGCATAACATATAGTCCTTCTTTTTTTTTTTTTTTTTTTTTTTTTTTTAACTTTATCTAGCTCCATTGATAAAGGTACATACCTACAGTATGTAAGGACCTGAATATTGTATGCAAACAATCCAGGAGCCTGTGTTTTGCGCCCATGATTCGCTGTTTGAGGTTGCAATGCTCTGAAGGCTTTAATGCAAAAATTTCTTAAATGCACATTTTTATTTTAATAATGTGGGTGCATGTAATAAATGTTTGCAAAAGATATGCCTTTACCTTGCTGCGTGTCAGCTTTTCCAAATTTTCTTAGGGTCATTTCACATGGCGAGGGAGTCCGTTCTGCTCAGCGTGGGATCAATCCGCCGATCCCCGCTGAGCAGGCGGATGACAGCTCTGTCTCCACTCTGTGCGGGGAGTCAGAGCTGTCAGATCCCTGCTGTCCTCTATGGGGGATCGGATGAGAGCGGACCGCCTGTCCGTTCTCATCAGATCCTCCAGACGGATGGAAAATAGGGTTTCCATCTGTCCGGATTTCACAGAAAGAATCGGAATCGGATAGCAGCGGGTGTCAGCGGAGATGTCTCCGCTGACATCCGCTGCCCCATAGGTATGTATGGAGCATCCGATCAGGTCCGCCTGAAAAATTGACAGGCGGATCTGATCAGATCGCCCGTGTGAAAGGGGCCTTACACAGGTTCTGTGGCTGATTAAATTCAGGTGATTCACAAATTAAAATCCATTAACCATGGAACCCTTGGATACGGGCGCACTAGCTATTCGGGCCTTTTCACACTATTGAGCTTAAAAACGTGGTATGTGTTTTCAAAAAACACATATCACATTTTCAATACATTTTGAGGAACCCTGTCTCTCAGCAATGCATCTCTGAAACTTGGATATGTGACTCAAAAAACGCACCATGACTGTGTTTTTGAAACATTTTTGGTATGTTAGAAGGTAAGTAGTCTAAAAAATAGGCTACCTATAGCGCTTGCTTTATATACATTCAAGAGTGTACACAAATAAAATTGGCATATATAAAAAAAATAGTCCAATAAATAGATTAAATCTTCAGTGAAAAATAATCGCCAAGTGAGAGTTCCAAAGGAAAAAATTGTGCAAACAATTCTTATATAAACAGTGGTTCTTCTGTGCAAATTTTTCTTAAATAAAGTGCAGGTGCTGGGTGCCGTATTTCATCCAAGTGATAATGGTAGAATTCAATCACTCACCAAATGTTGTGGGTCCTGTGTGCCTTATAGCACCAGGACCTATTCAGACTTGTATAGCCCCCTAGGCTAAAGAGCGAGCTTTCTTTCTTGCTTCTAAATGGGTAGGGTGATGGGGTCCGCCTCCGTCTCCTCTCCCCTCACCACGCCAGGGTATATGCAAGAAATGAAGCTCCAGATAGTGTGTTATCTTTAAAAACTCTTTATTCCCAACTAGGCAAAAATTTCATGCACGCAAACAAAAGGGTTTTTTTTAAAACTTCAAGCAAAAATAGGCAAATTCTCAAACAAAAAGCAAAAAAAGCCAAAAAAAACAAACACTTCACGTCAAAGGATCATGCAGGGGAAGTAAGTATGTTCTTATCCCAATTTCTAGCCTCGTGGGCCGCCTGTGATCGTGTGAGTACGGTGCAAACCGTTTGGTGTGGACGCTCGCGGGAGAGCTTCCGGCTTGCGTTCCACCCCTCACTTACGTCACCACGCTGTGCGTTCCAATCTTGCGCGTTTCGTCACTTCCTGTGACGTCTTCGGAGACGCACAGCGTGGTGACAAGTACACCAAAGATACAGCATGCAGGACCTTTTAAAACACAGTGCAGCAACGTGAACAGTTACATCGGATTTAAAGGGGAATCATTTTCACACACTTTTGGCGTGCTGGAAATGTGTGTTTTAGCATGGCAAAAGCACCCCAATGTGAAGGGGACCTTGAGTTGCATTGCTTTCTATATTTGCTTTAAATGATGCATATTCCCAACAATGCCGTTACCTGCCTGGAGTTTGCATGTTCCCCTTGAGCTTGTGTGGGTTTCCTCCCACACTCCAAAGACATGCTGGTAGGCTAATTGCACCCTGTCTAAATTAGCCCTAGTATGTGCATGTATGTGAGTTAGGGATTAGCTTAGATTGTAAGCTCCTTGAGGGCAGTTATTGATGTGAATGTACAATATATATATAAATATATAATGTACAATATATATATATATATATATATATATATATATATATATATATATATATATATACGTAAAGTGCTGCGTACATTTGACGGCGCTATATAAGTACCTGTAATAAATAAATCTTCTAATTAGGTGTGAGTTACAATACCAACTAATTAAAAAAAAAACTCCACTTGCCATTGCATCAATACCAGTAGCTACCATTTGTATTCTAATAAAAGCCTTCATACCACCAGCCATGTATGTTAGAAAAACCTGGTCAGAATGCAGTAGAGGGCATTTAGCATAAATTACTATTTGAAACCTGAATACTGCTAAAACTTTCCTCTAACAAGAGGAATACTGAGAGGAAGTTGGATGCAAAAAAAGTATTTTATGAGTTGGGCCCACAGATGAGAGTTGGGTAGGTTTGAATTGACAGTTGGCCTACAGGACGGATTATTTTATGTAGTGTATACTGTATGTAAAATTCATCCAGTTCTGTCAGTTCCGTAGCCACTGTTATAATTAGATAATGCGGAGTATTGGTATTGAATAAATAACATAACCATTTTCTGTTTGCAGGTGTGTACATTTGTGGCCCTGTATTACAATGTTATTATCGGATGGAGCCTTTTTTATATGTTTAATTCCTTCCAGTATCCTTTACCATGGAACAGCTGCCCCACCCTGGCCAATCAGACACAATTAGGTTAGTACTATATAGACAAAGATGATTTGTATGGTAATGTTTATCTTTTGTAGGAGTTTACTTACTAGCGATTACGTTCACCTTCAAGACTTGTTTTGGTTTTTAGGCAAAATTGTTGTCCTAACTTTTGCAATGAGAACCAAAGTAACAGATCTGTAGAATATTAATAAACTTTTACTAAGTGTGACGTGAGTCACTTTGGTTGGGGGGCTTGTGGAACCCAGATTGCTTTAGGGAGGTTGGGAGACTCCTTGTCCAGATTCCCCAGCCCCTCTTATGTGTAAGTCACCCTGTGTCTATTAGGGGCACAGGGTGACCAAGAACCCCAGTTGGGTCTGCACTAGTCAGACTCGCTGTACAACCATACCGGACTCAGCATTTGGTGTTACCCCGGTTATCCTGGGTTCTATATGTGTGTTTTGTGTTGAAAGAGTGAGGGGCTCCTTTACTTGGGACAATAATATTTCTGAACAGTATCCCTCAGGAAATATATGAAGATGAATGGTTTGACTTTTCAGATTGCTAGAATAATAGTGTCTCATAGACCCTTGCTAGATAGTGAGGTGGGTGGGGTTTGTGATTAAGTACCTGTATCCCATTGTTCTATTGTTTCTGTCTGCCTTAAGATCAACTTATTATAGGATGTATATGTGTATGTGAATTGGCTGCTAAGGGGGAGGGGGGATTGTCCCACAGTGTATATCTATTTGTGCCTGTGTTTGAATAAACAGTTTATTTTCTGGTTGACTGCAAAACTTGTACTGTCAAGTTCTTGGGGTAACTATAGCCAGGTTCACAGGTCTTGTGTTCCAGAGCTTAGGAAGCAGCTTCTTGGCGGAGATACCCAGTCGGGGTGTCCGGAGTCCGTCGCACTAAGCATAAATGGTGTGTACGTGCAAATTATAGTTAAAGGAAAAAGCTCTACGATACATACAGGGAGATACAAATAGGCAGAGGGATACAATTTGCAGACACACTGGGGTTGATTTACTAAAACTGGTGCAGATGTACATGGTAGCCAATCGGCTTCTAACTTTAGCTTGTTCAGTTAAGCTTTGACAAAAAAAATAAAAAGGTGGAAGCTGATTGATTACTATGCAGAGCTGCACTAGGTTTTGCACTCTCCAGTTCTAGTAAATCAGCCCACTGTTTATCCATTCCTGGCAATTCTACATTGACAATACTGTGTAGCAATAGGAATACTCGAAGAGCTCATTTACTCTTGCTTTGACTTCAACACACATTAAAGCGCCTACTGCTTCCACATACTTTATTGATGTGTTTTTGATGCTTCTGCAATGCTTCGGTGGTGCTTTGATGTTTTGTGGTGCTTTTTTTAAAGATTTAATGAAGCTTGGCAGATGCCATGTGTGTGTACTGATATCTCATACCTGCAATAACTCCAAAACAAAGCAAAGCTAAAGCTAAATTAAAGCCTCTCAAAAGCTGCAGGTGCTTCAAGCGAGCTTTGTCGTAGACTTCTATGGAGGCTTTAAAGATGCTTTGAAGCACCACTAAAGCGACATTGGATATAATTTGAGAAGCAAAGCAAAAGCAAGGTGTAAACAGACTCAAGCTAACCATTTTATTTAGACTTTGAATGCTGTTCAGAGAGCTTTAAAAAAGCATGTCCGAAGCCATGTTTTGAAGCAAGTGTAAATGAGCCCTAAAGTTACTGGGCTTCCTTTTAGATCTGGTCCTTGGTTTCCTTAGTGAGCAGAACTCTGGAGATTAAGCGATCATAGGAATGGTATGTTGATCTTGGCTCAGGATGTTGGGCTGGCCATAGGTTATGCAATTTTCCCATCAAGACAGTAATTGTTGATGGGGGAATCCATCTCGCTATGCTATTTTATGACAGCAAGAGGTTTCCCTGCCGTCAGAAAACAATGATCACTGCTGGCAGGTAAAGCCACCAGCAGTGATCATATGGAAAAAAAAACTGACAGGCTGATTAATAGATCGACTTCAGTACAACTGGCCTGCCCATAGATGGATCAAAATTCAGCCAGTTCTATGGCCGGCTTTAGTCTCATGTAGGGACCATTAGTGAAGTCTCATTGTGAAATCGTGGTTGAGCTCTCCCTTTGCAGGCTTTTTTTTTTAGATCTTTGTAGCCTATTTGGTGCCTGCCGCAATCTGCGTGAGATCCATTTCTGCCTGAAAACTCAAGATGGCAGCACAGTACTATAAATGCTATAAGCCATCTAGTTCTGTCTGGGTAAATCTGTTGTCAACTATTATAGACACACGTTATAGAGCAGCAATTCTCAACCTTTTTACCCTAGGGCAGTGATGGGAAACCTTGGCACCCCAGATGTTTTGGAACTACATTTCCCATGAAGCTTAACTACACTGCGGAGTGCATGAGCATCATGGGAAATGTAGTTCCAAAATATCTGGAGTGCCAAAGTTTGCCATCACTGCCCTAGTGGAATCATTTTCAGGTCTTGGAGAACCCCTACTAAAACCAATTTACCAGGGGTCAGTGGGAAGATACCCTCTTTACATTGTAGCAATACCACCCCGAATGATAACTAAAATAATCATTAATATCATGCTTCTAACTTTACCAAATGGCGTTGGCTCTTGAACGATGCAGGCACCATCACATTAGAGGTCAATCAGCCAAAGCTCAAGGAACCCGAGTTGAGAATCACTCTTTGAGCCCCTGGGTTGTGTTTGACCGGTGCTCATCTTAATGATTAGGAATTGGTAGCAATCTTTCTGGTCCTATTGATTAAATGAAAACATAGCCAGTCTATTGAAAACAATTGTTTAATTTATATTCGTATGTGAAAGGTTGATATTGTAAGGTGGTTGTAAGATGGTTGTATGTGCATTTACTGTATGTCAAAAACAGGTAGTGTGGTGGGAGATGTGTAGAGATGGGCTCTCTAAGTTGAAGATCTTGCTACTAGAGACTCTGAAAAACATTGCCTGTTTTATATTGTGATGTAAAGAGCCTGGATAAGTGATGACAGAGTTCCTGGTATACTGCTTATCAATGTAAATGCTGATAATCTTACCTCTGCTACCAGGTATCTGTTTGCTTGAAGAACAAAAAGACTTTAGAAGTCACTGAAGGTAATATAAAACCAAACAGGGAGACCATGCTTAGGATTATAAAATGGCAGTTTCAGAATACAATTTAAACAGTGAAAGCAAGAACAAGTTATTATAAACCTTGATAGAATGGGTTTAATCCTCATTATACATTGTTGGGTGGGCACATGCCAATCATTCCTTTCTACTCCACATGCCAACAGTGCATTCGGTACAGCTTGAGTACGTTTATGTAAACCCTAACAATGGACTTCCTTTAATTTACCATTGAGAGTGTTAAATTATATCTATTTCATAAGTGCAAAAAATTGCCTGTTGATTTTTTTATGTTTTTTAAAATTTGCCTCGACTTACATACACTTTGTTTGTCCTTCTCTGGCTATGTGTGTTTTTTGGTATTTTACAGAGCCAGAATGTGCCGAGAGTACACCCACTACGTACTTCTGGTACAGAAAAGCTTTGGATGTTACAGAGTCCATTGAAGCATCAGAGATGAACTGGCCAATGACAGGGTGTCTTATTCTTGCCTGGGTACTGGTTTGTGGTGGTATGATCAAAGGTATCAAGTCTTCTGGGAAAGTAAGTTGATGATATGTATCAGTAATTAATGTGTTGTAACCTTACTATCCATGTCTGAAGAGTAAACTGTTGCACAGTATTGCCTCATTTCCACTGAGTAGTACGGTTCGGTTCAGTACGGTACGGTTCGGAACAGTACACCTTGAGTTTCCACTGCCAATAGTACCCTTTCATGATAGGCGTGGTGTAGCAAGAAAGCTGTGATCGACGATTCTCTGTCAACCAATCAAGTTCTGCAGAGTGTAGCTCCACCCTGTTGGTACGGTACTAATGTGCTTGGTACCCCAAGGAAAGGGTACCAAAAAAGTGGTACAGTACGGTTCGGAATTAGGGTACCATTCACAATGGAAACGGCATAAATAGCGTACCGAACCGAACCGTACCAGAAAGCTCAGTGGAAACGAGCCATATGAGAAGCTAAAATGAGTTTGTAGCATTGGGATTATTTCTGTTTCCTAGTTGAGTAGATTAACAGAAGCTCTTAGAGCAGACAACGAGCTAGGCCCATTTACACTTATCAATCGAGGTGTGTTGTGGTAACCCACGATACGCGGTTCGGCTCTTTGCAGTGTTTTCGATTTGAATGGCATGCCAATAGAGTAAGTCAAGAGATGCCAATAAAGCAACCCAACAGATCTCCAATAATGTACATGTGTTGTAGCATACCACAATGCACAGTAATGCACTGCTGTGCAGTTTGATCTGCTGCTTAGAAGAATTTGCTACATGTCTGTTCTGATGCGTTGCCAACCCAATTTGAGAGTGTAAATGAGCCTTTACAGTAACCATTACTTATCAAACTGGAGCTGTTGAACTTTTGCCTGCTTGTAAGCAATCATTGCGCCAGGGTCCCTCTGACATTGGTCCTGTGGTCTCAGCTGATTGGTGACAATTAGACAGACCTGGACAGTATGTAGCTTCAGTTCCTCTTCAGCAGAGACTACTTCACCAAGCTTTTACATGCACCATAGAAAATTAAATGGTAGAAATGCTTTACAAATAACCTGTCAACTCCAAAATATCGTCTATGCCAGGGGTATGGAATTCAAATTCATGGAGGTCCGGTCATTACAATTTTCATCCAGCAGAGGTCGGAGTCTTGTGTTTGTTCTATGACTCAGATCCTTCATATCACAGCCCCACCCCTTTACATTAGTTTCGCCTTCACATCAGTGTCATCAGTCCTCCCTATTACATCACAGCCCTCTTCACATCACAGTACCTCATTTACACCACAGCGCCTCCTCTTTACATCGCTGAACCCCCTCTTTACATGAAAGCACCCCCTTTGCAATAGAGCCCCCCTTTACATTACAATGCCCCCCTTTACATCACAGCAATCCCCTTTACATGACAGCACTCTCTTTACATCAGAGCACCTACCTTTACATTACAGCACCCCTTTTTTACATCATAGAACCCACCTTTGCAATACAGCCCCCCACCCTTTACATCACAGCTCCTCCTTTACTTCAATGTCCTCTGTTCCTCTGTCCCCCATTCACATCACAGCCCCCTCCCTACATCACAGACCTCCCCCTTTTACATCTTTTACACCGGTGTCTTCAGTCCCCACCTCACATCACAGTCCCCCTCCTTCACATCAGTATCCTCTTTCATCCGTTCACATCACAGCCCCCCTTCTTTGCACCTCAGTCCCCTTCACAGCCCCCCCCCCTCCCCACTTACTTGAATCCCAGCCCCTTCACAGCCCTCCACCCTTACCTATTCCCCAGTCCCTTTCACAGCCTCCTTTGCACCCCATCTCCTTTACAACCCCCCCTTACTTGCATCCCAGTCCCCTTCACAGCCCCCCCCCCCTTACTTGCTCCCCAGTCCCTATCACAGCACCCTTCCTTGTACCCCAGTCTCCTTTACAGCCCCCCCCCCCCCCTTACTTGCATCCCAGTCCATTTCACAGCCCCCTTACTTGTACCCCAGTCCCCTTTAAAGTCCCCCCTTTACTTGCATTCCAGTCCCATTTACAGCCTCTTACCTTGTATCCCAGTCATCCCAGCCCCTTTTGCAGCCCAGTCTCCCTCATGGCTTCCCTTCTTTGCACCCCAGTCCCCTGCATAGCTCCCCTTACTTGCACCCCAGTCCCCTTAACAGCTCCTCTTCTTTGCACCCCAATCCCCTTCACAGCCCAATCCTCCTTACTTGCTCCCTAGCCCGTTTTTGTGAATTTCCCTTCCTTTACATCACATTTCCCCCTGTTAATCACAACTTTCCTCTCCTTTTTAATCTTACCTTGCACAGCACTCATCCCTTCCAGCAGATAGAGGGTAGAAGGTGCAGCATGTCTGGGCAGAGGGCGGGAGCTGGCAATCTTTTCATGGTAAAAGGCAGGTGATTGGTTGCTAGGACCACCCCACATTCTAGCACCAAATCACTGGCTTGTTAACTAGAAAAGTTGGGCAGCTAATGCCTCTGCCTGGACATGCCATGCCTTCTGCCTTTTACCTGCTTGAAAGGATGAATTCTGTGCCGACAGCGGGGGGAAGGAGGCTATACTGTTACCCGGCAGGGGACACTCAGGCTGCTAAATGGAGAAGCCGCAGTCCAGATAGGACTGTCATTCGGTCTGTCATTTAGTGATGGCTGGTCAATGCCAACAAGTTTGATTACAGATCTTTTACAGGGCACTGATGCTTAGGCATCGGACTATTAAATCCTGGGAGTGGGGCTTAAAGCGGAGTTCCGGCCACAAAATCGACATAATCGATTTTGGGACATCCACTTGCTTTTGGTCACCTGATAAACAAATGGATAGTTACAATTTTTTTTTTTTGTTTACTTACCTTGTTATTGAAGAAAAATATACTCGCCTTTCTTCCACTTCCTCACTCTACGGCCGCGGCCCGTGCCGTCTCTTCCTCTTTGCATTGATTCCTGGGAACTAAACCTCATCGCTCCCAGGAATCAATGCGCCTGCACCGGCCCCGCTCGTCAGTTCCGGTACGGGCGCGTCATTCTCTGCTAAACAGCTTCTGGGCATGCCCAGAAGCTGTGGAGGCATGACGCGCCCGCACCGGAAGTGAGGAGCGGAGCCAGTACAGGCGCATTCTGGAAGAGGAGGACGCAGAAGAGGACGCGCTGGCTTCAGCTGCCCACATCCGAGATGGCAGCGCTGGAGAAGAAATTTTCAAGGTAAGTATTTCTTCTAAAAGGTAAGTGTGACCCGGGACAGATCAGAGGCTATCCATTGTGGAATGTACTAGCCCTGACTGTCCCGGGGGTATTTTTATTGAAAATACATTTTCGTGGCCGGAACTCCGCTTTAACCTCAAGAGATCCTGTACATGAGCCTGACTTGGAGTCCAAGGACATTCAAAGGGACACAAAGTAATTTGAAGAAAAACACTACAGATTGTTGTTAACTAAACTAATGTTTAGGACCTGACCGGTTCATTTTGAGCTGTTTGTAGCTAAGCAGACAAGACATCACATCTGCATTTGTCATTTAGTAAAACTTCAGTTAATTCTGTGGTGGTTACTTTTTAGGATTTTTTTTTTCTGTCAGAACCCATATAGAAGAGTCTGAGATTTTGCCCATTCCTCCTAAAATATCCTGACTTAGTAGGCCTGAGCTTGAATAAAACTCCTCTTCCCCTATGCAGTGGAGACTTTCAGTACTTTAAATGTGTAAAATCAGCCATATGTAGTGGAAGAGGGTAGGAAGAGTCTTAAAACTAGTGAGGATTCCTGAACTGCATATTAGCTGCTCTGCAGTTGCACTTAAGGTGACAGCAGGTAACCAGGTTATTTGGTGTATTTTATTTTTTCGCTTCTTATTTTAAATAATAAATGTTATTTTCTGATTTTTTTTTTTTTTTTTTTTTAAAAAAACCTGAAGTTGCTTTTTTAGTGCAGGTCTGTTTGCAAGCTAAATCTAATGGAGACTTAAGCCTCGTACACACGCAACGAATTTCCGCCGACCGGTCATCCGTCTCTTGTCCAGAGTGGTGTCTGTTGGTTGGAATGTGCTCTAGACTGCACACAAATTTTCCCACACGACAGAATTCTACTTCAGAAGTGATGTCATGTGTTGGATTGCTTCCTTTGTGTTCTTTCATCTCTGAGCATGCCTAGTCTTGCTCATAAGATTTTTCCCCCTCGAAATCTGTACTAATGAGATGAAAATCGGACGTTGTGTTGACGGTCGACTAAAATTATATAGCCTGCACACCAGGATTTTTTCGGCCGAAAAGTCGGAGTTGGTTGTCGGAAGCACCATACTAACAAGCTGAAAATCAGCAGATCGTTCGTCGGACGAAATTTCCCGGCCGAATTTCGACTCGTGTGTACGGGGCTTTAAACTCTTGCAGTTTTTTCTACCTAACCCATCAAAAGTTTCTTCTCTACTCTCCACTTCTTCTGTCAGGCTAAAGGCAAAACTTTATTTTTAGTTTTGGATATAGTGGAGAGGGATTAGAACACCTAATCCTAGACTATAACTATTGCTGCCTGTGCCCCCGTTAGGGACATTCACCCTTCCTATTTGCCCTGGTTACTGTTCTCATTGAAATTAAAATAAACTCCCCAAATTTCTGGGTTGCCCCCAGTAAAGTAATAAAGGTAATGTCATTTGTAATGGTGCAGGCGCCTGGTTCTGCTCTCTGACAATAATATGTCTGTACCTGCTGCCTCTTTTTATTGTGTGAAACACAAAAAACTTGGTATGACAAAAATGAAGAAGGCGCTGGTATCGATGAATAAGTGTTCCTTAGGTAAGTATATAACAATATATTCTAGGGGATTACTCAATGTACACCCAATCGATCTATTAGTACTGGTGTGGGCCAATTTGTACTTGAGCCACTAATTTTGAAATTTGAATATGTGCCCCGTGAGTATAATAAATTCACATTTGGATATATTCAAAATAAATGTGTATAAACATATATTTATAGTGCCCCCATCATTGTGAAAAAATTAGTAAATGAAAAAGCTCCAAAATAAATATATATGACAAAATTAGTGCACTTATTGACTGTACTTGTCACATAAATGACACAAAGTTGACCAATCTATAGCCACAAATATACAATTATCGACTATAATCAGTACAAATATAAAACGGGCAGCAAATGACAGTTATTGTGCAAAAGGTGATTATAATCTGTGCAGCAAAATAAAATATAAACAATATGTGACAATAAATTGTGCAAATGGTGACTTTAGTTCATGCAGTATTGTAGCACAAAAAAAAAAAAAAATATATATATATATATATATATATATATATATATATAAATCTTCAATTCGGGTGCTCCACCTCGTGCTCTTGTGATATCACAAGATTACGAGTTACAATTATCACAGGAGCACCCGAATTGAAGATTTATATATATATATATATATATATATATATATATATATAGAGAGAGATAGTTGGAGATATATATAGGTGGAGATATATATAGATATCTATATATATATATATATATATATATATATATATATATATATATATATATATATATATATATATATATATATATATATATATATATATATATAAATATAAATATAAATCTTCAATTCGGGTGCTCCGGTGATAATTGTAACTCGTAATCTTGTGATATCACAAGAGCATGAGGTGGAGCACCCGAATTGAAGATTTATATATTTATATACAGTGGGTACGGAAAGTATTCAGACCCCCTTACATTTTTCACTCTTTGTTATATTGCAGCCATTTGCTAAAATCATTTAGGTTCATTCTTCTTCCTCATGAATGCACACATAGCACCCCATACTGACAGAAAAACACAGAATTGTTGACATTGTTGCAGATTTATTAAAAAAGAAAAACTGAAATATCACATGGTCCTAAGTATTCAGACCCTTTGCTCAGTATTTAGTAGAAGCCCCCTTTTGATCTAATACAGCCAGGAGTCTTTTTGAGAAAGATGCAACAAGTCTTTCACACCTGGATTTGGGGATCCTCTGCCATTCCTCCTTGCAGATCCTCTCCAGTTCTGTCAGGTTGGATGGTAAACGTTGGTGGACAGCCATTTTTAGGTCTCTCCAGAGATGCTCAATTGAGTTTAAGTCAGGGCTCTGGCTGGGCCATTCAAGAACAGTCACGGAGTTGTTGTGAAGCCACTCCTTCGTTATTTTAGCTGTGTGCTTAGGGTCATTGTCTTGTTGGAAGGTAAACCTTCGGCCCAGTCTGAGGTCCAGAGCACTCTGGAGAAGGTTTTTGTCCAGGATATCCCTGTACTTGGCCGCATTCATCTTTCCCTCGATTGCAACCAGTCGTCCTGTCCCTGCAGCTGAAAAACACCCCCACAGCATGATGCTGCCACCACCATGCTTCACTGTTGGGACTGTATTGGACAGGTGATGAGCAGTGCCTGGTTTTCTCCACACATACCGCTTAGAATTAAGACCAAAAAGTTCTATTTTGGTCTCGTCAGACCAGAGAATCTTATTTCTCACCATCTTGGAGTCCTTCAGGTGTTTTTTAGCAAACTCCATGCAGGCTTTCATGTGTCTTACACTGAGGAGAGGCTTCCGTCGGGCCACTCTGCCATAAAGCCCCGACTGGTGGAGGGCTGCAGTGATGGTTGACTTTCTACAACTTTCTCCCATCTCCTGACTGCATCTCTGGAGCTCAGCCACAGTGATCTTTGGGTTCTTCTTTACCTCTCTCACCAAGGCTCTTCTCCCCCGATAGCTCAGTTTGGCCTGACGGCCAGCTCTAGGAAGGGTTCTGGTCGTCCCAAACGTCTTCCATTTGAGGATTATGGAGGCCACTGTGCTCTTAGGAACCTTAAGTGCAGCAGAAATCTTTTTGTAACCTTGGCCAGATCTGTGCCTTGCCACAATTCTGTCTCTGAGCTCTTCAGGCAGTTCCTTTGACCTCATGATTCTCATTTGCTCTGACATGCATTGTGATCTGGAAGGTCTTATATAGACAGGTGTGTGGCTTTCCTAATCAAGTCCAATCAGTATAATCAAACACAGCTGGACTCAAATGAAGGTTTAGAACCATCTCAAGGATGATCAGAAGAAATGGAAAGCACCTGAGTTAAATATATGAGTGTCACAGCAAAGGGTCTGAATACTTAGGACCATGTGATATTTCAGTTTTTCTTTTTTAATAAATCTGCAACAATGTCAACAATTCTGTGTTTTTCTGTCAGTATGGGGTGCTATGTGTACATTCATGAGGAAGAAGAATGAACTTAAATGATTTTAGCAAATGGCTGCAATATAACAAAGAGTGAAAAATTTAAGGGGGTCTGAATACTTTCCGTACCCACTGTGTATATATATATATATATATATATATATATATATATATAATTTTTTTTTTTTTTTTTTTTTGGGGTGCTACAATACTGCATGAACTACAGTCACCATTTGCACAATTTATTGTCACATATTGTTTATATTTTATTTTGCTGCACAGATTATAATCCCCTTTTGCACAATAACTGTCATTTACTGCCCGTTTTATATTTGTGCTGATTATAGTCGATAATTGTATATTTGTGGCTATAGATTTGCCAACTTTGTGTAATTTTTGTGACAAGTACAGTCAATAAGTGCACTAATTTTGTCATATATATATATTTTATTTTGGAGTTTTTTTCATTTACTATTTTTTCACAATGATGGGGGCACTATAAATATATGTTTATACACATTTATTTTGAATATATCCAGATGTGAATTTATTATACTCACAGGGCACATATTCAAATTTCAAAATTAGTGGCTCAAGTACAAATTGGCCCACACCAGTACTAATAGATCGATTGGGTGTACATTGAGTAATCCCCTAGAATATATTGTTATATACTTACCTAAGGAACACTTATTCATCGATACCAGCGCCTTCTTCATTTTTATCATACAAAGTAATAAAGGTGAATCTTCCAATGGGTACCCTAGCTGGTGGCCTGGGGGTAGGGGGCAAGGGATGCCCTTAATTTGTAGGAATTTCCTCTCACTTCCTGTTTTGGCTATGGGGCAGGAAGTGACGGTAGATCTCCCCAATGGGACACAAATGGCAAAAAAAGAAAAAAATTGACAGGGGTTAAAACCCTTACTTTATTTAAAATTGGAAACAAAATGTGCCTATGGTTCTACTTTAAAGGCTACATTAATTTTATTGTTTTTTTTCCAGGTGATGTATTTTAGCTCGGTTTTTCCTTACGTTGTGCTCTTCTGCTTCCTCGTCCGTGGATTGTTACTGGAGGGTGCTATGGATGGGATTCAAATCATGTTTACGCCAAGGGTATGGATCATAGCTTTTACAGACCACTAATCTTTGCTTGTGTCACGATAAACAATGCTCCTTACTCAATCATGTTTTACATAAAAAACTATTTGGTGTATTGTATCACTGAACCAGTAGCTATAAGAATTGGTTTTGGTGTGAATCCAAAAGAGGGGGTGTTCTACTTGAAGGAGATGAATCCATTAGGACGGTATGGTGTGTATAGACCTGGTTCAGGTATTAAAATGCTCACCATGGAAGAATCGCACGTCAGAAGATCAAATCTTGGATACGTGGGTCAACTTGCTTGTAAATTGTCAGCGTGAACTAACAACAATGAAAGATCGAGTCAGCTGCTCTCACTGTTGCCAGATTATGCTGACGCTCAGCTCTAATGTAGCCCCAAACCATGGTATTCAACAGACTCTGCCTTGACTAAGGCCCCTTTCACACGGGTGTTCCGTATGTCCGTATATCACCCCATCCGTTTGCGGGTGATATACGGACATAATGCATGTCAATGGGATTGCGGATATCAGTGGATGACCATCCGCTGACATCCGATTTGCGTCCTTTCAGTTCTGTTCCGTTTTTTGGAAGGGAACAGAACCCTATTTTTCTTCCTTTTAAAAAATGGAAAGGACGCAAAATCGGATGTCAGCGGTGTCATCCGCTGACATCCGCAATCCAATAGACATACATTATTTCCGTATATCATCCGCAAACGGATGGGATGATATGCGGACATACAGACCGGATTTTTACTTTCTGCTATAAAACATACCCAATAAAAAAAAATGTAAAAAAATAAAAATTTTCATCAATTTAGACCAATATGTATTCTGCTACATATTTTTGGCGTATATTGATTAATTTGCTCAAAATTTATAGCGTCTACAAACTATAGGATATATTTTTGTATTTTTTTTTTTTTTTTTTTACTGGAAATGGTGGCAATCAGCGACTTATAGCAAAACTGCGATATTGTAGTAGACAAATCGGACACCTAACTGACACTTTTTGGGGACCAGTGACACTGATACAGTAATCAGCGCTAAAAAATATGCACTGTGACTGTACTAATAACACTGGCAGGGAAGGGGTTAACCTCAGGGGCAATCAAAGGGTTAAATGTGTTCCTAGGAAGTGCTTGCTAACTGTGTGTCGGGTGCTTGTACTGTGGGAAGCAGAGATCTTTGTTTCTGCCTTTACATAGGCAGATCGCAGCTCTGCCTGTGCCTCAAATGATCAGCGGGTCCCAGGGGACATTGCATCTGCCAGACCCGCTGATTGGCTCCCACTGTGTCCAATCACAGCAGGAGCAGGTTGCCGGTTAGGGTTTGGCTTTATGAAGAAAAAAAAAAACTGAGACAAACTTGTAATACTTACCTGCCCTGCGCAATGGTTTTTCAGAGAGCAGCACCAATCCTCCTCATCTCAGGTCCCCCACTGGTGCTCCTACCCCCCCCCCCCCCCGAGCAGTGCCCCCAATAGCAAGCCATTTGCTATGTGGGCACTGGGGCATGCTCGCTCAGGAGCCCAAAAAAACACATAGAGCGGTGGCTTGGCCTGCCTCCCACTCTCTCCTCATTATTGGCTCACTGGCTGTGATTGTCAATAAGGAGAGGGAGTCCTGGGACAGCCGAGGCTCCCATGCACATCACTGGATCAAGAGAGGGATGAGGTGAGTATAAAAGGTGAGGAGAACAGCACACCTAAAGGCTTTAAAACCACTTTAAATGAATATTCAACCGAGATTATATCATTAGGTGCTTTCAACCATATATCCAGGATTTGATGTTCTAATGATAGATTCCTCCATTGAAATCAAAGAGGCAGTAGCCTAAGACATGAACCAGTAATACTATGTTAAGAAAGCCCTCCTAGAGGGGAATCAATCTTAAGTTGCTGGTCACCAGCTCACCTGGTCCTCGGTGTGGGGGATTTAACCCAAAAAGAGCAATAACAAAAAATAGAAACCCTAGAAAAGAACCTTTTGGTAAAAACACTTTTTATCCCTCCCCATGTGGCTTGAGCCAGATCAAATCACAAAAAATGATAAAGGCATCAATTTGCAAATTTGGATTAGCAACTTTATTGTCATAATACAAAAATTCCTAAAAAATCCTAATACCCCACCCTCCAAAAAATACCAAACTCTTCAAGAACCACTGTAAGTATATCATGCAGTCATTCACATATGACACAGGTCACTGGGAATTCCAGCAATATATAAAATAGTGTAAGAATGACTGCATTGGTTTATTCACAACAAGTCAGGAAGAGCTACCAGTATGTACCACATTGACAAACACAACTCCTTATCCGAGAGGCAATCTAAAATGCAATCAGCAAGCTTAACATTGGAAAGGTGAGTATACTATAGAAGTCCTTAGCTGGTGCACCAATAATCCAAGACACTGTTGTGATAGCTTGGCAAACTGTCAAGCCCCAGACAGCTGCTATTAGGCTGGTTAGCAAGCAGGAAATGAGGGTGAGGCATAGGAAAAGCTATAAACCTATGATGACACAATAGGGCAATGTAGCATGAGCTCACTATGAGCTTATAGATGCAATATGGAAGACTGCTTCTGAGCAGGCGGTACTATTTATGAGTAATAGCGGCTTGTAGGAGAATAGATTTACTACTCCTCCTGCAGTAGCCCTGGATCGGAGTAGGAGACCAGCCGAGAGTCACGTGACCGGCCTGAAGATCACTGGAAAACGGCATTTACAAGCTTCGTTTTAGAAAAACATTTACCATGTGTTATGCCTCATTATAATGGAGGGACTGGCAGTGACGATTGATAATCTTTTATTTCTACTAATAGCGGCAGGAGGGAGGTGAGCAGAGACAGAGACACAGGCACACACAGCTGACAGGCAGGGAGGGAGGGGGTGAGGGGGGACAGAGGTGAGCTGCTGATGACGGAGGCACATAGTTGGACCATGGTGATCAGGGCTCATTAGCCATGATCATCATGGTCAGCTCACAGAGGCGGACACAGGAAGTGGCAGGATCAGCCACGTTTTTTACAGTTTAGAGAGGGGCAGATTAGACAGCACAAGCACTGTGGTTTTTAATCTGCAATAAGGGAATTTTTCTTTTTTTATTTTCCCTTAGGATTACAAACACTTTAAGTAAGTTGGCAAATATAAATCTTTCCAAGATTAGCCAGCGCTGTTATAGTTACATAATGAGGTTGAAAAAAGACATCAGTCCATCCAGTTCAACCTATGATGTGTGTGTGTTTGCTGTTAACCTTACATTGTATACCCCTGTATGTTGTGGTCTTTAAGGTGACCATCTAATACTTTTTTGAAACTATCAATGCTCCCTGCTGATACGACTGTTTGCGGAAGAGAATTCCACATCCTTACTGCGGCCATGTGTCTTATTGTATCTCCTTTCTCTGAATAGTTTGTTCCTTATGCTAGGGTCACCAGTACAGTATTTGTACATTGATATCATATCCCCCCTCAATCGTCTCTTCTCCAGAGAGAATAAGTTCAGTGCTTGTAGTCTTTCCTCATAGCTGATGTCCTCCATTCCCCTAATTATTTTTGTTGCCCTTCTGTGGACTTTCTCCAGTTCCAGGACATCCTTCCTGAGGACCGGTGCCCAGAACTGGACAGCATACTCCAGATGTGCCCGGAGCAGAGTCTTATAGAGTAGGAGAATAATCTCTTTATTTCTGGAGTGATTCTCCTTTTTTATACATGCCAGTATTCTGTTGGCTGTGCTTGCGGCGGCTTGGCATTGCATGCCACTGCCAAGCCTGTTGTCTACCAGGACCCCCAGATCCTTTTCCATCTTAGATTCACCCAGAGGTTCCCCCCCTAATGAGTAGCTTGCTTTCTGGTTTCTGGCACCCAAGTGCATTACTTTACATTTTTCAACATTAAACCTCATCTGCCATGTAGTTGCCCATCCCGTTATTTTGTTCAGGTCCGCTTGTAAGGTTTCCACATCCGGCATAGAAGATATTGGCATGCTTAGTTTAGTATCATCCACAAATACTGAGATTGTACTAGATATCCCCTTCTCTAGATCATTTATGAATAAATTAAACAGGATTGGTCCATATATTGCTGGAATTCCCAGTGACCCATGTCATATGTTATGATTGTTTAATGCTGAAATTTCTGATTTTTTTTCCTTGTTTTTAATAACAAGCGTTTTCTTTTTTTCAGCTGGAAATTTGGGGCGATGTTCAAGTTTGGCGTCAGGCAGCTACGCAGGTCTTCTTTGCGTTGGGCCTTGGTTTCGGAAGTGTGATAGCTTATTCAAGCTATAATGATCGAAATAATAACTGCCACTTTGATGCTATTCTGGTGTCATTTATTAACTTCATGACTTCCATCCTGGCAACACTTGTGGTGTTCGCTGTTTTGGGATTCCGAGCCAATGAAATTGCAAAGAAATGTGTTGAAAAGTAAGTTAGCTTTTATGGTCTTCATTTCTAGAGAAACCTTCTAAATTAGGTTGTTTTATACTAGGAAGATTCAATTTGAAAACAAAAAAATTTGTTCATCTGATCATTCCAATCTCTCACGCCCTTCAGCATTATTTCACTGCTTTACCAAGGTTTTGACAGTGAGGCCAGGACAGTGAAAAAATAGCTTTCACTTATGTGGTACAAGAGGAATTTGGTCACTGAAGTCTCCCAACATGTTGGAGAAGCTACTGTATGTGACCATCGATATGTTCTTGTAATGCTAATATGTACTCATTGTAGCTCAGTTATTAAAGTGTTACTGAACTCAGGACCCTGCATTCACTATACTGGAAAAGAGAAATGGACAGAGGGTGCACCAGCCTAGCGCATTATCTTTAAAACAATTTATTGCAATAGACATGTATACACATTATACTCACAAAACGATTATGAAACACGGGCAATAAGCAATGAGGGACCACTCTGATGAAGGGGGAACACCCCGAAACGCGTGAGCATTTTTTTGGAGGTCTACATCCTTCCACGGCCTGCGGCAGCTGAGGATGCCCAGTGGAGACCCCTGGTGGTCCCTCATTGCTTATTGCCTGTGTTTCATAATCATTTTGTGAGTATAATGTGTATACATATCTATTGCAATAAATTGTTTTAAAGATAATGCGCTAGGCTGGTGCGCCCTCTGTCCATTTCTCTTTTCCAGTATCTGCTTTGGGTTACCACGACCCGTTGAGAGTGGCAGCACAGCCTGAATTTACTACAATTCAACCTGAATCGCATTTTCAGGATACCAGCCGCAAGGCCACCCCTCAAGCGCAGGAGTCATTTGCTCTTTGTACATTCCTGCATTCACTATATCTGGTCTCCCACAGTACATTGAACATAGAAATGCAATTGCTTTTGTAAATATAAACTGCTAAATACTGTTTCTCATTAGCAGTATGTACAGTAGCAGTCTTGTGACTTCTATGAGTGTCTGGTGAAAGCTTGTAGGAGGAGTATTTATTCTGCGCTGACTGTCCTATCAGGATGCAGGACCCCTGACCCTCTGTCTGGACAGTGCTGATTGGCCCTGTGCTGATCCCATGCACCCTCCCAAGAAAAAAAGACTCTCTAGCATTACAAACCAAACTGAGCATGTGCAGCCTATCCCCTGGTTCTGTATTATCAGGAAATATATTGGGGTCAGTGGAAAGAGGGAAGGATCAGAGAAGACCGGATCAAATAGCCTTTTCTCTAGCGCTCATCGACAGACGTAGTCCTCGGTGATACACCACCTTCGGGTTATGTTACCTCCGCAGGAGCAGGACTAGACAGGAAATTAAAAAGCTCTGGCCACACCCTAGGGGCAGTCCCAGAGGGTATATCCTCTCTCTCTCTGCCTCAGCAAATCAGTTATTTTCTGTCTAGTTAGGAGTAAGGACCTAGATACCTTGCTGGGATCTTCGGTCCTGGCAAGATTTTTTTCTTAAAAAGATTTTTTAGACAGCTTTTTTCTCCAGTGTTCCTGTGAGATCTTCAAGCAAGAAAGCTGAACTGGGCGACGGGCTGGATGTTGAGATCCGGTGGTCACCCCAGTTCAGCCTACGAGCGCGTGCAGGCCATAGCTCCGCGCTGGGTCGGCCGCGACAAAGTCCCATTAAGGGACTGACCCCGCGAGTTAAACGTCTCGCTGAAACGCCAAAGACCATGAGTCACGGCGTCCGTATTGGTCGACAGCCCTCCCGCCCCGGTGGAGAGGGGTACTGTCAGGAGTTGGTGCCCGCCTGGTTCCGGTATGGTGAGTAGTATGTTCCCCCTTTTTCCCTGACGGGTTTTGTGGTGAACGCGGGCCCCTCTCTGTATGGTAAGAAAGAGTCCTTTCTATCCTATAACATGTCACAAATCCTCCTACTTTGAGTGTGATTTATGTGTGCAAAAGCCAGGAGGCTTGGCTTGGGAGCTAACAATCTATTGTATACATGTTTTAAAGATGTAATCTGTGGCATTCTGGGAATCTTATGGGTTAAGTATAAGCTACCTACCAGTCAGAAGCCACGGACATGTAGACTGCCTTCCAAATCAGATCTCCAGCTATTTAGCAGGCCTCCCGAACGGCCACGCGGTCCGCCAGGGCCGGTACCGCCAACCACGCATATCCCCATGCAGAGAGAGTGTTGTGTGCCCTGCAGCACACCGCTATTCAGTTTAGGCCGCCGCCATTTTTTTTTTTGCTGGATCGCACAAGCCGCCATTTTGGCGTAGCCTCGTGTCTCCAGCATGGGGGCGGCCATGTTTGAGGTGATTCTACACCTCGTGGAGCTTGGGGGAGGCGCCGGAAGGCGTGCAGAGGGGCGGAGCCGCCCCCTTTCTTCCTGGGCAGCCAGCCAAAAGACTTCCTGTTTGTCAAGACAGCGCTGTAAGCTGTTGCAGTTTAACTCTGAGCATCAAGTGGTGAGCCTGGGGGTCTATCTCTCTCTCTCTCTCGATCGATAGGGATCCCTAAGCAGGTAACACTAAGGGGCTTTTTGTGGCGCTGGGGGTCAGAAAAGAAAAAAAAAAAAAAAAAGTTTTTTTCTTTACTTTTGAATTATATTATCCAGGAAGTAACTGGAGTTATTATGGACCCTGCCACACATATTCCCCCACCTGTTTCCCTCGAGGGGGCCTCGGGACCCGCCGGTGCAGAGTATAGAGTCATTTACAGCAATTTTGGAGTCTATGGTGGCTCGGGTGGAGGCGGCCTGTCAGGGACGGGGGTCAAGGAAGCGACCCCCGCCTACCCCTATACCATCTGACACCTCTGACTCAGATTCAGAGATGGTCACGGCAGTTGCAGGTTCCTCTGCAAGGGCTGTTATCCCAGGTAAAGCCCCCTCAGACAGTGAGGAGGACGCTTCTTCTCTTGCTATAATTCAGGAAGAAGCATTGGTGGACGCACTAGTTGTGGCAGTGCAAGAAACCTTAAAACTTGAGGCTTTACCGGCAGAGGCAACTGAAACAGAGAGGCCTTTTGGGACTAATAAGCCCATCAAGACGGCGAAGGCTTTTCCTGTACCTAAATGTTTTGGTAATCAGATAAAGGAGAATGGGAGCATTCTAAACGTACCTTTACTATTTCCAAGCGTATTGCTAGATGCTATCCGTTTGAGGAATCCATCATTAAGAAATGGACGGTACCACCAGCCCCGCACTATCTTTTCTCTGATAGGGTCAGCATTTAGACCAGTAATCGTTATTGGTCTAGTTTCCCAGACACTTACGGAATGGGCGAAGATGGTACGCCAAGATCTTAGGGGAAAAGATATTCCCCAGGAGACATCTGATTTGATGGAACAGATCATACAAGGGCTACGGTTTATCTGTGACGCAGCCTTGGACACTACTCCCCTATTAGGGCATGCATCTAAGTTAGCAGTGATCCTCAGACGTGTGCTGTGGTTAAAATGCTGGTCAGCTGACCTAGGTTCCAAAAAGACCTTGACCAATCTCCCCTTTCAGGGGAATCGTCTATTTGGAGCCAACCTAGATGAAATCATTAAGGATGCCACTGGGGGCAAGAGCACTTTTTTGCCACAGGCTGCAAAAGCTAAGGGACCTCGCAACAAGCGAGGACCTTTCTTTACCGCCCATAAAGGGCGCCCGGCTGGTACTAGCGGGAAAGGCAAGACTCCTCCAGGAGGGTTCAAGAAGGGGACCAACCCAGCCAAACCCGAAGCAAAGGAGTACACAGCCTGAAGGTGCGCCCCCACCCGGTTTCAGGGTGGGGGGACGTTTTCACCGGTATTCAGGACATTAGATCGAGCATCAACCACTACTACCGGTGCGATTCTTCCCTTCCAACATTTAAGTACCACAGGAAGCGGTAGTTACCGTTCCCTGAAAAGATCTTTTCCTTTACCTTTTCCTAAGATTAGTCCCGATACCTCACAGGAATCGGATCTGGTTGACCAGATAGGCCAAGTAGCCTCTAGTCGGGTGACTTCGGTCCCTGAGGTTCAACCAGAAAAGATCACCTTTCCTGATAACTATCAGGTATCTGATAAATGTGTGGGAACAGAAAACGACCAGACTTTCTCGGATGGTCGGGGCCAGATACCTCTAGGGACGCCTGGTTCAGATCCAATCAGCGCCAGTGGTCCTAGAAATTCTAGGCTGGCCTCCTCAAGCCGGCCTGGCCGACTTGGACATGTTAGTCGCAGACGTTCCGTGGGAACTTCGTCTCAGGGAGTGTCTGTGGTCTCAAGGACCAATTTACCTTCGTGCTTTACAGTCGCTGGTTTTAATGGCCTGGCCATTGAGACCCAAGTACTGAAGGACAGAGGTTTGTCTACTTCAGTCATTCCTACCCTTATTAAAGCAAGGAAAGCGACTTCCAGCAAAGTCTATTATCACACATGGAAGTCTTATATTGCGTGGTGCGAATCTTTAGGATTTCCTCCACGTACCTATTCGGTGACTCGAATATTGGCCTTTTTGCAACAAGGGGTTGAGCAGAAGCTAGCCTTGAGCACCATCAAGGGTCAAGTTTCAGCATTAGCAATCTTCTTTCAGAAGCCTTTAGCTACCAAATCCTTGGTGCGGAATTTCATCCAGGGGGTGCGGCACCTGGCTCCTCCAGTCCGCGCGCCCTTACCGCCCTGGGATCTTAATTTGGTTTTGTCGGTTCTACAGAAACCTCCCTTTGAAAACATCAGGGAGATTCCCTTGCTTACTCTATCCCAGAAGGTGGCCTTCTTGGTGGCTATTACTTCTGCTCGCAGGGTGTCAGAACTGGCTGCATTATCATGCCAGTCACCATACCTAGTGATTCATAGGGATAAGGTAGTACTTCATCCTAAGCCATCTTTTCTTCCCAAGGTGGTTTCAGATTTTCATCTGAATGAAGATATTGTACTACCTTCCTTGTGTCCTCAGCCCAAGCATCATCGGGAACATGCGTTGCATTCCTTAGATGTGGTTCGGGCAATCAGGGTATACCTGAAAGCTACGGAATCATTCCGTAAGACGGATTCACTTTTTGTGATCACAGATGGCCCCAGAAAGGGTTTGCCTGCATCTGCCGCGACCATTGCCAAATGGATTAGACAAACGGTGGTACAGGCTTATTCTATTAAGGGTCAGAGTCCTCCGTTCCCTGTTAGGGCGCACTCCACTCGAGCGCTCAGTACTTCCTGGGCCTTTCGCCATCAGGCGTCAGTGGTCCAGGTATGTAAGGCGGCCACCTGGTCGTCGGTACATACCTTTACAAAATTCTATAAAATTGATGTGACGGCATCGGCGGATGCCTCATTTGGCCGCAAGGTTTTGCAGGCCGCAATTTGAGGAGACCGGTGGTCTACCTCGAGGGTTTTTTTCTGTTTGAAAAAAAAAAAAAAAAATTGTTTTCTCTTTTTTTGGTTGAGTCTCATCATTAAGGATGAGCATTGTAAACTTCTAGTTGGCACCGGTTGGGCCTTCTAGATTGGGATTTGATTTCCATTTTCCCACCCCTCAGTTGTGATACTGCTCTGGGACGTCCCGAAGGTGGTGTATCACCGAGGACTACGTCTGTCGATGAGCGCTAGAGAAAAATGGATTTTTGTAAAATCTTACCGTAAAATCCTTTTCTCTTAGCTCATCGACAGACGTAGTCCCCGCCCCTCTGTTTTGGAGTTGGGTTGGGTTAAATTCTCTAAGCACTGCTTTTTCACATAACTGATTTGCTGAGGCAGAGAGAGAGAGGATATACCCTCTGGGACTGCCCCTAGGGTGTGGCCAGAGCTTTTTAATTTCCTGTCTAGTCCTGCTCCTGCGGAGGTAACATAACCCGAAGGTGGTGTATCACCGAGGACTACGTCTGTCGATGAGCTAAGAGAAAAGGATTTTACGGTAAGATTTTACAAAAATCCATTTTTTACACAATGCAGAGGATTAATCTCGTAGGTTTCACAGTGAGTTTAACAAGCATGCCTTCCTGCATATATAGCTTGATTTTACTGTTATGGGTTTAGTAACACTTTAACCTGTATATTAAGTAATTTTCTTAGGTTATTTGCTTTATGTACTGCATGGGCACCCCAAATATATTAACCACTTGCCGACCGCGCTATAGCCAAATAATGGCTACAGCGCGGTCTGCTTTTTCTGGGAGGGCATACAATGACTGGAGATGTCCATGCTCGCCAGGTTCACCGGACCTGGCACATCACGGATCGTGGTAAAGGGTCTCTGTCATTGGTCCAACGACAGAACGATTAGTTGTCGTCAAACCGACGCATGTACAGTTTAGCTCTCTCCTCGGAGAGGTTGTAGAATGCAGCAGTGCTCACCAATGCCTCTTCTGTGCCTTATTTATGCCTCATCCATGCCTCATCGGTACCCATCTGTGCCTCATTCATGCTAATCTATGCCTCATTCATGCCCATCTGTGCCCATCCATGCCATATCAGTGCTCATTTGTGCCTCATCCATGCCACATCAGTGCTCATTTGTGCCACATCAGTGCTCATCCGTGCAAAATCCATACCACATCAATGCTCATCCGTGCCAAATCCATACCACATCAATGCTCATCCGTGCCAAATCCATACCACATCAATGCTCATCCGTGCCAAATCCATACCACATCAATGCTCATCCTTGCCAAATCCATACCACATCAGTGCTCATCCTTGCCAAATCCATACCACATCAGTGCTCATCCATGCCAAATCCATACCACATCAGTGCTCATCCATGCCAAATCCATACCACATCAGTGCTCATCTCTGCCACATCAGTGCTCATACGTGCCAGATAGATGCCAAAACAGTGCTTATCTTCACCACTCCCATGCCACATCAGTGCTTATCCGTGCCACATCAGTGCTCATTTGTCTGCTGTGTGTTTCATCAGTTGTGTCTACGGTGGGGTACTCCAGAGGTGGATCTGTTGGCCTCTCGCCTCAACAGGAAGGTTCAGAGGTTTGTGGCACAGTCTCGGGATCCTCTAGCCATCGCTACAGACGCTTTAGTGGGTCCTTGAAGTCGGTATCGTCTGATTTATGCCTTTCCTCCTCGCCACCTGCTGCCGAGACGAATACGCAGAATCAAGGCACAAGGGATTCTGGTCATCCTAGTGGCTCCAGACTGGCCTCACCGGCCTTAGTACGCTGATCTGATATGGCTGGTTGCTGATGCTCCTTGGAGACTCCCTCTCAGGAAAGATCTGCTGTCCCAAGCCAATCATCCATCCTGCTTTACAGTCACTGGCTTTGACAGCTTGGCTGTTGAAAGCCAGCTGCTGAAGGACAGAGTGTTTTCTGACTCGGTGATTCCTAGGCTGTTAAAAGCTAGAAAATCTAGTTCTAGGAAGATTTACTATCGTATGTGGAAGACATACATTGCGTGGTGTGAATCCCTCCAGGGATCACCCTCGTTCCTTTTCGGTGCCTTGGATCTTGGCTTTCCTCCAACGAGGGGTTGAGCAGCGCCTGGCCTTGACCACCATCAAGGACCAGGTCTCGGCCTTGATGGTTTTCTTTCAACACCTGTTGACCACACACTCCATGGCACATACTTTTCTCCAGGACGTGGGACACTTGGTTCCTCCAGTGTGGTCATATTGCCGCCAAGGGATATATATATAATTTTTTTTTTTTTACATACTGTCACCGGTGCAGTACAGCATTGTCATATAACTGGTGTGGCGGTGATCAGGGAAACTGCGACACTGACTGATGACAGTACAAAAAAAAAAAGATTTTCAATTTTTTATTTTATTACATTTTTTTTAACACACTTGTGACCAGAGCAATACAATGTTACCATGTTTTTTTTTTTTTTTTTTACACATTATGATTGCATATAGCAGTGCATTTTCATTACTATAAGCAAGCATTTTACTGAATGAAACTGATTCATTAAGTTTGTTTTGTTTTGATTAGCTGTGATTGGCCAGAGATAATCACATGGTACAGATGGGCTGTCATTGGCCCTGTCTGTTCCATATGATCACACTGACCAATTACAGCTAGCAACAATATTGTACACATTGGATGGCATTAAAGGAAGCCATCCATTGTGTACAACTGTCATGTGACCTGCTGTGGTTGGTCACAGCGGTCACATGGTACCGGCAGCGAGCAGGTACTCTGATCAGTGATCGGCTGTGTCTGGTGGACGCAGCCGGTGACAGATCGCACAGCCCTGCGATCTGGAAGGACATCATATGATGCCCGCTCAGCTGTCACATTGTAATACGCTGGGAGGGAACTGGTTAAAACTTTGGACTAGTTGCATAGATAACAATAGGGATTTGCTAATATATGGGATTTTTTTTTTTTTTTTACAGGAATTGGCCCGATATCAATGGACTTATTAGCAGTGGCATCTTGACAGACAACCTAATACCGGAAGTAAACATGACCGCTGATCAGTATAGCCAGTGGTACATGAACACCAATCAAACCATTAATCTGACAGGTTACGGCATTCAGAATTGCCGGGTGGAGGACGAGATGAACAAGGTTTGGAAATTCAGTCATATAGTAAGACATTGGCATGTCTGTACAGTCACTGGATAAACTCTCTGATCTCTCTTCTCTGTATTGGCAGGGTGTGGAAGGCACAGGTTTGGCATTCATCGTGTTCACGGAAGCTATGACTCTTTTACCTGCCTCACCATTTTGGTCTTTGTTATTTTTCCTGATGCTGCTAAATCTGGGGCTAAGTACTATGTTTGGGAACATGCAGGGAATTATCACCCCACTACTGGACAATTTTTCATTGTTACGCAAGAAGAAAACATTATTCACAAGTAAGGGCTTCCAACTTTTTGAAGGATTTTTAAAATACACTTTTGTGCTTAAAGTGAATCTGCCAGCCATTCTTAATAATTACAGTTCTAGTCCTCCGCCACAAAAAATAGACAGAAATCCTTTGTATGTGCTTCCCTTAGTTCCAGACCTGTTGTCCTCTTTCCAGGTGGACTGCCTTGGTGGTGGCCAATAAAAGTGAGCAGCCACGAGGTTTAAAAGATATCATTACTGGTTTCAGAATACAGAAATGTCATCATGCCTCAGCATCTGCTAACCACGAAAGATGGCAATATATTAGCAGGTAGGGTGACGCTGCATAGAAGGATCCACTGGGTACCAGCTGCCAGTTTATTTCAAGGAGGTAGCTAGCAACCCTGTTCATAAACAACATATATTTAATTTAAAGTGGTTTTTAACTTCTTCCATATACCCAGTGAAGTGACTGGCCACAGACGATACAAAGATATGAAACAAATCTTCCTATATACGTTGTACCTATTTGTCTGCAGTATTCTCTTCTCTACATACAACTAAAATCCAGACTTTATAAAGCATGCCTGAGATGTGAGAAAAAGTAGGCAGAGACTGAAGTTACACTCTGCAGATCTTAGTGAGGAGAGCTCTGGGAGCTGATTGGAGGTAAGGGACACACCCCCAGCACACAGGAACAGAGCAGAGGCTGTCCATCACAGGCTGTATTCTGGAGCTCCCTCCCCTTTCTCCTTTTTTTTTCTCTTGGTGTCAGGAAAACTTGTCAGAAGTGATTCATGCTGATAGCAGAGGAACAAAGCATCCAACAGAAATGACACTTTGTGCTCTTAATTGAGACAAATACACACTATAGAGGGATATGCTTTGTTCGTATTTTATGTCTGAGGTGTACAACCACTTTGAAGTGAACCTGTTTCCAGGCTATGGATATTAAACTATTTACGTTTTTTTAAAATAAGAGTGAAAGAGAACTTCCCTTTCTATTATAGCTGCTCGTACTGTCAATTAATTAATTTTTAAACATCACGCACAGCAAGGATTCTAGAGCGGGGATCTCAAACTGGCGGCCCTCCAGCTGTTGCAGAACTGCAATTCCCATGAGGCATTGCAAGGCTTACAGTTACAAGCATGACTCCCATAGGCAGAGGCATGATGGGACTTGTAGTTCCGCAACAGCTGGAGGGCCACCAGTTTGAGCCCCCTGCTCTAGAGTCAGTTTCAGTCTGTTTATAACAGCTTAGAAAAACCTGCTGTTTGCAGGCTGCTAAAGTCTGCTTTCATAGAAAACAGCTTAAGACTTTAGTGCCTGTGTTGTGAACATTTTTTTTCTCCAAAATTCTTTTAGATGCAGAGGTAAATGATGGCTTGCCCACCCCTTTCTTTGTTCCCGGTGTGACAGGAAGGTCTCGTCTCACACCCAGAACACAGGGCGGTATATTGTATGTAGCTGACGCTACATACAGTTTATTCCCTTGCCGACCGCACTATAGCTGAATGATGGCTGCAGTGCAGACGGCTAGTTCTGAGAGGCCGAATATGATGGCCTCCCATGATCTCGCGCATGGGGTGCGGGTGGCGCGTCTGTGATCAGTGTCCAGGAGGACACTGCTGATCACAGATTGAGGTAAAGAGCCAATCAGCGGCTTTTTACCACGTGATCAGCTGTGTCCATTTACAGCTGATCACAAATGAAAATGTAGGCCAGTTATCAGCATTCCTTTCCTCATGCTGAGAGCATGAGGAGAAGAGAGCCGATAACCAATTTCTCTAAAACGGACATCTCTGCTGATAATCAGGGCACTGATTATCCGTGTGCTGATTATCAGTGCAGTCCAAACAGTGCCCACCAGTGCTGCCCATCAGTGCCTCCTCATCAGTGTCACCTATCAGTGCTGCCTATTAGTGCCCACCAGTGCCTCCTCATCAGTGCAATCTATCAATGCCCATCAGTGCTGCCTCATCGGTGCCCATCAGAGCAGCCTCATCGGTGAAGGCTAAAAATTACCTGTTTCCAAATTTAATAACAAACTATGAAAGTTTTTTTTTTTTTTCAAAAATGTTTGGTCTTGATTTGTTTATTTAGCAAAAAATAAAACCCCAGTGGTGATTAAATACCACAAAAAGAAAGCTCTTTTTTTGTGGGGAAAAAAATGATAAAAATTTCATTTGGGTACAGTGTTCCATGACCGCGCAGTTGTCATTCAAAGTGCGACAGTGCCGAATGCTGAAATTTGACCTCGCTGGTCAGGAAGGAGGTAAAAGTCCCCAGTAGAAAAGTAGTTATACATTGTACGCACATGCTAATGAGGGAAATCATTTGTTTGGGCCAACACAAGACATTAGGCATGCACGGCAGATTGTTTTTTTTTTTTTTTTTATGAACATATCTCTCCAGGGCAGACAAATGATATTCAGGATAATCAGAAAAGGGTGAATCCGCAATTTTTAATTTTTTTTGTAACATATTAACGCATATATGGCTATTTCTCTCTAAAGCTTCAAAATATGTCAGTTTCTTAATAACTAATAATACGGAATTAAATATTTCTTTATCATTTCAGTTGTATGCTGTATAGTTGGCCTGTTATTTGGCTTATTGTTTGTTCAGCGATCGGGATCCTACTTTGTCTCCATGTTTGATGATTATTCAGCCACATTACCCCTCATCATCGTGGTAATATTTGAAAATCTGGCTGTAGCCTGGGTGTACGGAGCAGACAGGTACAATTAAGGTTTCATTTTAAAAAAAAATGTTTTGTGTATGTGTGTATTGTGATATTTGGGTCTGGATCACTATCCAGCCAAAGTTGTAAAAGCAAAAAGTCTATTTTCCAAAGGGAGAACAAAAACAGCTTTTTCTACAGCATAAAACAAACCAAATAATTCATAGACTTTAGGTACGCAATCAAAGATTTGGTTCACTGCCTGCATAAACTTGTCCCACAACAGGGTTTAAAGTTCCCACCTGCTTCATGGGTCCAGAAAATGGGTCAACCTTGAGACTGTAAGAGTGTGCAGTTGATGCAGGACTGAGTTTTTGTAGACAGGAAATAGCTGAGAGGCTGGAGAAAAAAAAAAAGTGAATACACTTTTTTATCTAAAGAAAATTTGGAAGTTTATGATAAACTTGCTTAAACAATCTAACGCTGGGTACAAACAGTAATGGGTTTTTTAGTTCAACAAATCGATTTTCGGCCCATGTGTACCCAGCTTAAAGCGGAGTTCCACCCTCATTTTCTTTTTGGATTCCTGTAGGGAAAAGCATGTTAAAAAAGAATTGGACTTTTTTTTTTTTTTTTGGGTTCACTTACCTTATTTTAAGGGAATCCTTGTCCGACTTCCTCCTTTTGCGAACGTGGCCCCGGACGTCACTTCTGGTTTTGCATTGCGTCATGGGAGATGTGGGTCATCCATCCCAGGATGCAATGGGAATGGCCGGCCGCTACTCTGATTGCTGATCGCAATCTCACGCATGCGCTGTAGATTGCAATCGGCATTCTGGGTAGACAGAAACCAGGAAGAGGGACACAGCGGGGGACACAGAGGCTTCAGACGCCCACACCGGAGATGGCCGCTCTCTGCAATCAATTTTAAAGGTAAGAATTTATATTCAATTGCTGTACTGTACTGTAATGTGGGAATAGTGTTAGTGTAATTGGCGATAATTTAGGATTAGGGGGGTATTTTTATCTCAATAATGTTTTTGTGGCCGGAACTCCGCTTTAAATATCATCCAGTTAGGGTTTAGCTCTACTTTAAATTGTAAACTGAAATTGATACATTGTCAGCTGTGCTTCTCAGGAGTAGCTAATTAAAAGGCATTACTAAGGCAAATTCAAAAGTATATACAAAAAAAAATCAGCTTTTCTCCTCCTGCTCCCCCCCCCTCTTCTGCCACATTTGGCGCACCATTCTCTTTTTTGGGGGGGGGGGGGTGCAGGACAGGTACCTGGTTATGACAGGTGTCCGCTCCCGCTCACAGTCAGAATGCTGCGGCGATCCGAGCAGACATTCAGCCTGCCCCTCCGTCCCCGCAGCCTTCGGGGACTCTTCACAGGTCCCAGAAAGCTTTGGGACCATTCAGAGGAGCAGAGTGAGCAGCCGACACTGGGGGCCGAAGCCCAGTGAAGAAACCGGCCCCTGTGAGGACCACGCTGGATCCCTACAGTTTTTGCAGCTGCTGACTGTTAATTTTTTTTAAAGATGACCAGAGAACCGCTTTAAGAGAAACTAGCATCAAATACAGTATTTTCTATACATATTAATTGCACGTATGCTTGGTAATGTGTGCGAATAAATCGACGTTCGTTTTGGTCATAGTGATGAGAAAATTCAAAGGAGCAGGATGGAAAATTTCTTTCCAATAAAAGAATTTGACAATGAATGTGGCTATTTTTCACACTGAATCCAACTTTGAAATTGTGCGACTTCATTTGAAGTCGCACGATTTCAAAGCAGCGGGTCAGTGAGATGTGACTGGCAGGTGAGATTTGACTGGCGTCTGTGTGACTTCATGCACAGATGTCTATGCGAATGGCTCCTAAAATCTGCAAAAATAGTGTAGGAACTTTTTTTCAAATCAGTGCGGCATCATAAAGTCGGAGTCGCATGGATTTGAACAGTTCCATTGTCAACAATAGGGTGCGACTTGTCAGGCTATTTGGACCTATCAAATCGCATGACAAGTTGCACTGGTGTGAACAGGAGCTAAACAACATTCAAAAAGTCATCAAATATATGAGAATTTTTGTATGAATATCTACTGATGTATGGCTTAAGGTTTACAGATATTAAATACTTCTTACAGTGATAACAGTACATCCCCCAACAATACTAACATCTGCTGTTTTCTTTCTAGAAGGACACATCCTTCATTGTTTAATCTCCCTGGCGGTAATCCTGAGTGTGGTTCGGGGTTAATTTTCAGTACCAAAAGCGGTAACCCCAAACCACGCTCGGGGTTACACTGTAGTATCCCTGTAGTGTCATTTACCTTGTCCCTACGATCCCCTGATGTCCTCCCGCGTTGTCCTCTGGCCAATGCTGGCATCCAGTTTCCGGGTTCACTTCCCTGCGACCTCCCAGAGGGGCAGAACCGACCAAGAAATTCAAAAAAGTAAACAAAACATGACATACAAACAATACATTGTAATACATTGTAATCTGTTAGAATTATATTACTGTATCAAACCATTTCACCCCAGTTTTGTCCCTAGTGGTTTGTCCAGTGCCCTGCCTGCACTTTTACAGTTCTTTCTGCCTGGAAACTTGAGAGTGCCCATGGCATCCAAAAAGCGTCCCTTTAGGTCAAAAGCTGTTTCAGATCAGCTAGAAAACAGCGATAGTGAATTAGAATCACTTGCAGAATTGTGCTATAGTGATTTGTGGGGAAATTCGTCATCAAACACTGAAAGTGACAATAGCGACGATTCTGCGATTAAGCGGTGATGTGCGAACTTGGTGCTCTATTGACTGTGCTATGGATCAGGCAGCGCCCCCAAGATTCCCATTTACTGGTGCTTCTGGTATGAAAGTGGACATTGAACATGACAACCCTTTGGCATACTTACAATTATTTCTGACCGATGAGTTTATTAAAAAAATAGTTACTGGGGCGCGTGCACGGAGCCGGCCGGAGCAGACATGCTTTGCTGAAGCTCCTCTCCCAGGGGACAGTCTAACCTGCAGAACGGAGGCAGCCTGGGCGGCATACACTCTCCCTGCACCCACATCAGTGCCTGGAGCATCAGTGCCTGCTGCTGGTCGGGCACTGGCAGAAAACGAAGCACAAATCTATCAAAGAGGCACTGGCCTGAGTCCCGGCCAAGATGGCGGGGGGCTGCAGTTATTTCCTCAGCCACAGCACGCCCAGCTAAACCACCACAAATCGCAGGCTCCCAACAATCTATAGGGGATGACTGCACACAGCAAGTTTATCCTGGCAAATCACAGGACGCGGCAGCAGGTGAGAGGGCCTCCCCTGCCATGCTAAGGCAGATGGAGCACATGTTTCAAAAATTGTTAAAGCAAACCCCTGACCACATCACCAATAGCCTCACTAAAGAAATAGGAGCGCTAGGATCACGTTTATTTGATCTTGAAACACGGGTAGATGAGGTAGAGAACTATGCTCATAATTACACAGCAGAAATTGAAAATCTTAAGGAGAGCCTGTCATTGCAAACCCACCAAAGCTTTCCTCATGTTTGCCTCTCTAAAAGCTCACATTTTATGCCTACAGGAAACACATTTCGCTAGCCAATCCACGCCCAAATACTTCAGCTCTAGATTCCCACAGGTACATACTGCTTCTGCCACTACCAAACAACGTGGTGTGCTTATAGTCTTTCACCGCAGCACTCCTTTCACAGTTCTGAAGGAAAAGACCCCGAAAGCTGTTATCTGGTCCTCACAGGCCATCTCTTGGACTCTCTCACCATCATTTCATATTATGCACCCAACAAAAGACCCTCGTCATTTATATTGCACCTGCTACAGGTGATAGACTCACATACGATCGGAGACTCAAATCAAGTTCTATCCCCTTTCCTGGATAAATCCCAGAGCACCCCTTTGATGAGTCCCAATAAACTGTAATTTGCCCAATTACATACGAAACACAATTTCGCTGATTCCTGGCGTGAATCAAACCCAACCAAAAGGAAATACAAATATTTTTCACATCCGCACAACACTTTTTCCGGCATCGATCACATATTTCTATCCATCGGTATGTTACCTGAAATTCTAACTTCTATGATCATCCCTATCGCTTGGTCCGATCATAATGCAGTATGCACCATAATAGCCTCTAACATCCCTAAAGCCCATGATCTTACCTGGTATCTGAAAGATAACCTAATTAGAAACCATCATATCGGGCAGAAATTGCTAGAGCCCTCTAGGACTAAAGCCTCGTACACATGTACCGATTGTCGGCCGTAAATATTCGACCGATCGGCCGATTGTAGGCTTGTTAGTATGATGCTTCCGACAGCCGACAGCGCATTTTCGGCCGAACAGAATCTGTCGTGCAGGCATTAAAATTTTTGTTGGCCAACACCAGAACGGCCGATTGTTCGCCAGTCAGTACAGATTTCGGCCGACAGACAGCCGATTAGCAAGACTGGGCATGCTCAGAAAAGAAAAAAAGACAAGGAAAGTTAACCATCACATGACATCACTTCTGCAGTCGGCTGTTGTTGGCCGACAAAATTCGTGTGCAGTCTTTTGCAGTTTTCAACAGACACGACAGCCCTGGACAAAAGACGGCTGATCGTTCGGCCGACGATCGGTACGTGTGTACGAGGCTTTAGTAGACCATAATTCAACCCCGGATATTTCACCATTAACACTATGGGAAGCGCACAAACCGGTCCTAAGATGGATGTGTATGCGTCAAAAGGCTCTCTTTAAACGTGAGCATAAAACCTTGGGCAACAAGTTGGAAGCACACTTTAACAAATGCTACACTGCATTCCAAAACGACCCTTCCACAACTCGAAAAAATGACCTTGACAAAGCTAGACTAGAATTAGATTTATTTCTTATGGAAACGGCGGATAAAACCCTACGAAGGGCTCGACCCAATTATTACACCAAATCTAATAAACCGGACACCCCAATGGCACGGTTACTTAAAACGCTCAACCACTCCTCTAAACCTATCCGACTTAAAGTAGCTAACGACACCTACTCCAGTAACCCTGTTAAGATTCTTAAAAAAATTCAGATCCCACCTGAAGACACTATACACTCCTGAAGGGGACTTCGATGTCATTGCAGCCGATACTTTTTTCTTACACTTGGCCTTGCCATCCATTCCTCAAGCGCAGCTTGAGTTGATGGAATCCCCCATTACGACTAATGAGGTAAATCAAAACCCTGAAACCCAACAAAAGACCAGGACCTGGTGGTTTTTCAATGCTTTACTACCAAACATTTTCGGATACTTTATTCCCTCTATTGACCAATGCGTTCAATACACTTCTTAAAGGGCATACATTTGGTTGGGACACTCTTACTGCGTCTATATGCATACTTCCCAAACCTCATACCGATGACATCAACTGTTCTAACTATTGCCCCATTTCATTTTTGAATCTGGATAGTAAACTGCTGGCTAAGATTCTTGCCCAGAGGATAAACAGAATCATCGGAAAACGTATCCATCGTGACCAAGTAGGCTTCATGCCTATTCATCAAGCGGGTGATAATGTTTGACGGGCAGTCTTGCTAACACACATCGCCAGGAAACGTCATATCTTCTCATGTTTTTTGTCTTTAGGCAAATTCGACGTGTTATGGAGACCTTGGATCACTCAGGGACTTTCTCCAGGTTTCAATGGCAATCCTCTCCTGGTAAAAACTTCCACAGGGACACGTCATCTCCGTCATGATAGAGGACACTCCATCCTCGGGACATCTCTTTTTTCACTTCTACTCTTCTTCTACTCTTCTTTCCTATCCTATCTACTCTTTCTCCCCCCAGTTTTCTTTGTCCTACACCCAAATATACTAGAATGCCGCTACAATAACTCCTATAACTATTCAACCTTGATTACCCAGTTTTAGATTTTATCAACACACCTTAGCATGGTACCACTGGCACATTGTGACTGCCATTTTAGTGATCTGATGCCTTCCCATATCCTACACAGGGCACTAATCTTAACTTTAAATCCTGCTAGGGACCTGGCAGTCTCTACCTCCCCGTGCCACAGATTGTTCCCATTAGGGGTGTTCAGGGAAGAGGCAACACCTCTGCAACTCTTGCCCCCATATCCTAATAATGTACCACTTTGCCTTATCCTTATTTATGTTATCATGACCCTGTTAGGATTATGCAACCATACATACTTTTATATTGTACAAAAAGCTATGGATGTTATTGTAAAAATCTGCTACACTTGTTCACTTTGAAAATCCAATAAACTACTTGGAACAAGAAAAAATAGTTACTGAGACAAAAGCAGAAAGAGAGGAATCAGTGACTGAAGATGACATTTGGAAATATCTAATTATTGAATTAAATGTATTATTATTATATTCTAATTTATGATTTCGTGTTTCAAACTTTATCATACCCGGGATGTCTACTAGACTCTTGTTTGGACAGATTTAAGTGAGTTATTCCTAAGAATTACAGGTCTACAATATAAAACATGCAATGTACAATGAACCGCTTTGATATTCAAAAATACTGACATAATCAGACCGCCAGGGAGGTTAAGCCTCATTCAGGGTCATACATACTGTATATATTTGACTTAAATATAAAATGTGTCCTCTAGATAATTGTATACATGTTTTTTTGTCCAGGTTTATGAATGATATTCAAGACATGTTGGGTTTTCGTCCATGGATTGTGTACAAATACATGTGGCAATATATCAGCATCTTGGCTATGATTGGACTCCTGCTTGCAAGTTTAATTAGAATGTGCATCACCCACCCAGTGTACCAGTCATGGAGCATGGAACAGGTATGGCTGTGAGACAATTTAAGAGTCAGTTAATCATTGTTATCACCCTAGATTAAAAATACACAAGATTAACACATTTGTGAATGGACTTTAATTGAAAAAGTGTAAATCTTGGGTAAAAACATTGATAAAGTGACCCCCTGGTTTTTTAAATCTGTTCAATACATTAATGGTCAGGGCTTAAACAAATATTATAATATATATATAAAGCTTGTCTGAGCAGTCAAAGGGTTGGAGAGCTGAAAGTTACACTCTGCAGTGCTTAATGAGGAGAGACACCCCCATATTCACACAGCACACAGGATCAGAGCCGTGGCTGTCAAGTCAGCTGATGTTCTCTCCCCTGTCACCTTGTTACCTCTTGGTGTCAGCAAAAGTTGTCAGAAGTGACTCATGCAGATAGCAGAGGAATGGGACAGCAGGCAGAAACGACACTTAGTGCTCTGGATTGAGACAAGTATACGCTATACAGAGATATGCCTTGTTCATGTTTCATGTCTGAGGTTTACAACCACTTTAAGTGTTCATTTGTAATACAAAGATTGCACACATAGTACGAGTAGCATTTTAAAATAAACAATAAAAAAAATTAACATTTTCTCAAACCCTTATACTGTAGTTTTTCCTTTATTTTCTCAAATGCAATATATTAAAACCGCATTCGCAAACACAAAATATAAACTGTTATTAAACAAAACACAAAAAAACTTTTAACTGTGTTTGTGTGCCATGTTATTATTGCTCACTGCTTATATTTGGTTCCCGGTTAAAGGCACAAAACACAATAAAGGCACCTGAATATTTAAAGCGGTAGTATACCGCTTTTTTTCACCTTTAATTACTATAATAAGGCTTACCTGTAGGTACAATTAATATCTCCTAAACCGGCACGGTTTAGGAGATATTTGCAGTGCGAGTGGCGCATGCGCTCTGAAGGTCCGGCGGATCTTCAGCTTCCCTTGCCGGGAGCTTGCCGGAAAATGACTCCCGCGCGCATGCGCGGGAGTGACGTCATCGCGGCTCCTGCCAATCACAGCGCCAGAGCCGCCGAACCCAGAAGAGACGCCGTGGGATCATGTCAGCGCCCGCAGCGGTGTCCGGGGGTCCGTGTCGGGGCTTCGTTCTAAGGTAAGCAATTCACAATGAGCTGGTATGCGATGCATACTAGCTCATTGTGCCTTTTTGTCTTGCAGGTTTTTTTTTAGGTTTACAACCGCTTTAAATGGTATTTATCTCAATATAAAGTATATACTGTAGATACCTCAACAAATTTTCCATTCAAAGATTTTGGAATTTTACTGTTCATGTGCAGCAGGTTTCTAGCATGAGTTCTTTTTAGGTACCATATACAATTATCTTAACTCAACTAGGACCATATTGTGTTCTGTATAGTTGAGTGCCTACTAGCTTGTGATAGAAAAGCCTTAATTAACATAGATAATAGATAGCACACCAGGATACAGATCCTTATTTTTTGTCAGCGATAGCAACTTTGAGCTGAAACCAATAATATTTATTAATTCTAGTCAAAATGGCTTAAATAAAGATCCTTATCTTGTGTTAAAGCTTTGTGAATTAAGTTTAATGTGTTTTATGAAACATTGGACAATCTTTATTTTAAGTTAGGGAGACATTTTTAAATAGTTTCTCTTTAAGTGTGTTTATACTATATTGTAGTTTACTTTTTTTTCTTACTTTATTAATTAGGCTAAAGAGGTCAAGTTGGAATACCCACCCTGGGCCTTCGCCCTTCTGGTCTGCCTGATAATCTTGGCTTCTTTGCCCATCCCACTGATCTTCCTGAAGGAAATGCTACAAAACTGGCTACAAAAGAGGAGGACGGACAAATATGGTCAGTGTGAATACAGTCAGGGTTGTACGGTTGATGAAGTGACAGAACCCATGGAAGAAAATATAACACGGTGTGGAAATGGTTACCTACATGTAGAGATGGAAGACCTTGCAGAAAGCGGTCAACTTCTTGCCCCTGAAGAAGATGCCGAAGATGACAAAGATAGTGCAGCACCCTAAACAAAGTCCCAAATATCAGAGGAGTATTGGAATTCCGAACATTACTGAAATGGGTTAAGAGGTTAAAAAATAACTTTTACAGTCTCCAAACATTCAAGTGTTGCTGAGCAGGCGAAGCGGGCTTAGCCTGTCTATGTCCTTTCATCAAATAGTTCTTCACTTGGTCAGTTCCAGATTACTGTGCCAAATTTATATCAAATTCAGGGTCCTTGTCTGTCTCAGTTGCTTCCACCCAGTATTTTCAGCCCCTACCTCTAAATGACTTTTAAGTATGATTATATGTATCCTTGAAAGAATGGTACATATTTCCAGCCATGTGCGGATCATAAAGCGTCATTAAAGCTCACAAAGAGAACATCGGGTTGGTTATGGAAAAAAAGCGTACTTTGAAGTATGGCTGCACCAAGTGAAGCACTTTCAGGAGCCAATCATAGATCAGGTCACTTACTGTTTTATCCACTTAATTATCAACGGTGGAATTTAAGATGTTACTACCATATTTGGTGATTGGACTTCATTCTCTACTGCTGGATTCTAGTTACTGATCTTATATGGAAGGAACCTTCTGTTACATCTCTTTCTATTGCACCGTGTGTAATTTTTATGTGTATATATATTTTTTTAATTGGAGTAATATCCGTGGACCTTTTTGACAATGCTTGAAAGACAATATGACTGAACAACATGGTGACAGATCAAAAACCTCTTTCAGAACAGAAGAGTGAATCATTGCTTCTAATTAGATGTACCTGTAAATATAATTATTTATGGCTGTGTAAGCTTAGGTTTTCTGGGCTAGATATGTATATTTTTCAGAAGCAAAAAATTTGTGTTTTTTTGTTTTTATTTTTTGTGTTTTTATTTTTCGCTTGGTTAAGGCCCCGTTCACAGTGCCGCGATCCGACTTGGGGGGGGGACCTCCGAGGTCGCGGTGCGAGCAGCGGCCTGCGACCTCGGAGCGGCCGCCACGGACTTCATAACATTGAAGTCTATGGCGGTCGCCTCCGGGTCGCCCCAAAGAAGCTCCGGACCCTTTTTCTAAGTCGGAGCGACTTGTGTCGCTCCTATTAGAAAGGGTCCGCAGCTTCCCTATGGAAGGTGACCTACAGCGACCTGTGAGGCGAACAGGTCGCCTCACAGGTCGCCTTAGTGTGAACGGGGGCTTACTTAGGCAGATTTAAATGTTGTTTAATGCTTTTAACTGATGTTTTATCAATAATATCTACAGTGCCTTGAAAAAGTATTCATACTCATTGAAATTTTCAACATTTTGTCATATTATAACCAAAAACGTAAATGGATTTTATGTGATAGACCAACACAAAGTGGGACACAATTGTGAAGTGGAAGGAAGATGATAAATGGTTTTAAAACTTTTTTAAAAATATCTGAAAAGTTTGGCATGCATTTGTGTTCAGCCCCCTTAAGTCATTGATTTCTAGAACCACCTTTCGCTGCAATTACAGCTGCAAGTCTTTTTGGGGATGTCTCGACCAGCTTTGCACATCTAGAGAGTGAAATTTTTTCACATTCTTCTTCTTTCTAAAATAGTTCATGCTCTGTCAGATTGAATTGAAAGCGTCTCTGAACAGCAATTTTCAAGTCTTGCCACAGATTCTCAATTGGATTTAGGTCTGGAATTTGACTGGGCTATTCTAACACATGAATATGCTTTGATCTAAACCATTCCATTGTAGCTCTGACTGTATGTTTAGGGTCGTTGTCCTGCTGGAACGTGAACCTCTGCCCCAGTCTCAGGTTTTTTTGCAGACTTCAACAGGTTTTCTTTTAAGATTGCCCTGTATTTGGCTCCATCAATTTTCCCATCCACTCTGACCTGCTTCCCTGTCCCTGCTGATGAAAAGCATCCCCACAACATGATGCTGCCACCACCATATTTCATAGTGGGGATAGTGTGTTCAGGATGATGCTCAGTGTTTGTTTTCCACCACACATAGCATTTTGCTTTTAGGCCAAAAAAGTTCAATTTTGGTCTTCTCTGACCAGAGCACCTTCTTTCACATGTTTGCTGTGTCCCCCACATGGCTTCTCCCAAACTGCAAAAAGGACTTTGTATGGATTTCAACAATGGCTTTCTTCTTGCCACTCTTCCATAAAGGCCTGACTTGTGGAGTGCACGAACAATAGCTGTCCTGCGAACAGAATCTCCCATCTGAGCTGTGGATCCATATATAACCTAACCCTACTTTAAACTTCTACACAACTTTATCCCTGACCTGTCTGGTGTGTTTCTTGGCCCTCATGATGCTTTTTGTTCATTAAGGTTCTCTAACAAACCTCTGAGGGCTTCACAGAACAACTGTATTTATACTGAGAATAAATTCCACACAGGTGGACTCTATTTACTAATTAGGTGACTTCTGAAGACAATTAGTTCCACCAGATTTTTGTTAGGGGTATCAGAATAAAGGGGGCTGAATACAAATGCACGCCACACTTTTCAGATATTTATTTGGAAAAAAATTTGGAAAACAATTTATCATTATCTTCCACTTCACAGTTATGTGCCACTTTGTGTTGGTCTACAACATAAAATCCAAATAACCTACATTTACGTTTTTGGTTGTAACATGACAAAATGTGGAAAATTTCAAGGATATGAATATTTTTTTAAGGCACTGTAACAGGTGCCTTCAATGAGTGTGAGTTCCCTGGGTCTGACAGTTGTTCATATATTTAAAAGATTGGGCCACAACCAACAATAATTTAATTTTCTGACTTTCAGTTCTTTGGCAAGAGTTTGTATGTGAATGTGTGTGTAAATACGAACACACATGCATGTGCATATACAGTATTTAAAATACAGTATAGGTATGTAGAAGAAGTCCAAGGTTGCGCATGTAGAAGATTTATTACATAAATCAGCAATGTTCCATCAACAGTTGGGCAAAGTCTGCCCTTCTTCAATGAACAGAATTAAATGAAACCAGAAACAAAAGTATCAATAACCTTTACATAGTAACAAGTTACAGGTGTGTTAGAGACTCGGTCATTGACCTGTGTTCCCCAGAGAAAACGTGTTTGGACATAATCAAATAGTGAATAGCTACTATTCATTTTACAGTAACCTAGAGTAAAACAAAAATACATAAAAAACCTATGTTGAAATATCCTTAAAGGTTAATTACACCTTTTACACCAAAAAATGAAAGATGAATTTCTCTTTCGTTCATTGACGGACACAGCTCCTGATCTTCTTAACCATTACGTTATACTGCCCCCTACAGGAGTAGGACACTAGGCAGAAAAAAAGTCTGGCTAAGTCTATGGGCAGTCCCAGGGGGTATACTCCCTCTCTCTGCTATAGGTACTAGAAGTTTTTTTCTGCCTAGTCAGGAGTAAGGACCCTAGTTCCTTGCTGGGATCTCTAGTCCTGGCAATTTTTTATTCTTGGATAGAATTTTTTTTCTCCTGTTTTTTTTTTCCTGTGAGATCTACAATCAACTGCCAGACTGGGCGACGGGCTGGATAATCTAGATCCAGTGGTCACCCCAGTCTGACCAGAGAGTGCGTGCAGACCTCAGCTCCGCACTAGGTCAGCCGCGACATAGCCCCACCAGATAGGGGATGGCCTGCGAGTTAAACCGGGTCTCTGCCTGAGTCGCAGCGTTCCCCCTGGCCGACTGCCCCCATTTTGATGGAAAGGAGGTTCTGTCTGGAGCAGTGCCTGCCTGGTTCCTGGTAAGGTAAGTGACTGTCTCCCCCTGGAGGGTTTTGAGGTGGACTTGGGCCCCTCCATGGGACGGTTGGCTCCCGGGTTCCCCTCCTTCCCGCTCCCCCCCCTATCGGTCTGGTGGTCCCTGTGGACCATATCACCCCCATCTGTCCCCCCTTTTCTGACGCTGGGGCTGTGGGGTGTCCTGGTCCACTGCATGGGGTGGGGGCAGGGTGCTGTGCTGGTGATGGGGGCGGGAGGGTGCACCGCCAGTGACCGGGTGATCGCCTGTTGGTGGGGGAAGGCTGTTCCTGATGGGGGCTCCTGCCAGGGGCCTACTTTCCTCCCTGTCCCATTTTCTGAGGCCCCAGGATATTGGGAGCCACGGGGGGGGCGCCATTTTGCTGTAGCCTGCGTGCTCAATGCATGGTGTCCATGTTTGTGTAGTCCGGCATCCATTTTGCGCTGGTTTGCCATTGAAAATAGTGCCGCCATGACAGTGGAGCCCTGTGGGCGGCGATTTTGGCGGTGGCAGCCCCTCCTCATCCCCTGGTGCTGACTCCTGGATCTTTTCACTTCCTCATTGCCGCACATAAAGTGCAGATTATCCTGGTGGCTGCAGGTGCCGGTTTCTGCTTAGTGGTGAGTCTGGTGGGGTCCTCTCTCTCTGCTGAGGATCCACTAGGTGCTCTGTTACTGGCGACTGAGTGGTGCTGCTGGAGCGATGGGGATGTCCCTTAGCAGTGTTTTTTACACCTTTTCTTGTGGGGTCCCCCTATTAACTTATGGAGTCCTGATCCCCTCTGAGGCTGTGGGGCCCTCTGGGTCCCAATCATCCATCGATGCACTGATGGCAATCCTGGAGTCCTTTGTGTCCCGGGTGGTTTTTGGGCGACGTGCTAGCAAAAAGCACCCCCTGCCTCATTTGTCTCCTCATATCCTGAATCTGATTCGGCCGCCGCAGGCGTGGGTCACTCTGCTGGGTCGCCCTGAGTTCTCAGATAGTAAGGATGATACGCATTCACAAGCCATCCAGAGCGGCAAAGGTGTTTCCTTTCCCCACCTATTTTGACATAGTTGTTGCTAAAGAGTGGGAACAGCCAAAACATCCCATTGTGGTCCCTAAGTGATTTTCTATACCCCTATGAGGAGTCTCTTCCTAAAAAATGGACTGTGCCACTGGTGGTGGACCCTCCGATTAAACAAGGCAACCATGATTTCATTTGAAGAGTCCCCGGCATTTAAGGACCCGGCTGACAAGAAGGCAGAGGCTGTGGCCTGCAATATGTACACCCTGGCTGGTTCGGCACTGAGGCCGGTATTTACCTTTGCACTGGTGTCACAAACTCTGACCGAGTGGGCTAAGCTTTTGACCTGGATGGGGAGCAGCTCCCCCCTGCTTTTGCTGAACTGGCGGACCAGTTGGTCCAGGGGCTGCAGTTATCTGTGATACGGCTCCCCTATTTGCTAGGCTCTCCATTTCAGCAGTGGTCATTCGGCGTATTTTTTGGCTCTAATGATGGTCTGTGGACCAGAATTCTAAGGCCTTGACTGATCTTTGTGGCTCCTTCGGCATTAAGGTGCGTCCTCACCCGTAATGGGGGACATCTTTGCTGCTTTCCGGACCTGTGGACTTCCCTGGTACAAGACAAGTGGGTCCATGAAGTCATAGGGTCTGGCTACAAGATCGAGTTTCGCTCTTGCCCCCTGGCAAGGTTCTTTCCTTCCAACTTGCGCCTGTCCTGGGGTCTGTTTTGGGGCGGTAAAAGACCTGTTGCTTCAAGGGGTGATTGTCCCGGTACCGACATCGGAACGTTTTCAGGGTTTTTACTCCGGTTTTAAACCGGTTTACAGTTCCCAGGAAGGAAGGCACAGTGCATCCAATCCTGGACCTCAAGGCGCTGAACTGCTTTGTGCGGGTACAGAAGTTCAGAATGGAGTCCATTCGCATGGTGGAGTCATCTCTGCATCAGGGGGATTTTCTTGCCTCTATCGACATCAAGGATGCTTACATTCACATTCCAATATGCGCCGGTCACCAACGCTTTGCCGTAGGAGAGGAGCATTATTAGTTTGTGGCGTTACCCTTTGGTCTCGCCTCTGCTCCTCAGGTCTTCACAAAAGTATTAGCCCTGGTGCTAGCATTGTTATGCCAATGGGAGATCGTGGTACTGGGCTACTTGGACAATTTTGCGAGTGGGGTATCCTACTGCTCTGGTGGAAAACCTGGAAATCAGCATACGAACTCTGAGGGAGTTCAGCTGGATTCTGAATTTTCAGAAGTTTGCTCTGGTTCCGTCCACAAAGCTGGACGATCTGGGTTTGACTCTGGACTCGGCCTTAGCTAGAATGCTCCTTCCTCTGAACAAACTCCAGAAACTGCAGGTAATTAATCTCCTGCTGTCCAGCAGATGGCCATCCCTCCGGACTTGCATGCGGGTGCTGGGCCTGATGGTGTCTACCTTCGAGATGGTTCCGTTTGCACAGTTCCATGCAAGGTCCCTGCAAAGGGAGATTCTGGCCAAATGGGACAAGACTCAGCAGTCTCTGGAAATCAGATTTGGCTGAGCTGGGGAGCGAAAGAGTCCCTGATATAGTGGCTTTGTTCTCCGGTGCTTCGGCTGGGCAAATCCTTGCTCCCCTTGTATTGGACAGTGGTCACCACGGATACCAGCCTGCCCAGCTGGGGAGGCGTACTCAGCCGAAATTCTGCTCAGGGGATCTGGACACTGGAAGAGTCCAGACTACCGATCAATGTCTTGGAACTCATAGTGATCAGTCTTCTTTGTGGCCCCGGACTGGCTTTGCCGGGCTTGGTATGCCGATTTGGTACGGCTTGTCGCTGACGTTCCTTGGAAGCTTCCTCTCAGGGAGGATCTCCTGTCCCAAGGACCAATCTTCCATCCTGCTTTATAGTCGCTGGCTTTGACAGCTTGACTGTTGAACGCCAGGTGCTGATGGATAGAGGTTTGTCTAAATCGGTGATTCCAACGCTGTTAAAAGCTAGGAAATCTACTTCTAGGAAGATCTACCATCGTACGTGGAAGCCGTACATAGTGTGGTGTGAGTCTCTTGGGGTTCATCCCTGTTCTTTTTTGGTGGCTCGGATCTCGGGGGAGTTTAGCAGAGACTGGCCTTGAGTACTATCAGGGGCCAGGTGTTGGCCTTAGCAGTCTTCTTTCAACGGCCCTTGGCCACACACTCCCTGGTGCATACTTTTCTTCAGCGAGTTTGGCACTTGGCTCCTCTAGTACAGTCTCCGTTACCGCCTTGGGAACTCAATTTGGTGCTCTCAGTCCTCCAGAAGCCTCCTTTGAGAATCTTCGGGAGATTCCCCTGCTTACGCTGTCCCATAAGGACTTTTTGGTGGCTATCACCTCTGTGCCAAGGTTGTCAGAATTGGCGGCGTTATCCTGTCGTTCACCTTACTTGGTGGTTTACAGAGACAAGGTGGTTCTTCGCCCCTATCCGTCATTCATTCCAAAGGTTGTCTCTGACTTTCATTTGAATGAAGACATTGTGTTGCCTTCCCTGTGTCTCAGGCCAAAACATATGATGGAAATTGCTTTGCATGCCTTGGATGTGGTCTCGGCGATTAGGGTGTACTTGGCAGCTACGGAGACTTTTAGGAAATCACTCACTATTTGTGCTTGGAAAGGGTTGTCTGCTTTCCTTGCAACCATTTCCAGATGGATCAGAAAGACGGAGGTTCAGGCCTATTCCACCAAGGGTCAGGTTCCTCCTTTCCCTGTCAAGGCGCATTCTACTCAGGCGCTCAGTGCCTCTTGGGCCTTCCATCATCAGGCGTCAGTGACGCAGTTTTTCAAGGCGGCCACCTGGTCGTCGGTGCACACTTTCACAAAGTTCTATAAAGTGGATGTGTTGGCATCTGCAGGTGCTTCCTTTGGCCACAAAGTTTTGCATGCTGCTGTTTAGAGGACCTAGTCCTCTTTAAGAGTGTGTTCTTTTCAGGTGGGCTCCAGTTGTTTTGGTTGAGCTCCTGTTTACCTGGTTGGCTATAGTTTAGCTTTGGGAATTTCTATTTTGCTGTTCCCACCTCTCATGTTTGACACTACTTTGGGACGTCCCAATGGTTAAGAAGATCAGGAGCTGTGTCTATCAATGAACAAAAGAGAAAATGGGATTTTTGACTTACCGTAAAATCCATTTTTCTGATGTTTACTGATGGACACAGAACCCACCCCTCTGTGGAGTTGTAATTCTTCTGACACTGCTTGTAACAAAATGGAGTACCTATAGCAGAGAGAGGGAGTATACCCCCTGGGGCTGCCAATAGGCATAGCCAGACTGTTTTCTGCATAGTGTCCTACTCCTATAGTGGGCAGCATAACCCAGGAGCTGTATCCGTCAATGAACATCAGAGAAATGGATTTTACGGTAAGTGAAAAATCCAATTTTTCCAACACCCTCTACGCTTTTCCGGTGCCCAATGCAGTTATTTGCTGTGCTGAAAATCATCCATTGCCCATATCTGCTGGTATGCTGATCCGTACTATTTTAAACTCCAAAGTGTTGCAGCAAAATGCTGGCAATGGCTCAGAAGACCAGTGAGTCTCGTCATCTATCCTAGCTGTAATAAGAGACCCTCTAGAATTAAGCCCCTAAAAGGGCAAAACACGTTTGAGGAGTTCACTACAAGTGGAGAACAGAAGCTAAAGCCATCATTTACTCATCTCATTCAGGCCACAGGGAGTCTTCAGATTTCTTCAGATTTTAAAGAGAAAGCCTGTACAGAGGTACGGGAAAGAAAGCTGGAGGAAGTGTCTGCAGGAGCCTGACACTGTACCCACGATCCATTGATTGTGGGGGCTATGCTTTGCAGGCTCCTTGGGGTGGGGAATAATAAATGCACATTTTTTTCTGCAAAATAATGTGCATTTTTTTATTTTTTTTCCTAAAGGTGAACTTATCATTTAAGACATTCAATCCAATAAACTTCAGTGTCAGCTCCTGAATACCACCCCTTTTGTTTTTTGGTACCTGGTCTGTTACAATTAATTTTAGCTGTGACACCGAATGGACACTTTAGTTATCACATAACTGGTTTGTCAGGTATAGTAACCAATAATCATGATTTGGTAATCCTGGTGTGGGTGAGAAAAGGAACTTCCTTTAATTGTATGTGTGCATTAAATGCAGTTGAGACAAGGCTAGGAATCCGTGTTATATGGTCCTAAAAAAATGTCCCCACAGACTTTTCCATTGGGAGATATTTTCACTACATAATAAGATATAGTGGGTCCTCTCGTATTGGAGGGAAGTGGTGGGCACACAAACTCTGGCAAACCCAAATTGCTATTCTCTCACGTTTAAATTGGTGATATTACAGATAGAATACTTTGTGTCGTCACGTTTAACAGAGATGAGCATGCCCACTCTTGCATGGTACAGGGAAAACCCCTTACCGGACGTTTGTCTTCCATCTCATTCAGTCTTTTTTTTTTTAATCATGGATTAGTATAATTCAAAGGAAAAGCCACACACTGATAAGTCCTCACAGGCAAAACATTATTCAGCCGACAACCTTCAGCATATGATCCCACCCCAGTACCACTCCTCTGACATGTTTCACCCAATGGGCTTAATCAATACACATTAGGATTTTGTAGCATAGATTTTGTAGAATGGTTTCATTTGTCACTATTCCCCTGACAAGTGACTATAGGGAATGTATTTCAAAAACCCCTGATGGAAGTGCAGTAACTAATAAAGGTCTGTGGGTTTAACATACAGGTCACTCGCATCACTCCCATCATTCATGAAAACGCGTGTATCCAAAAAGTGTTTAACATGAATATAATTAAATTCCAGCCCCAGGAACAGATACAGGGACTCATGTTTCCCATATGTATAGCGATCAGCCATAACATTATGATCACCCACCATAACCCGTCAAGGCATGGGTTCTACTACACCTCTAAAGTTATGCTGTGGAATCTGGCACCGAGTCTTCATTATCAGATCCTTTAAAGATGTGAGATGAGGCCTCCATGGATCAGACTTGTTTTTCCAACACACCCCACAGATACTCTATTGGATTGGGATCTGGAAAATTTGTAGGCCAAATCAACACCTCAAACTCGTTCTGTTCTTCAAACCATTTTCCATTTTTTAATTCATTAGGCTATATTATTCCAAGGCTCCTGTTGTCCAGTTCTAATGCTTACTTGCCCTTTGTAGGAGCATTTGGCTGTGAATACATGTCAGTATGGGCACTCTGAAAGACCTGTGGCTACACAGCCCCATACTCGACACACTTCGATGCCCTGTGTGTTCTGACATCTCTCTATCGGAACCAACATGAACTTTTTTCAGCAATTTGAGCTACAGTAGCTCTTCTAATGGATCAGACTACAGGGACTTTGCTCTCCACGCGCATTAATGAGCCTTGGTCATCAATGACCCTGTCGCTGATTTGCCGGATGTCCTTGGACCACTTTTGGTAGGTCCTGACCACTGCAGACTGGGAACATCCCACAAGAGCTGTAGTTTTGAAGATGCCCTGACCTAGTCTTCTAGCCATTACAATTTAGCTCTTGTCAAAGTCGCTCAAATCCTTATGCTTGCCCATTTTTGCTGCTTTGAACAAATCAGCTTCAGGGATAACATGTTCACTTGCTGCCCAATATAGCTCACCCACTTTCAGATGCCATTTTTAAAACATAATCAATGTTATTCACTTTGCCTGTCAGTGGTCATAATGGTATGGCTGATTGGTGTATATATTGCATGTATATATATTTCCTTCAGCCTCCTTCTGCCTCTACACCTAAGATTTGTATAGTCTAAATTAAAAAAAAAAACATAGACCCCCCCCAAATTTTGAATAGCAGTACTAGAGGGAAAATCTTCCAATGGGGACACATTCCTCTCACTTCCTGTTGTGGAGCGGAAGTAAATGGAAATCTCGCTGAAAAGGGAAAGGCATTCCAGAGAAAAAACTGACTTACCATAGTTTAAAAAAATGGTTTTGGCATTATATATACTTTAATATACTAATTTATTATTATCTGAATTTCAGATATAGATTTTACCCAAAATTGTACAGTTTTTTTTTTTGTTGTTTTAGTGTGTATGTAAATATTGCTACAGCATCTTTGGTAATGTGAAGCAGGTAGTATTGACAGCCATATAGGGAATCATGCTAGAGATTATGTACAGAGGACCTACAGACACAACAGCTACAAATCTACTGAAGTGCACAAACACTAAGTAAGGATCATTGAATGGTTTTCTATTTGTATTTAACATTCCCGTTCAGTCTCCAAATCCTGCTGTGTCTGTTAATGTATGGCGAAAAATGGAATGACTGAAAAAAAACATGATTAAATTGTGCTAAAGCTTTTGTTCATAAAATGGTTTCTGATTTTTTTTTTTTTCCCCTTTACTAATGGATGATTTCATTAAAGGAAAAATATGTAGACTGCCATCACTGAACTCCTTTAGGAAATGCTAGTTGCTTGTTTGTTGGAATGCAGCCAATGATGTCTAAACTCCTGATTTGCATAATTGTTCTTGCTCAGAGATTTCAGTTAGCCATACACTTGTTTCCCCACTCAGCGGTAAGGGTGGAATATCCCCTACCAGTTAGCGTTCCCATGTTACATGCTGAAGGTTCCCATGTTACAAACAACCATTGGAAATTGTACTATTTCTACCAAAATTACAAATATGCAAAATAAGTGTGCAAAATGTGACAATGAATTAAAGTGTTTGTTCACCAATGCCAGAAGTCTGCCAAGCAAAATAGGTGGGTTGGAAGCTCTGGTGCACGAGGAGAACTATGATTTAATTGGTATTGCTGAATCTTGGCTTCATTCCTCACATGACTGGGCTTTTAATATTCCTGGCTATGCTCTCTTTCAGAAACACAGAGTAGAACGGAGTGGGGGTAGTGTCTGTCTCTATGTGAGAAGTGATCTCAAAGTGAGTGTGAAAGAGGACCTAGTTGAGGGAGAGTGTGCCGAGTCTGAAGCAGTGTGGGTTGAAATGTACATGGGTGTGCGTAATACAAAGATTATCATTGGAGTTTGTTATAGACCTCCCAGTATTAATAAGGAGGTGGAGACTCCGCTCCTGGCACAGATAGAAAGGGCTGCAAGGGCCAGGACAGTGTTAATAATGGGGGATTTTAACTACCCAGACATTGACTGGAGTAATGACACTGCTGGAACATTTAAAGTGCAAAAATTAATAAACCAATTACAAGACAATTTTATGATGCAGTTTATTGAGGCCCCCACTAGAAATTATGCTCTGTTGGATCTGGTAATCTCAAACCATGCAGAGCTTATTAATAATGTTCATATAAAAGAACATCTGGGTAGCAGTGACCATAATATGATTTCATTTAATGTTAGCTGTAAGCAAAAAACACATACAGGAAATACAAAAACACTTAGAGGTTGTAAACCTCAGAATTTTTTTTTTTTTTAAATGAACACCTGAAAGACAAACCCATAATGAGCTAGTATGCATCGCATTCTAGCTCATTGTGAAATATTTACCTTAGAATGAAGCCCCGCAGTCCTGACCGCTCACCTGTCTCATGGGTAACATGTTCTGTCACCCTTCTTCTGGGTCTGCGCCATCCGGCCATCTGATTGACTGGAGCCGCGATGACGTCACTCCCATGCACGAGCGGCCGTTCCTTCAGAGCGCATGCACCAGTGATGTCACTGGCTGCATGCAAAGTAAATATCTCCTAAACGGTACATGTTTAGGAGATATTTACAGTACCTATAGGTATAAGTTGCAGAGGAGGGTTTACTTCCTCTTTATCTTTAAGAGAGCAAATTTTTCGAAGATGAGGGCTGCTCTCCAGGATTTAGACTGAGAGGGAAGAGCACAGAACAGAAATGGGAAATTTTCAAAAAGACTTCATGCAAACTCACTGCAAAGTATATTCCCATGGGTAATAAGTTTAAAAGGCTAAAAATAAAACCTATGTGGCTCATGGCCAAAGTTAAAAAGTTATAAATAAAAAGAAAAGCGCTTTTAAAAAAATAAAGGAACCCTATCATTGTTTAACTGTTACAAAGAATATAACAGAATATGTAAAAAGGAAATCAAGGACGCAAAAATTCAAAATGAACGACAGATTGCAAAAGATAGTAGGACAAACCCCAAAAAATTCTTTAAATATATTAATAGTAAAAAGGTTAGGTCTGAGCATGTAGGCCCTTTACAAAATAATCAGGACTGGGGAGAAAAAGAAGGCAAATTTATTAAATACTTCAGCTCTGTGTATACAAAGGAGCATGGGGGAGCTCATGACCTTAATGAGGATGGTATTGACACAGCCCCAAATGATCCACAATGGCTCAAAAGTGATATGGTCCAGAAATATTTAGGCAAAATAAGGGTGGAAAGCACCTGGACCAGATGGCATCCACCCACACATCCTAAAATAATTGAGCGCTTTAATTTCAAAGCCTTTGTTTCTAATTTTTAGGGACTCGTTAAGGACGGAATAGTACCACTGGATTGGCGTAGGGCCAATGTGGTGCCTATATTTAAAAAGGGATCAAAGTCTTTGCCAAGTAAATACAGACCTGTTAGTTTAACTTCTATAGCCAAGAAGATACTGGAGAGTTTAATAAAAGACCACATAGTTCTTGCTGGAAATTTGACCATGGGAGCCGTGGAGACCATCATGCCAAGGATTCTGAGGCATTGTGAGGCTCTTAGGCATGAGGAAGACAGGGCCAGGCGCACTCTGTCCCATACTACTGGGATCTTCTCCAGGGGAAGATTTTTAACTGTGTCGAACTGGACTCCTAGGTATACTAGACGCTGGGTTGGATCCAGGTAACACTTTTCCAGATTCAGTAGCAAGTCAAACTCTAGGAGTGTGGAAATGACTTGAGTCCTGTGAAGCAGCAGTTGTTCTCTGTCCTGTGACAGCAGGAGGAGGTTGTCGAGATAATGATGTGGGCATATGCCTTTTGTCCTAATGAAGGCTACCAGGGCCAGAACCTTCGAAAACGCCAGAGGTGAGGTTGAAAGACCAAAAGAGAGGCAGGTAAACTGGAGATGAACCTGCCCAACCGCAAACCGGAGATATTTATGATACTCTTCTGCTCTAGGCACGTGGACGTAGTCATCTTTTAAGTCTATGGAGACTAGCTAGTCTGTCTAAATCTGTGTTAGTGAGCACTTCTCCTTTGCCGAGATAATCCATCCACCTCACAGGTGTGGCATATCAAGATGCTGATTAGACATCATGATTATTGCTGTGCCTTAGGCTGGCCACAATAAAAGGCCACTCTAAAATGGTCAGTTTTATCACACAGCACAATGCCATAGATGTCGCAAGTTTTGAGGGAGCGTGCAATTGGCATGCTGACTGCAGGAATGTCCACCAGAGCTGTTTCCCGTGAAAAGAATGTTAATTTCTCTACCAAAAGCCATCTCCAAAGGTGTTTCAGAGAATTTGGCAGTACATCCAACCGGCCTCACAACTGCAGACCACACCAGCCCAGAACCTCCACATCCAGTATCCTCACCTCCCAAGATCGTCTGAGACCAGCCACCCGGAAAGCTGCTGCAACAATGGGTTTGCATAACCAAAGAATTTCTGAACAAACTGTCAGAAACCATCTCAGGGAAGCTCATCTGCATGCTTGTCATCCTCATCGGGGTCTCGAACTGACTGCAGTTCGTCATCGTAACCGACTTGAGTGGGCAAATGCTCACATTCGATGGCATTTGGCACTTTGGAGAGGTGTTCTCTTCACGGATGAATCTCGGTTTTCTTAGATCTTTGAGTTCAGCTCATGAAAAATGGGGGCAAAAACAAGTGTTGCATTTATAATTCTGTTCAGTATAGGTGTAGCATGTTCCTAAAGGTGAACACTTTCCTTTAATCTTTTGAAGTGTAAGAAGACAATAACTTTCCTAAGCTCTGTATTTGTGAATAACTAACACTGACTGAGGGAACATGGAAGAATTGGTGGGGGGTGTCTAGCTAAGACTAAACTAACTAGCACTATACTGTGGGGGTGGGGAGGAGAGAATACCACAATCACATTAGTAAACAATTTGTAGCAGCCCAGAACTGCCACTGGATGTCAGCATGCTACAGAATAATAAAAACCTCATGCAGTTCAATACAACACAGTAACAATACAAGAAGCACACACATCACTACTACTACTACATGCAGAATATATGCACATTATGGGACTAATCCAAAGAAAATACAGGTATACAAAAAAATTGTAAAGGGGAGCTGGCCAACATAAGGTTGGGTTTTAAATACTGCATTACTGCCTCACTTGTATGTTTTTGCTGTACTAATTTCTAGGCTGCAAAGGTACCCTAAAATTGCATATTGTCTTTTCACCATAAATCTTATAGAAAATCCCATTTTGTGCATTTGGCATGGCTTTTGAACTTCAGTAGGACCTGCAAGAAGGTAGGGTAATATGTAAATAATGTGTGTGGGGGGGGGGGGGGTTATACTTCATGGTCAATGCTAGCTTGTTTGTGTCTGTAAGACATTTTTCTCAAATTAAACTAAATTAATTGCTAAATTAGATATTTCATTATTAGACATATAAAATTTATTTCATTACGAACCAAAATTCGAACTATATTTGCTAAGCGGAGATTCGGATGTATCTGATGCATGTTCAGATGACATGATGCGATAGTTTAGGCCTTTTGTTTAATGTTTGAAGCATCCAAAATAACATACCGACATAACGAATGATCCCAATTGATTCGGATCCCTTTTAATTTTTATTTTGCATTAACATTTTTCATTATTAAAAAAACACTACATATGAAATGGAAACATGTTGCAATAAACACAGTAGGGTATAAAATTGGTATAAGATGGTTCCTACTTATTGTGTTTGGGTTGCATAGAGGTGGATCCATCAGAATCCCCGAATCATAACATAACTAATGAATCCAAAATTAATTTTCTCGTTAATTTATTGACTGACACAGCTCCTGATTCTTCTTAACCATTGGGTTATACTGCCTCCTACAGGAGTAGGAAACTAGGCAGGAAAAAGCTTAACTACCCCTTTGGGCAGTCCCAAGGGGTATACACCCACTCTCTCTCTTTTTTTTCTGCCTAGTCAGGAGTAAGTACCTAGGTCCTAGCAATTTTTTCATTTTATATGGAATTTTTTTCCTCTTTTCTAATTGTGTTCCCTTGGTAACTACAATCAAGTGCTGGACTGGGCGACAAACTGGATAATATAGATCCTTAGGGTCCCCCCAGTCCGGCCAGTGAGCGCATGCAGATTGCAGCTCCGCGCTAGGTCAGCCGCGACATAGACATAGGATGGGGGCTGGCCTGCGAGTTAAACGTCTTTGGCCTGAGTCGCAGTGTTTCCTTCTGCCCGACAGCACCCACATTATGATGGAGCGGTGTCCTGTCTGAAGCGGTGCCCATCCTGTTCCTGGTGTGGTAAGTAGCTGTCCCCCCACTACCCCTGGAGGGTTTTGGGGTGGATGTGGCCCCCTCCCTGGGATGGTGGGACCCCCGGGTTCCCCTCCCTTTCCCCCAGCCCCTCTAAAATTTTGGTTACTGTGGGTCTTTTCGGCCAACCCTCAAAAATTTAGGCTGCGGCCTACTAGGCCATGTGGCCGAGTGTGTGTGTAGCTGAAACCCCCACTCTTCTTTTCGGCATCTGCCGGGCTGAACATCCGTGCAATTGCAACTGGGCCCCCACAAAACTTTAGGACGTGGCTTGCAGCCTGCATATGGTCATCTTGGCACCTCCCTTGGACCGGGTGGCGCTGTGGGGGGTGCTTAATTTTTAATGACAGTCTTGCCGCCATTATTGTGTGAGGCACCTGCCTTGTTTTAGCAAGAATATCTCGCCTGCACGTCCGCATCACGAAGCGCGGCCACCGTTTAAGGAGGCTATGTCTTATTATGTCCTCTATGGAGGGCTCAGAGGGCGACCCACTTGTCTTTTGCAGGGTTTATTAGGTGGTCCATTTGTGGACCCTTGGCCAGCGTCCCTTTGTGGGATTGCAGTTGGCAGCCTCCCCTGAATAAAGTGACCAGAAAAATATATCGGCGCAAGCATAAATAGGTAAAATCAAAGCTGCTAAACAACTTGGTACAATAAACTATACCAAAATGGAAACAATAGAGAATATGGTGCAGCGCTAGATATGCAATAAGGATCAACAATAGATTAAAATTGAATACAATCCATAGAACTATTAAAAAATCCATGGAAATGGGATAAAATATGCACAGAAAGTCCCAATAAGTAAGAGTTGATAAGTTCATTCATGTAAAAACAGCCCAGAGAAAGTGCACGATGCAATGTCCTAATCCAAAGAGTGCTCACACACTGTGAAAATCCTCCACCAGTATTGCTAGCCTCTCACCTGAAAGCTGCAATACAAACAGCATAGGTTGTAACCACACACTGGCATCTGAAGACATGCACTCGGACCAGGTACAGCCACCAAGACTCCACTAAGCAATGGATGGATTCCTTATCCTCTCGATACTCAACAGTATATGATCCACCATATAAAGTAAAAAGAAGGCAGCACCATAGCGTAATAAAGTCTCAAAACTTTATTTATAACAGGTAAAAAGCCTCTTACTTGATGTCAGCAGACACAGAAACATAGAATGTGTCGGCAGATAAGAACAATTTGGCCCATCTAGTCTGCCCAATATATCTGAATCCTATGAATAGTCCCTGGCCCTATCTTATGTGAAGGATAGCCTTATGCCTATCCCATGCATGCTTAAACTCCTTCACTGTATTTGCAGCTACCACTTCTGCAGGAAGGTTATTCCATGCATCCACTACTCTCTCAGTAAAGTAATACTTCCTCATATTACTTTTAAACCTTTGCCCCTCTAATTTAAAACTGTGTCCTCTTGTGGTAGTTTTTCTTCTTTTAAATATGCTCTCCTCCTTTACCGAGTTGATTCCCTTTATGTATTTAAAAGTTTCTATCATATCCCCTCTGTCTCTTCTTTCTTCCAAGCTATACATGTTAAGGTCCTTTAACCTTTCCTGGTAAGTTTTTTTCCTGCAATCCATGTACTAGTTTAGTAGCTCTTCTCTGAACTCTCTCTAGAGTATCTATATCCTTCTGGAGATATGGCCTCCAGTACTGCGCACAATACTCCAAGTGAGGTCTCACCAGTGTTCTGTACAGCGGCATAAGCACTTCTCTCTTTCTACTGCTTATACCTCTCCCTATACATCCAAGCATTCTGCTGGCATTTCGTGCTGCTCTATTACATTGTCTTCCCACCTTTAAGTCTTCTGAAATAATTACTCCTAAATCCCTTTCCTCAGATACTGAGGTCAGGACTGTGTCAAATATTCTATATTCTGCCCTTGGGTTTTTACGCCCCAGGTGCATTATCTTGCACTTATCCACATTAAATTTCAGTTGCCAGAGTTCTGACCATTCTTCTAGTTTTCCTAAATCCTTTTCCATTTGGCGTTTCCCTCCAGGAACATCAACCCTGTTACATATCTTTGTGTCATCAGCAAAAAGACAAACCTTACCATCGAGGCCTTTTGCAATATCACTTATGAAGATATTAAACAAAATTGGTCCCAGTACAGATCCCTGAGGTACCCCACTGGTAACATGACCTTGTTCTGAATGTTCTCCATTGACTACAACCCTCTGTTGTCTGTCACTCCAGCCACTGCCTAATCCACTCAACAATATGGGAGTCCATGCTCAATGACTGCAGTTTATTGATAAGTCTTCTATGTGGGACAGTGTCAAAAGCCTTACTAAAATCTAGATTTGAAATGTCTACTGCACCTCCACCGTCTATTATTTTAGTCACCCAGTCAAAAAAATCTATAAGATTTGTTTGACATGATCTCCATGAAGTAAACCCATGTTGTTTTTCATCTTGCAATCCATGGGATTTAAGATGTTCCACAATCCTATCCTTTAATAGGGTTTCCATTAATTTGCCTACTATTGATGTCAGACTCACTGGTCTATAGTTGCTCGATTCCTCCCTACTACCTTTCTTGTGAATGGGCACGACATTTGCCAATTTCCAATCTTCCGGGACGACTCCTGTTACTAATGATTGGTTAAATAAATCTGTTAATGGTTTTGCCAGCTCACCACTAAGCTCTTTTAATAATTTTGGGTGTATCTCATCAGGACCCTGTGACTTATTTGTCTTCACTTTAGACAGCAATCTTAGAACGTCTTCCTCTGTAAAGACACATGCATCAAACGATTCATTAGTCATCCTTTCAAGTGGAGGTCCTTCTCCTTCTTTTTCTTCTGTAAAAACTGAACAGAAGTATTCATTAAGGCAGTCGGCTAGCCCTTTATTCTCTTCTACATACCTTCCGTCCTTTGTTTTTAATTTAGTTATTCCTTGTTTTAATTTCCTTTTTTCATTTATATATCTGAAGAATGTCTTATCCCCCTTTTTCATAGACTGAACTAGTTTTTCTTCTGCCTGCGCTTTAGAAGTTCTTATAACTTGCTTGGCCTCTTTCTGCCTAATCTTGTAGATTTCCTTATCTTCATTGCTCTGGGTTTTTTTATAATTACAAAATGCTAGCTTTTTATTTTTAATGATTTGGGCCACTTCTGCTGAGTACCACAGTGGTCTCTTCCTTTTTTTGCTTTTACTGACCAGTCTAATGCAATTTTCTGTTGCCTTCAATAATGCACCTTTTAAGTAGTCCCATTTCTCCTGGACTCCATGTAATCCGTTCCAGTCTGATAAGGACTCATTTATGACTAATTTCATTTTTGAAAAGTCTGTTTTTCTAAAATCTAAAACTTTTGTTTTTGTGTGGTGTGACTCTTTCTCAGTTCTTATATTAAACCACACTGACTGGTGATCACTAGATCCCAAGGTTTCGCCTACAATGACATCATATACCGAATCCCCATTTGTGAATACCAAATCCAAAATGGCCTCCCTCCGGGTTGGCTCCTCAACCACTTGTTGCAGAGACAACCCCAGTAGGGAATTTAGAATATCTGTACTCCTGGTAGAACTTGCTATTTTGGTTTTCCAGTTTATATCTGGAAGATTGAAATCTCCCATAATGATAACTTCTCCTTTCATTGTCATTTTAGCTATTTCTTCAACTAGTAGATCATCTAGTTCTTTAACTTGACCAGGTGGTCTATATATCACACCTACACGAGTTACTGCATGATTAGCAAACTGCAACGTAACCCAAACTGACTCTATGTTGGCCTCACCAACTTGTATTAGGTTAGATTTAATGTGAAAGATAGCATTAAATCTAACCTAATACAAGTTGGTGAGGCCAACTGTCAGGGATACCACATGCAGGCATCCAGCAAGAGTGATCAGATCAGTTGGCTGCACCAAGGAATCGGGACCCAGATGGATAAAGATGTAAATAAGTTTATTAAGCAAAATGACACACTCCAATACCAACACCAGTGACCATAAACAAGTAAACAAAATATAAATGATAACAGTACAAAACCCCAATAGAACCTAACAAACTATATACAAAGGGATGGAGCAAACAATTGCAGGACAGGACAGGAACAGGAGACAAGGAAAGCAGGGAGCCAGGTAAAGGAAGCAGGATGCAGGGAACAGGACTCAGGATCAGGATACAGGTTTCAGGATACAGGTTTCAGGATACAGGTTCAGACAGGGACACGGCTAGCAGAGAAAATACTGAAGCACTGAGCCTCAGTGAAGGGCGGGCTTATATTCCCTCAGCAGTCCTCCTCAGGTGCAGCTTAATTAAAAGAACAGTCCAGCTGCTGGGAGACACCCGCTGGTGGGCCCTGGAACTGCGCCCCTCAGTTCCAGGAACAACAGTGCCACCAGCAGGTGACCCACGTAATGACACAGATCCTGACAGTTCCCCCCCTTTAAGGAGCGGCCTCCGGACGCTCCATTGTGCTTCTACCCCGAAAGTCCAAAAAGGTCTCCCCTCCATGTCTGCGGGTCTTCTAGCACTCTCTAGGCCAAAGTCCTTTAACTTGCCGGAAGGCGTGCCACCAGAGTCCAGCAATTGATCATGCGCCCCACCACCAGGGTCTGGAAGCCGTCTTGGCACCCCACAGGTCAAGTTCCTGAAGAGGCGTAACATTAGGGATACACCTGCCCTCATTGCAACACATGTCCCAACACTGGGACTGAAGGCAAGCTGGACATCAAGCAGGGGAGCGCCAGCTGCATGCAGGATATCCGGCAGTGGCAAACCAGGCTGGGCAACAGACAGTGGCACATCAAACAGGGCGGCAGACCGTGGCTCAGCAGGCACTGGATCAGCAAACACTGGGTCAGCAGGCACCGGAACAGCAAGCACTGGGTCAGCGGGCACTGGAACAGCAAGCACTGGGTCAACAGGCAAAGGATCAGCAGGCACAAGATCAGCAGGCACAGGATCAGCAGGCACAGGATCAGCAGGCACAGTAGTGGTCACCAGAACAGCGGGCACGGGATCAGCTGGCACCGGATCAGCGGGCTGAGTAAGAGACACCGGATCAGCAGGCACCGGAACAGCAGGCACTGGGTCAGCGGGCACTGGAACAGCAAGCACTGGGTCAGCAGACTGGGTAGTGGTCACCAGAAAAGCGGGCACCAGAACAGCGGGCACTGGATCAGCAGGCTCAGTAGGAGGCACCGGATCAGCGGGCACTGGACCAGCAGGCATCAGAACAGCAGGCACTGGATCAGCAGGCTCAGTAGGAGGCACCGGATCAGTGGGCACTGGATCAGCAGGCTCAGTAGAAGGCACCAGATCAGCGGGCAATGTAACAGCAGGCACTGGATCAGCAGGCTCAGTAGGAGGCACCGGATCAGTGGGCACTGGAACAACAGGCATCAGAACAGCGGGCACTGGATCAGCAGGCTCAGTAGAAGGCACCGGATCAAAGGGCACTGGATCAGCAGGCTCAGTAGGAGGCACTGGATCAGCGGGCACCGGAATAGAAGGCACTGGATCAGCGGGCTCAGTAGGAGGCACCAGATCAGCGGGCACTGGAACAGCAGGCATCAGAACAGTGGGCACTGGATCAGCAGGCTCAGTAGGAGGCACCGGATCAGTGGGCACTGGATCAGCGGGCACTGGAACAACAGGCATCAGAACAGCGAGCACTGGATCAGCAGGCTCAGTAGGAGGCACCGTATCAGTGGGCACTGGATCAACAGGCTCATTAAGAGGCACCAGATCAGCGGGCACTGGATCAGCAGGCTCAGTCGGAGGCACCAGACAAGCGGGCACTGTAACAGCAGGCATCAGAACAGTGGGCACTGGATCAGCAGGCTCAGTAGGAGGCACCGGATCAGTGGGCACTGGAACAACAGGCATCAGAACAGCGGGCACTGGATCAGCAGGCTCAGTAGAAGGTACCGGATCAGTGGGCACTGGGTCAGCAGGCTCAGTAGGAGGCACTGGATCAGGGGGCACCGGAACAGCAGGCACTGGATCAGCGGGCTCAGTAGAAGGCACCAGATCAGCGGGCACTGGAACAGCAGGCATCAGAACAGTGGGCACTGGATCAGCAGGCTCAGTAGGAGGCACCAGATCAGTGGGCACTGGATCAGCAGGCACTGGAACAACAGGCATCAGAACAGCGGGCACTGGATCAGCAGGCTCAGTAGGAGGCACCGGATCAGTGGGCACTGGATCAACAGGCTCAGTTAGAGGCACCAGATCAGCGGGCACTGGATCAGCAGGCATCAGAACAGCAGGCACTTGACCAGCAGGCTCAGTAGGAGGCACCAGATCAGCGGGCACTGTAACAGCAGGCATCAGAACAGTGGGCACTGGATCAGCAGGCTCAGTAGGAGGCACCGGATCAGTGGGCACTGGATCAGCGGGCACTGGAACAACAGGCATCAGAACAGCGGGCACTGGATCAACAGGCTCAGTAGAAGGCAACGGATCAGTGGGCACTGGATCAGCAGGCTCAGTAGGAGGCACCGGATCAGCGGGCACCGGAACAGCAGGTACTGGATCAGCGGGCTCAGTAGGAGGCACCAGATCAGCGGGCACTGGAACAGCAGGCATCAGAACAGTGGGCATTGGATCAGCAGGCTCAGTAGGAGGCACCGGATCAGTGGGCACTGGATCAGCAGGCACTGGAACAACAGGCATCAGAACAGCGGGCACTAAATCAGCAGGCTCAGTAGGAGGCACCGGATCAGTGGGCACTGGATCAACAGGCTCAGTAGGAGGCACCAGATCAGCGGGCACTGGATCAGCAGGCTGGGTAACAGGTATAATTGTATGTGTTGGGAAAAATCTCCTTTTCTTTTTAGGTTTAGATACAGAAATCTTGCTAGTGGTTGCAGGGCTATGAATAGATTGTGAAGTAGATGGAAGCGAAATGGCAGTATTGGGAGATGGTGGAAAAGGAGAGACAGTTACAGAGGAGAATTTCTGAGAGGTTGCTAGGGGCAACAGAGTAGTAGAGGAAGTTTTCACAGAGTTAAATGCAGGAAAAGTGCAACTCGTTAAGCCAGGATATGAACAAGCAGTGGAAAGCAAACCATACCTAACTGAAGCTGTGGTTGCTACGGGTAACGGAGAGGAGAAACTTTGAGAAAACTGGTGTCCAGAGGCAGAAGTGGATTGGTGTGAGTTAGCTGATGCTAAATTGGAAAGATCTGACCAGGTTTGCAGTAAGGCCTGAACAAAACTCAATTTACAACCCCCTTGTCTGATTAGAGAATATACAGCATTCATGCAATCCAACAGGGCCTCTGGAGAATACACTGAATAATGTTCAATAAAATAGGGTTTATCATCTTCCAAGAGCCACACAAGAGATACCACCTGAGAGACACTAAAAGGAGGAGAATAATCATCACCACCCTTAGGGGTATTAGATAAAGCCAACTCTGCACAGAGCTGAATAAGTGGCTGAATCTCTTTGAACAAAACTCTGCCTTTGTCAACAAACGAGTGGGCCAGACGGATGCATTCCAACAACTGCTCGCTAGTGTAAGTTTTCAAAATTTGGCGACAATATTCCCTGTCTTCTGTTACAAGCAAAGAAAAATAAAAGACCTCCTCTGACTGCATCTTGCAACAACCAGAAAATTCCTAATTCCCAGGTGCAACCGATCTGATCGTTAGTGGCTTCAGTATTCTGTCAGGGATACCACATGCAGGCATCCAGCAAGAGTGATCAGATCAGTTGGCTGCACCAAGGAATCAGGACCCAGATGGATAAAGATGTAAATAAGTTTATTAAGCAAAATGACACACTCCAATACCAACACCAGTGACCATAAACAAGTAAACAAAATATAAATGATAACAGTACAAAACCCCAATAGAACCTAACAAACTATATACAAAGGGATGGAGCAAACAATTGCAGGACAGGACAGGAACAGGAGACAAGGAAAGCAGGGAGCCAGGTAAAGGAAGCAGGATGCAGGGAACAGGACTCAGGATCAGGATACAGGTTTCAGGATACAGGTTTCAGGATACAGGTTCAGACAGGGACACGGCTAGCAGAGAAAATACTGAAGCACTGAGCCTCAGTGAAGGGCGGGCTTATATTCCCTCAGCAGTCCTCCTCAGGTGCAGCTTAATTAAAAGAACAGTCCAGCTGCTGGGAGACACCCGCTGGTGGGCCCTGGAACTGCGCCCCTCAGTTCCAGGAACAACAGTGCCACCAGCAGGTGACCCACGTAATGACACAGATCCTGACACCAACATAGAGTCAGTTTGGGTTATGTTGCAGTTTGCTAATCATGCAGTAACTCGAGTAGGTGTGATATATAGACCACCTGGTCAAGTTAAAGAACTAGATGATCTACTAGTTGAAGAAATAGCTAAAATGACAATGAAAGGAGAAGTTATCATTATGGGAGATTTCAATCTTCCAGATATAAACTGGAAAACCAAAATAGCAAGTTCTACCAGGAGTACAGATATTCTAAATTCCCTACTGGGGTTGTCTCTGCAACAAGTGGTTGAGGAGCCAACCCGGAGGATAAAACAATTGGTAATCTTTCTGGATAATGAGTGCAGGTGATTGCAGCACGGCTCCGTCCTCCGACTGGACTGCGGGTGACGTCACAAACTCCTCCTTCCCTCCGCACGCGTTACATCCCTGGGGGCAGGACTTCTTCAGCGATCCTTCGCTGAAGAAGTCCTGCCCCCAGGGATGTAACGCTTGCGGAGGGAAGTAGGTGTTCGTGACGTCACCCGCAGTCCGGTCGGAGGACGGAGCCGTGCTCGCTTCCAGCCGTGCTGCAATCACCTGCACTCATTATCCAGAAAGATTACAGATTGTTTTATGCTCCTGGTCTGCTGACATCAAGTAAGAGTTTTTTTACCTGTTATAAAAAAAGTTTTGAGACTTTATTACGTTATGGTGCTGCCTTCTTTTTACTTTATATGGTGGATCATATACTGCTGAGTATTGAGAGGATAAGGAATCCATCCATTGCTTAGTGGAGTCTTGGTGGCTGTACCTGGTCCGAGTGCATGTCTTCAGATGCCAGTGTGTGGTTACAACCTATGCTGTTTGTATTGCAGCTTTCAGGTGAGAGGCTAGCAATACCGGTGGAGGATTTTCACAGTGTGTGAGCACTCTTTGAATTAGGACATTGCACTGTGCACTTTCTTTAGGCTGTTTTTACATGAATGAACTTATCAACTCTTACTTATTGGGACTTTCTGTGCATATTTTATCCCATTTCCATAATTTTTTTTAATAGTTCTATGGATTGTATTCAATTTTAATTTATTTATTGTTGATCCTTATTGCATATCTAGCGCTGCACCATATTCTCTATTATAGCCTCCCCTGAATGTTATGTTTTTGGGTCCACGCACCCTGAGTGCTCAGATAGTGAGGATGATTCCTCTGCTCCTCTAGCCGTGCTTAAATAGGCGCTGGTGGATGTACTGTTTGTGTCAGTGCGTGAAACTTTAAAAACTGAGGTTGCGGCTCATGGCACGTCACAGGCATTGGTCCCTTTTGGCACCCACAGGCCCTCCAAAGCGATGAGGGTGTTCCTCTGTCCTCTGGTGGGGTTATCCAAAACAGTGGTTGCTAGGCTTTTTTGCTTATAAGGATTTACTGCAGTGGACCCGTCGGTTTCCAGGTCAAATTGAGTTACCTTCATCCCAGTTAAGGAGTCCAGACCTTTACAGGTCCAGCTAATAAGAGGGTGGATGCTCTGGCCCGCCATATGTATGCTGTGGCTGGTTCGGCAATTTGGCTGGTAATTACTATTGCCCTGGTGTCACGAGCTCTGACCGAGTTGGCTAAGCTTTTACGCAGGGACCTGGAAGTAGAATAGTTTCCCCCTGTCTTTCCCGAGCTGGCCAACCAGTTGGTCCAGGGGGCTATAGTTTGTCTGCGTGGATGCCTCTTTGGATGCAGCTCCTTTGATTCTAGGTTGTCTGTATCAGCAGTTGTCCTTCGGCGTATTGTCTGGCTAAAATGCTGGTCTGTGGACTAGACTCATAAGAAGGCCTTTTCTGATCTCCCTCTTGTAGGGGGTCGCCTGTTTGGAGCTTCCTTGGATGACATCATTAAGTGTCTCACAGGGGGAAGAGTACTCTTCTTCCGCAGGCTACCAAGGGCAAGGAGCCCCGTCATAGACGTGGGCTACTCTCCTCGGCTACTAAGCGGCCTCTTCGTCTCTCAGGATCCCAAGATTAGGGATCAAAAGTCAGGGCCTGCACCAGAGGTTCCAAGAGGTCCTGGTCTGGCAAGCCCACGAGCAGGCTCTTTCAGACCTGCAGACAAGGCTGCCTCTGCATGAAGGGGTGTCCTCATCCATATCTTGGGTGGGGGGATGTTTTTGTTGGTTTCCCGATCCATGGACCTACCTGGTACAGGTCAAGTGGCTCCACAAAGTTATTCACTCAGGCTACGAGATCAAGTTTTGTCTTGTCCTCCGGAAAGGTTTTTTCCCTTCCAACCTGCACTTGTCCCCAGATCACTTACGGAGTCTCTTTGGGGCAGTGTAAAACTTATTTCATAGGGTGATTATTCCAGTTCCGACTTCGGAAATTTTTCAAGGGTTCTTTTACTCAAGCCTCTTTACAGTCCCCAGGAAGGAAGGCAAGGTATGTCTAATTCTGGACCTCAAGGCACTAAGCTGCTTTGTGCAAGTACAGAAGTTCCACATGGAGTCCATTCACATGATAATGGTGTCCCTACATCAGGGGGATTTCTTCTCACTTCTTTCGAGATCAAGGATGCCTACCTGCACATTCTAGTATGTACTGGTTGCCAGCGTTTCCATTTTGCAGTGGACGAGGGGCATTATCAATTTGTGGCGCTGACCTTTGGTCTCACCTCCGCACCTCGGGTCTTCACAGAAGTGTTGGCCCCAGTGCTGGAATTTTTTGAGTCAGCGGGGGATCACGGTACTGGGGTACCTGGACAATCTTCTTCTGCGAGCGGAGTCTCCGACTGCACTGATGAACTACTGGAGATTGCTCTGTGAAATCTCAGGTAGTTCGGTGGGATCCTGAACATTCAGGAGTCTGCTTTGGTTCTATCCACAAAAAATGACCTATCTTGGTCTGACTCTGGACTCGGCCTCAGCCAGAGTGTTTCTTCCTCTGGAAAAACTCCAGACATTGCAGGAGGCAATTCAGCTTCGGTTGTTCAGCAGAGAGTCCTCCGGGCTTGCATGCTTGTGCTGGGCCTGATGGTGTCCACTCTCGAGGCAGTCTATTTGCACAGTTCTACACAAGATCTCTGCTAAAGAGATTCTGGTGAAATGGGTCAAGCATCCACAATCTCAAGAGGTGGCTTCACTCTCTGGCACTTCAACAGCGAAAATCATTCTCCTCCTGTATTCGACGATTGTCTCCACGGATGCCAGCCTTTCCGGGTGGGGAGGCGTCCTCAGCACAGACGTGCTTAGGGGGTCTGGACTGTGGCAGAGCTCAGACTGCCGATTAGTGTACTGTAACTCTGATCAATCAGACTTTGTCTGGCTCATTGGACAATCGTCTTCAGGGGTGTCCGGTGCGAATTCATTCACCATGTCACTATGTCAATCACCAAGGGGGCACAAGAAGTGCCCTGGCGGCTCGATAAGTAGCCGGTATTCTAAGGTGGGCTGACTGATTCATTCCAGCCCTCTTAAACTTCTGCCACGACTCCTGTGCAGGATTCAGGCAAAAGGGATTCTAGTCATTCTAGTGGCTCCAGACTGGTCTCGTCAGTCTTGGTATGCCGATCTGGTATGGCTGGTCACCAATGCTCCTTGGGGACTTCATTTCAGGGAGGATCTGCTGTCCCAAGGACCAATCTTCCATCCTGCCTTACAGTCGCTGGCTTTAACGGCTTAGCTGTTGAACGCAAGGTGCTGAAGGGTGGAGGTTTGTTTAAATCAGTGATTTCTACACTTGTTAAAAGCTTGGAAATCTGCCTCTAGGAAGATCTACCATCGTACATGGAAGACGTACATTGCATGGTGTAAATCCCTTGGGGTTCATCCTCACTCCTTGGTGGATCGGATCTTAACCTTCCTTCAACAGGGGGTTGAACACAAATTGGCCTTGAGTTTTATCAAGGGCCAGGTATCGGGTTTTGGAGGTTTTTTTCCAACGACCTTTGGCCACACACTCCCTGGTGCATACCTTTTCTTCAAGGTGTCCAACATATGGTTCCTTCAATGCGAGCTTTATTGCTGCCCTGGAATCTTAATGTGGTGCTTTCAGCTCTACTAAAGCTTCTGTTTGAAAAAATATTCGGGAGGTTTCCCTGCTTACGTTGCCCCAGAAGGTGGCCTTCTTTGGTGGCTATTATCTCTGCATGCAGGGTATCGGCACTGACGGCTTTACCCTGTCGTTCACCTTATGGTGCTTCACAAGGATAAGGTGGTGCTTTGCCTCTGTCCATCATTCCTTCCTAAGGTGGTCTCTGACTGTGATTTGAATGAAGACATTGTGTTGCCTTCCCTGTTTCCCAGGCCTTAACATCTGAAGGAAGTTGCCTTACATGTCTTTGATGTAGTCCGGGCAAGTAGGGTGTAGCTGGCAGCTATGGAGTCTGTTAGGAAGTCAGGCTCTCTATTTGCAATCACGGGCGGACCTCACAAAGGGTTGTCTGCTTCTTCTGCGACCATTTCCAGATGGATCAGACAGACGGAGGTTCGGGCCTATTGCATCAGGGGTCAGGTTCCTCCTTTCTCTGTTTAGGCGCACTCTACTAGGGTGCTTAGTGTCTCCTGGGCTTCCCGTCTTCAAGCATCAGTGAAGCAGGTTTTGCAAGGCGACCACCTAGTCGTTGGTGCACACTCTTACAAAGTTTTTTGGAAAGTGGTTGTGTTTGAATCTGTGGATGCTTCTTTTGGTTGCAAGAATTTGCTGACTGCCATTTGGAGGACCTGGTCCTCTTTGAGGGTGTATTGTTTTTCAGGTGAGCTCCAGTTGTTTATGGTTGAGCTCTATGTTCCCTGGTTGGTTATGGTTAGCCTTGGGAATTTTTTTCTGATGTTTTCCCACCCCTCATGTTTAACACTGCTTTGGGACATCCCAATGGCTAAGAAGAATCAGGAGCTGTGTCCGTCATTGATAAAAGAGAAAATGGGATTTTTGACTTACCGTAAAATCCATTTCTCTGGAGCTCATTTACGGATACAGCACCCACCCCTCTGTGGAGTTGGCATTCTTCTGACACTGATTGTAACCAAACTGAGTGCCTATAACTGAGAGTGGGTTTGTACCCCCTGGGACTGCCCATAGGCGTAGTCAAGCTTTTTCCTGCCTAGTGTTCTTCTCCTGTAGGGGGCAATATAACCTAATGGTTAAGAAGAATCAGGAGCTGTGTCAGTCAATGAACATCAGAGAAATGGATTTTACGGTTAGACAAAAATCCCATTGCGTTCCATTCGTTACTTTCGGATGCATGTGACTCAAGTCGATATCATCCAATCAGTACATTTAATTTCTCTTTGTGGGTTGGACTAGCAGGGATGACTCAGACTACATAATCTCAGACTACGTAATCTCCCGAAATAACGATTTAACACGTTAAAACGAATATCACCAATCTTTCCGAATAAACTTCCCATCAATTAGGAACAACGAATATATAAAACAAATTCGGAAAACCAATCAGTCTAACATAACAGATGTGACGAAACAAAATTATTTACTTAACAAATTCATCTGATTTGAAACAAATGTTTCCGTCGTACACATCTCTGAACATTATACAGCTAATGAAAATAGATAACTATTACAAAATTTTAATTTAACCTGGAGTTTTCCTTTAGACAAATCCCCACCACATGCCTAGCATGCCATTGCATAACAAGTGCAAAAAGCAGAAATAACACACAATTAAAGTTGCAGTCTCTGGAGGGAAAGGAGCAATTATAGAAGCTCTCAAAACAGATCCACCTCTTGAGCTTTCCATCCGTGTCACAAGAAACTGCATACCGACAGCTGCATGTTCACACAGACATAGCTTACTCTGAATTAGATCCATATGAATCTTTATATTTAGCTTATATGCAGTCTAGGCATGCCCTCCTGATTGACAGTTATACAAGAGAACGTAAAATATGTCCAAGAAATGTATTAAACTTCCCCACCCTGCATATATTTAGTAAATCAGCTGCTTGCATGGACTTTTTATTTATAAAAATTTTGAAAGAGGTAATCTGAGACAAAGTGCTTATCGTGTTTGCATTGTATAATTACTTGTAGCACAGTGGACCTTATCAACCCCCATGGGACATTTTTGATTTATCAGAGCAGCCATGGCTGGAAACATAAATATTGATTACTGAGTCTCACTGGGTTCCCCAGGTTTCATGGAGACTTTTACTTTTTTAAATAGGAAAACTTCCTGAAAATTGATTAAATTGCTGAATTAAACAAGAATGTATTGCGCTATTTTAACTTGTAATTGTGGGGTAACGCAATGCTGTAGCCAAACAAAATGTGTATCTTTTTTTTTTTCACACAAAAAATGTTGTTGGTATTTGATTATAGACAAAAAATGCAGCGCTCATAGAATAACATATGGTGTAAATGAATATATGAAAGTCCACTTCAAGCTGTTGAAATGAGATGTATAGTCCACCGACAACACCCTTAACGTGTGACAATCCGTCTATGAAATCACAGGGACAGTGAAGACCTCCACCACACACAAAGTAGCCTGCTGGCCTCTTACCAGATGGGTATGACCACCGCTCTCACAATGGTCACACAACGCTTGTTGTTATAAAGCTTGATAATCGACCCTGAAAGCCTTCCAATAGGTGCTCCCAATTCAAATGTCGGATCCCAAAGTAGAAGTAGCCAGGTACAGTCACTCCCAAAAGTTAAAAAACGGGGAAGCCCATGGTGAAGTACGTTTTCACAGGTGTATGTTTATTGAAAGTAAAATGCACTCACCAGATATATCATCATAAAACAGCCTTGAATCAATAAAACCACTGTAGCAGTAAAGCACTTCCAGCTTGTGACGTCGAACCGTGCTGAAGCTCCGCCTACATGTTTCGCAGGCAACTGCGTCATCAGGGGGGGTATTTGATTGCCACTGGGTTTTTTATTTTTTGCAATATGAACGAAAAAATACTGAAGATTTTGGAAAAAAACAAAACAATATTTTATACTTTTCTTTTACATATCTAATAAAAAATTAAAAAATCTAATGTCTTCATATATTTTGGCAATATGTATAGTTTTTGATAAAAACAATGACAATAAGTGTATTTTGATTGGTTTGTGTGAAAGTTATAGGGCCTACAAACAATAGTATATATCCAGAATCTTTTTATTTTTTTTTTTTTTTTTATTTTTTACTACCAATGGCAGCAATCAGTGACTTATAATGGGACTGTGATAGTGTGGTGGGCAATCTGACACTAACTGCCACTGGCATTACCAGCAACACTAATACAGAGATCAGTGCTAATAATACACTATCACTGTACTAATGACACTGGCTGGGAAGAGGTTAACATCTAGGGTTATCAAGGGTTTAAATGTGCGCCTAAATATTTGTACTGTGTGCTGCTTTTAACTAAGGATCTCTCAATTTCTCATTCCCAGGGATGATAAACTGGCAGATCGCTCCTTCTGTACAGAGCCCTGTGTTGTTTACCAGCACAGAGCTGTGTACTATGACTGCTCACAGCCAATGAGCAGGTCCCGGGTGTGAATCATTGGCTGGGACTTGCTAACAGGCTCCCGCTGTGTACGATACAGTGGGAGCTGGGCAGGGGGAGCACATGCCTGTGCCCTAAACCCAGAAGTGGGCAGAAATGTACGAGTATGTTGCTTTGCCTACAGCGACCGCAGTACATTGCGGGCAAGAGGGCGGGCCCTAAATTATTCATAACTAAACATAATGGATCGGTGGTAAAAGGATTTAAACATACAGTACACGTCTGCTTGCATCCACCTGCCTATAGATCTAACATGGGTTCGTTACAACATGCAGAAAAAACTGAATGGGCACGGATGTCACAAAACTGACATCTGTTGCATTCTACTGCAATTAAATGGTAGATTTAATGGGAGAGAAAGTTGATACTATATGTTAATCTACTGTTCATCTACTGTGAATACACAAACACTACACTGACACCAGTACATGTAGGCACATATTTAACCCCTTGATCGCCCCCCAATTAACCCTTTCACTCCCTGTCACAGTGTCACTAGTAAAGTGTATAGATCTTTTTTTCTGATCACTGTGTTAGTGTCACAGGTGACACCAGTTAGCATCAGCGTCAGGGTCAATCCCAGACAGCGTCAGATTTTAACCCGTTGATTGCCAGTAACACTAACACCCACACACTAAATACCTCCACTACTAGTATGGTGTCTAAACGGATCAATATCTTTAATCTGATCAGAACTATACTAGCATCCCCAAAAGTTTAGTGTTCCCAAAAATGCAGTGTTAGCATTATCAGCCCTGCCTGACACCTGCCAGCACCTGTGTTTAGCCCCTCCGCCCAGCCCCCAAGAAGTGCAGTATCAATAGATCACTTTCACTTCCAATACACAGCCCACAAAACCGCAGCGTTAGTAGAGTCAGGCCTGATCTCTGCAACACTAGCAGTTATTTTTTTCGTAGCGGTTCCAGCAGTCCTCGACAACCAGGTGCTTTTTAACCTGTGAGTCATACTAGGTACCTGTAAATTTATTGGCCAAAATGTCAAACGAAAGGTATACTAGTGAAGAGCAAAAAAATGTTATATACTGGTGGTATATACCCACTTGTGCCAAACAATGTCATAAACGATGGTGTAAATAAAAGAATTAAAAAAAAAAGAAAAATATTTAATAAAGTAAGTATAGCAGCTGCTGTGTCAACCAATGGGTAAGTGATGATAGAAAAAGGCTCTACCGGATTCTGAAGACGTCACCTTTGATGATGAAACGCGTCAAGCTGAGACGTACCCTGCGCCTTACAAACCCGTAGGTGGAACGCTCACTGGTGTCTGGCGGGTCTGGCTTCTGCGGAGTGCGGTAACCTACATGGGAGAGTTTTTTCTCATATTACATTTTATTGTATGTAGTTTTATGGCCCTATTGGGATTTTTGATTAAATAAAAACGACCTTTCGTTATCACATGAAGTGGAGGTCACTCTCTTTTTTTTATATTTTTCCTGCACCACCCGTGGAGCTTGGATCTTCTGGGAGGCAGAGGAGGATGGATCAGTGACATACCATTCGGGTCAAAGAGACCAGACAAGCCCATTTGATCTTGTTGCCATAGGGTAAGGAGGATCAACATCATCTGGTGAGTGGGAATTACTACACTCATTGATTGCACTGGGTGGTCCATCCATGGTTAATACATATTGATTCATCACGACAGGAGGAGTGCACTGTTTTATAAGGGCACAGAGGGAGTTCTTTTGTGGATGGTCTTCACTTCCATCATACACTTGGACTTTTCCTTCATCTGATTTTTTATGTATTATAGAAGCATATGGTGTTCCACAGATATTTTCACTTATGTTGCACAGCTTTTTTTATTTTGATATCTTTATGTTGTAAATGGTGCACTGTACACATTAGCAAGTGCTGTTACATAGTTACATAGTAGTTGAGGTTGAATAAAGACAACAGTCCATCCAGTTCAACCTGTGTAGGTGTGTGTGGCTGTAATCATTTCTCATACCCCTTAATGTTCTGATCCTTGAGATGTATGTCCAAGAGTCTTTTTAAAGTAGCCATACTTCCCGCAGAAACTACCTTTTGTGGTAGAGAATTCCACAATCCTGTAGCCCTAACCGTAAGGAACCGCCTGCACTGCCTGAGGTTAAAACGCTTCTCCTCTAATCGCATTGTATGTCCTCATGCAATCCTTGTGAATGAATCGTTTTTTTTCTATGCTGAGATCACCATTGAGGTATTTGTAAATTGCTATCATGTCCCCTCTCAGGCATCTCTTCTCCAGGGAGAATAAATCAAGCGATTGTAAACGCTCTTCATAATTAAGGTCCTCCAATCTAATTAGTTTAGTTGCCCTTCTCTGGACTCTCTCCAGCTTCAACACATCCCTCCTGAGGACTGGCGACCAGAACTGGACAGAATACTCCAGATGCGGTCGGACCAGAGTTTTATAAAATGGTAGGATTATAGTTTTATCTCTGGGATACATCCCCTTCTTTATGCATGCTTGGAGTATATCACACACTAGTGAAGAGGCCTACAGGATACTGAGTATGACAAATGGGAGCAAAGGGGAGTCCTCACTATCAGAATCAGGCTCAGTATATGAACCTGTAGAGAGCAGTGGCACCTTGACAGATAGCTCTGACGACAGAATAGAGGTCCTTGCTAAGGTCAGGTGTACCCGACCCCATTCTTCTGTTGCTAAGGTGCAACAACTGCTTGATTCTCCTATGTAGCAGAGTGTGGGTACTAGTGCGGCTCAACCTTCTGGTGAACTGGCTAGCACCAGCAGCCTAGTACACCCTGGTCATAGACAAACCAGCACTGCAATATCACTTGGTGACATGGCGAGTCCCCTAAGTGCAGTTCAAGCTGGTGTGGTGGCTAGCACAAGTAGTTTCCCGCAGCCACCAAGAGTTCAAATGCAGGCCCGTAGAGCCCATAGTGGCCTTCCTGGTGCGCTTGCAAATCCTGATTGGCAGCCCACAGTTTCTGCAGCACCCAAACTTCCCCAATTTACTGGCCAACCCAGAATTCAGAAGGAAACAGACAATTTTACTCCCCTTGATTTTTCTAGAGTTGTTTTTCACGGATCTATTGTGAACCAAAGCAATTTGTATGCTAATCAATTTATCGCCGCAAACCCAAATTTGATCATTGCCAGACAATTTGGCTGGAAACCTAGAACGGTTCCCAAATTTAAAATCTTTCTAGGCCTATCCCTCAACATGGGCATTACTAAAAAGAGTGAGTTGTGGTCATATTGGTCCACTGACCCACTTCATCATATGCTCGTGTTCTCTGCTGCCATAGCCAGGGCTAGATATGAGCGGTCATGCACTTCCAAAGACAATGAACTCTGTCATCCTCGGGGTGACCTGAATATAACTGACTCCATAGAATTCGGCCCCTCGTAAACCACTTCAAGCAAAAATTTGCAGCGTTGTTTATCCCACAACAAGGTGTCTGCACTAAGGAGTCCCTGATTAAGTTTTCTGGCCGCCTTGCTTTCAAACAGTTTCTCCAGCGCAAGAGTGCCCGATATGGGGTCTGCTACGGTACTACTGGTGTGAGCCCACAGGCAAGCAGGTGACACAGGATCCCCCAGGGCATGGAATCTAAGGGCCAGCCGGTGTTCTGCCAGGGACCCCCTCAGGGGAGTTTGGACTTAGCCACGTGCTGACCCTAGGTCATGACCCCCGGGTTCACCTTGCTCATGGGGGAAAGTACCCAAAAACTCAGTGCAGGCACGAATGGATTGATGGATGGATCAAAAGGAGAGCCGGATAACGAGCCAAGGTGCGGGCGGGCAGCAGACAAATGGAATCAGGAGAACTAGCCGAGTCGGTACAGAAGAGGTCAGTCCGCAAGAAGTCAGGTTAGGAATTATTGCACGGAAGGCGCTCTGGAACAAGTGTTGCTCAAGCAACCAGAAACTGGTCTGAGTGGGATTTGAAAAGGGAGACACATGGGAGGCTGGACAGGAAATAGCAGGAAGGGAGGTATATTAACCATCAGGTGAAGCGGGCAACGCCCGTAGCTGCTAAGTCAGTGCAGCAAGAGCAGAGCACAAGCTTGTGGAACCACAGGTGCCAGCAGACCTACAGCAGCAAAAGGTAAAAAACATATGCAAACAGTAAGACACAGATCAGCTCTGCAGCCGATCTGTGACAGGGTCAAGATGTATAAGCTGTTACAGGGCTACAGGCTATACATGTAGTTTCCTGGTTTATGAGGGAAAATATAGCAGCATGGCACAGTCTAGGGCACACTTTCACACAGGGTCTCGGAAGATGTTAGATGTTACATTGTGAAAGACCCTGACCTTGAACATTTATAGTTACAATAAAAGTGTAAAAAAAAGACAAAAAAACCCATAAAAAATAAAAGACAAAAATTTTTGTCGTTTTATTGTTCTTACCATTATTTGCTTTGCAAGTATGTCATTCTACTGTTTTACTGTACTGTTACTGTGTTTTATTGTTAACCATTGTTTGCTTTGCAGGTACGCCATTGAGCTGCAGCACTGATTTGCTTATTTCGACAGCAACAGGGTTTGCTCTCACAATATGTAAAATCAGAGACTCCAGCGCTGTAGGAGGTGATTTCACCACCACAGTTAAAAAAAGAGCATATATGGCGAAGCATTGGGGCTGGGATAGACACAGGGACGGATTGCCCCTATGCTTTGCCATATATTTTTTACTCTTTTTTTTGGCACAGATTGCAATAAAAATAAAGTTGTTTTTTTTAGTTAAATTTTTTTCTGGTACTCGGTTTTATCGTTAACCGTTGTTTCCTTTGCAGGTACACCATTCAGCTGCAGCACTGATTTGTTTATTTTGACAGCAACAGGGTTTGCTCTCACGATACATAAATCTGTGACTCCAGCGCTGTAGGAGGTGATTTCACCACCGCAGTTAAAAAAAAAGAATATATGCCGAAGCATAGGGGATGGGGTGGACACAGAGGGCGAATCTCCCCTATGCTTCGGCATATATTTTTATTCACTTTTTAATTCCATCAATGTGAATGAATGGACTGCAATGTGAATGGTGTACCTGCAAAGAAAACAATAGTTACCATAAAACACAGTAACAGTACAGTGCATGTACAGTATGCCCATCATTAGAAGTGGGTGGATGCAGGGCAGTATTCTAATGGTGGACATACCACCAATCGATCAATGTGAATAGAGGAATCTGTTAGGTTCTCTTTTTTCCTTCAGTCCACAGGCTGCTTGAAAAAAAAAGAACATTACAAAATTGCCCAAGGACCAGGTATGTTGTTGGACTTTTAGTTGTTATAACCGAATGATGCCTGCAAGTTTAGACATCATCTTGGCATTATTTTTTTTCAGCCAGCGGTCGGCTTTTAATGTAAAAAGCCACTAGACTGCTTTTACAAGCAGTCAGAGGGGATTTTACCCCCACTCCCCCCGCCTTCCATGGTTTTCTCTGGCTCTCCTGTCCCACTGGGGAGCCCGAGAATGCAGCCGGTGGTTCTGCCAGCTGATCATAGAGCTGATCGCAGACCAGTATGGCTCAAATAATCTCTGTGGCCTAAGAAACCGGAACCTACGAGCATTTCATGACTTTGGTTCTCGCCGGATATAAACAGTGCCATTGGAAAAGCATCTTATCACACTGATCTTGGTGTGGTCAGATTCTTTAAGGGCTGAGGAAAGATCTAAAATATAATAAACCCCAAATTTTTCAAAAAAAGAGTACCAGTCACTACTTATTGCTATCATAGGAGAAAAGGTGAACACAAACATCGGTCTCGTGTCATATGTAACATTGTAGTTGCACCATGCATGTGAGGTATTACCACGAACGTCAGATCTTGATAATCTTGGCAGTAATTCTAGCAGTAGACCTCTTCTGTAAATCTAAAGTGGTAACCTGTAAAGGCTTTTAAAAGTGTATGCAGTTTGTCTCCACTACACGGATGTGTAAAATTTTAAAGCATGTCGTGTTTGGTATCTATGCACTCGACATAAGATCAACTTTTATATTTTACCAAACATTTGGGCAATATAGTGCGTTTTTGTGCATTTAATTTAATAAAATAGTTTTTTCCCCAAAAAATTGTGTTTAGAAAATCGCTGCGCAAATACTGTGTGAAAAAAAATGCAACAACCAACATTTTAATAGGTAGGGCCTCTGCTTTAAAAAAAAAAAAAAAAATATATATATATATATATATATATATATATATATATATATATATATATATATACATACATACAATTAGGGGTTCAAAGTAATTTTCTAGAAAAAAAAAATACATTTTTTCACACAAAAAGTATCAAAAGGGCTTGGTCTTCAAGTGGTTAGAAGAGTGGGTGATGTGTGGCATAAGCTTCTAATATTTGGCATAAAATGCCAGGACAGTTCAAACCCCCCCCAAATGACCCCTTTTTGGAAAGTAGACACCCCAAGCTATTTTCTAAAAGGCATGTTGAGTCCATGGAGTATTTTATATTTTGCCATAAGTTTTGGGAAACTGACAAAAAAAAATGTTTTACACAAAGTTGTCACTTAAATATTATATTGCTCAAACATTCCATGGGTATATGTGGAAAATACACCCCCAAAATACATTCTGCTGCTTCTCCAGAGTACAGGGATACCACATGTGTGAGACTTTTTGGGAGCCTAGCCGCGTACAGGACCCAGAAAATCAATCACCGCCTTCAAGCTTTCTAAGGGCGTAAATTGCTAATTTTACTTCCTCACTACCTATCACAGTTTTGGAGGTCCTGAAATGTCAGCACACACCCCCCCCCAAAAAAAAAATGACCCCATTTTGGAAAGTAGACACTATTTTCTAAGAGGCATGGTGGGTATTTTGCAGCTCTCAATTGATTTGGAAAATGAAGAAAGAAAAGGAATATTTTTTTTCTTCATTTTTCAAACTTCAAAACTTTGTGACAAAAAGCAAGATCTGCAAAATACTCAAAATGCCTCTCAGCAAATAGCTTGGAGTGTCTACTTTCCGTAAAGGGGTCATTTGGGAGGGTTTTGTGCTATCTTGGCATTTTATGGCCTCCGAAACTGTGATAAGTAGTGTGGAGTGAAATCAACAATTTACTCCCTTAGAAAGGCTGAAGGTGGTGATTGGTTTTTGGGGTCATATACGCAACTAGACTGCCAAAAAGTCTCATACATGTGGTACCCCTGTACTCAGAAGAAGCAGCAGAATGTATTTTGGGGTGTGATTCCACATATACCCATAACACGTGTGAGCAATATATAGGCACATTTAAAACAGTATAAAATAGCTAATCTGTTAGGTGGTCTGCAGGAACACAGGGGTCCATGGCTGGATGTTGTGGCTCCAAGAGGTGGTGCAGGGGATGGTGAAGGAGGGAGATGCCTGGAGGGCCAAGAGACCAGATAGTAGGATGGCCGGTGTCTTCAGGAATGTGTTGTGTTCTCAGGGAGATGCCTGGTGAGCCGAGGGACCATTTGGTAGGATGGCCGGCGGCTTCAGATGGGCGCCCTGCTCCTCAGTACATCTGGCGCTGACAGACAGGGGAGCCCAGCGCGAGAGATCCAGCAGCCAATCGCACAACGCATTTCCGAGTGTGCGCAGTAGCTGAACAAGAAGAGCTGAACAAGTTGAACAAGAAGAGCTGAACACACTGGCTTCCTAAAAACTTGTTCAGCTGTTCTGTGTCACGTCACTGCACTTGAGAAAGGGGTGCGCATGCCCTGTGAGGCTACTGCGCACACTCAGAAATGCGTTGTGCGATTGGCTGCCGGATCTCTCACGCTGGGCTCCCCTGTCTGTCGCAGAGCTCATGCCCTGAGCAAACTGTCAAGAGTCTGTAATAGTGCTCCCTTTGTAGATCGCCTACTCGGGTTCCCCAGGTCTGGAATCAAAGCCCCAGCCTGCTTCACTTAGCTTGCGGCTAGGTACATGGGGTCTCTGTACCATGGGTTCAGTCTTGGTTATTTTGAGGGAACCAGTGCCTAGGGAGGGAGCCAGATCACTGACCCCCTCGCTACCGGAGGACCTGTCACTTTTGCTAGGTACTACCGTTCATGACTGGCTGCTATACATTCCCACCAGTTCATGATTACAAGTGGCAGCTCCTCTCCTGCTCTGATGTTCCTGCCAAGTTAACCTTTAGTAGTGGCCTTACTTTCCTCATGTGTGCTTTACAGACCCTTTTCTTCAGATATGGCATGTAACACCATGCACCCCTTTGAATAACTTCAGACCAGGCTTAATGCAATTTAAAAGCTTTTACTAAAGCTCTTCTCATGGCAATGTACAAATGACTAAAAAAGGGCCGAAACAACTAATTGATTAATCAACAACTAACTGATTATGAAAATAGTTGTCAACTACTTTCATAATATTAGTTGGTCAGCAGATTAGTTGGCCTGCATACAGACTGCATTATTTGTTTACATATCAGTAAATACAGTGAAGCACACATACAGCTCAGTACACCATCCATGAGGGTAGGGTACCCCAGAAGAGAATAATCAGGGCTGCTCTGTGCAAAAATTATTACACAGAGCAGGCAAGTATATCATGTTTTTTGTTAAAAAAAAAAATTGCTTTAAAGACTCAGGGAAGATCAGCATCTGAACCCAGAGAAGGCGGAGGCTGACAGACTGGAGGTAATATAAGGCATTACAATTTCATTCAAAATCAATTCCAAACTTTCACCAGTATTGTGCATTATATTTAAAATGATCATATCAATGGAAAAATAAAGTTTCAGCTTTTAGTACTACTTTAATATAAAAGATTTATATCTCCTTCCACACTTCATATAGCTTCATGTCTGACTCCTAGTAAAAATGGCCATATATCCTACTTCTGGGTGTATTTATTATTACATATATATAAAATAAGCAATATATATTAATACTTTCACTGTTTCACAGTATAAATTAACCCCTTATAGTAGCGATTATCAGTGCTTTTTTTTACTATTAAGGGCTAATTTTAACTATCTAGCTGTGACTGACCTGGTATACCTTAGAAGGTGTTAGTCAATAATTGGTGTCCTCCAACAGCATGGCAGAGGCTCCGGTGTTCCAGTGGACTACATAGCACAGCAGCCCCTTCTCAGTATCCCTTGTGCAGAGGCGACTCATGGACCCATCCTTCCCCCTCCTTAAATATGCACAGGGAAGGAAGGCAGGCCCAAAAAGCCTGGGGAAAAGAGTTTGAACTCAGTTAACCCTGTCCCAGCTTGTGCAGGCTAACTATCTTGCTACGAAAAAAACCCTCATCATAGGAAACCTACCTACAAGCAAAACAAAGGTTTCATATTGCTCATCTTTCCATTTTTGCAGTCAAATTTGAGAAGACCCCACTATATTTTTGTTATATTTTCCCATTCACATAGCATACCTAAAAATGTATTTTTCTTACCTTTTAAATGTTTTTTCAGGAGAAGGCCCCATGTTGACTATAATAATTTTGAATAATGTCAGAGTCAGCCTGTCCCAATAGAAAGGCATAGCTTCCTCCCTTTTAACATACAATACAAAAAGCCCAGTTTCTAGACATTAAACCCTTTGCTAGGACACACAGGGGTTGATTTACTAAAACTGGAAAGTGCAAAATCTGGTGCAGATGTGCATTGTAGCCAATCAGTTTCTAACTGCAGCTTGTTCAGGTAAGCTTTGGCAATAAAAACAAAAAAAAAAAAAAAAAACGTGAAAACTGATTGGTTTCCATACAGAGCTGCACCAGATTTTGCACTCTCCAGTTTTAGTAAATCAACTCTATAGCATTCAAATCTAGTTTACAACTGATAGTGAGATCTGCCAGCACGTATATACAGGGTTACCGGTGGCAAACACAGCTTCTTGGCCACTTCATAAACAAAAGAGAACTAAGTATGATTTTTCAGTGCTGAGGATGTCAGAAAAAAAATTATTTAAAATGGTTATTAATTCTTTTTTAAGTTATGCTATGTAAATGAGAACATTTATCAAATATAAAGTATCTGTTATAACTATTTGGCTGCAAAAGTGGGAGTTCCACTTTAAAGTGACACTAAACTCTAATTTAAAGAAGAAAAATGATGTTCAAATATTCATTCTTAACTCAGAAAAGTACCTTCTGTTGCTGTCAGCCTCCTCCAAATATTTCAATTGCTTTTGCTTTGCTGCTGTGTTATGAATCCCTGTTAGAAGGGTGACTATGTTCATTCTCCATGGTCCCATTGTATGTAGGAACGTAGCCACCATCTCTTTTACACTCCTGAGGTGAACTATGGACTATTCGATTGCATAGAGCAGTGCACATGGCCGCAGCTATCGCGCACTGCTCGTTGCAAAGAAACAGAAGTGAGGGGAGTTAGCAGGTACTAATTATAAACTATTTTCAGATGATGCTGGGTGTGGCTATACGGCGTCCACTTTCTGTAATTCAATCAAGGGAGAGGATCGTCTGGAGACCGCTCGGTCCAGCGTTCAGCATCGATCGTGCAGACAGGTTACCAGCACCCTCACCCTCATTCATTGAGCAATGCTATGTACTTTATGTGAAAAAGTGAGTGTGATACTTTGTTTCTTTAATAAATGTTGATTTTTAAATGGTATCACGCTATGGAGGTTTCTCTGCTTTTGTCTTCCACACACAATATCTAAGAGGAGTCTTTGCAGCACAAATCAGAGCTCTGGAGGAAGCTTGATTTTACTATTTACTATATGCTGTTTTTGCCTAGTCCATGAGAGTGGTTAGGCATGGGCTTCTGGTGAGTTTGAATTTTAGATATCTCTTCCGGCACTTTGTGGTGGTGGCAAGCAAGGGTGGTCCCCATAAGCCGCACCAGTGATCCTTCATGAATGTACTTTATATTGCTCTATGCACTTTATACCAATGGACTTTTATGGACTCCTATTGATGTGATTTTATGCATTTATGATTTTATGCATTTATTTATTATATCTGATTCATATATTTGGTATATTTGTATCATTGCATTTATATAAAGCATAAAATAAAGAATAGTAGCGCAAGAAAAAGTCACTATAAAAGTCACTGAAATTCCACTCTAGACATCACATAGTCCTTTGAATGAATGTCAGTGACTTTTATAAATGGTTACACATAATTCATCTGTCGCATAGCGTTCTGTCGAGCCAATGTTACATTGACTTTTGCGCTACTATTCTTTATTTTATGCTTTTACAAATATCTTCGTTATTTGGTCAAGTAGCAGCAGTCTATATTACTATTATCATTACAGTTAATAACTGGTTCTTCCACAAGCGCAGAGGTACTTCTAGAGTCAAGAGTGTAACTTAGAAATCCCTTCCACACATTGCATTTATATGGTAAGAGGTTATCACCATCCCTGCACTACTGAAATTCTAGTGAAAGAGCCAGTTCTTTTTTTGGATGAATTTTATTTTTTATAGGTGCATCTCATAAAATTAGAATATCATAAAAAAGTTATTTTATTTCAGTAATTCAATTCCAAAAGTGAAACTCAAATATGTCATATGCTGGTCCACTGTTTTATCAAGTCCAAAGTCAGTGTAACCCTCCACCAGAAAATTCAAGAGCACTTCATGCTTCCCTCTGCTGATCAGCTTTATGGAGATGCTGATTTAATTTTCCAGCATGACTTGGCACCTGCCCACACTGCTAAAATTTCCAATACCTGGTTTAATGATCATGGTATCACTGTACTTGATTGGCCAACAAACTCGCCTGGCCTAAACCCCATAGAGAAATTGTGGGGTATTGACAAGAAGAAGATGAGAGACATGCAGATGAGCTGAAAGCCACTATCAAAGAAACTTGTTCTTCCATAACACCCTTGCAGTGCCAAAGGTTGTTCACCTCCATGCCAAGCCGCATTGAAGCAGTAATTCATGCAAAAGGAGCCCTGACCAAGTATTGAATGCCTACTATACTGTACATACTTTTCAGTAAGCCAACATTTCTGTATTAAAACTCCCTTTTTTATTGGTCTTATGTAATATTCTAATTTTTTGAGATACTGAATTTTGGGTTTTCACTAGCTGTAAACCATAATCATCAAAATTTAAAAAAAGAAATGCTTGAAATGCATCACTCTGTGTGTAACGCATCTATATGAAATATCTGAGTTTCACTTTTTGACATCTATATAAAATATATGAGTTTCACTTTTTGAATTGAATTACTGAAATAAATGAACTTTCTGAAGATATTCTAATTTTATGAGATGCACCTGTATATAACACCATAACATCCATTCTTACTATAAAGTCTAGATCTTATATTTAATAAATTATCTGGGCTTTCACTAAAGAGTGCCAAATCAAAAGCACCTAATCTTACTTTATCCAGTGACTTTATCCAGTGAAACCATTGACCTCATAAACAAATCTTCAACTTCCAATGGGCAATCATAAAACTCCCACCTCATAAACCCCTATGACAATATGTTCAATATGTTTGTGAAACTACCCCATCCTTTAACAGAAATTGAAAACTCTCCTAAAAACCTAGAGCACTTACCACTAATCCTAGTTCAACCACATTGCATCGGTAAAAAAGACAAAACTGTTATACCTTTTTAGAGACTTCCCTGTCCAGGTCCCTCCTCACGTCCTACAAAGCACTCAAAGGAAAATCAATGACATTACTTGGGGAAATCAAAGCACATGACTACTCCTCACACTATATACAGTACCTTCTAAAGCTTTCTGGAGGATTAGGGTTTCTGAACATGAATAAATAATGCCTGGTCTCTTTGCTGGTGCAGCTCACCAAATATCATGCAACGCTGGTTAGGATTAGAATCCTTAAATGTTGATCCACTCAGAAATCCAAGCTCAACCTGTTGTACATAACCCCTACCTCTCTCCACAATTCAGATTCCCCTGGGTCTTTTACCAATAGTTAAATTGGAACTTTAGTAAAAAAAATAAGTCCTGACTCCTGATAGATCACTTCCAGCTATCCCCTTTTGCAGGGATAGCTATCTAAAACATTAAAAATAAGTGCCTATACTGTTTAAAAACCAGTGATGCGCTGTCTCACGTTGCTCTGCACATGCTCAGTTGCTCTCTATTTTCAGCACTGAGCCACTAGAGGCTGATCAGCTGCCAGCTTTGATATTTATTGTTGCTGAAGGTGGAAGTAAGCAACAGGAATGAACAAAGTGACAAAAGAAAAGGAGGAGAGGTGACAGGACAAACTCTGCTGCCCGGGAGACAAAAACAAGTTAAACTTACAAGAAATGTGTCTTGTCTTAATTATTACTCTGATATTCTCTCCTTTCTCCCTCATTGGCAGCCTGGGAACTTCAGCACTGTAAATCTTCTGTCAGCCTTCCTCTCTAACTAAGCCATACTATACAATCAAGGCTGAAAATGTACATATTTAAATTACAGAAAGGGGCATATAGTTTTTGAGACAAGGAGAGGGGAGAGTTTCCAGTAAGAAAGTGACTGCTCTTAAAAAAAAAAAAAAGCAGCAAGCAACTCCTCTGGACTTTAACAAAATGGCGGCCTCCAGCAATCAGAAACAGGAGCTATGCTGGAGGCAATTTACAGCACGCACTAATTTTGGTAACATAATTATTAATGTGGAAAGTATGTCTTTTGTTGAAGAACATAAATTGTTCTCACTTTAGGTTCCACTTTAAAGAAGGATCTAGACAGTCTCTACAAAGATATGGCTACTCGGTTATCACTCTTTTTGCCACCTTATTTTATTTTGTTACCACCAAATAAAGCACTACATAGTGCAGACACCAGCGGTCACACCACTTTCACAGCTTTCAAATCTAGGTACCTCAGCAACCATCATTACTGACAAATTTTATAATAATTTATCTTACAATACATAGGTAGAATAGCTGGGAATGATTCTGGAAATAGTGGACTGGATCCAAATCTGGTAAACTACTACTGTATATCCTGCTTTTGCAATGTATATGCACTAGAGAAAAACTACTAGTTACTTACTTTTTGGTACCTCATCACAGCCCGTGTATCAAAATATAAGCCCAAAACCTCCCCTAAAATAAGTAGGCACATTTTACTATATGGTATATGGGGGTTATTCCCCATTGCTCACACTAGACAATCTAGCACCCACCAAATGATATCTTCTATTCTACATCGGCCACTACCAGAGGACTCAAGCAAAGTCCTCCTAGTAGACTGGAGGATATTACTTATCTTCAATTTAAACTATTATTAGCCCTCTTTTACTGCAATGAAAACAATAATTGCTAAAACATTGCCACCCTCCACTCTCAAGAAGTTGTCTGTAGGGTATCTTGGGTATCTTGGGCTCTCCTGAGCGGAAAAAAAAAAGACTGCAAAATTGATAGACTTCATGTGGAAATTCAAAAGAGTTTTGTCCCAATAGATGTAAGTTCTCCTTCTTCCAAATTTTGATCACCACCTCCTTGACCTTTGATATTTAGATGATCCCCGCTCCTTTTACTTCCCATTTCCCCACATTAACCCATTCTTTTCCTACTCGCTTATACACTTCACCTCCTCACATTTAATGCTCTAAATACAATATATATATATATATATATATATATACATATACACACGCACACACACATATATATACACATATATACACACACACACACTTTCCATGGCCACAACAAATGTTTTTTGAACACTCTATTGTATGGTCCAGGACCAAGTTACTACAGTGGTAACAATTCTATCTTAAATGTACAGTATCTCACAAAAGTGAGTACACCCCTCACATTTTTGTAAATATTTTATTATATCTTTTCATGTGACAACACTGAAGAAATGAAGCTTTGCTACAATGTAAAGAAGTGAGTGTACAGCTTGTATAATTGTTTAAATTTGCTGTCCCCTCAAAATAGCTCAACACACAGTCATTAATGTCTAAACTGCTGGCAACAAAAGTGAGTACACCTCTAAGTGGAAATGTCCAAATTTGGCCCAAAGTGTCAATATTTTGTGTGGCCACCATTATTTTCTAGCACTGCCTTAACCCTCTTGGGCATGGACTTCACCAGAGCTTCACAGGTTGCCACTGGAGTCCTCTTCCACTCCTCCATGATGACATCACGGAGCTGGTGGATGTTAGAGACCATGCGCTCTTCCACCTTTCCTTTGAGGATGCCCCACAGATGCAAAGCAGTGGTCATCTTGGAGGTGTGTTTGGGGGTCATTATCATATTGGAGGGAGGGGATCATGCTCTGCTTCAATATGTCACAGTACATGTTGGCATTCATGGTTCCGTCAATGAACTGTAGCTCCCCGGCAGCACTCATGCAGCCCAAGACCATGACACTCCTACCACCATGCTTGATTGTAGGCAAGACACACTTGCCTTTGCACTCCTCACCTGGTTGCCATCACACACGCTTGACACCATCTGAACCATATAAGTTTATCTTGGTCTCATCAGACCACAGGACATGGTTCCAGTAATCCATGTCCTTAGTCTGCTTGTCTTCAGCAAACTGTTTGTGGGCTTTCTTGTGCATCATCTTTAGAAGAGGCTTCCTTCTGGGACGACAGCCATGCAGACCAATTTGATGCAGTGTGCGGCGTTTGGCCTGAGCACTGACAGGCTGACCCCCCACCCCTTCAACCTCTTTAGCAATGCTGGCAGCACACATAAATCTATTTCCAAAAGACAACCTCTGGATATGACGCTGAGTACGTGCACTCAACTTCTTTGGTCGACCATGGAGAGGCCTGGTCTGGGTGGAACCTGTCCTGTTAAACCGCTGTATAGTCTTCGTCACCCTGCTGCAGCTCAGTTCCTGGGTTTCTTGGCAATCTTCTTATAGCCTAGGCCATCTTTATGTAGAGCAACAATTCTTTTTTTCAGATCCTCAGAGAGCTCTTTGCCATGAGGTACCATGTTGAACTTCCAGTGACCAGTATGAGAGAGTAAGAGTGATAACACCAGATTTAACACACCTGCTTCCCATTTACACCTGAGACCTTTTAACATTAACGAGTCACATGACACCAGGAAAGGAAAATGGCTAATTGGGCCCAATTTGGACATGTTCACTTAGGGGTGTACTCACTTTTGTTGCCAGTGGTTTAGACATTATTGGCTGTGTTGTGTGTTGAGTAATTTTGAGGGGGCAGCAAATTTACACTGTTATACAAGCTGTACACTCACTACTTTACATTGTAGCAAAGTGTAATTTCTTCAGTGTTGTTACATAAAAAGATATAATAAAATATTTACAAAAATGTGAGCGGAGTACTCACTTTTGTGAGGTACTGTAAATATGGTGGCATACTTGGCCAAACCTAACATAGCAGGCCCTAGCCTGCCAATTTGATTGGGGTTATGCCCATAGGAATTGCATGTACACATAATCTGTAAATCCAATGCATTAACCCCAAGTGTAAAACCAAAATTGTTAAAAAAATATATGACCGGGAAGCTCTTACATGTGTGTCCCCACATGTAACCCAATACTCTTGACCACCCAGCCTAGGAGTGGGTGAGAACGGTCCCATGGGTCGTGTAAGGAGTACTATAAAACAGGATCACTTTTACTCACTTACTCACTTCTTACTCACTTTTGTGAGATACTGTATATCTTTATCTTTTATATTTATTCTCCGCTCTTAAAATGTGGATTGGGGATACTTTCCCCTCTTAACACTTTTACTTTATTACTTTACTGTTATCATTCTTTTACTATTACTATGGAACAGAAAACATCCACAATGAGATCCTTATGAGATACCAAAGGATCTGAGCTGCCTTGGCTTTGGATCACAGGAAGGATCACTTTTGTATTAATGGCAAGAAAGTGATTTGTATTTTACTCATTTGCTCATTTACTAATTGATAATGCCTGCATGTGCCTCTTTCATTTAAGTGAAACAATAAGCATATACAGTATACCTATTTTTTTTTCTGTCCTTCCTTAATTAACTAAAATATAATATTCATATCAAAATTTGATTTTTTTACACTAACCCCTATTGCCCAAGATTGTGTGAGCAGTCACGTTAATTTTAGTAAGCACATGAAATTTACTATCTTTCCCTTACCTTTTCACAGATAAGGAAGTTGTGGCTAATTCATAGCAATCAAATGTCACTGTGGTAAATTCCGTGTGGGTAGTTTCGATAATATTGTGACGTCAGAGAAAGACAAAAGCCACAAAACTGAGTCATTCTAAAGGAAATATAACAAAATTCATAACAGTGTATTCAACAACGGTCTGAAAAAGGCAGTGTCTCATTTCAAAGTCCAGTAAACAATAGCAAATAGAGTTTATTTAAAAGAAAATGTAAAGTGTTTCTGTAAATATGGTTTTGATTATTAGGTAAAATTAAATGTTTCATTTGTTTTACTAGGGCTTGTATGAGATAGTGGACAAAAATATTTCATATTTGCCTCTTGTTCAAATTTCACACTGTTACCAGGCTAACCTTAAAGTTAGATAAGAGCAGGAGATCCCAGGAGCCCCAGATCAGAGCAAGACCTGCTGTGTGTAGACAAGTGGCAGTCTCAGCCTGGACCCCCACCAGGCAACGGCCCAACACTGCTTCTTGCTTCATTAGCAATCATTAGCTGAATTCCACATTGAAATTGATACTTCCAGTAACAATTTCCTGGGCCTCTGCAGCATTCTCTGGTTCCTCCTGATGACCTCCATGTCATTACTGTATCCTGTAATCAATGAAAGGTCATCAGGAGGAACCAATCAGGGTTCTAGGGGAACATGGGAGACTGGCATTCCCAAGAGTGTCTGTTTCCCTGCGAACTTCAGAGAGGGATTTCTTCTAAACAGAGCTCTTTTCTGGTGGTTCAGGCAGTGGGAAAGGTAAGTGTTACCTCTTGTATTTTGCAGTTATGTCTGTTTAGGCAAAGCTGAGTCACTTCATGACAGGGTGACTTTAATTGCTTTTTGCAAGCCCACTGAAAGCAAAGCTCAATAGCTGATGCTTTGGATACCCGTGCAGCTGAATGAGTTTCCCATGCGCTTTATATTCTGTTTTACGGGGCTTGGCAGACTAGTTTTCTTAAAAGTGGGCAGCTATCCTCTTTTTAACCACTTAAGCCCCGGAAGATTTTACCCCCTTCCTGACCAGGGGGTATTTTGCGATTCGGCACTGCGTGACTTTAACGGACAATTGCGCGGTCGTGCGACGCTGTACCTAAACGAATTTGACGTCCTTTTTTTCCCACAAACAGAGCTTTCTTTTGGTGGTATTTGATCACCTGTGCGATTTTTTGATCACGCGCTATAAACAAAAAAAGAGCGTCAATTTTGCAAAAATAACAATATTTTTCACATTTTTTTATATGAAATTCCCCCCAAAAAAAAAGTAAAAATCAAAATTTTTTAAAATTTTCGGCCAATTTGTTTTATGCTACATATGTTTGGTAAAAAAAATCGCAAAAAGCGTATTTTGATTGGTTTGCGCAAAAGTTATCGCGTTTACTAACAAAGGGAAAGATTTTTGTCATTTTTGTTGGTTTTTTTTTTAACGCGTAATGGCGGCGATCTGCGATTTTTTTTTGCGGTACTGCGACATTGGGGCGGACAGATCGGACCCTTGACTGACATTTGTGACACTTTTGGGGTTACCAGTGACATTTCTACAGTAATCAGTGCTATACATATGCACTGTTACTGTAAAAATACACTGGTTGTGAAGGGGTTAACTTTATTTGGAAGGGAGGGGCTGTGTGTATCCCTAGGGGCGTGCTTTCTACTGTGATTGGCTGTGGCTTGAGCTGTAAGGACACTGATCAACGGATCTACATACTAGATCTGTTTTATCAGTGTCTTTACAGCGAGGAGAATGACAGGCAGCTTGTTTACACAAACTGCCTGACATTCTCCCTCTCCCCCGCCGATCGCCGAGTGACCGGCGGACATCGGGTCCGCTGGTCACACGCGCGGGGGGGTCCGTGACCACGCGGGAGCGCGCCTCCGGGGGCGCGCGCTCGCTCCCTAGACCCTCACAAGCTAGTGACGTAGCCCTACGTCACTTTGCCTGTGAGGGGCTGACTGCCGACGTAGATCGGCGTTAGGCAGTCGGCAAGTGGTTAACTTCTCTGACTAGTTAGCCAGTGACCTTGAAAATGCATTTAGGTAAAATAAAGTGATTGGCCCTAAGGAAGCACCTTCTACTGTCCCTGGATGGATGTGGTGAGTGACTGGCTGAGGGAGAAGTTTACACGAGAACATATTTAGCTTTCCTGCCTTAGAAGGGTGTTATCAAGACAACACTAGAACCTTCATCTCTATGTATCCAAAGTCATAACAGTCTGTGGAGACTCTTGAAGAGAATTAAAACCTAGCCTGGTAATCGAGATAAATAAAAATTACATTTGGGAAATAGTGATTTTGTTCCTCACTCCCTCCCCAATTTACCTATGCAGTAAGGCCTGCAAAGCATGTTTTAAATGTTTGATTTCTCTAAGGGATAGTGAAAAAGGTGAATTACCTTTCCTATTTTTTGATCCTACAGGTTTGCGCTGTACGACCGGTCTTGCTATGTCTCCTCAGCTCTAGACTGGTCATAGGCTCTCCAACATCATCCAATGACTGATAGATTATTCTGTAAAAGTGAAGCCAGCCTCAGCGCTTGCCTCAATATTCTGCTCAGAAAGTGGTGAAGTGCTATCAGTGCATATGTAAACCAATACTAATAAACATAAATTTAACAAAATTCATTCTGATTCACAAGCGATTGTGCAAATAAAATGTACTAAAGTGATTGATGCTTATAAAGTGAATATGCAAGAAGGACTCATATTAGCATAATATAAAAATATCATGTGCAAGTGTGCAAACAAAATGTAGCAAAGTGCTTAGTGCTTATAAGGTGATAATGTCAGAAAGCTATGTCATAAAAAAAAAAAATTCAATCAAAAAATTGTCCAATGTATGATGAATAATCTTGTGTGAAAAACTATATACTAAAGTGCAGGTGCTGGAAAAAGTGCTCTTCCCCTTCAGCTTGTAAATGAGCCGACTTCCATCCGTGAGCGTGATCCACTCGTGAAAATAGTTGGGTCACTCACCAGATAAGGTGGGTCCTGACTGCTGTATAGCATCACGACCATATATCGCTTGTGTGGTCTCCCCCACTGGTGTTCACTGTAGTGGATCCAATACGGTTGCTCTGGCTTGGACCTGCAGACTTCCTAGATCCTATATCTCCTTGTCACCAATGTGGGCATGCAAAGGAAGCAAACAAAATCCAGATGGTGTAGTATTTCCAAAAATAATTATATTATTTTCCATCCAGGGTATCACAGTTAAAACAATGTAGGCATTAAAAACCTTTCAAAGCCATAAAATCAATAGACAAATACGTGACCGCCATAAATTCGGGTAGGCTAGAGTGGACCGCAGTAAGAGCGTGTTCCTTCCGGTTTGCGTTCCACTCGGCCTCCTTGTGACGTCACTACGTGCGTTCAACCTAACGCGTTTCATCAGCAAGTCTTCAGAGATCATCCAATGACTGATGCAATGCAGGACCAGCAGTGGGCCCACCAAGATCCCAGGAGCATCAGAGAAAGGAGAAGAGCATTGACTGTCAGGTAAGTGAGGATTAAGGTACATAGTTCACCCTATTTATCGTCCCCTAGAAAAAAATGAAAATTTAACCTATGCAGTATTTAAGGGGGGGGGGGGGGCGCATGGGTATGCTTTACACTAGCCTGGAGTTCAGCTTTAGATAGTCTATTAGTAAACCTTTTCTACTTTATTACATCAAAATGGCTGGTGCCCATCTTTTGTTCAACCTAGAGAGCAAGGCGGGTAGGCTGATGGTAGTTATTTAATAAATCCTCCATTCCTCCATGTTTCCCTCCTCATTGGGCCCCAAAAATGGGTCACACGAGAGGCCTACTCCAGGGTGGGTTCTTCTGGGCTACACTGGGCACCTTGTACAGGGTCGCTTAACTAATGTACACATGGTGTACCGTGGCTTTGTGCCATTTTCACTAATGCCCTGGGACAAGGCTGAGGTTGCCGTGGAGGAATACTCGACCTTAAGGTGGACCACTACTCGTAGAGATGAATGTGAACCACATACACTTGCACTGCAACTGGTCTCCAGTTAATTCTTGGATCCCCGTGACAATGTACACCTTTTCTGTAACCTGCATTTAGGAGAGACATGCTGAGCCTTGTCCACATCCAGCTGTGCAGCGTTTTCCACTACCATTCTGTAGAAGCAGAGTGGGCCCCGCCGTGAACACTGATCCGGGTTTACATGTGCATTTATCTTAACTCTTGAACTTCTGTACCTCTGTACAGGATGGAAACCTCTACAGGGCAAATCTTCTTCCGTTTGCTCTGGGAGACAGAATGCCAGTGGAAGGAGTGTCGACAACATCTCCCTCACTTCTAGAGGCCATTCCACCTATAACAGGTACATGCTATTGACAGGTTGTAAAACTTCCATTACCCTAGGTAATCACTTGTGTCTTCACGCTACTCCACTCCACACTGAAGTCTTTATACTGCTGAGGGAGAGATAGGAGATTATTGTAGGGGCAGGCTGGAGGTTGCTTTCAGGGAAAGAATAGGAAGAATCTTCTTTAATCAGACAGTCATCTACATTGATTTTATTGTGTGGGGGTGCAGTACACAATCTTTTTGCCCTGACCTGAGCCCAGTGAGGAGGAGGGAGAAAAAAGTCTGTTAGGTTGGCGGCCTGCAGCAGCCATGTAATGCAAGCTCAGTGCATATGTGTCTGCTTAATCTGGATTAAAAAAAAAAAAGTTTTTTCCTACATATTTTACAGTGATTTACAGCGTTTAGACAATGCAGTTCTAACCTGCTATTCAACAAGCACCAATTTAAGGAGAAAATATTTTTTTTTCAGTTTTTAGGGAAAAATAATTATTTTTCAGTTTTTCATTCAAATGGATTTTTATTCAATAGCGAAATAGAACAACAACAGTATCCAACCTGTTAGGTGTGCGGCGTGCGGTGTATAGCAGCCATGTAATGCAAGTTCAGTTCATATGTGTCTGCCTAATCTGGATTTTTTTTTAAAAAACGTTTTTTCCTTCATATTTTACTGTGACTTACAGTGTTTAGACACTGCTGTTCTAATCTGCTCTTCAAAAATCACCAATTAAAGGGAAAAATAAAATGTTTTCATTCATACGTTACTGTGAGATACACCCTTTGGATACTGTTGTTCTATTCCGCTATTCAATAAACACCCATTTAGGGGAAAGAAAGGTATTAAATTGAGGCTTCTGTATCTGTACATACACCCTTTTAGATACTAGTCTGCATATTTTACTGTGAGATACACCCGCTGGATACTGTTGTTCTATTCCGCTTTTCAATAAAAACCTATTTAGGGAAAAAAAAATTAAATTGCGGCCTAGTCTGCATATGTTACTGTGAGATACACCCGTTGTACACTATTGTTCTATTCCGCTTTTCAATAAAAACCTATTTAGGGAAAAAAAATTAAATTGCAGCCTAGTCTGCATATGTTACTGTGAGATACACCCGTTGTATACTGTTTGTTCTATTCCGCTATTCAATAAACACCCATTTAGGGAAAAAAAAAATTGCGGCCTAGTCTGCATATGTTACTGTGAGATACACCCGTTGGATACTGTTGTTCTATTCTGCTATTCAATAAACACCCATATAGGGGAAAGAAAGATATTAAATTGCGGCTTGGTCTGTATCTGTACGTGTGAGATATACCCTTTTAGATACTGTTGTTCTATTCTGCTATTCAATAAACACCCATTTAGGGGAAAGAAAGATGTTAAATTGTGGCTTAGTCTGTATCTGTGCGTGTGAGATACACCCTTTTAGATACTGTTGTTCTATTCCGCTATTCAATAAACACCCATTTAGGTTAAAATTAATAATTTTGCAGTGTTTGCTGATTATGTTACTGTGAGATACACCCTTTAAATTTGTTTGGTGCATCTCCTTCCAACACCGAGGATTGCAGGGCACTTCAGTTTGCCTCCTGTTGCTAACTCCTCCTACTCCGCTTCCTCATCCTCTACCACCTCCGCATCCGGTCAGCGTAACACCTTCACCACCAACTTCAGCCCAGCCAGGGGTAAACGACAGCGAGCAGTTTTACTGATTACTGATTTAACTGATAACAACAGATACTACACTTGATCTTAGCCAAAAGGTCGAGAAGCGATGCTGGTGGCATTCCCACCTGACAGTGGGGGCACAGTGGAAACACAAGGCGAAGGCAGAGAAGGAGGAGGAGGTCGCCAACGCAGCCAGGGCACCGCCAGCACCTCAGAAGGCAGGGTTAGCATGTATGAAATGTGGAAAAGCTTTGTTGGCACGCCACAACAACCAGGACCACCAGCTGTTTTTTTTCTTTTTTTTTAAGCCCGTGGTGTGTGAACACACTCAGACTATCACCCGATGGGTGCATAAAAAAGTGCACACAAAAAAAGTGAAACACAAAAAGTGCACAGGGTGTACACATGGTCCCTGACCCTGATCCCCTGGGGCGCAAGGCTCCTGACAGGGACTGGGGTACTTACACTGGCTAACCTGGCCGAAACCAGGCAGCCCCGTTCTTTAGGAGGTCTACTGAAACAGACCACCCCAAGTACTAGGTGGGACTCTCCCGAAGAGAGACCCCATGAGAGAGGGTGAACCAAGCCAGAAGGCCATATCCACCCCCCCCCCCCCCCTAAGACTTTCAGGGACAGGCCCAAGTGTACTGCCACAATAAAAAACACAAAACGTGAGACACACAACACATAAAAGTGGGGAAAGGGAAAGTGGAGAAATGCAAGGTTAGTGCCACGTTGCAATACTATGGCAGGCCCTTCAGCCAGGAATAAAAATTTCCTCTGGTCCTGACTCCTGACCAAAAGGCCTGGCCCTAGAGGCAGGTGTGAAAAACATGTGTAGGAAGTGCAGTGTCCTTGGTGCCATACTCATAGTGTTGTCATCCACCGTGAATTATGGCACCCCTGGACTGCCACTCCAGGAGCACATACACCATAGGCTTTTCAGAATCCCGGTCCCTGGCAAGAGCAGTGCAGCCCCGTCCCTACCAGAAGGCCTCAGAACTTAGACAGCTTTGGGAGAGCCCGACCCACAACCAGGGACACATACCTTTTCCAAGGCCAGACTCAACCCAAAAGGGGGAAAAAAGCCCCCCACCGCCATCACCGTTCCTTACCATATACAGTTCCTTACCGTTCCTTACGTACTATACACGTACTGAATGACGGGTCTGCCCCCTTCAATTTCTGGGTCTCCAAATTTGGCACATGGCCTGAGCTTGTCCTTTACGCCTTGGAGGTGCAGGCCTGCCCTGCAACCAGTGTATTATCTGAACGTGTATTTAGCACGGCTGGGGGCTTTATCACAGAAAAGCACAGCCGTCTGTCCAGAGCCAATGTGGACAAGCTCACGTTCATTAAAATGAACCAGGCATGGATCCCACAGGACTTGTTCCATACCTTGTGCAGAATAAACATGTATACCGGCCTTACCCAGCCATTGTTGTATTTTTGATCTTTCTCACTCTTTTGGGGTGTACCCTAATTTAAAAAGAAATTTAAAATTAAAAACAAAAACCAGTGTTGGCTACCTCGTCCTCATCCACCGCCGCTTCCACCTACACCGCTACATCCACCGCCACCTCAACCTCCTACTCCATATGGGCCTAGATCAAGATGATTATTTTTTATTTTTCTGGTTTTTATGTTATTTTAAGTTATTTCCCTATCCACATTTGTTTGCAGAGCACTTGCCATGCTCTTAAGAAGATTTTGCTGCCATTGGCAGCCCTCTAGCCCTTTCCATGTTTTTTTTTTAGAGCCATTTTAGTGCTCAAAAGTTCGGGTCACCATTGACTTCAATGGGGTTTGGGATCGGGGTAAAGTTCAGATTAAGTTCGGGTCACTTTTTTTTCAAGTTCGGCCAAACCCGCCAAACCTGGACATCCAGGTGTTCGCTCAACTCTAAGAGCCGGTTCACATACAGGTGACCCGACTTGCCGGGGCGACCTGTGAAGTCGCGGAGCGACATGCACGGACTTCATATCATTGAAGTCAATGCAGGTCACTCCAGGTCGCCCCAAAGTAGTACAGGACCCTTTTTCTAAGTCGGAGCGACTTGTGTCACTCCTATTAGAACGGGTCCTGTGCTAATCTATGGCAGGCGACTTGTCAGGCGACCAAGTCACCTGACAAGTCGCCCCAGTGTGAACCGGCTCTAATAGTTAGGTAAAGGTGTATTTTGGTGCTCATATTAAAACAGTGGAAAAACAATACACACAAAACAGTGCTACGCAAAAACAGCTAATGTAAAAGCAAAACCTTAATAGCTATTACTCAAAAAAAGCTATCACTCAAAAAGAGTGAAGGGGAGCAAATAAGATCAGTGAGGGTTCAAATCAATTTATGAATGCCTTGATTCCTTTTTTACATTACAACCACATGTATTCCAAAACTATAGCACAAGAACTGAGGAAGACCTTAAGTGTTTTTAAAGATAATGGTGTCCGAATTTGGTCCTATGGTTACCAGGACACTACTTATACCGGAGACTGTCACCCAATGGCTTACCCTTGATAAAGTCATGTGGGATTGTGACGCAACGCGTCGGGAAAAGCTGTGGTGACGTCACTTCCGGTCTACGGCCGAGACCAGAAGTATCGGAACGGACAGCACCGGCGGGATCCTTCGTTATTGTCCTTGAATGCTTTCCTTATCCTGCAACATTGTAAGTGCAATTTTATATTTGATTCATTAAATTTTATGAATTTACTACACTATGAGAGTCCTCCATATCTTTTTCTGGTGAATGAGTACCTGAAAGAATCGCACAGCGGTTGCCACATACCGGAGGTTACCATAGAAGATTACCACTTGAAGTATTTGGTGTACCCATATATCTGATGAATACAGCAGATGTGAGATCGATCTATAAAGTCTGCAGGTTGACCATTGATACCTGAAACGCTCTTCTGAGTGTTAATGGAGGTGAGCGGCCATTGCACTTAATTGTGGATTCCTAGCTCACCAAAGTCCGCACTGGGGGTCACCGGAAGTGTCACTGCACCGCAGATGAACTTTGCTTTAATAAGAGTTTATTATTTTCACTTTTGGCATTTTTTGTGCACCTTTTTGCACTTTTATTCTGGGACTGATATATACGTCACATTGTGCTGCTTATGGTGTATCTATCCAGCATGTGAAGATATCCCTATTGTCACTATTTGTCACTGGTACTTGATTTATATTTTATCCACTGTGCAACTGAATAGTCGCAGTGGTTCACTTTTCAGAAGGCATTTATTTAGCGTTTGAAAGATTTATATATTGTCACCATTGTTATTGTTTATTGTCACCAATAGTATTTATACTATCATCGACACATGGTTTAATTTACTTTATACATTCACCTGTGCAATTGAAAGGTCGCAGTGGTTCACTTTTCACAAGACATTCACTCAGTTGCATATCAATTTATTTTTTGTCATATTTCCTTTATTGATCACCTTATATCACCACCTTAATAGGATTATCATTGTTTATCATCTTTATTGATATTTATTTGGCACATGAGCACTTTGGCACTTTTACACATTTTATCATATTTAGAAGATTGTCTTATATTTATGCATTAATATTTATGGTTCACCAATTTAGATATCTTGCGCTGATTCCCTAATCTCACTGATGAGGAAGGGAGTCGGCGAACCAGGTCCTCTGTGCAGGTGCCGCCAGTGCAAGTGACTGCAGGGCTTGGGGATTTTTGCCCCCCCATCCTATCTTCATACCCCAATATGTTTTAGACCCACTCAGTGGACCATGTGTGCCGGTTACTTTCATTACACCCCTTGAGTAACTTCAGACCAGGCAGGGACAACGTTTCAAATGCTTTGCTTAGAAAAGTGCAAAGGCAATTACAGAATATAACATTTAAGGGTATAATATTTCCCTTTTTTCCTAACTCTAACTACAGGCCAGACGCTGCCACCGCTTACCTGAAATGGTAGTGATTGTGTAACACAGTCCAACCGAGGAATCCCTCCAGAGCTGGTGTCTTTGGGGTGAGGCCCAGGTTCTGATGACTTCAATTCATTCAGGCAGAAATGAGGAACATCCTTCTACTCCTCATGGGTGTTGATCTCCGTCTCATTACCTTACGGTATCTGACCTGATACAGCCATGGACCTCTCAATTCTCTACTGAGGACTTCCTGTAGCCTCTTTACTGGATCTTTCTGGGGGTGCCTCTCTCCTGGGGAAACTCTCATACTAGACCACTGTCCCATATTTATATATCACAGGATTAGTTGGCTGGACCCAAAGAAGAACCTGCCAAAAGACTAAAGAACTGAGAAAGGCATTAACTCCTACCCTCACAGCTGGGACAGTGCCCAACTGGCTATTTTAGCCTGTTTACAAATGTGCCTGAGGCTTTACTGACATAAGTGTGCTCGGGACATTCACAATGCTGCCTACTATCTAACTGGAAGTCATTTTATTGAACTCAGGATACATATCAAATAGCCTAAATCTCACATAAGCCTAGATTTAAGTCATTTTCAATATTTTTTAAATCTCCAGCTTTCATAAAAAAATTATGTAACCATGTTTAAGCACTTCTTGTTATAGAGTGACAAAGCTGTATGTGTGTGTAGCACCCTCCTAGGTAGGTGATAGGACAAAGCATATATGTGGCCCTATCTGCTTATCAGGAGGCCTGATCTGTTAGCTAATCTGTCACATGCCTGGGGAGTCTCCCCACTGTATCCAATGAGGGATCTTGTTGGACAGTGGAGGAAGCTAGCCAATAGCACGCCAGGGTTTTTGACTGTCCCAGTGGGCGGGATTTGCCGCAGTGCACCCTGGAAATTAAACTAAATCTGTGGGGAGCATGTGACAGAGTGTCTTTTGGCGGGAGCATCAGTCCTAGGAGAAGGTGAAGGCTGTCTCTCCTCCTGTAAAGTGTGAAGGTGGTCCAGGCAATCGGCCTAGGGGCCGGAGGTTGAGCTGGGCTGCAAGGGATCCAGAGTTGCTGACCCAATGGAGCTGCTGGGCAGAGATCTTCAGGAAAAACAGTATCATGAGTACTCAAGATCTGCCCAGGGGTCTGCCTAAGTGAGGGGAACACTCCAGAGAGGTCAAGGGGGATCCGGGAGCCAGCTAACCAGGAGTGCACAGTAAAGGGGGTGCCAAGTAGTAAAGCCCTGAAGCATGGGGAGTGAAAGGGGGCGCCAGGAAGGGCCCTGAAGTGTTCAGCAATACGGTTTGCTTTAAAGTCAGCTACCTCAGGAAGGAGTACCTTGGGGAGCTTGAAGGGACTTTTCCTACAGTCAGAGGTGAAGTTCTAGTAATTGGCCTTGCTGAGGCCAGCATCAGTCAGCGTTAATCAGCATCAGTCAGCGTTAACCAGTGTCAGAGAAGCACTAAATAGCGCCAAGCAGTATCATTCAGTGTCCCTGCCTAATTGTGCATAGTTCAGTTGTTGTAGTATCCCACATCTCCCTTCTCCCATCCAAGTTCTCAAATAAACCCTAAAAACCAAAGAAACTGGACCTTGTCCGAAGTGTGGATGGAGAAAATGGTGAAAATGGCGGCCAGGGGCATGCGGATCGGTGTGCCAGGGGCCGTGTGTGTGTCAAGGTTATATGGAATGATGTTGACCGTGCATACGACAGCGGGAAATTTATTCTGTATAGTGACTGTATCGATACTGTAAAGATGGCGGTCGGCCATGCCGGGAAGGGCAATGGAGCTTTCTTCGGAGACAGTATGGTGACGGGCCTTGCTTGTACATGTGCTGGGAAGAGGACTGTCGACCCTGCATGTAACATCGGGACAATTCTCTGGCCTGGCAAAGAGACACAGCTGGCTCATGGAGATGGAGGTGCAGCTGGGGCCCTGCTACAAGCAAGAGGAGTGGATGCATGTCTGTTGAGGGACATGGTCCGCTTTACAGCAACTTCTGTGTCGGCTGCGTTGAGAGAGCGCAGCATTGGAGGGGTTACTGCACCGCACGGGAAAGCGCAAGCTAAAAGTTTCTGCCGAGCAGGAGGAGCCACTGCCAAACAAGGAGAATTGGTGGAGACGTCGATTGCGCCCAGCCAATCAGAAGTGACTAAGGCCCCATGCACACTGGACGTTTTTGGAGCTGCTGTTAGCAGCGTCAGACGTTTTTTTTTGCAGCTGCAGAACGCCCATCAATGTTATTCTATGGCCTCATGCACACATAGAGCTTTTAGGAGCTCCAAGTGGCATAGGCGTTTTACAGCTCCAAAAAAACCCCAGGAACTGTGCATTCTGGAGCTGCAGCGTCAAGCTGTAAAAACGTCTGACGCTGCTAAAGGCTGCATAACGTTGCTTAACGTGCGTTAAGCCACGTTATACGTTTTTTTTTCTTCCATTCAAAATCAATGGTTCCCTATGGGAGCCTATTGATTTGAATGGAAGTCGCACCGCAAGTCGGATCAGGATGATCCGACTTGCGGCACAACTTGCGCTGTGAGAATCTTGAGGGGGAACTCCACGCCAAAATGGGGAAAAAAACGGCGTGGGGTTCCCCCCAGGTTCCAAACCATGCCCTTCGGGTCTGATATGGAATTTGAGGGTAGCCCCACGCCGAAAAAACGGCGTGGGGTCTCCCCCAAAATCCATACCAGACCCTTATCTGAGCATGTAGCCCGGCAGGCCAGGAAAGGGGAGGGGACGAGCTGCACCCCCCACCTCAAAGCACCTTGCCCCCATGTTGATGAGGACAAGGGCCTCATCCCCACAACCTTGGCCGGTGGTTGTGGGGGTCTGCGGGCAGGGCGCTCATCGGAATCTGGAAGCCCCCTTTAACAAGGGGGCCCCCCAGATCCCGGACCCCCTCCCTATGTGAATGGGGTACAATGTACCCCTACCCATTCACCCCAGAAAAGGCAGTCTGTGTAAATAACGACAGGAGACGTTTTGGAAAGTTTATTAAAAATCTTCATCGGTCTTCTCCCTCTCCGGTCTTCTGCTCTTTTGCTGTCCTCTCTTCTTGTCTTCTCTTCTCCGGTCTTCTGCTCTTTTGCTGTCCACTCTTGTTGTCTTCTCCTCTTTGGTCTTCTGGTCTTCTGGTCTTTTGCTGTAGGCTCTTCTTCTTCCTCCGGTCCTCCTCCGACGATGTCTCCGGTGATTATGCCGGTCTCCGCAGCTTATTATATAGCCATTAGGGGCGTGGCCGCCAGATGATGTCATCGGGAGACCCCCGCCCCCTTATGTCACAGATGACGTCATCGGGAGACCCCCGCCCCCTTATGTCACAGATGACGTCATCTGTGACATAAGGGGGCGGGGTCTCCCGATGACATCATCTGGCAGCCACGCCCCTAATGGCTATATAATAAGCTGCAGAGACCGGCATAATCACCGGAGACGTCGTCGGAGGAGGACCGGAGGAAGAAGAAGAGCGTGGGTAGGTGTCCCCGACGCCCTAGAAGATTTGATTTCACAGGCAATTCAAATTGAGCGTCGACTTTGGGAGCGCAGGGCAGAATGATCTCTGCAGCAGTTCCGGCCGGCCTGGATGCTACCATGGGTAGCTCCTCCTCCTGTCCACTTCTCTCCCGCTGGGTCAATTCCTACCAATCCCACTCCTGCTGGAGCCGCCTCAGATGTGCCTGAACCCATGCAACTTGTAATAATACGGCCTGCTTTGTCTCCAGAGGAAAGGCGCCATCGCCAGCTGGGTAATCTTTGCCTGTATTGTGGAGAAGCTGGCCATTATGTGCGCTCCTGCCCAGTGAAATACCGTAAGTTTCTGCCTGTCTCCCCATCCAGTTGTGTGGCATCTGTTACCAGTTCTTCCCACTTAGCCTTTCCAGTGTCATTGCAGCTTCCGGAAGGACCCGTCACGGTTACAGTGATCATTGACTCAGGGGCCTGTCATTGTTTTATTGATCGCTCATTTACTCTACAACATGGCATACCTCACTGGTTCAAGACCCAGGACCTCACCATCTTCCTGGCCGATGGCTCCCACATCTAATCTAGACCCGTGACCCAAGAAACCCTTCCCCTTCCTATGGCCTCCTCCTCCGGCCATAAGGAATTTATCAGTCTAGACATCATTGCATGCCCCTTATTTCCCATTATCCTGGGATTACCATGGTTGCAGGCACACAACCCACAAGTCGACTAAATCACAGGAGCCATCCAGTTCCCATCGCCTTACTGCAAGAACTCCTGTCTACCCGCTCCTCCTAAATTCCCCAAGACTCTGCTCTGTCTTGAATCCGAACCTGATGAACGTTGAGTTGTGCCCAAGGCATATCATGACTTCCTGGACGTTTTCAGCAAGCGGGGAGTGGAGACCTTACCCCCCTCATCGTCCGTAGCTGAAATCCCGTTCGGTTGGATATATCCACTTTCCGAACGCAAGCTGGATGTCTTAAAAGACTATTGTGAGGGATTAGCTCGGTGGTAGGCGTGGATGACCCCTTGGGGGGTGCGTTTTCCCAGAGAGGTAGCCGACAAGTGCTTGCAAACAAACAGTGTGGTTTATTAAATGGTGTTTTCTTCACCAGGCTGTATGCAGCAAAACATCCAAAATAAAATAAAACAGAAAATAAATCCTTGCCTCTGTGGGCGGCTACCTTCTCACAACTGGAACCTGCCTAAGTGTCTGTCTCCAACCTACCGTCGGGCAGACTTCCTTGTCCTACAGCGGACACTCAATAGTCCTTTTATAATAGCTTCACAGGGCAACACAGTCCTTTTGTTTCTTTCACATCAACAGTTCATCTTCTCACCTTTGAGACGTATTCACCCTTGGTTACCGTCCCGGGCACACATCACTCCGGGGGGTCTTCTCCCAGGCCCACACATCCTGTCGGGAGGCACACGCTGACTGTCCTCCTGCTCCCAGCCCACATGGCTTCAGGATGCAGCTTCTGGAGGCAGCAAACAATAGGAATTTCTCTGAACAAATTATAGAGCCTTAACTCCCTCATTCTGAACAGGTGAAGGCCTTTCAACTTCCTGCTGGCTAGCTCTGTAGCCAACACCCTAAATTAATTAATGGACTTTCTAAATCAGGTGGAAATGTATCTCCTTCCTGTGACTACATTCCCAGATTTAGCTGACTTCCTGTTACATACCCCCCCCTCTTGTTTCAACCCTAGGGTTGGGACACAGATTTCCAGGCACGCATGTGTCAAGCACTGCTGACTCACTGATAAGCCTCCTATTATCCTCAAGCTTCCGGATGAAACTGTTTTGTCATCTTCATTGACGGATTTCTCATAAATGCCACACAGTTTGTCTCTCATCTCATATACACATTCTTCAACTGCATTTTTGGCATCATTTCGCTCCTTCTCGTTTCTGTCATCTTCATTGACAGCTTTCTCATAAATGTCAGACAGCTTGTCCCTCATAACCGTCTGTCCAATCCACCATGGAGGACCGTGATCCATAGGCAGATCTGAAGCATTTGCACTCATCAACTTCTTAAACTTTTCGCCCTCCTGAGCGAGTCGCAGTAAAGGCCTACTATTTGATTTGATATTCAGTTTATATTTCTTGCCAAACTCTTCACAGAAGTAGCCAACCAGAACATCATCAACTTTCCTTCCACCAACATAGGGGTCAAAGGCAACAACACAGTTGAACCCAGCGATCTGGGTGGTATCCATTATAGACCTCCTCTCTGCATCAGTGAAGAAGCATGGAACTGCAACACATTCTTTTACAGGTTTCTTCAATGCACTTTCTGCTGAACTATTTGACCGCTCAAGGTCACCTAGTTCTTTTTCTCTATCTGAATTCCACATGGAATGCATCTCAAGATCACGATCAAACTTCTGCCACCCGTCTTTCACCAGTTCCATTTTGGAAACACTCCCTGAAAGGCACTTATTCATTTGCTTCACGTTTTCACCAACAGCCTTAGTTTTCTCCACTAGGTTTTCAGCCTGAACTGAGAAATCACCACATTTCTTACTCAGCTCCTTTGTTTGCTGAAGCTCTAATGATACATTTTCCAATGCTTGAAGTTTTTGAAGGAACGGTTTATTCCAAAGGGGTGATTCAAGCCACATGTCGTCACATTTCTGAGGCTCACTCAGGACAGACCCCAAAACACTGATCCTTTTAAAAACTGCATCAGGCACACTATCCCCTCTTTGGGACAGATCCTCTGTTGCCTGGAATTCCTCTTCCAGTTCCTGCAACGGAATCTTCATCTCTTCTACTTGCTGTTCTAAGGCTCGCTTAGACTTTTCTAGCTCCTGAACGCTTTTCACAACATCATCCTTGGAGCGGACCAAATCTTCCATTTCTGTACATAGCTGTTGGTTAACTCTTTCTAGTTCAACTTTACACTCTAGAGCTTCCTCCAAGGAGCGAGCCAAGAACAGGGCTTTGCTCTCGTTATCACGCACCTCCGTTTCTGCACGGGCGCGTTCTTCTGCATATTTTGCAGACACAGTCTTCTCTTCACCAAGCATCTGATCAAACTTCTTTTTCACATCTTCAACACACTGTAATGAACCAACGCTTTCTTCCATGCGTTTTTTCATATCCGCTATCTGAGCTTGCAATGTTGCGACTTGCTCTGATAGGTTTTTCTTTGCTTCCGCCTCCTCTTTTAATTGTTCCAGGAAGCCATTTTTCTCATCTTCCATTTGTTTGAGCTTTGTGCTAAAACTCAGCCTTTGACACCTCTCTTCCTGTAAGAGTTCCTGCGTGTCTTGCAGCTGCGATTCCAAGATAGAAAAATCTTCCGCAATTTCTCTAGATTTGCTGTCTGCTTGAGAAAGCTGATTTGTGACACTGTCCAACTCAACCTGCAATCGGGTTGCCTTCTCTGACAGCTTAGCACACACTCGGTCACCTTCTGACACCTTGACTTGCGATTCCAGAAGCTGTGCCTCTACTTTTTTTCTCTTGTGTTCAGAATCTCCTTTTCCCTGCATAAGAGCCTTCACCTCATTGGCTAGCATCTGGGAATAAGAATGTAATTCTGCCACACAGGCTTCTTTCTCCTTTAACTGCTGCTGGACACGTTGGGCTTCCCCTTTCCAACTTTCACAGTCCGCACGCCATTCATCTACCACATTGCTCAAAGTAGTGAGCTCATACACAGTACTCAGTAATTTAGCCTCTCTTTCACTTTTCTCTTTGTCGCTGAGAGACAATGTCGCTTTCAGAGCAACATTCTGTTCCTGCGACTCCTGCAGGTCTATTTTTGTAGCTCCCAAAGACTGAAGACTTTTTTCCAGCTGATTACGCAACTCCAACATATCAGCCATACTTTGCTTCTGCAAAGTCTGAATTTCACTTTCCTTTTCCATGAGGATGGTATCTTTCTCCATTATAGTCTCTCTGCGTTTTTGCAACTCGACCAAAAGAAGAGCAGTGGATTCTTCCCACTGTGACACATGAGACTTGAGTAGTTCATTTGTTTCCTGCAAGTTTCTATGCTCCATTTTAAGCAATTCCAAGGCTTGTTCCTTTTCTTCCATTTTCCGTTGCAAGGCATCCAACTCAGCCCTGCACACATACTCGGTTTCTTCCAAACCGATGGCCTCCATTGGCTGCTGGCGTCTCTGTTTCCAGCCTGCCATGCTCTCTTGATGAGCCTTTTGTTGAGCTGCAAAGCTCTGCTGAAAACCCGCATTTGCCTGCTGTTGAGCTGCATTTGCTTGCTGTTGAGCTGCATTTGATATAATCAGATGTTTCAACATCTCCTCCATTTTGAGTTTACTTTTCATCTGAGCACACTGCGTCTCCATAGCGGTTTCATCAGTGTTGCTAGGGACAACAACCTTCCTCTTTAGTAGACTCTCTTTAGGCATGGATGGGGCTGGTTCAGACGGCAACATCCCCTCCATCCATAGAATCCGGTCTCTCATTTCATCTATCTTTGCATTCTTCAGGCGTTTTGAACGCCCCATCTTCAATAACTCCACAAACAAATTTTTCACAGTCCAGCAAAAAAAAATTTCAGACCACTGTCTCTTTAACACATGTAGTTTTTCTCTCTCTTGCAAGATCTCTTTTCCTGCGCACACAGTTTGTGCAGTCACTTGCACCAGACACAACAAAGTTCATCAAAAAAGTTTGAGACCCCTGTCTCTTTAAAACACGTTTTTTTTTTGTTTTTTTTTTCAGGATCTTCTCTCCTGCACACATAGATTGTGCAATCTCATGCACCAGACAAAGTTCATCAAACATTTGGACTTCCTTGCAGGGATCTTGCTGCTTCTGCCCACTGCATACCTCCACCATATGTGAGGGATTAGCTCGGTGGTAGGCGTGGATGACCCCTTGGGGGGTGCGTTTTCCCAGAGAGGTAGCCGACAAGTGCTTGCAAACAAACAGTGTGGTTTATTAAATGGTGTTTTCTTCACCAGGCTGTATGCAGCAAAACATCCAAAATAAAATAAAACAGAAAATAAATCCTTGCCTCTGTGGGCGGCTACCTTCTCACAACTGGAACCTGCCTAAGTGTCTGTCTCCAACCTACCGTCGGGCAGACTTCCTTGTCCTACAGCGGACACTCAATAGTCCTTTTATAATAGCTTCACAGGGCAACACAGTCCTTTTGTTTCTTTCACATCAACAGTTCGTCTTCTCACCTTTGAGACGTATTCACCCTTGGTTACCGTCCCGGGCACACATCACTCCGGGGGGTCTTCTCCCAGGCCCACACATCCTGTCGGGAGGCACACGCTGACTGTCCTCCTGCTCCCAGCCCACATGGCTTCAGGATGCAGCTTCTGGAGGCAGCAAACAATAGGAATTTCTCTGAACAAATTATAGAGCCTTAACTCCCTCATTCTGAACAGGTGAAGGCCTTTCAACTTCCTGCTGGCTAGCTCTGTAGCCAACACCCTAAATTAATTAATGGACTTTCTAAATCAGGTGGAAATGTATCTCCTTCCTGTGACTACATTCCCAGATTTAGCTGACTTCCTGTTACACTATGTAGACGAAATTCTGAAGAAGGGGTTTATCCGTCCCTCTACCTCTCCAGCAGGGGCAGGTATCTTCTTCGTAGAGAAGAAGGATCACTCCCTCTGACCTTGCATTGATTACAGGGATTTAAATAAAGTTACTGTTAAAAACCGCTACCCCCTTCCTCCAGTCCCCGAACTCTTTCAGAGACTCAGATCTGCCGTCCTTTTTACTAAACTGGATCTTCGTGGGGCTTACAACTTAGTGCGCATCCGAGAAGACGGTGAGTGGAAAACTGCTTTCTGTACCAGATTCGGACATTTCGAATACCTAGTGATGTAATTTGGCCTCTGCAATGCTCCTGCTACGTTCCAACACTTCGTGAACGCCATCTTCAGGGATTGATTGGACATTTTCATCATCGTGTACTTGGATGACATCCTAATCTTTTCAACATCCCTGGAGCCACACCGTGAGCATGTTCGAAATGTCCTAGACCACCTTCGTCAGCATGGTCTCTACGCCAAGGCCGAAAAGTGCGTTTTTGAGCAGAACAGTATCCCATTTCTGGGGTTAATAATTTCCACAGATGGAATAAAAATGGATCCTCAGAAAGTCTCTGCCATTCTGGACTGGCCACCTCTATCAGATAAAAAGGGAATACAGTGCTTCGTTGGCTTCGCCAATTTCTATAGGAGGTTCGTTAAAGGGTTTTCCAACATTATTGCCCCTATTACTCACCTTACCAAGAACGTCCGCTTCCAATGGACCCCGGAAGCTCAATCCGCCTTCTCGGTTCTTAAAAAGCTTTTCACCCAGATCCCACCTTATCCTACCTCCTCGAGGTAGATGCATCGGAAGTTGCTATTGGGGCAGTCATCTCCCAAAGACTCAAGGGAATCAAGGAATCAAGTACTTGATTTCTTTTCTCTGAAACTCTCCCCTGCGGAGAAGAACTATCATGTTGGAGACCGGGAACTCCTGACTACCAAAGCCGCCCTTGAAGAGTGGTGGTATCTGCTAGAAGGAGCGGCGCTCCCTATTCTTATTTACACGGATCATAAGAATCTTGAGTACCTAAGATCTGCAAGGCATGAGACCCCGCCAGGCATGATGGGCACTATTTTTCTCAAGGTTATCATTTCAATTTAGCTATCGGCCCGGGTCTAAAAATGTCAAACCAGATGCCCTGTCCCAGATGTTTGACAACTCTAAAGAAAATTGGGTACCTGACACCATCTTGTCTGGAAGGAACTTCCTGCTCCGGCTCACTAGTTTGAAGTCCTGTCTCGAGGAAGCCTCTGCCAACATTTCTGGTCCACCTGGAATACCCCTGTCAAACAAGGACGGCTTGTTGTGGGCTAAGGACAAAATCTTTGTCCCGGAAGGTATGCGCGAACGCATAGCACATTGACCTGGGCGTTTTGGCGCCAAGAAGGGCCTATTTAAAGACAGCTGGGGCACTTGCACTTTGCTGTCTTGTCTACGGCTCCTCCGGTGTTCCTAAAACCTGCATCCTGTTACCTGCTTGATACCGGTTTCACCTTTGGCTTGTTTCTGACCTCGTTGACCTGCTGCCCATCCTGATCCTGGCTTGTTTGACCATTCTCTCAGATCTCCCATCTATGTTTATCTGCCTTGGAACTTGACCGGTCTCCCCTTGGTGGAGCGACCCTGAGGACCGCGACCTGGTATTCACACGCAGTGAAGTCCATCCTCACCACTAGAGGCTCTTGTGAAAACCGGTGGATGCTTAGATTTCGCACCTCATGTTAGCCTGTGTCACTTACCTTGGGGGTTCCTGTCTAAGCTCCACCCTCTGGCAAACGTTGGGCCTTTCTCTGCTGTCAGGCTACCATCTGCATCCCTAACAATACCCCTGTTCACTAATTTTGCAACATTCAGTGTTCATAGACCCTTTGGGCCAATCGGGCCAGGGTCATAAGGAAGAACTCTTGTTTATGGATCCTTTGGGCCATCAGGCCAGGATCCCTGGATTACAATTATTGCACAGTTCAGTAAGACTGTCTTTGGGCCAACAGGCCACAATAGGATTACAGGGATGGCCGTTACAGTAATTGGCGGTGCATCCAGAAGGTCTGGAAAAGAAAGGGGGGGGGGGGGGCTCTGGTACTAGAGACCCCTGAAGAAAAGATAACCCGACTTGGCAGGACTATGGGTCACTCAGGCTCCAGTGACCTATCCTGTTTCAGGATAAGAAGGAGTACTGCATTCACTCTTTCTACTGACTCTGCACTAGGTAGTTAGTGATAGGGCATGGACTTACTCATCAGGAGGATGAGGGAATGTTGTGTCAGGATCACAGCAGAGAAGTCAGGGAACCGGATGAGAGGGCTGCCTCTGCGGAGAGGGTCCTTTTATTCAAAGAATTCAGATAGTCAATGTCTCTTAAATTGTGCATAATATGCTAACCCTTGCTTTCTCTCTACATGACATGTCAAGCCTTAGAGGTAGTCAGCTAGGCTGTATATAATATTGTGGAATTTCCTTTCCACCAAACAAAGTTTGTTTGGTGGGCGGTGCACTTTCTTCTGCACCCAAAATTGTACATTTGTATAGAAAATGCTTATTTATATTTTTGTACGTAATTTATTTACTGTAAATTTGTTTTTTTCCCTTTTCCAAGTTAGCAACATAACAACTCTCAACCTAGAGCGTAGGAGGAGGAGGAGAGGAAGCCTTTGCCGGAAGCCGGAAGCTGCGGGGGTGATCGGTGCACAGCGAGGGAGCTGTGTGTGTGAGAGGAGGAGGAGCGGAGGAGGAGCCGCGAGCCGCACGTGCGGGGGAAGCCGCGCCAGGGAGCCGGGGGCCGGGTGAAGGAGCCTCGGAAGGTGACCGACCGTCCGACAGGGAGACAGAGCGGGGAAGGTGACCGAGAGCGTGCAAAAGGGAGACAGAGCAGCGGCGGCAAGGACAAGGACCTGACAGGACCTGACCGGGACGTAAGGTAACAACTGATCAGCTGGTAGGTGGGTGGGGCTGGTGGGGGGGGACTAAAAGTACAACACTACAAGCAATACAGGTTACTAAGGGGCTACTATAGACTGAGAGGGGTAGCTGTGGTACGATCTGCACCGAGCTGATCTATCTGCTTAAAACTACTCTGCGACTGCTCTGCGACTGACTGACTGCTCTGCGACTGACTGACTGCTCTGCAAAAACCGACTGTGCCGCGACTGACTGACTGTGCTGTGACTGACTGACTGCTCTGCGACAGACTGACTGCGCTGCGACTAACTGACTGCGCTGTGACTGACTGCTCTGCGACTGTCTGACTGCCCTGCGACTGTCTGACTGTCCTCTGCGACTGACTGACAGTGCTCTGTGATCGACTGGTGAAGATCTCACGACTGGTGAGTATCCTTGTGCGACTGGGGAGTATCCTTGCGACTGGTGAGTATCCTTGCGACTGGTGAGTATCTTTTGCGTCTGGTGAGTATCTTTGCGACTGGTGAGTATCTTTTGCGACTGGTGAGTATCTTGTGACTGGTGAGTATCCTTGCGACTGGTGAGTATCTTTGCGACTGTTGAGTATCTTTGCGACTGGTGAGTATCTTTTGCGACTGGTGAGTATCTTGCGACTGGTGAGTATCTTGGGACTGGTGAGTATCCTTGCGACTGGTGAGTATCTTTGCGACTGGTGAATATATTTGCGACTGGTGAGTATCTTTTACGACTGGTGAGTATCTTTGCGACTGGTGAGTATCTTTTGCGACTGGTGAGTATCCTTGCGACTGGTGAGTATCTTTGCAACTGGTGAGTATCTTTGCGACAGGGAGTATCTTTGCGACTGGTGAGTATCTTTGCGACTGGTGAGTATCTTTTGCGACTGGTGAGTATCTTTGCGACTGGTGAGTATCCTTGCGACTGGTGAGTATCTTAGTGACTGGTTAGTATATTAGCGACTGGTGAGTACCCCAGGTTTAGTACCAGGGGAGACAGAGATAGCGTAGGTAAGGAAGAGCAGGTCGTAATATTATCCCCATAGAGTAGTGGGTAATAATGTCCGACAGGATTGGGGATGCCACTGAGTGCACTTCTTGCTGCATGTATGCGTTCCTTGATGAACCAATCGAGGACGAATACTGCTGTGCAAGATGTGAGCGACTTGTTGCTCTGGAAGCCCACATCGTGGATCTAGAGAACACAGTGGCAAGACTGCATCGCATCAACAACCTGGAAAGGAGCTTGGACATGACCCATCAGGTGCTGGCAGGGGCCAGCATAGAGGAGGGAGGAATAGAGGAGACGCAAGCAGCAGAGGTACGCAGCTGGGTGACTGTTAGGAAGGGTAGTGGGATGAGTGTCAGGGAGGCCAGTCCTGAGTTGGTACACCCTAACATATTTGCCGAGTTGCAGGTTGAGAGGGATATCAACTCAGGGGTGGCAGAGCTGGAGCATGCACCCTCCCCTAGCTGCCAGGGGAGGGGCGGCTCCAGGAAAAAGGGGGGCCGTAGGTCAGGAAAGGTTAGACAGGTTGTGGTAGTTGGGGACTCAATTATCAAGAGGACAGAGAGGGCAATCTGTAAAAAAGATCTCGGTAACCGAACAGTATGTTGTTTACCGGGTGCCTGCGTTCGGCACATCGTAGATCTGGCAGACAGATTATTGTGCGGGGCTGGGGATAACCCAGCGGTCATGGTGCATGTGGGCACTAATGACAAAGTAAAAGGAAGGTGGAGGATCCTAAAGAACGATTTCAGGGACTTAGGTAATAGATTGAGGAAAAGGACCTCCAAGGTGGTTTTCTCTGAAATACTGCCCGTACCTCGAGCCACACAAGAGAGGCAGAAGGAGATTAGGGAACTTACCAAGTGGCTGAGGAACTGGTGTAGGAAGGAGGGGTTTGGGTTCCTGGAGAACTGGGCTGACTTCTCAGTCGGCTACCGGCTCTTTAGTAAGGATGGGATGCACCATAATGGGGACGGTACAGCTCTTTTGCGGAGAAAGATGGCCACCAAGGTGGAGGGGCTTTTAAACTAGGAGGCGGGGGGAGGGCTCAGAAGTAGAATCAGTCAGGAGGGAGCAAAGGACTGAAGGCAGTTGTAGGGTCAGCAGCGACAGTAGGTCCACAACGTCAATTGTCAGGTCTGTGCGGGAGAACCTCAGACCAAACAGGAATAAACATAACCGCCAATCACGTTTAACTTCCGTAAAACTAAGAGGGGTATATGCTAATGCCAGGAGCCTAGCTAATAAAATGGATGAATTGGAAATGTTAGTACATGAGGAGGACATAGACCTTGTGGGAATAACAGAGACTTGGTTCGACCCCTCACATGACTGGCTGGCCAATATCCAAGGGTATTCGGTATACCGGAAGGACAGGGTAGGAAAAAGAGGTCGAGGGGAATGTCTCTATGTCAAGAACAATATGAAGGTGATAGAAAGGAGTGACATTACGGATGGGATGAGCATGGATTTAGAATCTGTGTGGGTTGAACTCCATAGGGAAAGAGAAAAGGGAAAAGTAGTTGTGGGGGTTTGCTATAGGCCACCTAACCAAGGGGAGGAGGTAGAGCTGGAATTTTTAGCACTAATGGGTAAAGTGGCAAGATAGGGATCAGTCATTATATTGGGGGACTTCAATTATCCGGACATTGACTGGGATGAGGGGATTACACACTCACAGAAGGCCCGTCTATTCACGGAAACCTTACAGGACAACTACATGTCACAGTTGGTGGATTCCCCTACCAGAGAAAACGCAGTCCTGGATCTATTGATCACTAATGACCCTGACCTAATCTCGGAGGTAGGAGTCCAGGACAACCTGGGCTCTAGCGATCACAGGATGATCACATTTAGTATAAATAACAATATAACAAGGCAAGTAGGGAACATAAGAACCCTAAATTTCAGAAGGGCAAACTTTCCAAAATTGTACTCATTGATGGAAAGGGTAAACTGGGACCAAACCCTGGGATCACTGACCACAGAGGAAAAATGGGAATGCTTTAGGAACATATTAAGCAAATGCATCTCGCAGTGCATTCCTATGGGAAATAAATTTAGAAGAGACAAAGCCAAACCTGGCTGGCTAAACCGTAGCGTTAAAAAACTTATTAGGGGTAAAAAATTGGCCTTCAAGAAATATAAATCAGAGGGCACAGTATCGGCTTTCGAGCAATACAAGGAGGCAAATAAGAAAAGCAAACAAGAAATCAGGATGGCTAAAATCAACTTTGAGAGACAAATAGCGGAGGATAGTAAAAAAAACCCAAAGAAATTCTTTAAATATATCAACAGCAAAAAAACTAAGGCAGAGCATATTGCACACATAATTAACGATGATGGGAGGATGGTTACAGAGGACACTGAAAAAGCAACCGTGCTGAATGATTTTTTCTCGTCCGTCTTTACACAGGAAAAGGAGGGGTACACTGACCATGACTGTATGGTTAGCAGTAATACACAGGACTTGCCACTATGGCTAACAGAGGGTGAAATCAGGGAAAGGCTGGATAAACTTAACACAAACAAATCACCAGGCCCGGATGGTGTACATCCGAGAGTACTCAAGGAACTCAGTAAGGTTATATCTAGACCACTGTTCCTGATCTTTGCTGACAGTATTAGGACAGGAGATTTACCAGGGGATTGGAGGAAGGCTAACGTGATTCCGATATTCAAAATATAATATCCCGGGAAATTATAGGCCTGTCAGTTTGACATCAATAATATGTAAACTTCTGGAGGGGATGATAAGGGACTATATCGTAGAGTATGCTAAAGACAACAACATCATCAGCAGTAATCAGCACGGGTTTACAAATGGGCGTTCTTGTCAAACCAATCTCTTAGCATTCTGCGAGGAGGTGAGCTGTGAGCTAGATAGGGGCAGACCAGTGGATGTGGTGTACTTGGATTTCGCTAAGGCGTTTGATACTGTTCCCCACAAGCGCTTAATTTATAAAATAAGATCTGCAGGTATCGGCAGCAGGGTTTGCTCTTGGATACGGAACTGGCTAAAAGGCCGTGTCCAAAGGGTGGTAATAAACAGCGCATACTCAGACTGGTCTGAGGTAGTAAGCGGGGTGCCCCAGGGCTCAGTCCTGGTACCAACCTTGTTCAATTTATTCATAAACAGCATTGAGGACGGGATCAGGCAGTCGGCCTAGGGACCAGAGGTTGAGCTGGGCTGCAAGGGATCCAGAGTTGCTGACCGAGTGGAGCTGCTGGGCAGAGTTTTCAGGAAAAACAGTATTGGAAGTACTCAAGATCTGCCCAGGGGTCTGCCTAAGAGAAGGAACCACTCCAGAGAGGTCAAGGGGGATCCAGGAGCCAGCTAACCAGGAGTGCACAGTAAAGGGGGTGCAAAGTAGTAAAGCCCTGAAGCTTGGGGAGTGAAAGGGGGCGCCAGGAAGGACCCTGAAGTGTTCAGCAATACAGTTTGCTTTAAAGTCAGCTACCTCAGGAAGGAGTACCTTGGGGAGCTTGAAGGGACTTTTCCTACAGTCAGAGGTGAAGTTCTAGTATCTGGCCTTGCTGAGGCCAGCATCAGTCAGCGTTAACCAGCGTCAGAGAAGCACTAAATAGCGCCAAGCAGTATCATTCAGTGTTCCTGCCTAATTGTGCATAGTTCAGTTGTTGGAGTATCCCACATCTACCTTCTCCCATCCAAGTTCTCAAATAAACCTTAAAAACCAAAGAAACTGGACTGGTCCTTGTCTGAGGTGCTCACACTTGAAAAACCATGCTGAAAGGTACTGTTGTTGCTAGCGGTAACCCAGGGGGACCCACACTCAGCAGCTCCCTTGGGAGTAGTGCTACGTGTGTCTCACAATTGCACTTTTGTGTTCTCACTCAGGCTTCCAGTGGAGACTGCAAACTGCCATTTTAACTTACTTTATATAGGCATTGGCAGGGCCGCTGTTAGAAATCATGGGGCCCCATGCAGCCTACCCGACAGGGCCCCCCCCCCCGCCACCCCCCCGCCGCTCATCGCCCTGCCAATCATAGGTGTTGAGGTATTTCCTTCTCCACAGCCACATGTATAAATGATTCGTGTATACGCACGACTGTGGGGCGGGAAATGCCTCAATCACTTATGATTGGCAGTGTGCAGTGACAGCTTCCTGGCAGAATAGCTCTGGCATGTTCAGATTAGGATCCAAACACAACTGAGCTCATCCCTCCTATTGAAAATACTGCAGCTGCCTGTCAGTTTTTCAGGCGGACCCAATCGGACCCTCCAATGTCCCCTATGGAGAGGTGGGTGTAAATGAATGTGTGTCCATTTACAGCGGCCGTCATCCAATCCAGTCTGATCTTCTAAAAACAGACAGATGGGGATCCTTTCCCCCATCCATCTGACAGATCGAATTGGCAGTCGGATGGAAACAGACAGGTGGTCCATTTACACTCACTGCTCCATAGAGGAAAGCGGGATGTGTCCGCTCTACATAAACCGAGTGGACATGGACCAGTCATCCACTCTCCTCAGTGGGGATCAGCAGACAAATATCATGCTGAGCAGGCTGACTCCTAGTGGTGTCCTCCTCCTGTGGAAGGGCCTAATAGATATTCCATAAGCCTTACAGTACATGCATTATGCCCATTTGCTGCCAGAATAATTTTTGCATTTATTGAACATGTTTAAAAATTCTTTTTAGGTCTGGAGATTATGTAAAAACTTGAAAACTCATATTTTCTGAAAACAGACACCCTTGAGAATTAAATGGTGGTACAGTAGTTCTAAAAAATGTTTTGTCACTCAATATTAGCGCAAAATTTAGGCCCCGTTCACATACAAGCGACGCTACTTCGCACCGCGACCTCCGAGGTCGCGGTGCGAGCAGCGCGCCGCGACCTCGGAGCGGCCGCCACGGACTTCATAACATTGAAGTCTATGGAGGTCGCCTCCTGGTCGCCCCAAAGAAGCTCCGGACCCTTTTTCTAAGTCGGAGCGACTTGTGTCGCTCCTATTAGAACGGGTCCGCAGCTTCCCTATGGGAGGCGACCTACGGCGACCTGTGAGGCGACCAGGTCGCCTCACAGGTCGCCTTAGTGTGAACGGGGGCTTATGAAACACAAGTTTATTTAAAAAAAATACAATAAAGTTAATCAAATGGCATTTACTGTATATATCGTGTAAAAGCAATTTATTACCCAATTATTTTGGTAAAAAGTAATAGATCAGGTTTTCCCTGAGTAAATGGATGTCAAGTCTTAAAATACCTTGAGTATACATGTAAGTTTCTCTTGTGTATATATACAGTTTCTTTGTTGTTCTGAATACTGTATAATACACCAAGCATGTACCATGTCAGTTACATAGTTACATAGTTAGTGAGGTTGAAAAAAGACACCAGTCCATCCAGTTCAACCTATGATGTGTGTGTGTGGCTGCTAACCGTACATTGTATACCCCTGTATGTTGTGGTCTTTAAGGTGCCCATCTAATAGTTTTTTGAAACTATCAATGCTCCCTGCTGATACCACTGTTTGCGGAAGAGAATTCCACATCCTTACTGCTCTCACAGTGAAGAACCCCCTGCGTATTTTAAGGTTAAACCGCCTTTCCTCTAATTTTAGTGAGTGGCCACGTGTCTTATTGTATTTCCTTTCTCTGAATAGGTTTTTCCATATGCTAGGGTTGCTAGTAGTGTTGAGCGAACACGGACTGTATTATTCGGGTCCGTACCGGATAATTGGATTTTTGTTACCCAGACACGGACCCGAAAACTTTACTGTTTGTTCGGGTTGAAAATCCGTGTTCGGTAATTTTATTTCCTGTTTTGTATGTAATGGCGCGCTTTTAATGGCGGGCTTTCAACAGCCAATCAACAAGCGTTTAACTGGTGTGCCATAGAAGCCATCACAGCCATGCCTACTAATGGCATGGCTGTGATTGGCCAGCTGAAGCATGTGACCCAGGTCTTTATAAGCTCGAGACACAGCGCGCTGTGCGTCAGTCTGCTGTAGTGTAGGGAGAGAGCACACATAACGGTGCTGGCTGCTGCTGATTAGGGACAGACAGGGAAAAACAACATTGTGCCCGAAAAGAATGCAGGGACAGGTCGGAGTGTAGGCAGGGAAAGATATTTGAGCATTTTAGGGACAGGCTGGAGAGATTGGGAGACACAGGACAGAACAATCGTCCGTTAGCGATCTACATGAATTTTGCTGTGTGGGGGGTGGTGCAGTGAATGATCTTTTTGCCCTTACTTGAGCCCACTGAGGAGGAGAAGAAGGAGGGAGAAATAAATATATTTTTATCAGTCTGTTGTGTGCAGCGTTCAGCTATATTTTACTACAGATTGCTGTTCTAATCTGCTATTTAAAAATTACAAAGTTAAAGGGGAATTTTTTTTTTTTCCCTTCATAGCCTGCTGCTGACCGTGACATAAAACATAAGACACTGCTGTGTTCACATGTGCTATTGAAAAATCACCAATTTTATATACTTTTTTCTATTCCGCTATTCAATATACACCCTTTTGGAGTAAAAAAAATTAAATTGCGGCATAGTCTGTATCGGTACGTGTGAGATAGACCTTTTTATATACTTTTTTTCTATTCCGCTATTCAATATACACCCTTTTGGGGTAAAAAAAATGAAATTGCAGCATAGTCTGTATGGGTACGTGTTAGATAGACCTTTTTATATACTTTTTTCTATTCCGCTATTCAATATACACCCTTTTGGGGTAAAAAAAATTAAATTGCGGCATAGTCTGTATCGGTACATGTGAGATACACCTTTAAAATTATTTTTCTGCATCTTCCACCGCTGAGGATTGCAGGGCGCTTCAGTTTGCCTCCTGTTCCGAACTCCTCATACTCCTCTTCCTCATCCTGCCTTTAGGGTACAAAAAAATTGTAATTGGGGCCTAGTCTGTGTTTGTACGTGTGAGATACACCGTTTTATATAATTTTTTCTATTCCGCTATTCAATATACACCCTTTTGGGGTGAAAAAAATTAAATTGTGGCATAGTCTGTATCGGTACGTGTGAGATACACCGTTTTATATAATTTTTTCTATTCCGCTATTCAATATACACCAATTTCGGGTGAAAAAAATTAAATTGCAGCATAGTCTGTATCGGTACGTGTGAGATACACCTTTTTATATACTTTTTTCTATTCCGCTATTCAATATACACCCTTTTGGGGTGAAAAAAATTAAATTGCGGCATAGTCTGTATCGGTACGTGTGAGATACACCTTTTAAATTTGTTTGGCGCATCTCCTTTCACCGCCGAGGATTGCAGGGCGCTTCAGTTTGCCTCCTGTTCCGAACTCCTCCTACTCCTCTTCCTCATCCTCCCTTTAGGGTACAAAAAATTGTAATCGGGGCCTAGTCTGTGTTTGTACGTGTGAGATACACCGTTTTATATACTTTTTTCTATTCCGCTATTTAATAAACACCCTTTTGGGGTGAAAAAAATTTAATTGCGGCATACTTCGCATATTTGACTGTGAGATACACCTGTTGTATTTGTATACTGTTTTTCTATTCCGCGATTTAATAAACACCCTTTTGGGGTAAAAAAAATTAAATTGCAGCATAGTTTGCATATTTGACTGTGAGATACACCCGTGTGATACTGTTGTTGTTTTGTTCCGCTATTCAATAAACACCTTTCTAGGGCAAGATCATAAATTACAGAACTATGAGGAGAACGTCAAATAGGGGCCGTGGCCTGGGTCGTGGTGCTGCTGGTAGAGCTCCTGTTGCAAGGAGAGGACGTGGTCGATCTGTGCCAGCTACACGCACAAGTGAAACACCTTCCTCAAGTGTGAGTAGGCGACAGAAGCTGCAGCAGTATTTGGTAGGGCATCATGCGCCTCTACAAGTGTTGAGGCAAGAACAAGTACAGGCGATAGTAGATTTGGTTGCTGACAGTGCCTCCAGTTCCTTCACATTGTCTCCCACCCAGTCTATTGCAGAAAGGTCAGAGTTGGCACCTGTAGCTGATGTCCAACCGTCTTTCACCTCACCCCCTTGCAAATCAGGCAAGCAGTCTGAGCCCCAAGTCATGCAGCAGTCTCTTCTTCTTTTTGATGACTCTGTCAGCAGGGTTTCCCAGGGCCATCCACCTAGCCCTGCCCCAGAAGTGGAAGAGATTGAGTGCAGCGATGCCCAACCACTTATTTCTCAAGATGAGTACATGGAAGGACCATCGCAGCACATCTCCGATGATGACGAAACGCAGGTGCCAACTGCTGCGGCACTCAGAATTGTGGAGACCGACAAGAAGGGCAGGGGTGAAAGATGATGTGGAGGACGATGAGGTCCTCGACCCCACATGGAATGAAGGTCATGCAGGTGACCTGAGTAGTTTGGAGGAAGAGCCGGTGGTCGCACAGAGCCACCAGCACAGCAGAAGAGGGAGCAGGGTGGAGAAGCGGAGCGCCCGTGCCCTAGACACTACGCCTGCTACTGCCCAACGTAGCAAGGGACCGAGCGCACCAAAGCCAGCTCAAAGGAGCTGGACACGAGTGGTTTGCACCCTGTGCAATCAGAGCCTGAAGCGAGGCATAAACCTTCTCAACCTGAGCACAACCAGCATGATCAGGCATCTAAGTGAAAAGCACGAGCTGCAGTGGAGTAGACACCTTCAAAACCAAGAAAGGTATCTGGCTCCTCCTGCTTCCTCTTCTGCTGCAGTCTCGGCCTCTTCATCCACCTCTGTAGTGATACCTGCACCTGCCACCCTGCAAACAGACGATCTGTCAGCGCCACCACCACCTGGGTCACCAACCATCTCCACAATGTCCCGTGGAAGCGTTCAGCTTTCCATCTCCCAAACACTTCAGAGGAAAAGGAAGTACCCCCCTACCCACCCGCGATCCCTGGCCCTGAATTCCAGCATTTCAAAATTCTTGGCCTTTGAAATGCTGTCATTCCGTCTGGTGGAGACGCACAGTTTTAAAAGCCTTATGTCGGTGGCTGTCCCACAGTACGTCGTGCCCAGCCGCCACTACTTTTCCAGGCAAGCCATCCCTTCCCTGCACAACCAAGTGGGGGAAAAAATCAGGTGTGCACTGCGCAACGCCATCTGTGGCAAGGTCCACCTAACTACCGATACGTGGACCAGTATGCACGGTCAGGGGCATTATATCTCCCTAACGGCACACTGGGTAAATGCAGTGGCGGCTGGGCCTGAGGCGGATAGCAATTTGGCGCATGTCCTTCCACCACCGAGGATTGCAGGGCGCTTCAGTTTGCCTCCTGTTCCTAACTCCTCCTACTCCGCTTCCTCATCCTCTACCGCCTCCTCATCCGGTCAGTGTAACACCTTCACCACCAACTTCAGCACAGCCAGGGGTAAACGACAGCAGGTAGTTTTAAAACTTGCCTGTTTGGGGGAAAAACCACACACTGCGCAGGAGTTGTGGAGGAGCATGGAACAGCAGACAAATGAGTGGTTGCTGCCAGCGAGCCTCAAGCCCGGCCTGGTGGTGTGCGATAATGGGCGAAATCTCATAGCAGCTCTGGGCCTAGCCGGCTTGACGCACATCTCTTGCCTGGCGCATGTGCTGAATTTGGTGGTGCAGAGGTTCCTTAAAAATTACCCCGATATATCACAGCTGCTGCAGAAAGTGCGGGCTGTCTGTGCGCACTTTCGGCGTTCTCACCCTGCTGCTGCTCGCCTGTCAACAAAGAAGTTTTGTTAGGGAATTTTAGAGACTTGTGTATAACTATTTTTTTTTTTTCATTTTTTTAACATTTTTTTTTTCTAAACTTTCTTTTTCAGCACATAGGGGACAAAAATTCCCCAGTGATGCATTTTTTGGTGACCGGTTCTCTTTTATGAGGCATCAGAAGTCTAAAGATCCCTGATGTCCCACCTGTCCTCCAATAAAGCTAATGGAGTGCACATCACACTCCACTGGCTTATTCCCCAGCCATTCTGTGGACAGTGACATCATGACAGTTTTACCATCCCCAATCATTCCCCTTTACGATGCAAAGACACTGCTTCCCTAGTACGGCTGTAGGGTGTTTTACACAACACTCCACCACTACTGCCGCACTATGGTAGCAGTGCCTTTGCAGCATAAGGGCAGGGGGGGGGAGTGGTTGGAGGATGGTAAAACTGTGGCTAAGCTGCACTTTTTTTTTACCCCCCCAACACAAAAGTAAACAAGACCTAACAGCATCTCACTGTGCTTAGTATGTGATCACCATCGTTATTGTGATGATGATCACACAGTACAGAAGCTGTTGTATGCCTGTCTGTATACAGCATGGATGTGTCTCTGTACCTTTTTATAAAATTGTGAGTCTGCCTGCTGTGGATCGGGATCCCTGCGTTGCCTGCGCCCTCGGCCACTTCTCTATTTAATCACCTCCCGCCGCCCTGCTACAGATCAGTCTTCTGCCCTCCTTAGTACTTACTGAGGGAGGAAGGGAGAATCACTCCGCCAGAGATAGGCTGTCATCAGCCGCGGCCAGCAGGAACTTTACATAAACGCGGCGCCGGCTTTAGATGCCTACGCCCTGAAATTTAAAAAAGAGTCCCTCTCTGCTAATCGCCTCCTGGGCCCCTATGCTGCACTGATGGGGCCCAGGTAAAATAAATATCATGTTACAGGAAGCCTGGGAGCATTGTCAAATGCTTTCACCTGTGCAAAATGCTTTGACCATAGTTTAGGGATAAAGCTGCCCGGGCCCCCCTGCTGAGCCGATTAGGGCCAGGCCTGGTACAGAAGGGCTGGCTGTACTGCCCTATCAGCGGCCCTGGGCATTGGGGTTTATTTACTAATTCACTGTGCACTGCAAGCACACTTGGGAGTGCAGGCGCTGTAGACCTGACAGGGACATGCAGGACAAATAAAAAACAGCATTTTTGCTTGCACGTGATTAGATGATAGAAATCAGCAGAGCTTCCCCTCATTTCAGAGCTTCCCTTCTACAGCGACTACACTTCCAAGTGCACTTGCAGTGCATAGTGGATTTGCCTTTAGTAAATAAACCCCTTTGTTCAATGTTAACACCATCCAGAAACCTGCCCTGAGAAATGCCATGAAGCCTTTGCCTCAAGTATACAGTATGAAGACAGGAAATGGCTGCATTAAATAAGCACAGGTGAAAAAAAGTATTTTATTTAAAACAATCGTTTATAATTCACAGTTCTTAACCACTTGCCGACCGCTCACGTTGAGCCTACTGCGGCAAAGTGGTTTGTTACCGTCCAGCGACGTAGACCTACGTCGCTGGACTCCTCCCCTTGTGGGCGGCGCGCATGCGCCGCCAGAGGCTCGCTCCCGCTGTATTCAGTCACAGCGGGAGTCGGGCCAGGGGAGGAGCGACGGTGATCACCGCCGCTCTTCCCCAATCGTCGGGGATCGAGTGTGGAGATCAGCCCGCTTGTGTGAACAAAGCGGGCGGATCTCCTAAGTGACAGACAGGGTCAGATTGCAGGATTCAGCATAGCTGAACCTGCGATCTGTGCCTGTGTCACATAGTCCCCTCCCCCCACACACGTCAGTAAGCACCAGGCATACATTAACCCCTTGATCACCAATAAAAGTTAACCCCTTCCCTGCCAGTGTCATTTTTACATTAACAGTGCATATTTATAGCACTGATTACTGTAGTAATGTCACTGGTACCCCCAAAAGTGTTAAAAATGTCAGTCAAGGGTCCGATCTGTCCGCCGCAATGTCGCAGTCCCGCAAAATAAATCGCAGATCGCGGCCATTACTAGTTAAAAAAAAAAACAATAAAAATGACATAAATTTCTCGTAGTTAGTAGCTGCGATAACTTTTGCGCAAACCAATCAAAATACGCTTATTGCGATTTTTTTTAACCAAAAATATGTAGCAGAAAACAAATTGGCCTAAAATGTTAAAAAATGTTGACTTTTACATTTTTTTTTTGGGGGGGGGGGGGAATTTCATATAAAAAAAATGTGAAAAATATTGTTATTTTTTCAAAATTGTCGCTCTTTTTTTATTTATAGCGCAAAAAGTAAAAATCGCACAGGTGATCAAATACCACCAAAAGAAAGCTCTATTTTTGGGGAAAAAAAGGACATCAATTTAATTTGGGTACAGCATTGCATGACCGTGCAATTGTCCGTTAAATTAACGCAGTGCCGAATCACAAAATATGGCCTGGTCAGGAATGGGTTAAAATCTTCTGGTCTAAAAGCGGTTAAAAATACGCTCATTGAGAATTTTTTTCTCAAAGACATGTAGCTTATTACATTTTGGCCTAAATATATGACAAAAATTGAATATATTGGATATTTTTTAACTGTCAAAGTAGAAAAATATTGTTATTTTTTCAAAATTGTCGCTTTTTTTATTAATATCGCAAAAAATGAAAAGCGCAGAGGTGATCAAATACCACCAAAAGGAAGCTCTATTTGTGGGAAAAAAAGGACGTAAATTTCGTTTGAGTACGGCCTTGCATGACCATGCAATTGTCAGTTAAATTCGCACAGTGCCGAATCGCAAAAAGTGGCCTGGACGTAAAGCAGGAAAATCCTCCGGTGGTAAAGTGGTTAAGCAAACTATTTTACTAGTGTTTATATGTACTTTAACTATTGAGCTGAAGTGCAACTAAAAAAAATATATATCTTTAAGGGTCCATGTACACGGGACGTTGTTAAAAGTCCCTTTGAATGCTGAAATTTTTAGGACGTTTGAAACGTCCGTTCGGTCGCGTTTGTACCCACGTTTAGCGGGCGTTTAGCGGGCGTTTGCGGGCGTTTGCGTTTAGAACCGTTCCTAGAGGTCAAAAAAATTATTCCCCTTTAAAATGGAAAAACGCGAACGCCAAACGCGGGTCATCGCGTTCGGTCTCGTTCGGACGCGTTCGGTCGCGTTTTCGCATTTGCATTTGCATTCTAAAAAAAGTCCCTGAACGCAACTGCCCGCAAACGACCACAAACGACCTGGTGTACATGGACAGATAAGATAAAATGTAGAGAGGTTCAGGGGCTTCTAAAAAAAACGCCCAACTGCTCCTAAACGGCCATTTCCAGCGTCCCGTGTACATGGAGCCTAAAGGAAAGATAATTTAATGCATGCTGGAAGCAGCTTATATTTTTATCTCTCTCCATGAATCATACAGAGAGCAAAGATTCAACAACAAGACATCCGTTCAACGTGAACAATTCACCCACTGATACTATGATATTATGCAATACTCTCATGACACAGCATTTGGGATTATAAAAATACTCATAATATTTTTACAGCACACAACTCTGCTCTTCAGAACTTCCGCTCACCTGCAGGAACTATTCTGGAAAGATGTACAGTACTGCTATTAGAGCACTTTTGCAGATATGTATTTACTATGGAGGCATTTGTCTGCCATTGCCTTGGGTTGCAAATTTGGATAACTGTTATCCTTACTTTGTGCAAATTGTTCTCTCCACCCCTGGAAATTGGTGGCTAAATTCATAAAGAGGGGTAGGGGTACAGGGTGCACAGATGTTGACAGGGGTCTGAAGGCTATTATAGTCCAGAAAGAATGAAACCAACTCTCTTTTCTCTTATTTGGTGGTATATTGCAAAAAAGTTCTGCTTAAAAAAAACAGATTACATTCTGCCTACAACAGCACATTATAGAATTAGCTTTTACTAAAATAATGAAGTGATGGAGTTTGTTCAAAAGGCCATTATCATTCAGGTGTCCTTATGGCAGCAACATGTCTAAAAATGGCCCTGCAGTTTGTAGCAATGCACTGAATAAACAGGGTTCTATTTTTAAAAATTTACAAAGTTCTTAAGCATTTACTCAACTGACACTAATAACCACGTATTTTTCCTAATATGCTTATTGCTCGTCAGCTTCATCTAGGGGTCATAATGAGGTATTTTCCTGAATTACCTCAATCTGAACAATTCTGTATAAAGGCCACTAGATGAAGATGAGAAAATTTCTGATAAAAATAAAATGTGAAAACCAGTCTGATGTTTTCATAATGCTATTGACTTGTGCAAGGTGTCTTTACAGGCTTATATTTCAGGGAAAAAGTCTTTAGGCATGCTGATATCTTTAACTTATTGATAGTGTACAGACTTGAACTAAAATTAACACTGCATCACTGGTTGCAAAAAAACAGTATTGATTCTGTTGCAGTGGATCCTTGTTCTCTTGAAGATTGCTACAGCCACCACTAGAATCTTCAGCATCTGACACCTCCGGTTATGTCGTAGTTTATCTAGATTTTGCTGAGGCATTTATTACTGTACCTCATAAACTTTTTTTTTTTTTTTTTTTATAAAATAAGGTCAGTTAGAGCTAATGAAATTGTATGTACATGAATAGGAGACTAGTCATATGAACAAGCCCAGTGAGAAGTGATACATTCTTCTGAATGGTCCAAAGTTGGGAGCAGTGTGCCCCCGGGTTATGATTTGGGGCCAATGCTGTTCAATTTGTATATTAATGATATAGAGGTTGGAATTATGAGCTTAAATTTAGTGTTTACTGATGATACCAAATTATGCAGGAGAATAATTTTGGCACAGAATGTGACCTCATTACAGAAAGACCTAGAGAAAATAGGAGGTTGGGGAGGTACATGACTGATGAGGTTCTATACTTCTATATGTAAAGGTATGCATTTGGGTGCCAAAAATTCACATTAGGATGGGATTCTTTGCAAGAATTTAGGGATGAAAAAGGATTATATTTACCTCACTCTGATGCTGCATCTGTCCCCTGCCACTTCTACACTGAGAACTGAGCGATAATAGTTACATAGTTACATAGTTAGTCAGGTTGAAAAAAGACACAAGTCCATCTGGCTCAACCAATAAAAAAAAAAAAAAAAAAAACAGTAAAGAAAACCCAACCATACAATCCCATATACACAATCCTATATCGGCAGTTGATCAAGAGGAAGGCAAAAAAACTCCAGCAAAGCATGATCTAATTTGCTGCATCAGGGGAAAAAAATTCCTTCCTGATCCCCCAAGATTCAATCGGATATTCCCTGGATCAAGTTTACCTATAACTACAGTGCCTTGCGAAAGTATTCGGCCCCCTTGAACTTTGCGACCTTTTGCCACATTTCAGGCTTCAAACATAAAGATATAAAACTGTAATTTTTTGTGAAGAATCAACAACAAGTGGGACATAATCATGAAGTGGAACTAAATTTATTGGATATTTCAAACTTTGTTAACAAATAAAAAACTGAAAAATTGGGCGTGCAAAATTATTCAGCCCCTTTACTTTCAGTGCAGCAAACTCTCTCCAGAAGTTCAGTGAGGATCTCTGAATGATCCAATGTTGACCTAAATGACTAATGATGATAAATAGAATCCACCTGTGTGTAATCAAGTCTCCGTATAAATGCACATGCACTGTGATAGTCTCAGAGGTCCGTTTAAAGCGCAGAGAGCATCATGAAGAACAAGGAACACACCAGGCAGATCCGAGATACTGTTGTGGAGAAGTTTAAAGCCAGATTTAACAATAACCCTGTTCACTAATTTTGCAACATTCAGTGTTCATAGACCCTTTGGGCCAATCGGGCCAGGGTCATAAGGAATAACTCTTGTTTATGGATCCTTTGGGGCATCAGACCGGGATCCCTGGATTATATGAAATATTGCACAGTTCAGTAAGACTGTCTGTGGGCCAACAGGCCACAGTTAGATTACAGGGATGGCTGTTACAGTAATTGGCGGTGCATCCAGAAGGTCTGGAAAAGAAAGGGGGGGGGCTCTGGTACTAGAGACCCCTGAAGAAAAGATAACCCCGTCTTGGCAGGACTATGGGTCACTCAGGCTCCAGTGACCTATCCTGTTTCAGGATAAGAAGGAGTACTGCATTCACTCTTTCTACTGACTCTGCACTAGGTAGTTAGTGATAGGGCATGGACTTACTCATCAGGAGGATGAGCGAACGTTGTGTCAGGATCACAGCAGAGAAGTCAGGGAACCGGATGAGAGGGCTGCCTCTGCGGAGAGGGTCCTTTTATTCATATAATTCAGATAGTCAATGTCTCTTAAATTGTGCATAATATGCTAACCCTTGCTTTCTCTCTACAGGACGTGTCAAGCCTTAGAGGTAGTCAGCTAGGCTGTATATAATATTGTGGAATTTCCTTTTCACCAAACAAAGTTTGTTTGGTGGGGGTGCACTTTCTTCTGCACCCCAAATTGTACATTTGTATAGCAAATGCTTATTTATATTTTTGTACGTAATTTATTTACTGTAAATTTGTTTTTTTCCCTTTTCCCCTTTTCTCCTTTTCCAAGTTAGTGAGATACTCTAAAGTTTGATAGGATTTTTGTAGGGGGTGGCTGCCCCAGAGCCAATGGAGACATGGCTCATTCTTGGTGGGAGGTGGATGTAGCACCCTCCTAGGTAGGTGCTAGGACAAAGCATGTATGTGGCCCTGACTGCTTATCAGGGGGCCTGATCTGTTAGCTAATCTGTCACATGCCTCTAGGTGTTTCCTGTTGAGTCTGGGGAGTCTCCCCACTGTATCCAATGAGGAATCGTGTTGGACAGTGGAGGAAACCTAGCCAATAGCACACCAGGGTTTATGACTGTCCCAGTGGGCGGGGCTTGCCGCAGTGCATCCTGGGATTGAAAATAAATCTGTGGGGAGTTTGTGACAGAGTGTCTTTTGGCGGGAGCATCAGTCCCAGGAGGAGGTGACAGCTGTCTCTCCTCCTGTAAAGTATGAAGGTGGTCCAGGCAGTCGGCCTAGGGACCAGAGGTTGAGCTGGGCTGCAAGGGATCCAGAGTTGCTGACCGAGTGGAGCTGCTGGGCAGAGATTTTCAGGATAAACAGTATCGTGAGTACTCAAGATCTGCCCAGGGGTCTTCCCAAGAGAGGGAACCACTCCAGAGAGGTCAAGGGGCATCCGGGAGCCAGCTAACCAGGAGTGCACAGTAAAGGGGGTGCCAAGTAGTAAAGCCCTGAAGCTTGGGGAGTGAAAGGGGGCGCCAGGAAGGGCCCTGAAGTGTTCAGCAATACAGTTTGCTTTAAAGTCAGCTACCTCAGGAAGGAGTACCTTGGGGAGCTTGAAGGGACTTTTCCTACAGTCAGAGGTGAAGTTCTAGTAACTGGCCTTGCTGAGGCCAGCATCAGTCAGCGTTAACCAGCGTCAGAGAAGCGGTAAATAGCGCCAAGCAGTATCATTCAGTGTCCCTGCCTAATTGTGCATAGTTCAGTTGTTGGAATATCCCACATCTACCTTCTCCCATCCAAGTTCTCAAATAAACCCTAAAAAAAAACAAAGAAACAGGACTGGTCCTTGTCTGAGGTGCTCACACTTGAAAAACCATGCTGAAAGGTACTGTTGTTGCTAGCGGTAACCCAGGGGGACCCACACTCAGCAGCTCTCTTGGGAGTAGTGCTACATGTGTCTCACAATTGCACTTTTGTGTTCTCACTCTGGCATCCAGGCTTCCAGTGGAGACTGCAAACTGCCATTCTAACTTACTTTATATAGGCGTGGGGTTTATTTACTAATTCACTGTGCACTGCAAGCACACTTGGGAGTGCAGGCGCTGTAGACCTGAAAGGGACATGCAGGAAAAATAAAAAACAGCATTTTTGCTTGCACATGATTAGATGATAGAAATCAGCAGAGCTTCCCCTCATTTCAGAGCTTCCCTTCTACAGCGACTACACTTCCAAGTGCACTTGCAGTGCATAGTGGATTTGCCTTTAGTAAATAAACCCCTTTGTTCAATGTTAACACCATCCAGAAACCTGCCCTGAGAAATGCCATGAAGCCTTTGCCTCAAGTATACAGTATGAAGACAGGAAATGGCTGCATTAAATAAGCACAGGTGAAAAAAGTATGGGATAGCAGACAGGACTTTATTCTATACTTAATAACTTAACCTAAAATAAAGAGACTGTACACCAATCTGGAATTATAAAGGCCGCGGTCGTTTTAATACTTGTATAATAAATTAACATTCAGTAAACATAAACTTTAACCTGATCACTACGATCCAGGTTACCAATAAAGTTATATATAACCACCAAAAATTATCCAACACATATTCATCTCTTGAAGCAAATAAACAACATCAAAAACATCAAAAAAAAAGCACCACGCAAAGATGACCCAACAAGTATAAACTGGCCGCGACAAACAAAAAAGTGGAGGGGGGGAGGGGAACAAAAACTGTGATCTTGCCACGAAGTCCTTCTTGAGGTGAGTGGAATCTTCTTGTCCTGAGCCCCCTTAAGTATCTCACAGGCAGGCTCTAAAGGCGGGAAGAAACAGGAACAAACTAGTTTAACTACCTAATCTCCCTAGCTACAGAATAAGCCCCACTCCGATTGGGGCTTATTCTGAGCAAACATGGGCTTCCCTACATATTTCTGCCTAGTAACCACTACCTCCACTAAAACACTATCTAAGATGGATTCCTAAAGCTTAGCTAGCCTGTCACTATCCCATCTAGAAAAAGGGGCTCATTCAAGCCCCTTTTTCTTTACATGGGATAGCAGACAGGACTTTATTCTATACTTAATAACTTAACCTAAAATAAAGAGACTGTACACCAATCTGGAATTATAAAGGCCGCGGCCGTTTTAATACTTGTATAATAAATTAACATTCAGTAAACATAAACTTTAACCCGATCACTACGATCCAGGTTACCAATAAAGTTATCCACCAGACAGGAGGCTTAAGCCCTCCTGTCATCACCCCACTGCGCGGCCTGTTCGGCAGTAGTGCCCAGATTGGCGTTGAAGATATCGAGCCCGATATCTGAAAGGTGAGTGTCATCACACCTATAAAGCCCGGCGATTCCACCTTCCAGCTCAAAATGCCGAAAAGATAAAATGCCGGCGTTACCTAACCATCTGGCTAAAGCCTTGTTGATCCGCCTCCGCACCTTCTCCAATGGCTTCAAGTGCGGATGCTTAAACCAAACAAGCCTGGGAATAACCTCGGAAAAAACAATCCTTGTACCTGGGTACGCGGATTGAAGGTAAACGAGGTCGTCTCTAATTTTAAAAACTAAGTCAAGAGACCTAAATTTACCAATGTCATTTCCCCCCAGATGAATTATCATTACATCAGGGGGGGAAAGGACCTGTAACAATCTGCCAATTTCGGGTAAAAATTCGGACCAACACATGCCCCGTTTACTAAACCAATGGACGTGATAAAAACGTGGGTCCAAACCAATGTTCTCAGAATAAATCCTCCTCCTGGCTCTCGTACGGGCCCAATGAACAAAGGAGTGGCCAACGATCCAGACCGAGAGGCATTGGGGTCCTAGAATATCAATGACAAGTGTTAGGACGAATGTAAGTGACATAAGCATCCGACTTCCACCTACCAATGTTTTTTAAAACCTGAGCATTGACCCCTAACCTAGCGGCCTCAGTGGCCGCTCCAATCCTAAAAGAGTGTGAGGATAGCTGAGAGTGCTCCAGGTTCAAAAACTTTAGACACTTTCGGAACACGGCATTAAATTGGAACTTGGTCAATACCTTACCAGACTGGTGAATGAAAAGAGACCCAGCATTGGACGACCGTACGGCTAAAAACCTTTTTTAACAATAAAACAGGGCATATCTTGGATTGGGGGTATTGGTGCAAATGAATCCACCTACCAATACCTAACTGATCCGTTTTGGAAAAACGCAGCAAAATACTGACATTGTTATCCCGAAGTTTAATATCAGATAATAATAAACCGGAGTCGCTACGCCCGCCATCGTGGATAAGCTCAGAGATCCTCAAAGCCCCGAAAAACATGACCGAAAAAGCCGCCTTGAACAAGGCCGACTCATATGCCCAGTTGCAAGACATAGTTGCTCCAAAAGATGAGGAGTCACAGCCTCCCTGCGATCAGGGCGCCAGTTCGCTTTGCGATAGCCTTTTAAAGCCTGTCGCACAGCAAAAAAGGAAGAACAGGGGGGGTGATTTCGTAATTTAGTGAAAAAGGAAACACCCGCTAATAATTTGTTGATGTGGGACCAAGAGTACTGTTTTAGGAATAAAAAATTTAAAAAGGACAAAACCAGCTGTTCTGAAAAAAGATCGTGAGATTCCCCAATAGAGCTCAGATGGGACAACCAAAGATCCCAGGCCGATTGATATCCGGCCAGTGTCGCCGGAGCCAGGGAAACCGCAATATTATGTGAAACCAGATTCATACAATGCCCCATAGCTGAGCCGGATAACGACAACCCACTCGATCCGCGTCTGGAAATAGCCGAAAAAAATCGCTCCATCTGCAGACGAGATAAAGAATCTGCCAAATCGTTGTCCTTACCGGGCACAAACGCGGCCTTAATCCAAATGTTCAATTTCAAACACCTGGATACAAGGTACCGCAGAAGTTTAACGACAGGTGGGGATCTAGAAGAAAGGCAATTAATGGCAAACAGTACCCCTCTATTGTCAGTGCGAAACAGAATGCGTCTGTTCCGGAAATGGGAACCCCAGACCGCAAGGGCTACCACAATTGGGAAAAGCTCCAACAATACACTGTTGCGAGTGTAACCCAATTGCTTCCATCTGTCAGGCCAGGAGCCAGCACACCAATGAGTGCGCCAAATGGCGGCGAAACCCACCGAGCCCGCTGAGTCTGTGGCGAGACAGAAGTCCTGATCCGTGACAAAATCTTCTTGCCATACTGCTCTACCATTAAAATACATCAGAAACTGCACCCAAACCAGCATGTCCTCTTTGATGTCAGAAGACAATCGGATGTGCGCAGTAGGTGATTTCAAACTTGAGATGGCAGCATACAGCTTCCTAGCAAATAACTTACCCAAAGGGATGATCCGAGAAGCAAAAGCTAGGAGCCCTAACAGCGACTGCATTTCCTTTAAAGTTGCCTTCTTTCTGCGTATCATCAATAACAAACAAGATTCCAACCTATCAACCTTCTCCTGGGGCAATCTGAATTCCATTAAAACCGAATCAATGGAGATACCCAAAAACTGCACATTCTGTCTTTTCATGTGCCAAGGGGATCCCAAACTGTTCACATATATTAAAAAATGTTTCAAGCAAATGTAAACAATCAGAGGATGCCGCCGACCCATGAACAAAAAATCGTCCAGATAGTGTACAAGACAGGAAGAACCTGACTTGCAGGACACAACCCACTCTAAAAAAGTGGAAAAACATTCAAAATAAAAACAGGACAGGGAACAACCCATGGGAAGGCATCTATCAAAGAAATAATGGTTTAAAAAGAAAAAACCCAGAGAATTAAATGAATCGGGGTGAACTGGCAGCAGGTGAAACGCAGACTTAATGTCTGTCTTTGCCAGCAGCGCTCCCTTACCCAATTTCTGCAAAATCATCAAAGCATCCTCAAAAGAAGAATATTGTACAGAGGCATCATCCCCGCTAATCTCATCATTTAAAGACTCCCCAAACGGGAACGATAAATGGTGGATAAGGCGATATGTATTAGGTTCCCTCTTCTGAACTATGCCAAGAGGAGATATGCGCAAATTGGGAAATGGAGGAGAAAAAAATGGGCCTGCAAACCTACCAGCCCTCAACTGCTTACATATTTTGTCCGCAACCACATCCTCAAGATAAGAGACAGATTTAAGATTATTTACCAACTTACAACCCGTGCCATTAAACGTGGGTAAATAAAAACCATCAGTAAAGCCCTCAATTACTAGCGTGGCTTTCGCCCTGTCGGGGTACTGCTGAAGCCACGGTAGCATTGCACACACCTTCACCGGCGTTGAGGCCTTTTGGAAGACTCCCTGGCTGCTGAGAACTCTGCATTCTCTTAAAACACTTGGCAACTGGGTGGGAACCCGCACAAAAGGCACATTCGTGCCTATATCTGCAGGTCCCAGGCCACTTGCACTGTGAATCGTTGTAGCTAAAGCATACTCCTTTCCGAAAGGTAGGAGCAGAAGGCTGTGGTTGTGTACCCATAAACTGTTGTCTGTTAAAAATGGACCTTTGTGGAAGCAAAAGATCCAGCCAAAGGCTGACATCCTTTACCCCCCACTTTAAATTCTACTGCACAGCTAACTTCTGACGGAAGGCAACATCATAAGAAAACCAAGCCGTTCTGACAAAGTTTTTATATGCCTCCAAAATTATATCCAAATGTTGAAACAGACCGATACACCTTGAAGGGTGTTTTTCACACATCACTGCAGCATATATAAAAAATGCCTGCAACCAGTTATAAAAATTCTTTGACACTGGGCGTCTCCTCTCATCCTCATCCTTTCTGTCACCCTTGGAAACGAACTCCTTTGCAGAAGGCAGCAAAGAGAGCATGTCTACATAAAGTCCACTCCAAATTTTCTCCTTCACGGAATCCGATAGGTGAAAACCTAAAGGGGACATTTCACATGTCATAGCCTCCCTGAGACACACCTCGGGGAGATTCTGAGATTTCGCCAGGGTGACAGAGGCAGGAGGAGCCAGAGGAGAACCAATACTTGGGACAGGATTAAAAGCTGGCATGCCTGTGTTAATTCCTAAAAGGCCACTAGATGGCGCCCACACATCTAAGGGAGAAGAAACATGTACAGGAACCTCAGCTGATGTGGTAGACACAGGCACACTATCAGTGACAGCAGGCATAGTGACGCTACCAGTGACAGGGGCAGCAGTGTGCAACACCTGCTTAAATTCTTTCAAAAAACCCTGCAAAATACTGGACATAGCATCGGTGGCTGACTGTGCAGAAAATCCTGCACCCTCGTCAGCGTGCCCCGCCATGGCCGGATTACGGCCATCAGAGGGGGCCAGACCTGGGGACAATGGGGAAGCAACCTGTGGAAAAGAAGAATTAGAAGCCTCACCTTGCCCCATAAGGGGCGGACGATCTCGGGACTGCCGATCTGGAACCGGGGGTGCCGGGGCTGCGACCAGCCCGCCGGCGGAGCGTGAGGCCGACTTGCCTCTCCCTTCCCTTTGTGGCGACGGACGTGGAGACTGCCTTGGCTCTCTTCCAGCGACGGACGGTGAGTAGCGGCGGGGTGCTCTTCTCCTCTTCGCCGGGATGGCCTCCGACCCGGAAGGTCTCGATGTGCCGCGCCTGCGCACTGCCGACGAACGATCTTCCCCGTCCGGATCCGGTGACGAAGACACCCTTCGACCTCCGGCGCTGACGACATCCGCTCTTCTGCTTGACCCGGCGGCCGGATCCGGATCCATCGCTGCTGAAGGACGAACAGTCGCTTCTGGAGGCTCCACTTGACCCGAAGAGGACGACATGGCCAGGCACCGCTTGATCCACTCTTCGGATCCCTCTTCACCGGCCCGCTCGATCAAACGGTGGAGAAGACTCATCGTGAAGAAGGAGGCTGGAACAGGAACAAAAACTGTGATCTTGCCACGAAGTCCTTCTTGAGGTGAGTGGAATCTTCTTGTCCTGAGCCCCCTTAAGTATCTCACAGGCAGGCTCTAAAGGCGGGAAGAAACAGGAACAAACTAGTTTAACTACCTAATCTCCCTAGCTACAGAATAAGCCCCACTCCGATTGGGGCTTATTCTGACCAAACATGGGCTTCCCTACCTATTTCTGCCTAGTAACCACTACCTCCACTAAAACACTATCTAAGATGGATTCCTAAAGCTTACCTAGCCTGTCACTATCCCATCTAGAAAAAGGGGCTCATTCAAGCCCCTTTTTCTTTACATTTTATTTAAAACAATCATTTATAATTCACAGTTCTTAACTACTTGCCGACAGCTCACGTTGAGCCTACTGCGGCAAAGTGGTTCGTTATCGTCCAGCGACGTAGACCTACGTCGCTGGACTCCTCCCCTTGTGGGCGGCACGCGTGCGCCGCCGGAGGCTCGCTCCCGCTGTATTCAGTCACAGCGGGAGTCGGGCCAGGGGAGGAGCAGCGGCGATCACCGCCGCTCTTCCCCAATCATCGGGGATCGAGTGTGGAGATCCGCCCGCTTGTGTAAACAAAGCGGGCGGATCTCCTAAGTGACAGGCAGGGACAGATTGCAGGATTCAGCATAGCTGAACCTGCGACCTGTGTCTGTGTCACACAGTCCCCTCCCCCCACACACGTCAGTAAGCACCAGGCATACATTAACCCCTTGATCACCAATAGAAGTTAACCCCTTCCCTGCCAGTGTCATTTTTACAGTAACAGTGCATATTTATAGCACTGATTACTGTAGTAATGTCACTGGTACCCCCAAAAGTGTCAAAAATATCAGTCAAGGGTCTGATCTGTCCGCCGCAATGTCGCAGTCCCGCAAAAAAAAAAAAAATCCCAGATCGCCGCCAGGTCACCGCCATTACTAGTTATAAAGAAAAAAAAAAACAATAAAAATGACATAAATTTCCCGTAGTTGGTAGCTGCGATAACTTTTGCGAAAACCAATCAAAATACGCTTATTGCGATTTTTTTTACCAAAAATATGTAGCAGAAAACAAATTGGCCTAAAATGTTAAAAAAATTTGACTTTTACATTTGGGGGGGGGGGGATTTTATATAAAAAAAAATGTGAAAAATATTGTTATTTTTTCAAAATTGTCGCTCTGTTTTTGTTCATAGCGCAAAAAGTAAATATTGCACAGGTGATCAAATACCACCAAAAGAAAGCTCTATTTGTGGGGGAAAAAAGGACATCAATTTAATTTGGGTACAGCATTGCACGACTGCGCAATTGTCCGTTAAAATAACACAGTGCCGAATCGCAAAATATGGCCTGGTCAGGAATGGGGTAAAATCTTCCGGTCTTAAAGCGGTTAAAAATACGCTCATTGAGAATTTTTTTGTCAAAGACATGTAGCTTAATACATTTTGGCCTAAATATATGACAAAAATTGAATATATTGGATATTTTTTAACTGTCAGAGTAGAAAAATATTGTTATTTTTCAAAATTGTCGCTTTTTTTTATTAATATCGCAAAAAATGAAAAGCGCAGAGGTGATCAAATACCACCAAAATAAATCTCTGTTTGTGGAAAAAAAGGACGTAAATTTAGTTTGGGTACGGCCTTGCATGACCACGCAATTGTCAGTTAAAGTCACGCAGTGCCGAATCGCAAAAAGTGGCCTGGACGTAAAGCAGGAAAATCCTCCGGTAGTAAAGTGGTTAAGCAAACTATTTTGCTAGTGTTTATATCTACTTTAACTATTAAGCTGAAGTGCAACTTAAAAAAAAAATCTCTTTAAAGGAAAGATAATTTAATGCATGCTGGAAGCAGCATATATTTTTATCTCTCTCCATGAATCATACAGAGAGCAAAGATTCAACAACAACACAACGTGAACAATTCACCCACTGATACTATGATATTATGCAATACTCTCATGACACAGCATTTGGGATTATAAAATACTCATAATATTTTTACAGCACACAACTCTGCTCTTCTGAACTTCCGCTCACCTGCAGGAACTATTCTGGAAAGATGTACAGTACTGCTATTAGAGCACTTTTGCAGATATGTATTTACTTTTGAGGCATTTGTCTGCCATTGCCTTGGGTTGCAAATTTGGATAACTGTTATCCTTACTTTGTGCAAATTGTTCTCTCCACCCCTGGAAATTGGTGGCTAAATTCATAAAGAGGGGTAGGGGTACAGGGTGCACAGATGTTGACAGGGGTCTGAATGCTATTATAGCCCAGAAAGCATGAAACCAACTCTCTTTTCTCTTATTTGGTGGTATATTGCAAAATAGTTCTGCTTAAAAAAACAGATTACATTCTGCCTCCAACAGCACATTATAGAATTAGCTTTTACTAAAATAATGAAGTGATGGAGTTTGTTCAAAAGGCCATTATCATTCAGGTGTCCTTATGGCAGCAACATGTCTAAAAATGGCCCTGCAGTTTGTAGCAACGCACTGAATAAACAGGGTTCTATTTTTAAAAATGTACAAAGTTCTTAAGCATTTACTCAACTGACACTAATAATCACTTATTTTGCCTAATATGCTTATTGGTCATCAGCTTCATCTAGGGGTCATAATGAGGTATTTTCCTGAATTACCTCAATCTGAACAATTCTGTATAAAGGCCACTAGATGAAGATGAGCAAATTTCTTATGAAATAAAATGTGAAAATCAGTCTGGTGTTTTCATAATGCTATTGACTTGGGCAAGGTGTCTTTACAGGCTTATATTTCAGGGAAAAAGTCTTTAGGCATGCTGATATCTTTAACTTATTGATAGTGTACAGACTTTAACTAAAATTAACACTGCATCACTGGTTGCAAAAAAACAGTATTGATTCTGTTGCAGTGGATCCTTGTTCTCTTGAAGATTGCTACAGCCACCACTAGAATCTTCAGCATCTGACACCTCCGGTTGTGTCGTAATTTATCTAGATTTTGCTGAGGCATTTATTACTGTACCTCATAAACGTTTTTTTTTTTATATATAAAATAAGGTCAGTTAGAGCTAATGAAATTGTATGTACATGAATAGGAAACTGGTCATATAAACGAGCCCAGTGAGAAGTGATACATTCTTCTGAATGGTCCAAAGTTGGGAGCAGTGTGCCCCCGGGTTATGATTTGGGGCCAATGCTGTTCAATTTGTATATTAATGATATAGAGGTTGGAATTAGGAGCTTAAATTTAGTGTTTACTGATGATACCTAATTATGCAGGAGAATAATTTTGGCACAGAATGTGGCCTCATTACAGAAAGACCTAGAGAAAATAGGAGGTTGGGGAGGTACATGACAGATGAGGTTCTATACTTCTATATGTAAAGGTATGCATTTGGGTGCCAAAAATTCACATTAGGATGGGATTCTCTGCAAGAATTTAGGGATATAAAAGGATCTTGGGGTTCTTGCAGATCACAGATTTAGCAAATTAGATTTAGCAGATTAGATTTAGCAGATTTTTTCATTTTTTTTCAAACAAATTGAGCTTTCTTTTGGTGGCATTTAAAATTTTGCAAACAGGTAATTTTTCTCCTTCATTGATGCACGCTGATGAGGCGGCACTAATGGGCCCCGATAGGCACTGGTAGGCTGCACTTATGGGCACTAATAGGCTGCTCTGTTGGGAACTGATAGGCTGCACTGATGGGCACTGATAGGCTGCACTGGTGGGCACTGATAGGCGACACTGATGGGCACTGATAAGGCGGCACTCATGGGCACTGATAAGGCAGCACTGATAAGGCGGCATTGATAAGGCAGCACTGATAGGTGGCACTGAAGGACACTGGTAGGTAGCGCTGAAGGGCACTAATAGGTGGCACTCATGGGCACTGATGGACACTAATAGGTGGCACTGATGAGCAATGATAGGCACTAGTAGGTGACACTTATGATGGGGCACTGATAGGTGGCACTGGTGAGCAGTGATAGGTGGCACTGGTAGGTGGCGCTGATGGGCACTGGTAGGTGGCACTAGTGGGCACTGGTAGGTGGCCCTGGGGGCACAAATTCCTTTCCTCTTCAGGACCGATGTCCCTCTGACTAATGTCCCGTACACATGTACCGATTGTCGGCCGTAAATATTCAGCCGACGATCGATCGGCCGATTGTAGGCTTGTTAGTATGATGCTTCCGACAGCCGACATCGCATTTTCGGCCGAACAGAATCTGTCGTGCAAGCATTAAAATTTTTGTTGGCCAACACCAGAACGGCCGATTGGTCGCCAGTCAGCACAGATTTCGGCCGACAGACAGCAGATTAGCAAGATTGGGCATGCTCAGAAAAGAAAAAAGACAAAGAAAGTTAACCATCACATGACATCACTTCTGCAGTCGGCTGTTGTTGGCCGACAAAATTCGTGTGCAGTCTTTTGCAGTTTTCAACAGACACGACAGCCCTGGACAAAAGACGGCCGATCGTTCGGCCGACGATCGGTACGTGTGTACGAGGCTTGACAGTTTGAGGAGAAAAAAAACATCTGAAAGCCGGCTGCTGTTTACTTTACATGATCAGCTGTCATTGGCTGACAGCTGATCACGTGGTAAGGGGGCGGGATCGCCCCCTTACTCCGATCTGTGACTAGGCGAGTCTCATGGACTCACCGATCACAGAGCGAGCCGGGCGCACTCCGCAAGGAGCGCACAGGCCGCTCATGCACGGGAGGACGTCAATGTATGCCCTCCCGGCAATTTAGGTCCGCGCTGTAGCCATCATTCGACTATAGCGCGGGCGGCATCTAGTTAAAAGAGTAAGAGACAAAGTATCCCGCAAACCATTCTCTCCACCATGCTCACAATTTATTTTCCTTTTTCTCTGATGTGTGATTATTGGAAGTGCCTGACACTCATCCAGATCATCACTATCATCAGAATAGGGCACATCCTCATCATCTGAAGACTGGAGCGTGTCTTCAGTATTCCATGTGGGATCTGCAATCACCTCTAAATACTCGACATGCATTACTTTGCATATATTCTTCAGTCATAACCAACATCTCTTTTAATTCTTGCAACTCTTTCTCAAGCACTTCATTCTTCTGCACCTCGCGGCAAAGGGCCTGCACAACTAACCACCCAGTAGTGGCAGCAGCTTTCCGCTTCTTCTTAGAATATACGCTCAAATCTAAACTCAAAACCTGCGTACCAAGTTCACTGCCAAGGTCTGGATAGATTGAAGCAGCATATTTATTCAATTCCTCTGCAATGGGTTTTCAGTACCCAGAAAAGACCCATGTTGGAATCACCCCATACTTAGAAGCTGATTCCTTCCCTCCCGCTCTCTTGCTTCCTTTAAACAGGGGAACACAAATGCAAAAACAACAATCACAATCTTTATATATTGTCCTGGCTCAAAGGACTGTGCAAAGGGCTTATTCACTAAACTGCTGCTTCTAGCAGCAATTCAATGAATAATACTCATACACCCTCTATAACACAATATTTCATTCAAATATTTTATATTTAGTGACCATGCAGTATCCTGCCAAACTACGCCAGTTGTATGTGGGAACAACAAAATGTATAATGAAGGTATACTGGACAGCCACTGAAATATCTAGTCAATATTTAAAATGAACAGACACGCCAAGAGCAGTTTTGATAAAAAGCATAAAACAAAACTTTACTGGACATCAAAATACATAAAGCTTCTTACACTTAAAAGTTACCATAAACATTACACAAAATACCACAACTTAACCACTTCTGGACCGGAAAATTTTGACCCTTAATGACCAGACCATTTTTTGCGATTCGACACTGCGTTACTTTAACTGACAATTGCGCAGTCGTGTGGCGCTGTACCCAAAAAAAATGTTGTCCTTTTTTTGACACAAATAGAGCTTTCTTTAAGTGGTATTTGATCACCCCTGCATTTTTTTTTTTTTTTTTTGCCCTATAAACAAAAAAAGTGCGACAATTCTGAAAAAAAAAAAAACAGTATTTTTCACTTTCTGCTATATAACATTCCCCAAAAAATTTTTTATATTACATTTTTTCATAATGTTAGGCCAATTTGTGTTCTGCTACATATTTTTGGTAAAAAAAATCCCAAAAGGTGTATTTTGATTGGTTTGGGCAAAAGTTATCGCTTCTACAAACTAGGGGAAAGATTTATGTAATTTTTATCTTTTACTAGTAATGGCAGTGATTAGCGGGACTGCGACATAACGGCTGAGAGATCGGACACCTAACTGACATTGTTGACACTTTTGGGGGGACCAGTGACATTACTACAGTAATTAGTGCTAAAAATATGCACTGTTACAGGTCTAATGACACTGGCATGGGAAGGGGTTTACACCAGGGGCGATCAAAGGGTTAAATGTATGCCTAGGGGGTGTTTTCTAACTATGGGGGGGAATGGGCTTATGGAATCAACACAGGGACCGGTGTTCCTAAATGTGTTGACAGAACGGGGAGCCACGGGGAGCGATCGCGGGTGCCCGGTGGCAATTGTGGCCGCCGGCCCCGCAGATCAGCTTCCCTGCTGGGAACTTCCCGAAAGTTCGGCCCGGATTTCAGAACCCCATTGAAATCAATGGGACCCGAACTTCAGTAATCAAAAAACACCATTTTGAAGCCCTAAAACCCAATAAATGCCCCTAAAAAGTGGCTAGGGTTCTGGGTCATGCCCCAGGGACTATTAATCACACAAAAATAAGTTCTTAAAAATTGTCATTTTTGATAGAGAGCCAATTATTGAAAAAATTATTGAAAAAAAAAATGAGATTTCTTTGGATTTAGTGTCGGGGGGTCTAAAAAGTGTACCTGTGAAGTTTCAGCTCTGTAGCATGTCCAGAACCAGAAAAAAAAAGTTTGTTTGTATTAGAATTAATATAGAACAGGGATATGGCTCCGCTATTTTCACACCTTGCCGGTTTTGTAGCAAGCGTTTTTTTGGGCATTTTTTGGGCGTCTTTGGAGGCAGGCATAACATCTGTACTTCTGTGTAGGGGTATATATACACAGACACACGTATGTATATATATACACATACACATATATAGGTGTGAAAGTAGCAGAAACCTATGCTTGCGCTAATGAAATAATTAACACCCATATGGCTTCTCTGCTATAACACCTATATGTGTGTATGTGTATAAATACATATAAGTGTGTGTGTATATATATATACCCCTATACAGAATTTCAGATGTTTTGCCTGCCTCCAAAGACCCCCAATAAGATGCCCAAAAAAACGCCCATATGGCTACTTTCACACCTATATATGTGTATGTGTATATATACATACATGTGTGTGTGTATATATACCCCTACACAGAAGTTCAGATGTCATGCCTGACTCCAAACATGTCCTCAAAAAAGCCCTATAAACGCATGCAGCAAAAAGCAGGGTGACAGGGGCGAAGCCACTATCCGGTTCTATAAGTGTCCTAAGAGAAACGATCTTTTCTCTATAGCGGTCACCCTGACGTGGAAGGGTTTTGTCACCCTGCCATAGCAGTCAAAGTCAGTTAACCCTACACTACACTACGGTCCCCTTACACTTAACACTTTCCCTACAGAAACTAGATTATTAAATCTAACTATAGTGGAAAATAGTACCCTAACTACACTATATATCCCTTTCCTCACACTAATAATTGCTAAATGACACTTTGAAGCAGAAGTAACAGAACTGCTTCCACTCTCTTCCACAGCTCTGTATTAAAATGGTAGAGATTTGGCGGGGGCTAACTTATATACTGGGGGGCGTATTCACTAATGATTGGCCTCTGGACCCCCTAGTCACTCCAATCACATTCCTAGCATTCTCCTGCCTCCTCAATTGGCTTTTACTGATGGTTCTGGTCCAATCACGGGCTTTTAAAGCCCACTTCCTGTCCCATTGCATTTTGGTCGGTTCTGGTTGCCGAATTCCGAACTTTTTCAGCAAAAAGTTCGGAATTCGGCCGAACCTCGAACAGTCAATGTTTGGGTCGAACCGATGGTCGACCCGAACCGTTCGATCATCCCTAATCACCAGGACTGTATCAAAGCCTATGTATTAATTTTTCAGGTTTCCTCCCACTGTCCAACATGCCTTCCTATTGGACCAGTGTGAAACACTCTCTAGACACAATGAATCACATACTGAGCACAATGAGCAGACCTCATTAACTGATCCTGCTCGCTGGTAAGTAAAGAGCAATATAGATTTGCCTGCAGCCCCTCTAATAAGTAGACAGAGCCAAAAACTATACTCACTAGCACCTACCTAGGAGGGTGCTACATCTACATTCAGAAAGCACACTGGCTGCTAAGCATCCCAGTAGCTTGACTGCACACTGGCCGTGCTATGGTCAGTGGTCTGTTCTTCTAACCCAGTAAGGGGGTCACCTTTTCTGAGGGTGTCATTATTTGCCCTTGACCCCATGTGATCTTCCACCATATGGTTCAGCCCCTGCTTATAGTCAGGACAGAATTGGATTTCTTCTTTCAAACTATTGCCGATTCTGATCCAGGTATTATATGGGAGACCCACAAAGCAGTAATGCATGGAATTTTGATTAAGCATGGATCTAGGATTAAAAAACAACGGATAGTGCAGTTAGATTCTTTACTACAATCCCTACACAGATTAGAAGCTCAATATAAACCTGCAACTTCATCTTCAACGGAGCTGGATCTTATGACAGTACGAAAAGATATTAATGAGCTTCTATTGTTTAAGGCTAAGGCAGCAATGCAGGTTTGTCATGGGGTCTCCTATGAATCAGGACATAAATGTGGTAAATTATTGGCCAGATCCCTTAGAGAACAAACCTTGGCTACATATATACCACAAGTAGTTGCAAGTAATGGTCAGAAAGTTACACTTCCCAAACATATAGCCCATTAATTCGTACTATGCTTCTTTGTATAATTTCCAATCCCTCACAATTTCAAATGGAAGAATATTTACTTTCTTCCCAGATGCTGCGTTTGGCTGAAGGTGAGAGTAATATCTTGGATTCTGTGATTACATTAGAGGAATTGACGGAAGCCATAGTTAACACTAAGTTAGGGAAAGCTCCAGGACCCGATGGGTTTACTATCCAATATTAAAAATAGCTTATCCCACATTCGGGAAAATTTATGGTGGATATGTTCAATGCATGGGGAACCGGAAATAGAATTCCAAAGGAGACCCTGCAAGCCCATATATCGATTATTCCAAAGGAAGATAAGGACCCTACATCCTGGGTCCTTGAATATCGACTTTAAACTTTTTACAAAAATATTGGTAACTAGATTTCAAAGACATCTGATGCAATTGATTAATTTAGATCAGGTTGGTTTCCTTCCTATGTGGGAGGCCCAAGATAATACTATTAAGGTATTAAACCTTTTATATGTAGCACATCGGAATCATATTCCATGTATTCTAATCGGTACTGATGCCAAAAAGGCTTTGATGGGATTACCGTATATACCCGAGTATAAGCCGAGTTTTTCAGCATGTTTTTTCATGCTGGAAAAAGCCCCCCTCGGCTTATACTCGAGTCACTGGCTCACTTACTTTTTAAAAATGGCGCCGCCCGGCGCCGACATGTCACTGCGCATGCGCCGCATGCCCAGGAATAGCCGAACGTGTACCAGCTTTCCCGAGGATCGGCGCCGCATGCGCAGTGACGTGTTGGCGCCGGGCAGCGCCATTTTTAAATCGAAGGCGCCTCACCAACAGGTAAGTGAGACTCCTCCGCAGCCCCTGCATTTCCTCATGCAGTTCTGTGGGCATGGTACAGGACATTCTACTGTACCATGCCCGCAGCAATGCATCTCCTGTGCCATGCCTGTACCTACTGTGCAATGCCTGTACCTACTGTGCCATGCCTATACCTACTGTGCCATGCCTGTACCTACTGTGCCATGCCTATACCTACTGTGCCATGCCTGTACCTACTGTGCAATGCCTGTACCTACTGTGCCATGCCTGTGCCTACTGTGCCATGCCTATACCATCACCTGTGCCATGCCTATACCATCTCCTGTACCATGACCTGTGCCATGCCTATACTATCACCTGTGCCATGCCTGTACCATCACCTGTGCCATGCCTATACCATCACCTGTGTCATTCCTGTACCATCTCCTGTGCCATGACCTGTGCCATGCCTATACCATGATCTGTGCCATGCCTGTACCATGACTTGCGCCATGCCTGTACCATGACCTGTGCCATCTCCTGTACCATGCCTGAACCATCTCCTGCACCATGCCCGCAGCCCCTGTTTTGTGTCTCGTGGTGGTCCAGTTGGGTCCAGTAGCTGCTGCATTTCCCACCCTACGCTTATACTCGAGTCAATACGTTTTCCCACTTTTTTTGTGGTAAAATTAGGGGCCACGGCTTATTTTTGGGTCGGCTTATACTTGAGTATATATGGTATATGTTTGCAGTGCTTCGATATGTAGGTATAGGTGACACTATGCTGAATTGGATATCGCAGATTTATTTAACACCTACGGCCAGAGTAAGGGCGAATGGTGTCATGTCTTATTGTTTTACAATCAGGAACGGGACTAGACTGGCGTGTCCCCTTTCACCCTCACTCTTTGTTTTATCATTGGAACCCTTTCTGTGTAGAGTACGGTTAAATCCGGATATTACAGGTATTAAAGTGGGTCAGATTCAGCATAAAATATCTGCATATGCAGATGATATGCTGTTTTCCCTCACGAATCCTATTATTTCATTCCGGAATCTCCTTCATGAATTGAGAAAAATGGTGCTTTGTCCAATTTGAAAATGTATTTAATCAAATCTGAGGCTATGGGGGTGGGTGTATCGCACTCTCTCCTGCAACAACTACAATTGAATTTCAAGTTAAAATGGACAAGCTCCGCTTTGAAATATCTTGGAACCCTTATTCCAGAAAAATTTTCTCAATTATTTGCATGCAATTTCCCTCCCCTTTTAAAATCAGTATGGAAACTTTTACAGAAATGGAGTAGTGGTTTCCATTCGTGGTTCGGTAGATGTAACATTATTAAAATGTGTATTCTTCCAAAGTTTTTATATAATTTATAATATATAATTTATAACATATAATTTTTTTAAACCCTCCCAATATTCATCCCACTTTGTTACTTTAAACAGATTGATACTTTGTTAATGAACTTTATTTGGGCTCTCAAATGCCCCAGACTTAGTAAAAAACGTATTTCGCTCCCAAAATGTAAAGAGGGACTGGCAGTGCTGGATCTAAGGAGATATTATCAGGCTATTCAATTAGGGAGACTTATTGATTGGTGCCGTCATATGGAAGCTTTGGCCCAGTATAGAACAAGCACAATGTGAGGTTCCTCTTAGAAGATCTCCCTGGTGTTATCAATCATTACCAGATTCTATGCATCTCCATCCTCTTATTGGTCACACGATTAAGACATGTTCGAAGCTTTTTAAGCAGTTTATGTTAGTACGGAGGTGTTTACCTTTGTTCCCTGTACTGGGAAACCCACAATTCATCCTGGGATGCCAAGATAAGGTGTTTAAAACCCTGATGGAATCAGGTTGTTTTCAAGTGTCCCACTTTCTGATGCCATCGGCTTGGCCCATATTGGGAGACCTGATGGATTCTTCAGGCCTTTTTCGACTGGATTATTGGAGGGCACTTTAGCTTCGCCATTTCTTGAAATCTTTACCAATCCCTAGTCAGGGTGATCTGACACCTTTTGAAGAACTGTGCTCATAGAAGGGTGTCTTGGCTCATACAGTATCCAGACTTTATTCAATGTTGATTATGCCTGGTGAACGATACCAACCTCCTTTTATAGCTGAATGGGAAAGGGAACTGAATTGTACCTTTTCTACAGAGTGGAAAAATCAAATAATTCAGTCCACATTCTCAACACCTATCTGTACAAAGATACAAGAGATTTATTATAAAATGCTAACAAGACAGTATCAAATGCCAGTGAAACTGAACAAATTTTCATTAGCAATCACCGATCTATGTTCGAGGTGCGGGTTAGGAAGAGGGTCTCTCTTACATTTTTTTTAAGTGTGTCCTAAACTGAAACAATTCTGGGAACAGATTTGTGATATAACTCAGAGGTTTATGGACCATCAGCTCCCCAATGACCCTGCGTTCCTCCTTTTGCATGCCTCTAGCATCCCAGGGCAACAATATAGAAATTATGCTTTTCCCCATCTGTTGAATGCTGCCAAAATGTGTATCCCTCTTAAATGGAAAAGTCCATCTGCCCCAAGTGTGGACATGTGGATTAAGAAAGTGGAAGAGATTAACAAGCTGGAAAATTTAGTTTTTTTTTTTTTTTTTTTTTCCATTAGAATTTTTATTAAATTTTAAAGGAATACAAGCAAAACATAACATATGTCAGTACATAAGTCAAGACAACAACAACAATTACAGCAGATACAGCAAAGTCATTTGTAACCGAAACAATGCCAGTAATAGGAGTCACAGGTTTGTTAACTGTGGGTGCTATATGTTAACAACACCGTGAGCACCTTACCTCCATTCTAGAGTGTAAATACTATAGGCAGGATCTCTATAACTCATGAGGGGAAGAGGGTGTTGGGTTGGGGGTAGAGAAGGAGACATGGAGAGAAAAGTGGGAGAGCGGAGTGAGAGTAGAGGGCAGAAGCGTGGGAGAGGAGAGGGGAGAGGAGAGAAGAAACGGTATAGAGGGGGGGGGGGAAGGGGAGGGAGGAGGAGGGGGAAGAGGGGAGAGGGGGGGGATGAAGAAGATGTATAGAGAGAGAGAGGGGGGAGGGGGAGAAAGGGGAAGAGAGGGGGGGAGGAGGAAGGGGAGAGGCGAGGGAGGAGATGGGGAAGAGAAGAGAGAGAGAAGAAGAGGGGGGGGAGGGGGGGGGAAAGAGAACAGAAGGAAGGGGGGGAGGGGGAAGGGGAGAAGAAGAGTATAAGCGGTAGGGAGGAAGGAGGTGCAGGGATAAGGGGAAGGTGGGAGAAGAGGGAAAGGAAGAGTAGAGTAGGAAAGGGAGAGGAGGGTAGGAGAGAAAGAGATGTTTAAGCCGGAAGGAAGAGATAGCTGGAGCAAGGTGGAGAGAGGGCTTCCGTTGCTCAGACGTGATCATTCATGAGACTCCCATACCTTCAGGTGACTCATGTACAATAACAACAGGGGGTAAAGTAACAACATGGGATGGAAAATTTAGTTTTAACTGCTCGACATCAATTTGATAAATATATCTTGAAATGGCGCCAATGGAATACTTTTGTCTACTCGGAAGAATGTGGGTCTCTGAGTATAGATTAAGATTTTGAAAATGACAGAAATTGTCGATTTTGGATCAGGGGACCTAGTTGGGTCCAACTTCCTACCCCCTCCCTTCTTTTCTTTTTCTTTCCTCTCTCCCTTTCTTCCCTCCCCCCTTTTCTCCCCCTTTATTTTAGTTTTTTTGGTAAATTAAAGTAAATAAAAAGAAAATGTATGATTAAGGAGTATTTTGTCTATATAATAAGCAATTTTGTATATGAGAGGTAGACTTTACATTTTTGTAAAATGGAAAATTGACCTAGATAGGTTGTTTATTTGTCAAAATGTCTTATTGGTCGACCTTTTGGATTGTAATTGTTATAAAACTTGCAAATTGTACATTTAATAATAATAAACATTTTTTAAAAAAAAAACTTAAAAAATTGTAAAAACAAATGGTTTCTTAATGCTTTTCTTAAATCTTTTATAGGCTTTATAGACACATGATCAGAAAATCGTACGAAAAAACGGAAAATTGATATCAAATACTTACCGTAATTTTCCTTTCCTGATGGACTCCATGGCAGCATACGTTTGGGTAGGCCCCGCCTCCTCTCCTACCTCATAGGACCCCACTCCCATAAATCTTTGCTCCCTTTCAGCATCAGTGTTCTGTAACTAGCCTACTTAGGAATTGGGAGGGGACTCCTGCTGCCATGGAGTCCATCAGGAAAGGAAAATTACGGTAAGTATTTGATATCAATTTTCCGTTTTCCTGACAGACTCCATGGCAGCATACGTTTGGGAAATAACTCGCTATACACTCCCGGGTGGGAAGATGCTGAACAAAGAAAACTTTAATTGGCACTGTCAACTGACAAGACTTGAATGCCAAAATTAACGGAAGATAAAGCAGCAGGTTCAAAACAATAATGGGAAAGAAAGGTATTAACAGATGACCAGGATGCTGCTTTGCAGATCACGTCAGGGGCGACGTGCTTGGAAGCTGCCCAAGACGTAGCGACGCTTCTTGTAGAGTGAGCTGTGATCGCCTCTGGAGGAGCCAAGCCCTTCGCTCTATACGCCCATTGGATAGCCTGAACAATCCACGCAGCCACTGCTCTGGAAGATGCACGCATTCCTTTCTTATTGCCATGGAGCAGAACGAAAAGGAAATCCAATTGGCGGAAGGAGGATGTGGCCTCCAAATATTGACTTAGAGTGTTGCCCACGTCTAGAGGATGGACTGAAGAATTCTCATCAGTTCTGAAGGTGGGAAGAACTATCTCAGCATTTTCGTGGAAGACAGAGGTCACTTTTGGATTTGACCCCAGCATAGGGATAAGGACCACCCTGTCTTGAAAAAAGGTCAGAAAAGGCTCTTTGTGACCCAAATTGTGTATCTCAGAGACCCTCTTAGCGGAGGTAATGGCCACCAAAAATGCTGTCTTCAACGTAAGATCCTTGATAGACATGGAAGCAACATCCTTTGAGGAAAAAAAGTCCAAGACTAATGGAAGATCCCATTTTGGAAATCTCGGCCTTCTCTGAGGCCTAAGCCTGACTGCCCCCCTAAAAAATTGCTGAATCAGATGATGACTTGCCCACTGAATTCCGGTGAAGGCTGAAATGGCGAATACTTGCACCCGGAGGAAACTAACCGAGAGGGACAGATCCAGACCCGATTGCAAGAAACTTAGAATCTGCTGAACAGTAGGTGTACCTACTGGACCTGACCTCTGGGCCTGATGACTCATGAACCTGGCCCATATCCTTTCATATACCCTGTTGGTGCTAGGTCTTCTTGAACTCATGAGAGTCGGGATCACCTCTTCTGGACATCCGAGAGCTTCCAACCTCCCCCTCTCAAGAACCAAGCCCTGAGGTGCAGCCGTGCAGGGCATGGGTGAAGAGTAGGACCCTGAGATAGAAGGTCTGACCTGAGAGGTAGAGGGATTGGATCCCTGAAGCTGAGAAGGGACAGCAGGGGAAACCATGGCCTGTTGGGCCAGAAGGGGATTACGGCCACAATCTCTACTTCCTCCATCTTCAATCTCCGCAGGAATTGGAGCACTATTGGTACTGGTGGAAAAGCATAAGCAGACTGGAAGTTCCACCTGTCCGTGAGGGCATCCACTTCGAAAGCTCGAGGATCTCTGAATCTCGTGTAGTACTTCCGAAGCTTCTTGTTGCGTGGACTCGCAAACAGATCCACTTCCCGCGAAATCCCCAGGGACAGCACCCAGTTGAACACCTCCTGATGGAGGGACCACTCGTTGTTGTCTAGTTGGAAACGGGATAGGAAGTCTGCCTCCACATTCAACACTCCCGGAACAAAGACCGCTGAAAGATTGGCCAGATGGTGCTGAGCCCATGTCATGATCGGCTCTGTTTCTTGGAGGAGAGACATACTGCGTGTTCCTCCCTGCCTCTTGACATAAGCCACTGCCGTGGTGTTGTCCATCCTTAGCAGCACTGAGGCCCCCTGTGTTAGATGGTGAAAAGCCTGAAGGGCTTTGAGGGCAGCTCGTAGTTCTAGAATGTTGGACACCACTCCGTGACCTGGAAAGTTCCATCTGCCTTGTGCCACTTCGGACAGACAGTGGGCTCCCCAACCGGTACTGCTGGCATTGGAAGTGATCGTAATCCAGGAAATTGGAGCGATTGAGTGGCTGTTGGTCAGATTTGTACGGCGTAACCACCAGGGAAGGCATCCCTTCATGAATGGGGTCAGGTGAATAACCTGTGACAAATTCTCCGTCGACCACTGTTGGAGAAACCCCTTCTGGAAGGGTCTCAGCTTCCACATAGCCCACTTCACCATGGGCGAGGTGGCTACGAGCGTCCCTACTACCTTTAGACACTGACGAGCAGTGAGACGAGAGGCAGCGAGAGCGTGAGACACCCTGCTCTGGACTACAGGAATTTTCTCTTCTGGCAGGGAAATGGTGCACTTCACCGTGTTGAACAGTGCCCCAAGAAACACCAGCGACTGCGTAGGCACCAGATGGCTCTTTTCTAGATTCAGAATCCAACCGAATTCCTGAAGCGTAGATGTCACTTGTTCCAGATGTAAGAGTAACTGACGCCTGTCGTGGGACAGAAGGAGGAGATCGTCCAGATAATGATGCAATCTGATGCCTCTGGTCCTGATGAGAGCCACAACTGCAGGCAAGGTCTTCGAGAACGTGCGAGGCGAATTTGAGAGCCCGAAGGGAAGACACGTAAATTGCATGTGAGCATGACCTACAGCAAACCGGAGGAACTGATGGTACTCTTTTGCCACGGGAACGTGGAAATACGCATCTTTTAGGTCGATCGATGCCAACCAATCTCCTGGGAGAATCGAATGTTGTATGGTGACTAGGGACTCCATTTTGAACCTTTCTTGATGGATAGACCTGTTGAGATATGTGAGGTCTATTACCGGATGCCAGGTGCCGTTCTTCTTCTGGACAAGAAACAGAGGTGAATAGACTCCCAAACCTCGTTCTGCCTCGGGAACTGGCACAACAGCTCGCTGAACCAGTAAGGAGTCCACGTAGGCGAGAAGAATCTTCTTCTTTTCTGCCGAAGGAGGAAGTGAGGTTGCAACAAACCTGGGTTTGGGAACGTTGTCGAACGCCCACGAATGTCACTGGGACACGATGTTTAACACCCAGGGATCCTGGATCGAGGCCGCCCAAACCTCCCGAATTTGGAGCAACCTGGCCCCTACCGGGAAGGCCTGGACGGGCCCAACCTCAAAAGGATTTGGTGGCCTCCCGGTTACCAGACGAAGAGCCTTTCTGGAAGGTGGATTGCCTTGACTTCCACCCTTTTCCGTAGGATTTGCCTGGTCTGTAGCTGCGTGCTTCCCTGGCACGATTGGTAGTTTGTCTTCTCGGAAAAGAGCGCTTCTGAGCGCCTGGACGTTTATCCTGAGGGAGGAACCCAGATTTTCCACCCGTGGCCCGAGTTATGGCTGCATCCAATTTGTTCCCAAAGAGGGAAGAACCCTCAAAGGGGATTCGGCATCATGCCTGTTTGGAAGCAGCATCAGCAACCCAAGGCCTAAGCCAAAGGGCGCGTTTAGCCGTAACCGAAGCCAGCATAACTCGAGCCAGAAGGCGAATGGTGTCTAGAGACGCCTCCCCCAGAAAACCCGCAGCCATCTTCAGCTCATGGATTGGGGAGCTCTGGAGCACTTCTTCCGAAACTCCTCCAAGCGTGCCCTCGAGGGCATTAATCCAGACTTCCATGGCCTTTGAAATTGTAGCCAAAGCCAAAGCTGACTTACAGGCCATGCCGGCCGAAAGATATGCTCGTTTAAGGTCAGCGTCGATCCTCCTATCCAACGGATCCCTAAAAGAGGCTGTATCCTCCATTGGAAGGGTGACATGCTTGACCAAACGCATCACAGCTGCATCCACACTTGGGGAAGATTCCAGGTACTTCACCTTTTCTTGTTTAAATGGATACAACTTCGCCATTTTTGTGGTCAGAGAATTCTTCCTTTCCAATTTGCTCCACTCTTCTGTAATTATATCTCCCAACTCCCCTAAAAATGGAAAGTCCAAGCGCTCTTTGCATAGTTGCTTGAAATATTTTCGTTGTTTTGGGGAGGAGACAGCCGGATCCTCCCATTCAAGGGCTTCTCTCACCGCCTTCACTAGAGGGGAGACAAGGCTGAACTCAAATCCTGAACCGGAGTCATCTGAATCAGATTCGGACTCTGACGGAAGGATAGAAGGATGGCTGGGTTGAGAGGACTCAAAAGGATCCTGAACCAGAAGATCTCTTTCCGGAGAGCGGGATGGCCCTGCAGAAGTACTTGGCTTTTGTAACTCAGCTAAAGAGTCTTTGAGGACTCTGCGCACCACCTCCTCAATATGATGATCCGACTTCTCCCTTTCACCCGTGGCTTGGGTATAACAGGGTTTACACAGAGAGGAGCCGTCAGTTACTATGGTACCACAACCCCAGCATTTCTTCCCATGCGGGTGTTCTGAACGGCCATGATGTGTGGAACCAGAAGATTTGCCATCACGTCCCCTATTATGGGGGGAGCTGCGCCTGGACCTAGACGAGGAGTGCCGGTGATGCGACTTTGAATGTCTGTCTTCGCTGCGTGCGCTAGGCTGGTGGTCAGACCTGGAAGAGCTGGAGACAGACACATGTAGCGACATATAAGAGAGAGACACACAAAGCTCCCCCCCCCCTAAATGCCCAGCACATACCTGGTATGAGCGGGCTGGCCACTAGGGGGCGGAGATGTGTCCATAATCGATATAACAGAGGGGCGAAGAAACTCTTACAGCTGAGAAGAAGGATACATAAATAGCTTAATCCTTAACCCCAAGTCAAAATATTGCCAAACAAGCCCTTCAAAAGATAGTAATCTTACCTTAAAACCGCCAGTCAGAGTCTGGGGGAGGCTGTATAACGTGCCGACCTTCCCACCAGCTCTGACAAATTAAGGAATTTAAATACGCCGCCTCGCGGCGGGACCGGGAGCCACCGGACAGATGCAAAATGGACACAATAAGGTGGGATAAAGCATGGAAACAAACCTCAAAACAGTGAGTAAGAACAGCCTAATAAAAGGTTAGCACACAAACACACACAGGAAAAAAATAAGAATAAAAAGAAAGTCCCATCACAGGGCTTACCACCCTGCCCAAGCAGAGAAGGGTCCCAGAGGCACATCACCGGACTGTCTCTTCGGGCAAAATTAGGCCACCCGCGGCAGCAGGGCTCTCTCGGCCAGACCACAGCGATCCTGCTGAGGGTCTCTTCCATTTCCCCCTCCATACCCTGCTAATAGCCAGGGCTTATCGGAGTCTCCACGACCCAATCTGCTTCAAGGTATAGGACTTGAAATAGTAGGAACATAACACTGTATGTATGAGGAGGACGAAAAAAGAACACTGATGCTGAAAGGGAGCAAAGATTTATGGGAGTGGGGTCCTATGAGGTAGGAGAGGAGGCGGCCTACCCAAACGTATGCTGCCATGGAGTCTGTCAGGAAATACAGCTTTCAAAATAATAGTATGATAATCTGATCGTTTGTACTGATTAAATGAAAATTGTACAAGAAAAAGTTTCATGCTTGTCCCATCGGATAATTTTGCACAACCTGTCCTGATCGTCTCTCATAAACTGTGTACTGTTTTCTTTTAGAAAATACAATATAATACATTACATCACTTCCTGAATTTTTATTCTGCCATACGAGAATTTTCTTAACTTTAATAACCTCTTCATTTTTGATATGTAGACTAACATGCAAAAAAAACGGACGATTATTCATTCGATAATCTCATCGTGTGTACCTAGCTTTAGGCTCAGCTTTTTTGACACTGCCCAGGTGAAGACAGATAATTCCATTCAGCAGTGTTAGAACATACTAGTAAGACCCAAAATAATATCACCCCTTTTCCTTCTCAGAAGGATGAGAGGTATCTCTTCTCACCAGCATCCCTGAAGAAAATAGAAATCCATTGGATGATGTGACCCTTAACCTTCTATTCAAAGCTGAATCATTAGTGTCTAACCCCATTATTATTCTTCTATGATATAACTGGTGCTTAGTCATTCATAGCCTTGCTTTTGTTTTAAAGCCAAGTATTCTAAGTGCATTTCTGAAGTAGAACACCAACAGCCACGCAGAACAAAGATTTCACCATTCCAACCTGGTGACTGTATATATGGCTTGTGGTTTGTACATATGACCTCAGCAGCGGTTCCTATGATTGCATCGCTGAGCATTCCAGGACAATCAGTATGTCTGGGAGGGTATGCAGAACAGCTGTCCTTTTTTTAGCACAAGGTGTTTCCCCAGTTTGATACTTGCTTAACACAAACTAATACTACACAGACTAGACTACACGACTCAAATTCTTAAGTAGTCATAGCAGTTATCGAATAAGCATTTTATGTGCTATAATATCTGGAGAAAGGGCTTGAGAGCTTGACAGCTTGGTCTGTTAACCACTTCAGTCCTAGAGTAGGGTGAGCAGACATCCCCGGTTTTCGGGGACAGTCCCCGGATTGAGGACACTGTCCCTTGACCAAGTCCGTCCCTGGTTTTGTCCCCAGATTGGATATGAACAGGGGCTCAGGCAATTTCAAAGACAGTCAGTGCAGAATTAAAAAATAAAAATTCTGAACTACAAGGTGCTGCACTGCACCTACTAGCTTAGGGGGTGTGTTTTTTCCATTATCTGTGCCCCTTTCTGATGATCATGTGCTGGCCGAAGCATAGGGACCATTTCTTCCATTTCGGGCGCATGACCATCCCGCTCGCATGTTCTTCTACCTTGCCTCAAGTCCTGGCCAGCCGCCTGCCTGCTTATCTCCTTACCTTCCCCAGCGGAGTGATCTTCCTCCACTCCCCACCCAGGAGTAGCCAGGGACAGGAGAGTGAGGCTTGAGAGGCTGCGAGGCGGGCGGCGGCAGCGACAGACAGAGAGAGGCAGCTGTTGTTCAGCAGCAGGAACAGAGGGGAAGCGGCCAGTGCCTTCAAGGCTTCAACATCCGTGTGCTTTGGGGGTGTCTGTGAATGGACTACATTGCACTGTGTCTGTCTCTCTGGCATCATGGATGTTATCATAACTCACAGGCAGGGGACACTGTATCATGGCTCTGGCTGGCATTGCTGATTTTGTTAACTTATTGGTCATAATGTCATGTGACACACTGTGACAGAGTCAGCCAGACCCATGATAGAGCGCCCCCTGCCTGTGAGTTATCATAACGCTGATGATCTTAACCAGTTGCTGACCGCCCCATAGCAGATTTACTGCCACAGGGCGGTCACGCTGCGCAGTATAATTTGTATACAGTGTCTCACAAAAGTGAGTACACCCCTGACTCATTAGTGTTACAAGGTCTCAGGTGTGAATGGGGAGCAGGTGTGTTAAATTTGGTGTTATCGCTCTCACTCTCTGATGCTGGTCACTGGAAGTTCAACACGGCACCTCATGGCAAAAAACTCTCTGAGGATCTGAAAAAAAGAATTGTTGCTCTACATCAAGATGGCCTAGGCTATAAGAAAATTGCCAAGACCCTGAAACTGAGCTGCACCACGGTGGCCAAGAACATACAGTGGTTTAACAGGACAGGTTCCAATCAGAACAGGCCTCGCCATGGTCGACCAAAGGAGTTGACTGCACGTGCTCAGCGTCATATCCAGATCTCCTCTTTAGGAAATAGATGCATGAGTGCTGCCAGCATTGCTGCAGAGGTTTAAGAGGTGGGGGGTCAGCCTGTCGGTGCACAAACCCTATGCCACATACTGCATCAAATTGGTCTGCATGGCTGTCGCCTCAGAAGGAATCATCTTCCATAGATGATGCACAAGAAAGCCACAAAATAGTTTGCTGAAGACAAGCAGACTAAGGACATGGATTACTGGAACCATGTCCTGTGGTCTAAGGAGACAAAGATAAACGTACTTGATTCAGATGGTGTCAAGCGTGTGTGGTGGCAACCGAAAATCCGCCGGGGCGGTTAGCCAACGTTAGCAGCAAACTTTCTCAAATGTTCGTGAACCGCAAGTTCACGGCGGGCCCCATTGACTTTAATGGGAGGCGAACTTTAGGTCATATTTGGAGCCACAAAATACTTACTAGCTGTGCACAAATAGTCCCACAACATGGATACTGTCATAACAGAAGTATTGATATTGGAAAAGTTGCCCTAAAATTATTATTTTGTTTTTACAGCGCTGTGGTAGTTCATTGAGTCTTCCTGTCAGCAAATATCAGCTTACCCGTACAGGATGTAGGAACAAGCAGATACACTGACAGTGCGCAGGAGACCTGCATGGCGTTAGCGATCTGCTGATCGCTGGTGCAATGCTTTACAGGCTCCTACTACAAAAAAAATAAAATAAATGCGCATTTTTTTAACTACAAAAAGATGTGCATTTATCATTTTTTTTTTGTAGAAAGGTGGACTTATCCTTTAAGATTTTCTGTTAAGGCAGCCTATTGAATCCGAATGGGCTCACATTGCACCTTTATGAACAAAAAAATACATATCCCCCATTTTTTTTCAACTTCACCACAAAGCACAATTGCACCACAAAGCGCAAATAGTTTGCACATGGATTGTGGTGCACTGGGTGGATGTGTTAGAGGCAAATGGAAAAATATTTTATTGCAATACACTGCACTTAGTTCAGCCATACCATAAATTGCTTGAATGAGTCTAGATCTTAAATCAAAACCTAAATACTTAAATATGTATATCTTCCCAAAATTCCGCTTTAAAGAAAAATATTGTCCCTTTTATATGTTAAAGTGATTGTAAAGTTTTTTTTTTTCTATTAAAATAACAAACATAATATAGTTACCTCCTCTGTAAATTGGTTTTGCACAGGGCAGCCTGGATCCTCCTCTTCTCAGGTCCCTGGCTGGAGCTCCTGACCAAACCATCTTGTTAAGCGCGCCCACAGCAAGCAGCTAAGATAGCAACTGAGCTGAGCTGCAGCTCTGTGTATCCATACAGACACAGAGCTGCCATTCTGCCCCTCCCTTCTCTCTCCTGATTGGCTAACTGAGTTTGATTGACAGCAGTGGGAGCCAATGGCACCACCGCTGTGTCTTAGCCAATCAGGGGAGAGAGTCCTGGATGGCTAAGCCATTCATAGACATGGCTGGATAGAGATGGGGCTCAGGTAAGTTTTAGGGGGGGCTCAGAGGAGCTGCTGCACACAGGCTTTTAATCCTAATGTATAGAATGCATTAAGATAAAAAACCTTCTGACTTTACAACTCCTTTAGGCCTCTTTCACATGGCCGTTCAGTTTTTTTTTTTTTTTCCGTTCCGATGCTTTTTTTTTTTTTTCACGGAGCGGATGACACTTGTGGGGGGGAGGGAGCTGCATCCTGAAGGGCTTTAGCCTTTAGAACCTGATCTCTTCACTCTATACATTATGTTATTTTGTATCATACTTATCCTGACCCTTGCATTCTATACATTATGTTGTACAGTGCCTTGAAAAAGTATTTATACCCCTTGAAATTTTCCACATTTTGTCATGTTACAACCAAAAACAGAAATGTATTTTATTGGGATTTTATGTGACAGACCAACACAAAAGTGGCCCATAATTGTGAAGTGGAATGAAAATAAAATGTTTTACAAATAAATAATTGAAAAGTGTGGCATGCTTTTGCATTCAGCCCCCTTTACTCTGATACCCCTAACGAAGATCTTGTAGAACCACTTGCTTATAGAGGTCACCTAATTAGTAAATAGAGTCCACCTGTGTGTAATTTAATCTCAGTAGAAATACAGCTGTTTTGTGAAGCCCTCAGAGGTTTGTTAGAGAACCTTAGTGAACAAACAGGCCAAGGAAAACACCAGACAGGTCAGGGATAAAGTTGAGGCAAAGTTTAAAGCAGGGTTAGGCTATAAAAAAAATATCCCAAGCTTGCAACATCTCAAGAAGCACTATTCAATCCATAATCCGAAAACGGAAAGAGTATGGCACAACTGCAAACCTACCAAGACATGATGGTCCACCTAAACTGACAGGCCAGGCCAGGCAAGGAGAGCATTAATCAGAGAAGAGGCCAAGAGGCCCATGGTTACTCTGGAGAAGCTGCAGAGATGCACAGCTCAGGTGGGAGAATCTGTCCCCAGGACAACTATTAGTTGTGCACTCCACAAATCTGGCCTTTATAGAGGAGTGGCAAGAAGAAAGCCATTGTTGAAAGCCATACAAAGTCCTTTTTGCAGTTTGCGGGAAAAGCAATGTGGGGGACACAGCAAACATGTGGAAGAAGGTGCTCTGGTCAGATGAGACCAAAATTGAACTTTTTGGCCTAAAATCAAAATGCTATGTGGGGCGGAAACATAACACTGCACATCACCATAAACAAACCATGCCCACTGTGAAACATGGTGGTGGCAGCATCATATTGTGGGGATGCTTACCTTCAGCAGGGACAGGGAAGATGGTCAGAGTTGATGGGAAGATGGATGGAGCCACATAGAGGGCAATCTTAAAAGAAAACCTTTTAGAGTCTGCAAAATACTTGAGACTGGGGCAGAGGTTCACCTTCCAGCAGGACAATGACCCTAAACATACAGCCAGAGCTACAATGACTGTAATTAGACCTAAATCTAATTGAGAATATGTGGCAAGACTTGAAAATTGCTCTTCACAGACGCTCTCCATCCAATCTGGCACTGACAGAGCTTGAGCTATTTTGCAAAGAACAATGGGCAGAAATGTCACTCTCTAGATGTTTAAAGCTGGTAGAGACATACCCAAAAAAGACTTGCAGTTGTTATTGCAGTGGAAGGTGGTTCTACACAGTATTGACTTGGGGGACTGAATACAAATGCATGCCACACTTTTTATATATTGATTTGTAAAAACATTTGAAAACCATTTATCATTTTCCTTCCACTTCACAATTATGTGCCACCCTGTGTCGGTCTATCACACAAAATTCCAATAAAATACATTTACATTTTTGGTTGTAACATGACAAAATGTGGAAAATTTCAAGGGTTATGAATACTTTTTCAAGGCACTGTATCAGTTTAACCTACAGGTAAGCTTTATTATAAACTTACCTGTGGGTAAAAAGAAAAAAGTAATGTTTACTACCACTTTAATCCTACTTGTCAGTGACTTGTGAAATCGTCATTCATGTGTCGCACCCATTGTGTCCAATGTGTTGTTAGCTTTTTTTACAATCCCATTGTCTTTCTCCATTCAATCAGACAGCGTAAAGATAACTTGGTAGGGAATAAAGCCTAGTACACACAGGAAATTTGTTTCAACCCAGCAGGCTGAATGAAAAAAAAACTGAGGAGCTCAGGAGGAGCTCGCTGTACTAACCATGTGATATTAGTACAGCGATCTCCCCGCTAAGCTATTGTGTTCCGACAGGAGGAATGACATTGGCTGCGAGCAATGATCAGATGCCGATCGGCTGCTGGTTTTCCAGAATGCCTGTTTGACAGAAGCCGGAACAGGCTGCTGTACACACTGGCTGAATGTCGGTCAGTTTCTGTTGATGTTCGGCCCTTGTTTACCAGCCTTAACCACTTGCCGACCGCCGCAAGTAGATATACTGCGGCAGTCAGCCCCTCACAGGCAAAGTGACGTATATAAACGTCACTAGCCTGTGAGGCTCTGGGGAGCGAGCGCACGCCGCCGGAGGCGCGCTCCCGCGCGGTCACGGACCCCCCCCCCCCCCCAGCGCGTGTGACCGGCGGACATCTGCGATCGTCGGTGCAGAGGGAGAAAGTCAGGCGGCTAGTGTAGACAAGCCGCCTGTCATTCTCCCCTGTGTAGAAACAATGATCATACGGTTCTACTATGTAGGACCGTTGATCATTGTTCCTACAGCTCAAGCCACAGCCAATCACAGTTAGAATCACGCCCCTAGGGACACACATAACCCCTCCCTCTCAAATAAAGTTAACCCCTTCACTACCAGTGTATTTTTGCACTTACAGTGCATATGTATAGCACTGATTACTGCAGTAATGTCACTTGTAACCTCAAAAGTGTCAAAAATGTCAGTCAAGGGTCCGATCTGTCCGCCGCAATGTCGCAGTACCGCAAAAAAAAATCACAGATCGCCACCATTATGCGTTAAAAAAAACAACAAAAATTACAAAAATCTTTCCCTTTGTTAGTAAACGCGATAACTTTTGCGCAAACCAATCAAAATACGCTTTTTGCGATTTTTTTTACCAAACATATGTAGCATAAAACAAATTGGCCAAAAATGTTAAAAAATTTTGATTTTTACATTTTTTTGGGGGGGAATTTCATATAAAAATATGTGAAAAATATTGTTATTTTTGCAAAATTGACGCTTTTTTTTGTTTATAGCGCATGATTAAAAAATCGCACAGGTGATCAAATACCACCAAAAGAAAGCTCTGTTTGTGGGAAAAAAAAGGACGTCAAATTAGTTTAGGTACGGCATCGCACGACCGCGCAATTGTCCGTTAAACTCACGCAGTGCCGAATCGCAAAATACCCCCTGGTCAGGAAGGGGGTAAAATCTTCCGGGGCTTAAGTGGTTAAAGAGGAAGTAAAGTCTTAATTTTGTTTGTACCTACGGGTAAGCCTATAATAAGGCTTACCAGTAGGTACTGTGAATATCTCCTAAACTTGCAGAGTTTAGGAGATATTCAGAGTGCATGCAGCCGATGACGTCATCGGCGCATGCGCTCTAAAGGTCCGGCTTACTGTGCTGGACCTTCAGAGCCCGTGCCGTAAACAGTGGCCATTCACACACCAGAGCCCGCGAATCTAGAAGAAACACCGGGGAAGATGTCTGCTGTCTCAGAGGTGCACGGACGCCGCTGTGGGGCTTCGTTCTAAGGTAAGTATTTCATAATGATCTAGTATGTGATGCATACTAGCTTATTTTGCCTTTGCCTTACAGGGGTTTTTTTTTTTTTTTGGGTTTACAACCTCTTTAAGGCTCTCTGTCTGTTTAGAGGAGAATCTTGTTCTGAAATGCGTCAATTAAAGAGGCACTCAGGGCTAGTGGAGAAGTTGGATGTTGTTTTACAATAAAGAGCTCTTGAGATCACTCAACATGGTTGTTTAATACTTGCTTTGTTGTGGTAGGAAAGAAATTAATTTGCATGCATTCTGAAAGGTTTGTATCTAAGCATCTCTATTGCATCATGACTAAAGGCTCAGCTTAAAGTGGACCTGTGCTATGTCCATGCAGGACTGTTCACTTTAATGCATAACTTCCCAGTAGAATATACTTAAATTCCTTTCGCTCCCTCACCACTCTATTCAGCCGCTGAAGTGAAAGAAATTACCAGTGTAAGCTACAAGGTACTAGAGCCATAGCTTACAATGGGCTATTGACTCCGCCTTGTGAAAATTCTGATTGGCTTAATGTCAGGAAGGGAATCACATGGTTTACATGGTTCTCCATTCTTGAAAGTACAGGGTATTTTCCTCTGCTTGTGGCACTGAAAGAAGCTGCAGAAAAATAAACTACAGTTGAGTATGTGCTGCTAGGGATCTGGAAATTAAAGTCAACGGGTGAAGACTGTAGCTGAAGATTTCATTTTGAGACATGGTTTATAAAAATAGAGTGTGGCTCGGGGTAATAAGGTGGATGGATAGAATGGAACATGATCCTTGGGGCACCAACACCTGGAGCAGAGAGAGACCCGATGGGAAGGTATGCAGGAGGCTTTAACCACTTAAGCCCCGGAAGATTTTACCCCCTTCCTGACCAGGGCCTATTTTGCTATTCGGCACTGCGTGATTTTAACGGACAATTGCGCGGTCGTGCGACGCTGTACCTAAACGAATTTGATGTCCTTTTTTCCCACAAACAGAGCTATCTTTTGGTGGTATTTGATCACCTGTACGATTTTTTGATCATGCGCCATAAACAAAAAAAGAGCGTCAATTTTGCAAAAATAACAATATTTTTCACATTTTTTTATATGAAATTACCCCCCCCCCCCCCCAAAAATGTAAAAAATCAAAATGTTTTAACATTTTCGGCCAATTTGTTTTATGCTACATATGTTTGGTAAAAAAAAATCGCAAAAAGCGTATTTTGATTGGTTTGCGCAAAAGTTATTGCGTTTACTAACAAAGGGAAAGATTTTTGTCATTTTTGTTGTTTTTTTTAACGCGTAATGGCGGCGATCTGCGATTTTTTTTGCGGTACTGCGACATTGCGGCGGACACTTGACTGACATTTTTGACACTTTTGAGGTTACCAGTGACATTTCTACAGTAATCAGTGCTATACCTATGCACTGTTACTGTAAAATGACACTGGTAGTGAAGGGGTTAACTTTTTTTGAGAGGGAGGGGTGGTGTGTGTCCCTAGGGGCGTGATTCTAACTGTGATTGGCTGTGGCTTAAGCTGTAGGAACAGTGATCAACGGTCCTACATAGTAGAACCCTATGATCACTATTTCTAAACAGGGGAGAATGACAGGCGGCTTGTTTACATCAGCCGTCTGCCTTTCTCCCTCTCCACCCGACGATCGCGAGTGACCAGCGGACATAGGGTCTGCCGGTCACACGCGCGGGGGAGTCCGTGACCACGTGGGAGCGCGCCTCCGGCAGCGCGCGCTCGCTCCCCAGAGCCTCACAGGCTAGTGACGTACCGGTACGTCACTTTGCCTGTGAGGGGCTGACCGCCGCAGTATATGTACTTGCGGCGGTCAGCAAGTGGTTAAGGCAGGGTTCACACATGTGCAGTGCGAATTGAAGCTTTGTTTTCACAGCTAATGGACAAAGTAGTTGTTCGGAATTTCAGGTCAGTTTTTTATCAGGATCGGGTCAGGGTTGCATCAGGAGCAGGTCAGGATTTTATGCTGTTACATACATAGCTACATAGTAGTTAAGGTTGAATAAAAACAACAGTCCATCCAGTTCAACCTGTGTAGGTGTGTGTGTGTTAGTGACAATATTAATTTCCCATATACCTGAGATAGAGTCCAGAAGCAGGTAGTCTGCCGAAGCCGGGACGTTGTCTGATGTGGGGTAGTCTGCCGATGCGGAATCCAGAGCCAGGAAGGTCATCAGCCAAGCCAAGCCATGCACAGAGAAACCACAGAGACCAGAGGACTGCTAGCAGTGATGCACCTTGGAGCACAAACGCATAGGAAAAGTCTGAAAGCCATCAGGTGATATATAAGTCAGGTGTGCAACATCATCACTGAGCGACGCCCAGGCAGCAGACAAGAGATTATGCAAAAAGAGTTTATAAGAGACAGCAGTCTGTACATGTCCAAGATGGCTGCCAACAGGAAAGCAAGTTAAGACATTGACAATACTGGAGGAGTTGGACTGCCTGTGCAACCTCTATAGGGTCGAGGTATCACCTCATGCTACCAGTAGCGAAACTGACCCTAGCCAAATGCAAAATGAGTATAAAAAAAACAGTCAGAAAAGATGAGTAGGGGAAAAAAGGCCGTTGGCCTCCACCTGTAAAACCATTTTTGATTTGGAGGTTGTCTCATTGTTGCCCATCTTGTGCACCTGTTAATTTCATTAACATCAAAGCAGCTGAAACTGATTAACAACCCTCTGCTACTTAACTGACCAGATCAATTTCTCAGGACTTTATTTGACTTGATGCTTTACTCTAATTAAAAAGTGTTCCTTTAATTTTTTTGAGCAGTGTATATTTCTGATGCATGTTTTTCCTAGGAGGGCTAATGTGTCATATTAGCCCTCTGAACTTAAAATTGAACTGGAAAGTAGGTATGTTTGGTGTACACCTGATCGGTACCGCATTATAAATTAGAGTAACCACTCTCTTATGAAGGCAACTCTATTACAGGAAGATTTATAAAGATTGTAAGAAACTTAAGTCTGTGTAGTTCAGCTGTATGTGTGTGTAGAAAGCATCACAAAAGTATATTATGTAAGCGTCTCTGAGATAGTTAATGAGGTGGCCATTTCCAACACAGCCCCATTAGAAGCCTTTCGAAGACGCTTGGGTAGTGAAGGTTTCAGATGCCCCTTCTAACAATATCTGCTTTCAATCACCAACACACATCACCTTCCTCTGCAATCCTCTCACCATTGCATGCATCAGGCAAGTACTGGGAGCCAGAGACAAGCACTACAATGCAAAGCAGCCACTTCCTTGCTAGTTACAGTGTCAGGCAGCGATGCGCCAAAAGTGAGCTCCCTGTCCAACATTGCAGCGAGTGTTACAGGGCATCTAGGGAGATGAGACAAAGTACTACATGTGCTTTTTCCCATGGGGAACCCAATATTTAAAAAAAAATAATAAAATAGTGATAAAAGGAGTAAAATGTATTTTTTTCAATGTTTATTTTGTAAACATAACCTCTTACTGGATTCAATAAAAAGGACTACTACCCAGTGGCGGCTGGTGCTCCATGGGCCGGGGGGGGACCACAGCAAGACAGGACACAGGACAGGACAGGACCCCCGCTCACTCACCCTGCCTGGATATCTGCAGCAGCAGGCGGGGGCGGCTTCAGCTTCTTCCCCCTGCCTTCTGCGTCTCCTGATTGGCCAGGAGGAGGATCCGTGTGACAATAGCAAATTTTCATTCGCTATTGTCACACAACTGGGTGGGCTCAGTTCTCTGCGCCCCAAGCCCACCTTTTTTTTTTAGCCTGTGAGAGTCTCTGGCTCTAGTCACATGGTTAAAAAAAAAGAAAGCCCCATTGAACTCCATGCGTCCGGCACCCCGCATGTAGATTAGGGGGCCGGACGCATGGATAGGGGGGGCGGCGCCTCTGCACCCCTTATGCACCAGCCGCCACTGCTACTACCAGAAAACACAAAGGAGTAGAACTAATTTTGGCATTGCCATCTAGTGTCATCACCTGAGGTTTAAGATTAGTAGAATTAGACATCAGCAATGAGTTAATAAAACATTTGTAAAACCACTTCCTACTCTTTTAATTACACATAGACATGAGTCAGCAAGTTTATTTCAGATCTTCTAAGCTTCAAAGAAACCCGCAAGGGTATAAATCTGAGAACTGTTATTGTTAAATTGTTTTTAAATGCTGCATACTTTAGGGATGTCAACCTCATCTTTTTTTCACTAGGTGAGCTATTGGCTTGGAACAAGCATGTGCATATTACTTGTCAGAATATGATTGTACTTTAATTGTCATCATTGAGAACATTATGCATTGCCTGATAGCAAGCGATGTGTGCATTTACGTGTTCATGTTGGCATATGATCACTGCCACCGATCTGGAACTCCAGACAGTTTGAGTTTTGGATGAGTAGGAAAGGGGTAGAGCTTCTGTCAGATTTCTATTGCTATCAGTGTCTATGTTGGGGAGATTCCCCATCACTTCCAGGTCCACAATGATGGCAGAAAGTGAAGGTATATATCCCAGTGGGGACACAGTATAAAAACCCCAAAAAAAGGCTCAAACCCTTCCCTAATCAATTGCCTACTCCAGTACCAGCCTATATGTACCCCTTTATTACCAGGCCATTCTTTAGTTTTCAGTGCTATGGTAGTTTGACTGACAATTACTCGTACAGTAAAGTTTAAGGCTACATTCACATCTTGGCGTTGCTATTTACAGCCGTTTTTTCAGGCGTTTTTATGGGTGTTTTTTCAGGCGTTTTACAGGCGTTTTTGTGCAGGCGTTTTTAGGTTGACAAGTGACCAATGAAAAAAAATAAAAACGCCTGTTATGTGCCCAAAAAGAAGCTCATGTACTTTTTTGAGCATTGGGCTTAAAACGTCAAAACGCTCAGATGTGAACAGGGGCCATTGAAAAGAATAGGATTTGTCTTGTTGGGCGTTTTTTGAGCTGATCCTAGAGCAGAAAAAAGCCCAAAAAATGCCCCAAAATGCCTACATGTGAACTTTTATGATGGTATTTCTTAACCACTGTTTTTTTTATATTTACTATACAAAGGAAAAAATACTAAATATTTTAAAATACTTGGTTTATGACTCTCTCTAATCTGACACCTCCCCTCCCTTTTTACACAACTGGGCAAAAAAATGTATTTTGACCAGTTTAACCTCCTGCATCCTTTTCTATGTGAAAATTACTTATGCAGCATTATCTCATGCATGTGCATACAAGCTGCAGGATCTTTAGGATCTGGCCATCGTATCTGCATGTTAGCATGGGAGAACTGCATGCTGTGAATTGTATGATTACTTTTGCCAAGTGCTAGCATAATGTTATTATGTTATAATGTGAGTCAGCGTCCCACATGGCTGGAGGCCATACTTCCACACTGGGCAGGGCTGCCGCTAGAAATCCTGGGGCCCCAATGGCCCCATACAGCCTACCTGACAGGGCCCCCCCCCAACCCCTTCCACCGAAAATATCAAAATTATATTATCCCCCAATCCCTCTTCCTAGCAGAAATCCCTCCCAATCACCCCTCACAGCGCAACCCCCCAAATCCCTCCACAAATTCACAACCCCATCCCCGTACAGAGTGCAGGGGTCAGGAATGCATTATGTACAGAGTGCAGGGTTCAGGAATACATTCAGGAGAATGCTAGATACAGAATGCAGGGTTCTGGAGTGCAATATGCACAGGATGCAATATGCACATAGATGCAAATGTTAGACAGGGAGCAGTGCCATGCCAAGTTGACCAAGATTCTCCATTGAGGCCAATGTTAAAAATCGGGAGTAGTGCCATACCAAGCTGTCCATAGTAGCGAATGTCCATAAATGCCTCTGTACTGCACCTCTTCCAAGCTGCTACAACCTCTGCAACACACACACCTCTCCTCTGCCCTTATCTTCCCCAAAGGTCCCGCATCTTCCACATGATTTCCTTTCTAAAATACCTTTCTGTTGCTGGCTGCCAAATCTTCCTTCTCCTTCTACCCTATGCACGTGTTGCTTGACACAGGGGGCGGGTCTGAGTAGCAGTCCCGCCCATTACCGACATCACAGCATGAATTTGACAGGTGCAGTCTCTCATTGTGCCTGCATAGTGCACACCCAGCTGGTTTGTTAGCCAATCCCTGGCTGTTCTAAATGTTCCCACTGCTGCAGGTCCCTCTGAGCTAGAAGGTAACATTTATCACCAGAATTATGCCGGACAAAGCCTCTGTACAGCGGGACAGTGGGACAGTCCTGCCCAGGTTTGGAGGTATGCTGTCATCCTACCGATCTTCCTGCTGTCCGGGCCCCCCTATGTGCCGGGGCCCCATACAGGAGTACTGGCTGTACCCCCCTGATGGCGGCCCTGACACTGGGTCCCACACTGTAAGGATAACGTCTTTCCACCTGCCAGTGACACAATACACTTTACTTTCTTCAACCCAAAGGAATGAGGGAAGCTGCTGTATACTTCGTAAGTCCTTGTACACCATGGTCCAGACCAGGTCCCTAGGATATCTCCATCTTGCAGTGGTTTCAAAGACAGGGACCCTGCTACTCAAAACTGCAAACCATACAGCAGCAGTCCACTCTCCTTACGGAACCTCTGTCTCCAGGCTACAACCGCCTACTCTCCCAAGCTGGCTGCTCCTCCTTCCCTTTATTGCTCATTCTTCAGTAGGTGAACATGAAGGTTTACACTCAGCTCCCTATTCTCATTAGGAGCATGCTTTCACCCTCTTCGAAGTAACCAGACCAGACATTGTTACTAAATCAGAACTTTCCCTATTGAAAAGGCATAAGAATTAACACTTCCATTGCGTGTACTAGTGGTAATTTCGTCAACTAAAACATTTTTGTCAAAATTTCCGTCAGCTGCCTTTTTACGGTGATGAAACTGAAACAAAAAGTACACCACATTTTCATCCACTGGTGAAAACTATGATGAAAAATAATTACAATTTTGTTTAGTTTGTTAACTAAAACATAAGGCAGGGACGATTACCCTCATGAACTTCTAGTTTCCATGGACCTCCGTCTGCTTCTACTCCCAGCAAGCAAGCAAGCAACTCGAGTCCATAGCGTGCTTCACTTAGCAGCAGTTAGCCGGCTGTGCAACCAGCATTACAGGCCTCCAAGTCCTCAGATGACCGTCCAGAGCAGCACTGTGCATTACAGGCCTCCGTACAAGAGTCCCACTCCCGTCCACGACTGTCCAGAGCAGAGAGCACTGTGAGTGTGTACATCACAAATACAGGCCTCCTCTTAGACCACTGTCCGTTCAGAGCACTGTGTGCATTACAGGCCTCCTCTGACCACCGGCATCCAGAGCACTGTGCAATACAGGCCCTCCCTCAGACCCCCATCCAGCACTGTGCAGCATTACAGGCCTCTCAGAGTCAGCCCACCATCCCAGAGCACTGTGCATTACAGGCCTCCCCTCAGGCCACCATCCTGAGCACTGTGCAGCATTACAGGCCTCTCTCAAACCACCATCCAGAGCACTGTGCAGCATTACGGGCCTCTTGAAGTCTCATACTACCATCCAGAAAACTGTGCAGAATTATAGGCCTCCCCTCAGACCATCATCCTGAGCACTGTGCAGCATTACAGTCCTCTCTCATACCATTATCCAGAGCACTGTGCAGCATTACAGGCTTCTCATAGTCTTATACCACCATCCAGAGCACTGTGCAGCATTACAGGCCTCCTCTGACCACTGTTCAGAGCACTGTGTAGCATTGCAGGCCTCCCAGACCACAATCCAGAGCACTGTGCAGCATTACAGGCCTCCTCAGACCACCGTCCAGAGCACTGTGTAGCATTGCAGCCACCGTCCAGAGCACTGTGCAGCATTACAGGCCTCCTCAGACCACTGTCCTGAGCACTGTGCAGCATTACAGGCATCCTCAGACCACCATCAAAAGCACTGTTCTGCATTACAGGCCTCCTTAGACCATCCAGAGTGGCTAAATTTGTATCTGTGAGTTTGTTCAGACCTTAAAGTGATACTAAGGTCTTGTTTTTTTTTGTCTTTTTTTTTTTTTAGTTAAAAAAAAACAAACATATTATACTTACCTGCTCTGTGCAGTGGTTTTGCACAGAGTAGCCAACATCCTCCTCTTCTCGGGTCTCTTGTTGGGGCTCCTGGTCCCTCCCTCCTGTTGCAGCTTGCTATGAGGGCACCTGAGCCACAGCTCCCTGTGTCCATTCAGACATGGAGATGTGGCCTGGCCCCGCCCCTTTCCTTTCCCCATTGGCTGACTGACTTTGACAGCAGCAACCTACGACTGCCCAATTCAGTTGCTACCTGGAGTACCCTTCAGGTGCATCTTTCCTTTATCCGAGCTGGAGGCCCTCCAACAATATATAGATGAAAACCTTCCTCTTCACCTGCTGGAGCTGGCATTTTCTTCGTCGAGAAGAAGGATCGTTCTCTCAGACCATGCATTGATTATAGGGACCTTAATAAAAATTACTATCAAGAACAGATACCCACTCCCTCTCATCCCTGAGTTATTCCAAAGGTTCAGAACAGCCCAGGTTTTCACAAAGTTGGACTTACGGGGGGCCTATAACCTGGTTCGTATTAGGGAAGGTGATGAGTGGAAGACTGCCTTCCGAACACGCTTTGGTCACTTCAAGTACCTTGTGTGTACCTATGTAACGCCCCCGCGACATTCCAACATTTTGTGAATAATATTTTCAGAGAATACCTTGACCTGTTCTTAATCGTCTCTTTGGACGACATACTAATTTTCTCAACCTCGCTTGAACTCCATCGAGAGCACGTCAGAAAAGTGTTAAAGACCTTAAGAACCCATGGCTTATATGCTAAAGCAGAAAAGTGTGAGTTTGAGAAACAATCTATCCAGTTCTTAGGACTCATAATCTCCACGAAAGGGATTTCCATGGATCCTCAGAAGGTATCAGCAATCTTGGAGTGGCCTGCACCTTCTGACAAGAAAGGGGTCGAGAGGTTCGCAGGCTTCGCAAATTTTTATAGGAAATTTATTCGGAATTTCTCGACTATTATTGCCGCGATCACCCAGCTCACTCGCCTGCATTCACGCTTCTCCTGGAACCAAGATTCTCAAGCGGCTTTTGAAAAACTGAAGGCTCTCTTCACCTCTGCTCCCGTGTTGCAACACCCAGACCCAGCTCTTCCCTTTGTCCTTGAGGTGGACACATCCGAAGTAGCTACAGGAGCCATGCTCTCTCAGAGTCAGGGCCCAAAGGCCCTGCTTCACCCAGTAGCATTTTGCTCCAGGAAGCTGAATCAGGCTGAAAGAAACTATGACGTGGGTGACAGAGAACTTCTGGCAATTAAAGTCACTCTCGAAGAATGGAGGTACCTGCTGGAGGGCGCTAACCATCCAATTAGGATCTTCACAGATCACAAAAATTTGGAATATTTAAGATCTGCAAAACGCCTAAGACCTCAACAAGCCAGGTGGGCCTTATTGTTTTATAGATTTAATTTCCACTTGACATACCGTCCAGATTAAAAAAATGGGAAAGCCAAAGCCCTGTCCAGGATGTTCCCAGAATTTACTGAATGTGCTCCTCCAAGCACTATCTTATCTGCCAAAAATGTTTTGCTTATTCAACCCGACCTAAAGGCATCCATTGAACAAGCTTCTGTATCTTGCCCCCGAATCCGAACATGACTCGTTAAAGGTGGATTTCTTTGGCACCAGGACAAAATCTTTGTACCTCAAGAAGCTAGGTCTCTGGTTCTCAGGACATTCCACGACCACCGACTTGCAGGGCACTTTGTAGCTCATTCAGCAGTCGATTTGGTGGCCTAACTTCAGTCGGGACTGTAGATCCTACATCAAGTCATGCAGGATATGTCTATGTTGCAAAAGCGATAAAGTCAAAGCCTGGGGGGTATTAAGACCCTTGCCTATCCCTATTCGCCCCTGGGAAATGATTTCTATGGATTTTATTGTTGATCTTCCTCCCTCTAAAAGATTCACGACCATCCTGGTTGTGGTATACCGATTATCAAAAATGGCCCACTTCATACCAATGATTGGTACTCCCTCTGCAGCGGAAACCGCTCACACTTTTATCAAGGAGATCATAAGACTTCATGGACTACCAAAGAACATTGTTTCGGATCGGGGGGTGCAATTCACCTCTAGGTTTTGGAGAGCCCTTTGTAAAGCCTTGGAATTGGAACTCTGCCTATCATCTGCCTACCATCCCCAAAGTAATGGGCAAACAGAACTCACTAACCAAACCCTCGAGCAATACCTCCGCTGCTTTTCATCTTTTTCCCAAGATGACTGGGCATCCCTGCTTCCGCTGGTGGAATTTGCCTATAATCACTTTGTCCATTCAGCTACAAACCAGTCCCCATTCTGGGCTAATTATGGATTCCACCCTGCGGCCCTGCCTGAAATTATACCTGAAACTTCTGTACCCACCTTACAGGACAGACTTGTTTTCATTCAAAACAATTATCAGGTCCTCCAGGAGTCCATAGAGAAAGCCCAAGTGGATTACAAAAAACACTTTGATCGGAAACGGAGGGGAAATCCTTCCTTCAAGTTAGGGGAAAAAGTGTGGCTGTCTACTGCCAACCTGAAATTGGCTTGCCCTTCACGGAAGCTAGGGCAAGGGCCGCCATCAGGGGGGGACAGCCGATACAAATGTAAGGGGCCCAGGGTCCTGAGGGGCCCGGCCAGGCCAGGAGAAGGCAGGAGCGGGTGAAGGGGAGCCACATTGTGCACTACAGAAACAAACTCAGCAACTTCTGCTGCTCTGTCTCATTGAGCTCAGAAATCAAGCTCATTACTGCCACCTCTGGCTACTATCTTCATGTGCACCCCTCGTGTGTGCTGCTTGTACTGTGTTATGTACTGTGATCGGCTGCAGCTCCTCTGTGTCTCAGCAATGTGTCAGCTTTGTGGAAACAAGAGCTGGGAGTAGGTAGGAAGACCTCATTTACAAGTAGGGGCAATGAAGGAAAGGGAGGGGGCTGTGTGTGTACAAGGAGGGGCCAGAGCTTTGTGTGTTTACAGTTGTGTGTATGTGGGGTGCTGACATATACAGTATACAGGTGTGTGTGTGTGTGTGTGTGGGGGGGAGGGTGCTGACATATATACAGGTATGTGTGTGTGTGGGGGGGGTGCTGACATATATACAGGTGTGTGTGTGTGGGGGGGGGGGAGGGTGCTGACATATATACAGGTGTGTGTGTGTGTGGGGGGGGGGGAGGGTGCTGACATATATACAGGTGTGTGTGTGTGTGTGTGGGGGGGGTGCTGACATATATACAGGTGTGTGTGTGTGTGGGGGGGGGGGGGGGAGGGTGCTGACATATATACAGGTGTGTGTGTGTGGGGGGGGGGTGCTGACATATATACAGGTGTGTGTGTGTGGGGGGATGCTGACATATATACAGGTGTGTGTGGGGGGGGGGTGCTGGCATATATACAGGTGTGGGGGGGGGTGCTGACATATATACAGGTGTGTGTGTGTGTGGGGGGGGGTGCTGAAGTATATACAGGTGTGTGGGGGGGGGCTGACATATATACAGGTGTGAGGGGGGCTGACATATATACAGGTGTGAGGGGGGGCTGACATATATACAGGTGTGTGGGGGGGGGCCTGACATATATACAGGTGTGAGGGGGGCTGACATATATACAGGTGTGAGGGGGGCTGACATATATACAGGCGTGAGGGGGGCTGACACATATACAGGTGTGAGGGGGGCTGACACATATACAGGTGTGAGGGGGGCTGACACATATACAGGTGTGAGGGGGGCTGACATATAAACAGGTGTGAGGGGGCTGACATATATAAAGGTGTGAGGGGGGCTGACATATATACAGGTGTGAGGGGGGGCTGACATATATACAGGTGTGAGGGGGGGCTGACATATATAAAGGTGTGAGGGGGGCTGACATATATAAAGGTGTGAGGGGGGCTGACATATATAAAGGTGTGAGGGGGGCTGACATATATACAAGTGTGAGGGGGGGCTAACACATATACAGGTGTGAGGGGGGGCTGACATATATAAAGGTGTGAGGGGGGCTGACATATATACAAGTGTGAGGGGGGGGGGCTGACATATATACAGGTGTGAGGTGGGCTGACATATATACAAGTGTGAGGGGGGGCTGACATATATACAGGTGTGAGGGGGGCTGACACATATACAGGTGTGAGGGGGGGCTGAGTGAGTACAGGTGAGGTGGCCAGTGTGTAGATTTGGTGGGATGGCCCATGGCGGGTCCTTGGTGGTCCGGCTCAGAGGGGCCCAGGCCTAAAGCTGTGTAAGGGGCCCAAAAATTTTTGACGGCTGCCCTGGCTAGGGCCAAGGTATATTGGGCCCTTTCGGATCAAACGGGTAATTAACCCAGTGGCTTACGAACTATCTTTGCCTGACTCATATAGGATCCATCCAGTTTTTCACACCTCCTTGCTTAAACCAACTGTTCCAGACCCATTTCCAGGGAGAGCGGAGCCACCTATGCCGACAATGACTATTGGTGAGGATACAGAATTTGAGGTAGAAGCAATCCTGGACTGCAGGAAACGAGGGAGACAAACCCAGTTCTTAATTAAATGGAAAGGGTATCAACCCGAAGAAAGCTCATGGGAACCCGAAGCCAATGTACATGCCCCCAGACTCCTCCAAGAGTTTCAGGATAAACACCCAGAGAAAATTGCCCAAATGGGCATCCGGAGGCTGCCCGTCGGGGGGGGCACTGTCAGGGCACAAACACCAGGAGAAGAGCTCTAGGACCCAGCAGTGCTAGCAGCACTTTGGCAGGAGAAGAACTTTAGGACCCAGCAGCACTAGCAGCATTTTACCTGGGCCTATATAAGGAAGCCTGACAGTGATTTTAGTTGCTGGTTGATCTTCGGCTCCTCCAGTGTGTTATCCTTTTGATATTCAAGTTCCTGTCTCCTGTTACTGACCTGGCTTGTCCTTGACCAGTCTCCTGATTGCTTCCTGTGTTCGACCTCGGCTATCCACCTGACCACGTCTGCTCTGATACCCACCTGGCTCCTGATCTTGGCTATCCACCTGACCATGTTCCAGTCTCAGCATTATCCAAGTCCTGCAAACACCTCACGGGCGCCACTTGTCTGCTGATTCCACTCCAGCACTCCAGCTGTACTCTGGATCCTCCTGCACACAGTCCAGCAGGCGACCCGTGCTACTTTGGGCCTGACCTCTCCTGTTCTCATCCTCAGGAGGGTCTGGAACTTAGCCCCAAGGGAAGCCCTCTCTCTCCATTGGCCTCCAGCACCAGGTATGTGATACTCGGCAGTGGTGTATTTAGGTTTTGTGCTGCCCTAGGCCTGACTAAACTTGGGCATCCCCTAATTTAAATATGACCCACCCCTTTCTGTAAAGGCCACACCCCTTCCTGTTTATGACCAGCCCTGTCATCTGTAAACCACAGACCACAACCACAGTGTATCAGTGCCTATAAGTTCAGCCTCATCAGCGCCCATCAGTGCAGCCTCATTACTGCCCATCAGTGCAGCCTCATCAGTGCAGCATATCAGTGTGGCCTCATCAGAGGCCTTCAATACAGTACATCATATCAATGCTGCCTTATTAGTGCAGCTTATCAGTGCCATCTCATCAGAGGCCATCAGCATAGCCTCATCAGTGGCCATCAGTGTGCCCATCAGTGAAACATATCAGTGCCCATCAGGGCAGCATATCAATGCAGCCCCATCAGTGAAGCTTTTCAGTGCCACCCCGTGCCCATCACTGCAGCATATCAGTGCTGCCTTATCATTGCTGCCTCATTAGTGCCCATCAGTGCAGTTTATCAGTACGTACCACTGCCGCCTCATCTGTGGCCATCAGAGCAGCATATTAGTGCCCATCAGTGCAGCCTATTAGTGCACATCAGTGCAGCATATCAGTGCCCATCAGTGCAGCATATCAGTGCCCATTAGTACAGCCCTATGTCACTGGATTAGTAAGATTACTCCTTTCTTTTAAGAAATTTGGACTTGTGTTTGCTGCCACTGATTGTAATCATAGGATTATTTCACTTATTTGTATAATGACTAGGAAGTCCAGAGTCATTTTATAAATAAGTGAAATAATCCTATAATTACAATCAGTGGCAGCAAACACAAGTCCAAATTTCTTAAAAGAAAAGAGTAATCTTACTAATCCAGTGACATATTGCGTTAGCACATATTAGGTGAGCAGGTCCAAAATATTATTGCCATCATATACAATTAAAAGTCTTAATTGTATATGATGCAATTCAGTATGCTCGCTCAAGGACAAGGATGTTTTAAAAAAAATTAATTAATTTATTGACTTGATGCCTGGGCGCGGAGGAGGGTAGGTGGAGCATTAGGCTGCAGTGTCACATTTATTAGCATTGGCGGCTGTCGGGCCAGTTGTATTAAGTGTGGTCGGCGGCCTGCGGTCTGTCCGAATGTCCTGGCCGGCCGGTATTATCATACCGGCAGGTAGCAGTGTGACTGCTAATGGGGATGGCAGACTGACTTGCCTCCTGGACCCTGCCCTCTGGCCCAATTCGCCCCATAAGACTGGCACTATACTAAAAGTGTAGCGCAAGCTGGCGGGGACTCTTTTCGTGTGGGAGCCAGAAGGAGGCTGTTTTTTTTTGTGCGGGTTGCAGCTTTTTTTCTGCCCCTTGCAAAGTGCTGCCCTAGGCCTGGGCCTTGTTGGCCTAGGCCAAGATACAGCACTGCCCACAGGTAGCAATGTGACTGCTTTATGTGGGTGCCAGACTGATTTGCCTCCTGGACCCTGCCCTCTGGTCCAATTTTCCCCATAAGCCTGACACTATACTAAAAGTGTAGCGCAAGCCGGTGGGGACCCTTTTCACGCAGGAGCCGGGAGAAGGCTGTTTTTTTTTTTCTTGGGGGGTGCAGCTTTTTTGCTGCCCCCCTGCAAAGTGCCACCCTAGGCCTGGGCCTTGTTGGCCTAGGCCAAGATACAGCACTGATACTCGGCCTGTAGTTATACTGAGATTAAATTACACACAGGTGGACTCTATTTACTAATTAGATGACTTCTGAAGGCAATTGGTCCCACTAGATTTTAGTTAGGGGTATCAGAGTAAAAGGGGCTGAATACAAATGCATGCCACAATTTTCAGATATTTATTTGTAAACATTTTAAAAACCATATATAATTTTCCTTCCACTTAACAATTATGTGCCACTTCAAGGGGTATGAATACTTTTTCAAGGCACTGTATTCCCCTGTGTTGAAAAGGTTGGGCGTAAACAATCCCCCATCATTGGTGTCATTGGGAGGAATTGTGCACTATTGTTGGTGTCATTGGGAGGAATTGTGTGCCATCATTGGTGTCATTGGGTCCCATTGTTGGATATCATTGGGAGGAATTGTGCCCTTTATTAGTATCAGTGAATAAAAAAGCACCCTAAAGCCTGGTACACACTGAGGTTTTTTTTTGTTCAACCTAGTGCATACCTCCCAACTTTTGAACTTTGCAATGAGGGACACTTAAAGAGAAATAAAACCTGCGGTGCGCGTAGCGCGCTGCGGCAAATTGTGGGTGTGGCCAATTGCTTAGCAGTGGGAGGGGCTTAAGGGATAGGGTAAACAAAACCCAGACTTCCTAGTACTCATAAAATATGCTTTGATTGCTCAGCCTACCTTAAAGAAGAACTTCATTAAAATAGTCAGAGACTGCATAGCAACCAGCAACTGTTGAGACAATGAAGACTTTGGTGAGAAGTATATAATGTACAGTATATTGTATATAGTGCAGGAGAGTGTAATGTAAAAAATGCAGGAGACAGGAGTATGTAATGTACAGAATGCAGGGGTCGGACTCTGCACCCTCCACCCCCCCCAGCTCTATACACCCCAAATGCCCACCCAGCTCCATACACCCCCCCCCCCATCCACCCCAAATGCCCCCAGCAGCTCTATCCACCTCAAATGCCCACCCTAGCTCCATCCACCCCAAAAGCCCACCCTAGCACTATCTATCCCAAACACCCATCCAACCTCCAAACACTCCAAATGCCCACCCCAGCTCCATACACCCCCCCCCATCCAGCTCCATTCACCCCATATGCCCACCCTAGCTCCATCCACCCCAAATGCCCCCAGCTCCATCCAACCAAAAAGGGGGCAAATGGGGGGGCACAAACAGAAAAATGTAATAGGCATTGCTTTGCGGCAAAAAACGCTGTAAAAAAATTGCGTGACTTTGAGGTCACAAAAGTGTGAAAGGGGCCTTCAGTAATCAAGGTAGAGTGTGCCTCAATACAGAGACCAGCGTGCCCCCTTTCAATACAGAGAGACCAGTGTGCCCCCTTTCAATACAGAGAGAACAGTGTGCCCCCTTTCAAAACAGAGAGACCAGTGTGCCCCCTTTCAATGCAGAGAGACCAGTGTGCCCCCTTTCAATGCAGAGAGACCAACGGGCCTCCTTTCAATGCAGAATGACCAGCGTGCCCCCTTTCAATGCAGAAATAACCAGCGTGCCCCCTTTCAATACAGAATAACCAGCGTGCTCCCTTTCAATGCAGAGAGACCAGCGTGCCCCCTTCAATGCAGAATGGCCAGCGTGCCCCCTTTCAATGCAGAATGGCCAGCGTGACCCCTTTCAATGCAGAATGGCCAGCGTGACCCCCTTTAATGCAGAATAACCAGCGTGACCCCTTTAAAGCAGAATAACCAGCGTGACCCCTTTAAAGCAGAATAACCAGCGTGACCCCTTTCAATGCAGAATGGCCAGCGTGACCCCTTTCAATGCAGAATGACCAGCGTGACCCCTTTCAATGCAGAATGGCCAGCGTGACCCCTTTCAATGCAGAATGGCCAGCGTGACCCCCTTTAATGCAGAATGACCAGCGTGACCCCTTTCAATGCAGAATGGCCAGCGTGACCCCCTTTAATGCAGAATAACCAGCGTGACCCCTTTCAATGCAGAATGGCCAGCGTGACCCCTTTCAATGCAGAATGACCAGCGTGACCCCTTTCAATGCAGAATGACCAGCGTGACCCCTTTAATGCAGAATAACCAGCGTGTCAGGGATACAGCCGTACTGGCATTTCTGCCAGTACAAGTCATGGACGCTCCTGGCTCAATCGACACAGCCCTCTGCTGGCCCGTCAGGGAAATGACCGTAGGAGAACTGGCAACATTGCCAGAAATAGCAATGGTCGTTCCAGCCTCAATTGACACTGCCCTCTGCTGGCCTATAAAAGGTGGCCATAGGAGCAGACTCATTGCTGGATTATCTCTCAGCTTCCTGTGATCTTGTGCTTCCTGTTTCCTGTTTGGACTTCCTGTTGTGACCCGGCTTGTTTCTGAACCATCTGATCTCCTCCTGGTGTTTGACCCTCGGCTTGCCTCTCGGACTTTGCTCTTGCTACTACCTGCCTGTTTTCCCAGTGTATGACCCCGGCTTGCCTAAGGACTCTGTTTCTGCCTGCTCACCTGTGTATGACCCCGGCTCGTCCCTGCTCTGCTACTTACCTTGCTCTTGGACTGATCACCGGTGTTTGACCCTCGGCCTGGCTTTTACTACTCTTCTAGTTGCCTGCCTTACCCAGAGTTCCTGAAATCATCTGGTGTTCACCACAGGCGACCTGTGCTACTTGGGACGCTTCACCTCCTGTACCACTTCCAGGGGTGACTCGCACTGAGCTGCAAGGGAAGCCCTCTCTGCACTTCGGCCTCCATCCAGATTGTGACAGTATAATCCAGCCATGTCTGAGGCCGACAGAGGTGCTTCCCCGCTCGAGTCGCTATGTCAACAAGTCGCCACCCTGACCCAAGCAGTCCAGAGGCTTCAAGATGGCTACTTCCAGTTAGAAGGACATCTGCAGCATTTAACAACATCTTCTCCTGCTGATCCCAGCCAGCTCTCTGCCAGCTCCGCTTCTGCCTCCTCACAACAAGAGCACCCCAGTTCTCCACATTTTGCAATGGCACCTCCACCAGAGCCACGGGTGCCAACACCTGAACGTTTTCGCGGAGAACGAAAGAAATTCAGGTCCTTTAAAAATGCCTGCCTATTGTACTTGGCCCTCCAGCCTAGGACCTTTTCCTCCGAAACTGTGAAAGTGGGGTTCATAATCTCCCTACTATCTGAGGAACCCCAAACTTGGGCCCATAACCTTCTGGAACAAAAGAGTCCCACTCTGAATTCGGTGAACTCCTTCTTTGAGGCTATGGCTCAGCTTTATGAGGACCCCCAGCGTGCCGCTACTGCCAAATCAGCCTTGCATGCTTTACAACAGGGGAAACGACCAGCAGAGGACTATACTCTTGACTTTCGCAGGTGGGCCGCAGATACTGATTGGAATGAGGCGGCTCTCAAATATCAATACCGCCATGGACTGTCTGAAATCCTCAAGGATGAACTGGCTCGTGTCGATACCCCTGCTTCTCTCGAGGGTCTTATTCAACTAGCCATTCAATTGGACAGACGTCTGAGAGAACGACGTTCTGAACGTTACCAAGGCTCCTGACCCACCTGGGTATTGCCTAAGGTTCCATCAGCTCCTGCACCTCCTACTGGGTCACCTGCTACCTTGAGCATGGATGGGGAACCCATGCAGATCGGCTTGATTCGCTCCTCCTTGACTCCTGAGGAAAGACAACGCCGCCGACAGGCCAACCTCTGCCTCTACTGCGGGGGGACTGGTCATTTCCTGCGCAACTGCCCTGTAAGACCCAGTAAGTCTTACCTACGAAGCTCTCCGAACTGTCAAGTCTCTGAGCCTTCCTCCTCTCACCTTGTTCTCCCTGTGTCCCTACAGGTGGCAGAAGGGAAGGTTCGGCTCCTGGTGATCATTGATTCCGGGGCGTGCAGCTGTTTCATGGACTTTGCTTTGGCTAAGAAACTGGGTATCTCTTTGCAGCCGAGGAAACAAAGACTTGAGGTCCACTTAGCCGATGGTTCCCTTCCCAGCTCCGGTCCAGTTACCCGGGAGACCTGTCCTGTTCTAACTACATCGGACTCTGGCCATCAAGAGTTTGTTCGTTTCGATGTAATATCTTCACCCATGTTCCCCATCATCCTAGGACTCCCTTGGCTGCAGGCCCACAACCCTCAGATTAATTGGGTCAAGAAGGAGATCCTCTTCACTTCTGAGTACTGCCAGAATCACTGACTCCCTCCCGGGCCTCATAGTTCTTCTACCTGCTTGGCGGTTCAACCAGTACCCGACACCCTTTCCAGCATCCCTGCAGCCTATCGGGAGTTCATGGACGTTTTTTATAAAAAGAAAGCCGAGGTCCTTCCCCCTCACCGCTCCTACGATTGTCCCATTGAATTACTCCCTGGAGCTGAGATCCCATTTGGGAGGATATTCCCTTTATCCGAGAACGAACTTGAAGTCCTCAGAGTCTACATCAATGAGAACTTGGAGAAGGGGTTCATCCGTCCCTCCTCTTCTCCTGCTGGGGCTGGCATATTTTTCGTGGAGAAAAAAGATGGCTCTTTAAGACCCTGTGTGGACTACCGAGAACTCAACAAGATTACCGTTAAGAACCGGTACCTTCTTCCCCTTATTCCTGAACTTGTTCAGTGCTTCAGGTGTGCCCGAATTTTCACAAAACTTGATCTCCAAGGAGCCTATAACTTAGTCCGTATCCGAGAAGGGGATGAGTGGAAGACAGCGTTCAGAACTCGATTTGGCCACTTCGAGTACTTGGTCATGCCTTTTGGGCTGTGCAACGCTCCAGCGACTTTTCAACATCTCGTGAACGACATCTTCCGAGAATTCCTGGACAACTTTCTGATAGTTTATCTAGATGACATCCTCATCTTTTCTGCCACCCTTGAGCTCCATCGGGCTCATGTTAAAAGAGTGCTTGCTACCCTGAGGAAGTATGGACTCTATGTAAAGGCAGAAAAGTGCGACTTTGAGAAGGATTCCATTCAGTTTTTAGGACTGATTATCTCCACCAATGGAATCTCCATGGATCCTCAGAAAGTAAAATCTATTTTAGATTGGCCAGCCCCTTCCGACAAAAAAGGTGTCCAACGGTTTGTAGGCTTTGCAAATTTTTACAGAAGGTTCGTGAAAGGTTTCTCCACGATCATCTCACCCATCACCCAGCTGACCCGCCAGCAGGTTCGCTTCCGCTGGTCACCGGAGGCCCAAGCAGCATTTGATGAACTAAAAAGACTATTTATCTCGGCACCTATCCTTCAGCACCCGGATCCGGCTCTGCCCTATATATTAGAAGTTGACGCTTCAGAAATTGCTACTGGGGCAATCCTGTCCCAACGTCAAGGTCCGAAGGCGCTTCTTCACCCCGTGGCCTTTTCCTCCCGGAAATTGACTCCTCCAGAGAGGAACTACGATGTAGGTGATCGTGAACTTTTGGCTATAAAATGTGCCTTAGAGGAGTGAAGATATCTGCTGGAAGGGGCCGCCCGTCCCATCATGATTTTCACTGACCACAGGAACCTAGAATACCTAAGAACAGCTAAACGTCTAAGACCTCGACAAGCCCGGTGGGCTCTGTTCTTTTCAAGGTTCAACTTCCACATCACCTACAGGCCCGGGTCTAAGAATGGAAAAGCAGATGCTCTTTCTCGGATGTTTCCTGAAAACCCAGAGATGGTTGAACCCAATACCATTCTCTCTGCTCAAAATTTTTTTTTGCTTATCCAGCCTGACCTGAAGACTGCGATTAGGAAGGCCTCTGCTCAGAGTACAGAATCAGTAACTCCCCCCTTAAGCAGACGAGATGGATTCTTGTGGCATCAAGACTAAATTTTTGTTCCCCCTCAAGTAAGACTTCAGGTCTTAAAAAGCTTTCATGACCACAAGCTTGCCGGTCACTTCGGGGTACGGAAGACCCTCGAACTGGTCCAACGCCTCTTCTGGTGGCCCAGCCTGAATCAGGACTGCAAGGCTTATGTTGGTTCCTGTGTCACTTGCCAACGTAGCAAGGGGTCCAAAACCAAGTCTTGGGGCCTACTGAGACCTCTACCCATTCCTGAACAACCCTGGAAGAAGCTCTCTATGGACTTCATTGTGGATCTCCCACCCTCAGAAGGGTTCACCACTATTCTGGTGGTAGTTGACCGTCTTTCAAAGATGGCCCACTTTTTACCCATGATCGGTACACCCTCTGCTCTAGATACTGCCAACGTGTTCATTAGAGAGATACTTAGGTTACACGGGCTTCCAGGCAATATCGTATCAGACAGAGGTGTACAATTCACCTCTAGATTCTGGAGGGAGCTATGTAAATCCTTATCCATTGAAATAAGTCTGTCACAGAGTAATGGGCAAACCGAAAGAACAAACCAAACTTTGGAGCAATATCTACGATGTTTTTGCACAGGTTCTCAGGATAATTGGGTTTCTCTCCTTCCTTGCGCAGAATTTGCATACAACAATTCTCTACACTCAGCAACCAATCAAACCCCATTCTGGGCAAATTACGGGTTCCATCCCTCTTTCTTGCCTAATGTCATTCCTGAAACATCAGTCCCTGCAGTCCAGGATCGAGTAAGTTGCATCCAGGCCAACTACCAGTTACTGCAGGATTCCATACTCAAGGCCCAAAAGGACTATAAAAGATTCTATGATCTGAAGAGGAAAGGAAATCCTGATTTACAAGATTGGAGATAAGGTATGGCTTTCTTCTATGAATTTGAAACTGTCTTGTCCTTCTAGGAAACTTGGGCCCAGATTTATCGGCCCTTTTGAAATCAAGAGGGTGATTAATCCAGTGGCTTTTGAACTGGCTCTGCCCAGTTCCTACAAGATCCACCCAGTGTTCCATACCTCTCTACTTAAACCAGTTGTACAGAGCCCGTTCCCTGGAAGAGAGGAGCTACCTCCACCGCCGGTTTCAGTGGAAGGTGAAACTGAGTTTGAGGTCGAGTCCATCTTGGATTGCAGGAAAAGGGGTAGACAGACTCAGTACTTAATTAAGTGGAAGGGGTATCCCCCTGAAGATAATTCATGGGAACCCATGAGCAATATCCACGGACGAACACGGACGGGTCACACTGGTGGTAGACACGGGCTAGTCCGAGGTGCGGAGGTGACAGCAGGTCTTCACCAGAGCCTCTGATGGTGAGGATGGATTTTGCAGCGTGCTGAACACCAGGTCGCGGTCCTCAGGGTTGCCCCACCAGGAGGTGAACAAGTCCAGAACCGGAAGCAGATAAGCCGACAAGGATAAGGCAGGAGAGTGGTCACAGGAACAAGCCAAGGTCAGGGGGGCAGCAATCAGACGAAATAGTGGACAGGCTGGGAGGTCGATCAGGAAGTCAACAGGAAACAGCAGGTTCAGGATCAGGAAGTACAGGTAAAGCTGCAGACAAGACAGCAAGGGCACAGTGCTGCTGAGGTGTTTAAATAAGGCAGTCTTTTGCCAATTAGTGCAATTAGTCTGCACTATGTTAACTCTTAAGTGGCAGATTCATGACAGCACTTCAGTGTGCACAGAAGTGTTCCTAACACCTGCTAAGCTGTTGTGTTCAGTGGGACGCCCCCCCCCCCCGCCAGAATACTCCGATCAGTGCTCTCCGCCTTTGACTAAGAGCGCTTATCGGGAGATGGTTGGCTGCTGGTTTTCCAGCATGCTCATCTGACAGAAGCCAGCCTAATGGCCGGCTTATGTCGGACAGGATGCCATACACACGGGTTGAATATTGACTGTTTTTTTTTGAACTGGCAAATGTCTCCCGACATTCGGCCCCTGTGTACGGGGCTTTAGGGCCAGATTAAAGCACGCAAAGGGCCGCAGTTTGGAGACCACTATTCTAGATTGATAAATATCTTGGCTTGTACCCGGCCCACATTCCCCCCCTTCCACGCAAGACTGTGGTAAGTCAGCAAACAGGAGATCCCTTGTGCTGATATTTTCGTTTGTAATTTAGGCTAAATGTAGTCTTCAATATACTGGAAATAATGTGACATATGAAATTTTATTGGTGGGGTTTGAAATCTGTTTAAAAGAGCATAAGTCATCTTAAAGTAATTTCAAAGACGCTTTACAACTTAAACATCTAAGGAAAGATAACTTGGTATTCTATCTGCACCTTTAAAGTAAACCTTATTAAAGCAATGTGTTTTTTTTTTCTTAATACCGATGACTCAAGATTAAATAATGGTATCAAAGCAAATACACAACATTTCATAACAGAAAGAGGAAGTGTAAATGAGTTTGCTGCTTGATGACTGTTTACTGGGTTGTATAGACATTTCCCAAAAGAGATTTCTTGGGCCAAGGCATTACAGGGGAGCTAAACTCTGGAACACTTACTTTCCTAAAACGGCACAACGTCCCTTGCCGGCATCGGCATCTTCTACCCAGCCTCTTCTGGGTTATGGATTGCAAAGTGCAGTCATCATTTCAAACAGGTGCTGTGTCAGAATGTAAATGAGTTGTAGTTCTTTACACCAGGACTTTAGTTCTGCTTTAAGGGCTTGCGCAAATATTACTACCCCCCTCTGAAAAGCGATCCATGTACACATGTACAGCTCTGAAGTATGTACAGCCGAAATGCCTGTCACTGATTTGTACATGTTGCTGGCCACTGTTGTATGCAAACACTTGTGACTTCTGGGTGAAAAATAGGCGGAATTCTGTCTGTGCACAAATATCTGCATTTTTATTACAGTAGTGCCAACAGTTTGCACAACGCATTACATAGTAAACTGAGACAATACAGTCACAATACAATTCAGTATAAGAGGGCTAGGAGAGCCCTGTACTGGGGGAAAGATGGCTAGAGAGCTCTGTACTGGGAGGAGGGTGTTGGGAGGAGAGCTCTTTACTGTGAGGAGAAGGTTGACGGGAAAACTCTGTAATAGGGAAGAGCTTTGTTTGGGAGGGTGGTGGGGTTGTTGGGGGAAGAGCTCTGTACTGGGGGAAGAGGGTTGAGAGGAGAGCCCTGTACTGGGGGAAGAGGGTTGGGGGGAGAACTCTGTAATAGGGAAGAGCTTTGTTTGGGAGGGTGGTGGGGTGGTTGGGGGGAGAGCTCTGTACTGAGCGGAGAGGGTTGGGGGGAAAACTCTGTACTGAGGGAGAACTTTGTTTGGGAGGGGGTGGGGTGGTTGGTTGGAGAACTCTGTACTGGGGGGGGAGAGGGTTGGGGGAAGAGCTTTGTACTGGGGGAAGAGGGTTGAGGGGAGAGCCCTGTACTGGGGGAAGAGGGTTGGGGGGAGAACTCTGTACTGGGGAAGAGGATCGGGAGGAGAGCTCTGTATTGTAAGGATAGGGTTGGGGAAGAACTCTGTACCGGGGGGAGAAGGTTGAGCTCTGTACTGGGGGGGGGGGAGGAGAGTTCTGTATTGTGAGGAGAGGGTTGGGGGAGAGCTCTGTACTGGGGGAAGAGGGTAGGGGGGAGAGCTCTGTACTGGGGGAAGAGGGTTAGGGGGAGAGCTCTGTACTGGGGGAAGAGGGTTAGGGGGAGAGCTCTGTACTGGGGGAAGAGGGTTGGGGGAAAACTCTGTACTGGGGGAGAGGATTGGGAGGAGAGCTCTGTATTGTGAGGAGAGGGTTGGGGGAAGAGTTCTGTACAATGAGGAAAGGGTTGGGGGAGAGCTCTGTACTGGGGGGGGGGGGAGAGCTCTTTACTGGGGGAAGTGGGTTGGGGGAGAACCATGTACTGGGGGGGAGAGGGTTGAGAGGAGAGCTCTGTAATGTGAGGAGAGGGTTGGGAGGAGAGCTCTGTACTGTGAATAGAGGATTGGGAGGAGAGCAATGCACTGTGAGGAGAGGGTGGGGGGGGGGTAAGCTCTGTACTATGAGGAGAGCGTTGGGGGGGGGGGGGGGGAGCTCTATACGGGGGAGCAGGGCCGCTGATAGGCCAGTACAACCGGCCCTGTTGTACCGGGCCCGGAGTCCTCAGCTCAGTAGGGGGGCCCGGTGAAATCTCTAAACAGCGCAAAAAAAAAAAAAAAAAGCCTTACTGCATGCATCTTAGGCTGCGCCTGTGTGTGTGTGTTTTTTTTTCTTTCTATGGCCCCTCTGCGATGTTGTGTGCTGGGGGGAGTCTGGGACTATTTTTTCTATTTCGGGCGCCGGCGCATCATGTCATCAGCCCCGCGCCGCGTTCTACGCTGACGGAGGGCGCCGTCCGGCTCAAGTCCCGGCCGCCTGTCTGCACTTTCACTTTGCCTTGAATGCCTATACCTTCTCTGGCGGAGGGATCTATTATCCTCCGCGGCTCCGCCCACGGCCGGCACTAAGCTCTGCTCTGCTCTCCACTCATCCTGCGACGAGAGACAGAGGCTGCCTGTGCTGTGTGAGACTCGTGATTGTGAGTGACTCAGTGAGTGACAGCCCAACTCAGCTTAGAAGCTACAGCGGTGTAGACTGTAGTAGGCTGTGTAGCAATCAGAGGAGGAGGCAGCTGCTTTTTAAAGTGTGAGTTCAGCAGTCCAGACAGGAGGAGGACGCAAGTGTTTTACAACAGGTGTGTGCTTGGGGGATGGCTTTGGCATGAGGGGGGAGCGGGAGGGCACTGTCTCTAGCTGCAGCGCCAGCACATACATGGCATGGGGGGGGGGGGGCATTGTCTCTGACAGAGACAGTGCCCCCCCCCATGCCATGTATGTGCTGCAGTCAGAGACAGTGCCCTCCCCCCATGCCATGTATGATGCATGGCATGGGGGGCACTGTCTCTGACTGCAGCTCATACATGGCATGGGGTGGGGGCACTGTCTCTGATGCACATACATGACATTTGCATGGGGGGGCACTGTCTCTGCAGCACATATATCATGTATGTGCCGCAGAGACAGTGCCCCCCCCATGCCAATTCCATGTATGATACATGGCATTGGAAGGGGGGGCACTGTTTCTGCGGCGCATACATGGCATTAGCATGGGGGGACTGTCTCTGCAGCATATACATGGCATTGGAAGGGCACAGTCTCTGCAGCACATACATTGCATCGGCATGGATGGCACTGTCTGCTGGCATTCATGCCGATGCAATGTAAGTGCTGCAGAGACCGTGCCATCCATGACGATGCAATGTAAGTGCTGCAGAGACAGTGGCATTCATGCCGATGCAATGTATGTGCTGCAGAGACCGTGCCATCCATGCCAATCCAATGTATGTGCTGCAGAGACCATGCCATCCATGCCGATGCCATGTATGTGCTGCAGAGACAGTGTCATTCATGCCAATGCCATGTAGGTGCTCTACAGCGGATGGCATGGTCTCTGCAGCACATACATTGGATTGGCATGGATGGCACGGTCTCTGCAGCACATACATGGCATCGGCATGAATGCCACTGTCTCTGCAGCACATACATTGCATCGACATGGATGGCACCATCTCTGCAGCACATGCATTATGGCATTGCATCAATGGCATGGATGGCACTGTCTCTGAAGCACAATATGGCATGGATGTTACCATACACACGACAGAGTTATCATAATGCTGATGATCTTAACCAGTTGCTGACTGCCCCGTAGCAGATTTACTGCTACAGGGCCTTCGCGCTGCACAGGATCATATATATATATATATGAGATTCTACATTTCCGGGTATTGGAGCCGATCACAGACATCCCAAGTCTCTCGCGACTTGCGGGAGTCTCCCACCTTTGGCTGGTGGCTCACGGACACCCGCAACTGCCGTGCGATCTCCCAGCTGCCGCAGGAGACTTAGGATGTCTGCCGAAGGAGAGACCGACGGCGATGGAGCCGAACACTGCAGCCGGAGGATGACGTCACCGCTGTGAGCCGACCGACACTCTGGTGGTATGGGATGGCTTTGTCCAAGCATCACACGGCCTTCAGTAGCCGAGTGCGGCCTGTCCCATACCATCGGATTGTCGGTCGGCTCACAGCGGTGACGTCATCCTCCAGCTGCAGTGTTCGGCTCCATCGCCATTGATCTCCCCTCCACCTCTTTGCCTGGACAGAGCCCTTTGTGTGTCTACAAGCGGACCGCTGGAAGTCCCCCATGGTATGTTACACAGTCCACTGGGGTTAGCATTACAAGGAACAGGTTGTCCTTTTTCTCCCAGCACTCCCAGCCTTTTTTAGACAGCTGCAGGATTGGCTCCTATTCGGCTCTATCCACTGACCAGAACACTCGGCTTGTCTTAAAGGGTCAGTGAAGCAGAAAGCACATGACAGTATTATTATTTTAACTGTTTCCCTTGTTCATCTTAATAAACAGTAAGTTGTTTTACTTTATTTGCAATGGCATTAGTATTTTTCATCACAGCCCCAAGCGTCTCCTGGTGAGACTCCCAAGCGACTCTTTTGTGTGCATTTTCCTAGCATCCTCACGGTCCCTAGGTTGATCCTCTCTGGCAGCTATAGGCACATGATTATCACAGCGCTTAGTCTCTTTTTTTTGGTTTTAGATACAGGAAGCAGCAGCTCTGCTCTCTACTGCAGCCGCTGCTTCTTCCAGAGTACCCGCATGACCAGCATTACCCGCAAGCAGTAACCACCAGCATTACCCGCCTGCAGTAACCGACAGCAGTCTTAGAAAAGGTATGTGCATTAGCGTGTGTCAATTGTTACAATATGTTTTTTAATAACTAGTTGTGTTTTGTCATAATATGTCATGTCCTTGTTCATACACGTATGAATAAGGACGACATGACATGTTCTAGCTACCTAAGTCACAGGTACTAGGGGTGCAACTATCCCCCAGCACATAACTGTAAATATCCCAGCATGTGCAGTGTATCTGACTCCTACCACCATCACCACTTCAGATCACTGAAGTGGTCGTGGTGGTTAGAGTGTTCCTTTAATATCTCTCAGAAAAAGTAAACCTCTGTATACTGATTCCATTTCATTTGAAGTAACCCAAAACTGTCTGGAGGAAGGTAAATATCACTTGAAGACAAAACTGCACTTTGTTTAAAGGCGGGGCCTAGGGTGGGGCCGGGGGTGGGGCTGGGATGTGACCAGGGGCGGGGTTGGGGTGGGGCCATGGGTGGGGCTTAAGGGGGCCCCGTCAGCTAGGCTGTACGGGGCCCCATGATTTCTATCAGCGGCCCTGCGGGGGAGGGGAGCTCTGCACTGGGGGAGAACTCTGTACTGTGAGGAGAGTATTGGGAGGAGAGTTCTGTATGGAAGAGAGGGTTAGGGGGGAATTCTGTACTGTGAGGAGAGCACTGGGGAAGAGCTCTGTACTGTGAGGAGAGCTCTGTACTGGGGGAGAGCTCTGTACTGTGAGGAGAAGGTTGGGGGAGAGCTCTGTACTGAGGGAGGAGGTTGGGGGAGAGCTCTGTACTGTGAGGAGAAGGTTGGGGGAGAGCTCTGTACTGAGGGAGGAGGTTGGGGGAGAGCTCTGTACTGGGAGGAGATAATTTTTGGTTGCACATTAGCCTGTGCCAGCCCTCCTGAGCCCTGTACATTACACATGCCTCAACATGGCATCCTGTGCATGCTGAAGCTCTGAACCCTGACTACACCCACCATGTTGCACATATCACTCTCCCCTCATCCTGGGAAGGTGGTCTTTTCAGGGTGAGGGTGTCAGCACCTACAGCTATATTTTGAAAGAAAACAAGGCCTGGCCCTGACTTCATTCTCTGTATACTGCCCCATATCAGTGATGTACCCCATGGGAATGCATGTATCACACAGTCTGCAATCTCTATAATCAACACACGAAGTACAGAGCGGGAAAAGCCACTCAGTCCCCCTGACGTAGCACGTTGCCCTTTTTTCCAGTAACCAACATGGCGGACGCAGAGTCTCGCTTGTTCCGGTCACCTGAGGGGGCGCGGCCTTCGCTGCAGTGAGGAGTGTATGGTGTCTTAGCGGCGGTGTCAGTGTGTGTGTGCGCGCTTGGGATGGCGGACAAGGCGGCCAGCGGGGACGATCCCGGGCGCGGGAACAGCGGAGGGGCGGAAGGTGGCGGTAATGCCGGTGGAGCCTCCGGTGACAATGGAAAGAGCAGCGGGACAGGTGAGAGGCTGGGGAGGGGCGTGCTGCTATTGAAGTGTATGGTATTTGGGGAGAAGATAGGAAGGCCTGTGTGTGTGTGAGGGGACTGCGGGCCGAACTACAAGTCCCAGCATGTGACTCAGAGCCCGGCCTGTGTACGCGGCATAGAGGACCCTCACCTGGCTCTTCATTGTCTCCTGTATGGGAGGGGCGGGCTCAGAGGGACCACCACTTCCCAGGTTCGAATCTCACCTCTGACCACAGCACCTCAATTGTGTCCCTGAACCTTCCGGGGGGTCACTGGAGGAGGAGGAGAAAACCTCATTTAGTTGTGGATACCGGGGAGAGGAATTAGAACCCCTGTCAGGTTTTTATTGTTACATGTTAGGGAGATTCTTCCTCTCTATTTGTCCTGTTTATTATTATTATTATTATTATCACCAAAAGTGAAAGAAAATCCCAAATTTTGGGTTGTCACCAGTACAGGAAATGAGTTGAAATCTTCCATTGGGGACACTAGTTCTGGTGACTCCCTCACTTTGCAGGGATTTTCTCCCCCTTCCAGTGTTGTCTATGGGACAGGAAGTAACTGGAAATATCTGCTATGGGACAGGAAGTAACTGGAAATATCCGCTATGGGACAGGAAGTAACTGGAAATATCTGCTATGGGACAGGAAGTAACTGGAAATATCCGTTATGGGACAGGAAGTAACTGGAAATATCCGTTATGGGACAGGAAGTAACTGGAAATATCCTCTATGGGACAGGAAGTAACTGGAAATATCCTCTATGGGACAGGAAGTAACTGGAAATATCCGCTATGGGACACAGAGGGCCAAAACAACGACAGGAGTTATAACTCTTACTTTATCCAGGGTTTTAAAAAAAAAAAAAAACTCTTTAGGGCTCTTTCACACGGTCCGCATTCCGTTGTGGACCCTGCTCTGCTCAGCGGGGATCGATCCGCCGATCCCCACTGAGGCAGCGGGTGACGGCTCCGTCACTGCACTGTGTGTGGAGAGGGAGGTGTCAGAGCCCTACTGCTCTCTATGGGGAATCGGATGAGAGCGGACTGCCTGTCCTCTCTCTCATCCGATCCGATCCCCAGGACGGATGGAACATAGGGTTTCCATCCATCTGGATTTCACGGACAGGATCGGATGCGGGTATCACCGCTGACATCTGCTGCCCCGTAGGGCTGAATGGGGCATCCGATCCGCCTAAAAAACTGACAGGCGGATTTGATCGGACCGCCTGTGTGAAAGAGCCCTTACACTTGTAATAAACCCAAAAATGTGTATATAGCAGCTTAGCAATCATTAGTTGTGGTTACATCAGTTTTCTTTTTTTTTAAGCTTTTTTTCCCCCCGCTCTGTTTTCCCCTGCTGATCTGCCAATAACCTCCTTCTGTATTCGGCCGGCTTCAAACCAATGTGATTTCAGCCACCTGGAATCGCACAACAATTGAAATCCCGTTATTGGCCATGGTGCAGATTTCACATCATGGGACATTTTTGGAAAAGGTACACGGGCTGCTTTGGTGCAGTTTGCAGCGTGGTTTTGGCCCTATAGGTTTCAGTGGAAACACACCTATAATACATGTACTGTACCTGTGGTTTTGTCAGTTTTGTGTAGAAGACCTCTCATGCACGCTGGATGTTTTTACACCTACGGTTTTTTGCTTCAAACTTTTTTTTTTTTTTCTGCAGCCAGTAAACTCCCCAGCGTGTTATCCTATGGGCTCTTTCACACAGGCGAACCGTTCAGATCCGCCTGTCGTTTTTTTTTTTTTTTTTTTGGCGGATCTGAACGGTCCCCCCATGCATCCCTATGGGGCATCGGATGTCAGCGGAGACATGTCCGCTGACATCCGATCCATGAAATCTGGAGGAATGGAAACCCTATTTTCCATCCGTCCAGCAGATGGGATCGGATGAGAACGGACCGGCGGTCCGTTCCCATCCGATTCCCCCCATAGAGATGTATGGGGAACTGACAGCTGTGTCCCCGCACTGAGCAGTGCGGAGACACAGCTGTCATCCTTCTGCTCAGTGGGGGATCGGCATGTCGATCCCCCCGCTGAGATAAACAGAGTCCGTTTGACAGACACATAGTGTGAAAGAGCCCTCAGTGTCCATTCACACATACAAGCTGTAATCAGCGTTTCTGGCTGGAAATAACCCCCAGAACTAGTGGGTTATAAGAGTTTTTCCAGCTTTACAAAACGCTCTAAGGCCCCTTTTTACACAATCCGGTCCGTCGGTGGAGTCCGTTTATCTCAGCGGGGGGGTCGATCCACCGATCCCCTCTGAGCAGGCGGGTGGCAGCTGTGTCTCCGTGCTGTGTGCGGAGACACAGCTGTCCAAGTCTCACTGTTCTCTATGGGGGAATCGGATGGGAACAGACCGACTGTCCATCAATGTTCCCTCTAATTTTTTACTGTGCTGAGCAAATAAAAACATTTCTGAGCGCAGTGCTCCCCAACCTTTTTATCGCCGCGGACCGGTCAACGTTTGATAAATTTTCTGTGGCCCGCTGGGGGGGCGTCAATGCAGAGTGCCCACAGCATTGCCCCCAATCAATGCAGAGTGCCCACAGCATTGCCCCCAATCAATGCAGAGTGCCCACAGCATTGCCCCCAATCAATGCAGAGTGCCCACAGCATTGCCCCCCCGCGAGACCAGTGCACTTGCCTAACGGCAGCTTCTCTTCAGTCCCGACTCCCTGCGTCTCCTCCTGTCATCCTCCCGTCCGTGCACTTACCTCACGGTCACAGCAGCTTCAGTTTAGTCCCCGGCTTCCCGCATCTCCTCAGTCCTCCCGGCGCCTCCGCCTCGGCCAATGGCATGGGGTTGGCCTTTCAGACAATCAGGGAGCGGGAGGACCCGCTCCCTGATTGGCCAGGAGGAGTATCCGTGTGACAATAGCGAATTTTCATTCGTTATTGTCACACAATGGGCGTGCTCTCGGGGCGCACGCTCTGCTCCCCGGCCGCCTCGTCTGCATCTGTGCTTGCGCGGGACCTTCAATGACACTGCGTGTCCGTGCATGCGCGCACCTTTAATGGAGCATTGCTGTCCATTCTCATCCGATCCACTGGATGGAGAATAGGGTTTCCACCCGTCCAGATTTGACGGATCGGATGTCAGCGGACATGTCTCCGCTGACATTCGATGCCCCATAAAGATGCATGAGGTATCCATTCAGATCCGCCTGATAAACGGACAGGGGGATCTGAATGGTCCGTCTGTGTGAAAGGGGCCTTAGTCTGATAAAAGCTGAAAAACGTGGCTATTCGGCTTTTGTCAGTGTTTTTTAAGCCATACGCTTTTGTGAGTCTAAATGATTCAAGAAAAATTGTGCCTCCTGTGTTAGTAAATTTGTGATAATGCAGCTGCCATCAATTTTGGAATAAACCCAAAATAAGAAAATACATGAAATATGAGGCGCTACTACAGGCGGTTCCCAGGTTACAAACAACATAGGGACTGTAGGTTTGTTCATAAGCAGAGTTTGTAAGTCGGAACAGGTAAATTTTTTAAGTGTGACTCCAGCCAACATAATTTGCCGAGCAGGCGGATGACAGCTCTGTCTCTGCTCCGTGTGCGGAGATGGAACTGTCAGATCCTTGATGTCCTCTATGGGGAGATCAGATGAGAACAGACCGCCTGTCCATTCTCATCCCATCCTCCAGAAGGAGGGAAAATAAGGTTTCCATTCGTCTGGACTTCACGGATCGGAGAGCAGCGGGTGTCAGCGGACATGTCTCCGCTGACATCCGCTGCCCCATAGGGATGCATGGAGCATCCGATCAAGTTCCTCTGAAAAACTGACAGGCGGGTTGGATCAGATCTCCCGTGTGAAAGGGGCCTAACTCACTTTTATAAAAAAAAAAATCAATGCACATTTTTTTGCAGGTAAACAAATTGCATTTTTTGTTTAGTTTTGCTAGGGAACTGTAAAGCATTGCACTCATAATCAGCAGATCATGGGGTCTCCAAACGTTCTGGGGGGGGGGGGGGGGGTTGCTGGTGCATTTGTATCATGAATATGGGTGTAACATATTACAAAAGGTGAACTTCTCTTTTTAAGTGGAACTAAAATCTCCATATTTCCCTGTCCAGCCCCAGCATCTTCTTATAAGTGCACGGCTTTGGGCCCTTTTTGCCTGGTGGGAGATGGCTGGAAGGAGGCCATCATCCTGGCACTGAAATTAGGGCTGTGCATGCCAGCTCAGTTTACAGTGCTGTAGGAGATGGTGAGCAGGCAGGTACAGGGCAGGATTAGCGTAGGAGCTTTTGGAGCTGCCCTTAACAATAACATAATGAAGGCCCAGCCAACTTTTGTAAAAGCTGGGCACTTTTCGCCTGTCTGGAAATGTCTGTGACAGGAGAAGAGTTCCCATTAAAAACATGGCTCTGCTCTATTGGCTGACCAGGTGTGGTTCCCGTAGCTGAGTGCTGCTGCTACTGTCTGGCAGTGTGTGCTCGGTGGGGGGGGGGGGGGGGGGGGGAGATGTGTCCAGTGGTGAAAGTGTGCCTGTATGTGACCCTACGACGTGACCTCATCATGGACCATGACTCGTGGGTGCAAGTTGGGAGCTGAATAAAAGCCCCGTCCCTCGATATGCCTTTCTCGCCGACCACCATATCACAGGAGCTGCCCCTGAATTTTTGATGTACTGGAGTCAGGTGGATGTCAGACAGACTCAATCTAATGCTGGGGTTTTGCAGTTCAGTCTCTGTGTGGGGCAATGTGGAGCAGTCTCTGTAGCATGAATGTGTTATTAAACACTGGACTTATCCTGGTGCCACTAATGGGCCATACACACTATAAGATTTTCTGAACTTTTTCCTTTAGAATTGCCAAAACCATATAATATGAGGTCAAACCTAAACACTTTCAATTTGTATGCAATCTGGCAGGCCCTTGCACTACATAGAAAAGGTAAATCTGAAGGAAATCTAACAACAAAAGTTGGATAGTGTGTATCCAGCTTACGGCTGGCCATACATTATACAATTTTCTTGAAATTTACCTTCAACTATGTAGTACAAAGGCCTGCCTAATTGGATACAAGTGAAAGTGTTGTTTAGCTTTGACCTCATATTATGTGATTTGTGGTAAATCTAACAGAGAATTGAACATGTATGGCCAGCCTAATGAAGCACAAAGGAGTTAATTAACTGCCACTGTTTACTAATGCATCAGTGACCAGTGGCATTACATTAACCATAGTGGAGTGTTTAGCACATTTGAGATTCCCAACAGATCCAGCGCTGTCCAGCTGAGAACCTCTTCTCTTCTGGCTGTGCTCGGTCCCATGCCACCATGTTTTGCTGTGATGTCATCAGTACGCTGCCAGCTGTTCAAAATTCAGCCAATAATGCACTGATAGGCCCAAACCTCCTCCTTTGCTGAATGAATGGCTATGCCTCCAGGGATATGCACAGTACACGTCATTCGCCTTTTCCTTAAAAAAAAAAAAAACAAAAAAAAAAAAACGAACTAGCTAGTAATTAAAATGTTTAATTTGTTTTAACAATTTTTTTTTTTTTTTTTTTTTACAGTTTTGTCTTATTTGCTTTCATAAAAAGGCCCACCAAAATCCTCAACACCAGGCCCACCCAGCCCTGGGCAGGTAGGAGTATTTTTTTTTGCAGAAGAGACAGTGCATGTTTCTTCTGCAACCAAAGCCTGCCTGCTCACTGTTTTTTTTTTTTTTTTTTTTTTTATAGCAAGATTTTAGTTCTGCTTTAAAAAAACACTACAGAACATAAAGTGGAAGTAAAGTCCACCTTAAAACTGCTGCTTACTTGGAAGCAGATTTTACATTCTCCTTGTAGATGTGCACAAACTCCTCTAAAGTTTCACCGGTCCTGATTTTGTTTTTCTTGTTTAGGGTGACCTCACTTGCGTATTCCCAATTACTAACATGTTCACAACGTTCTGGCAATGCCATAAAGTGAAGCGTGCCCTGCCAGGATGATGTAACCATGTATCTCCGACGCAGAGGCTTGCTCTGTTTACTTCCTTAAAACGCTATGTAACTATGCCATTTCAGTACATCACTTTATTCGTTACTGATATAGTTCTGTCAATTTACTCAGCTCTTTTACATATACTGTAATACATTTACATCAGTCCCTGCCCCCAAGGAGCTTACACTCTTAAGGAACCTAACTGACATTTATACACATACTAGGGCCAATTTCGACTGGTGCAAATTAACCTACCAGCATGTCTTTGGAGTGTGGGAGGAAATCGGAGTATCCAGAGGAAACCTACGGAGATGCAGTGAGAGCATGCACACTCCAGGCAGGTTGTGCCGTGGTTGGGATTCACACCGATGACCCTAGTGCTGCCAGGTGGAAGTGCTTTGTAGGGCCCGGTTTATGACTTTGTGTGGGTAGGTATTCTGTGATTCTGCATGTCACACACAGGGCAGCCCGTTCACTTTATTTGGCTGCTCTGTGTGCGTTTGTCACCCAAAAGAAGCTTCTGCTCCTTTTTGGGAGACAAGCCTTATGTGATATTTAATGAAGTGTTCTCCTATGACTGTAGCGTGACAGTCAGGGCAGGCTCTCTACCGGCAGGACACAATAGCGCTGCGAGACGGTTTTCCCCATCAACCGGTGGTGAAAGGAACAAAATTGCGAAAATGTATGGCCTACCTTTGTTTTCGGGTTTTACCATCACTTCCTGTGCTTGTGATGCCCTTCACAAGAATTTAAATGGGGAGGGGTAAAGTGGTCTTCAGGCAAGGAAGACATTAACAAAATAAAAATTGTAAAAAGTTCCCTTCCCCCCTTTTGACGAAATATGCATTTTTGTGTGTTATTCCGTGTCCCAGGTTGGAGAGATTTATCCTCTTCTGTACATATGCTCAGGAGTGGACAAATTCATATGGAAATCAGGAGCCAGTCTGTCCAATGCAGGAGCCAGAAGGATTTTTTCTAGGAGTCAGCTCCACTGACTACACCTGGAGAAAACCTCAAAAGTTCGATGCCATCAGAAATTTTAAGGATCATGGTTACCTGTCTCCTGGGACTTGTATGCTCACGTGATGCACTGTCTCCGGCACGTGGCTCTCGGCATGCCTAGAAAACAGCCGGGCTCTGTGCTGCATAGTGTATACACTTTGCAGAGTACGCAGAAATCAGTCACAAGGACCTGTAGACTTTTTTTTTTTGTACAACTTTATAATAAGTTAAAGCAATTTTCTTTTTGGGGATAAAGGTTTTACATAAATGCTGATTACAGTAAGCACCCCTTCCGGTGTTAAATGGTTTGTCTCATTCCTGTAAACTGGTTCATCTGGAAGAGAGCTTGTTCCTGGGGGAAACAGACTTACTGGCTTGATAACCATAGGAAAATAGAAGGAAGAAAACCTAGGAAAATAAATTAGTACAGTAATCACATCTAAGAATTGGTAAGCTGCAGTGTAATGTTTGCTTTTGGGTTCAACACCGCTTTAAAGAAGAATTCCAAGAAAACCTAGGAATTTTTTTTTACAAAGATACATTAAGCTTGGACGTATGTACCCTACCTGGCTGATGCTCTGGGAAGCTGGAAATCACTGTAGTAGACTTTGCTAATCTAGTGATTGTCACTCGCTTCTGGATCCTGTGCTGAGTGGCTGCCCTGCTGCATTCAACACTGAAAGCATTTTCTGAATGAATGTGAAAACGTTCTCTGATTGGACAAGGTGGAGAAGTAGGGTGGTGACATTGCACTCTCCACCTTGTCCACTCAGAGACCAGTTTGCATTCTCTAAATGATGCCCTTGCCAAGCAGCTGACCACCTGCGTTCAGAATACAGCAGGGCTGCCGCTCTGCACTGGATACAAAAGCCAGTGGATATCACTAGACTAGTGATGTCTACTACAGTGATTTCCAGGAGCTTCAGCCAGGTATGATGTGTGTGTATATATAGTTACTTTGGTCCCAGCTGGACCAATATAACTATATATAAAACACCCACATCTGGAATTTTTTAAAAGGCAATGTTATTATAAATTGCATTGCATGTGCTAATCGTGTTTACGTTCTAATAAGAATGTCAGACCTGATTTTTTAGTTGCCTTTGAGACCTTGTGCTCAGTAGCTAAAAAAAAAGTGTTCTAGTATTTGATGTAAAATATTGATGGCTGTGGATGGTTATTGGAGGTTGGTGAAATGCTGGGGCTTATCACAGGTTGAGCATGCATACTGCTACTTTGAGCTTGATTTGTGCATTTTGAGACATTATTTCTCTACTGTCTCAGCTTGTAGTTGTCTAAGGCCAGCCATAGACCAAGTCACAGGGTTCGTACGGTCGTGGAATTTTAAAATTGCAATTTCAAGGCCTGGAAAAGTTTTTTTGTAAAAGTCATGGAAATTTGTTTGACAATTACTGGATATTCAAATGTGCAGAAAAGAGAAAGTCGCCACTCAGTGTAGCAGATGTAAATAATTTTATTGACTCATAATAAAAACTTACATGGAGGTAAGCGTCTATCTTCATAGCTCGGCGTCCTTCCGGGTCTGCGGTGTTTCCGTTCCTAAGGCTGGCCGGGAGATGACACTAGGGGAGACCCAATCAGGGGACTTAGGCCTCGTACACACGCAACGATTATCGGCCGAACGATCGGCCGTCTTTTGTCCAGTGTTGTTTTGTTGGTTGGAATGTGCTCTAGACTGCACACGAATTTTCTCGGCCAACAAAAATCAACTTCAGAAGTGATGTCATGTGCTGGTTTACTTTCCGTGTGTTTTTTCTTCTCTGAGCATGCCCAGTCTTGCTCATCAGATTTTTGTCTGCCGAAATCTGTACTGACTGACGAACAATCGGCCGTTGTGTTGACGGCCAACAAAAATTTTATACCCTGCACACCAGATTTTTTTCGGCCGAAAAGTCGTAGTCAGTTGTCGAAAGCATCATACTAACAAGCCGAAAATCGGCCGATCGGACGTTGGCCGAAAATTCACGGCCGACTATCGATGCGTGTGTACGGGGCATAAGTCAGATCGAGGCAGCGGTGAAGCGCACACCTCGGTTTCGGAGCATGCGTGAACCGCTCCCCTGATTGGTTCTCCCCTGTTGCTTCTGCCTAACAAAGAGCTGCCCTCGATGTAAGAGACACATTTGTGCATCTGTGCCATCCATACCAGTCCGGCTGCACCTTATCCATCATGACTGTACACTACGAAGCTTGTCATTAGGGCTGAAACAACTAATCAATTAATCGACAACTAATCGATTATGAAATCGATATATCGCGGTATCGCATATCTACAGTGTTAATATTGCCATCATTTTTAAAATAACGTATATTTTTGTCTGCCGGGCTACCCCGCGTCTCCCCGCTGTGTCGGACTCTCAGCTCAGCTCTCCTACTAGCACGGAGCCGCTACTTCCTGTATAGGTCTGGCTCACAGGCGGAGTGATATCAGATGCACTCCGCCTGTGACAGGAAGCAGCTGCTTTGCTCTATGCTGCATGCTTCCCGGGCTCAGACACAGTGCCACTGCCTACTACAAGCAAATCTCTGAAAGTACCTACCTACCCACTATATACTGTCACTGTGTGTCTATTATTTTATATATATATATATATATATATATATAAAATTTAAATTATGCACAGGCATAGCAGCCCACATTACATTATTATATAGTCATCAAGCAGTGTCTGGCCTACCTGATGACTGGTCCTGGCGCTCGGCTCCGGTCCAATGGCCTGGTCATTAAGGGGGCAAATCCTTGCAGTCCAGAAGTGGTTAAACCTGCAGGAGGACCAGTGTTTTTATTTATAAATTACTTTACTATTGCTTTAGGCCTTGTTCACATGTATGCGGGTTGGTGGCCCACATTTGCACAGGCATAGCAGCCCATTGATTCGAATGGGCTTGGGCTGCTATGCCTGCTTTTTCGGCTGAAAAAAAGGTGCATGCAGAATTTAAAAAAATGCAGTGGCCATGAAATCCATCCTGCTTTTGCACCATGCGATTTACCTGCAGTTCCTGCAAACGCAAACTGTGTTTTTAAATGCTGGGCCTACGTATATAAAAACGCAGAAAGCTTGCCAGAGCAGGAACTGCAGGTAAGTCGCATGGTGCAAAGGCAGGATGGATTTCAAGGCCACTGCATTTTTTTTCAAATGCTGCATGCACCTTTTTTCTGCAGAAAACGAGGGTATAGCAGCCCATTCAAATCAGTGGGCTGCCTGTGCAAATGTGGGCCGCTAACCCGCATACATGTGAACTAGGCCTAAAGTAATTTATAAATAAAAACACTGGCCTTCCTGCAGGTTTAACCACTTCTGGACCGCAAGGATTTGCCCCCTTAATGGCCAGGACAGGTCATCACCAGGTAGGCCAGACACTGCTTGATGGCTTATTTTAGGCCTGGTTCACAGTCTGTATTGACGATATATTAACCACTTCCCGCCTGCCCTATAACAGATTGACGGCGGGAATGTGGTTGTATTATCCTGACCGGACGTCATATGGCGGCGGCAGGGGGGGGCGCGCAGAGCGGCGATCGTGATGCGAGGTGTCAGCCTGACACCCTGCATCTCCGATCTCGGTAAAGAGCCTCTGACGTAGGCTCTTTACCATGTGATCAGCCGTGTCCAATCACGGCTGGTCACATAGTAAACAGGAACAGCCGTTGATCGGCTTTCCTTAGTTCGTGTCTGACAGGCACGAGTAAAGGAGCGCCGATCGGTGGCTCCCCTGACGGGGGGGGGGGGGGGGTCGGCACTGGTAATCAGATCATTGATTACCAGTGCAGACCCTCGGGGGGGGGGGGGGATGCCCACCCATGACCCCAGGGATGCCCACCTATGACCCCAGGGATGCCCACCTATGACCCCAGGGATGCCCACTATGCCCACCAGGGAGGGCAATCAGGGCTCAGGGAGCCCCCCATTGCCCTCCCTATCAGTGCTGCCCACAAGCGCCCATCATTGCCAGATTTCAGTGTCGCCCACCAGTGCCCATTATTGCCCACCAGTGCCGCCTGTCAGTGCCCATCAATGCCGCCTAGCAGTGCCGCCTATCAGTGCCCACCAATGCTGCCTATCAGTGCCTCCTCATCAGTGCCTATCAGTGCAGGGAAAAACTTATTTATTTACAAAATTGTATAACATAAACAAAACTTTTTTTTTTTTTTTTTTCAAACTTTTTGGTATTTTTTTATTTGTTTAGCAAAAAGGAAAAAACCCAGAGGTGATCAAATACCACCAAAAGAAAGCTCTATTCGTGGGGGGAAAATTACATAAATTTGGTTTAGGTACAGTGTTGCATGACCGCGCAATTATTCAAAATGCAACAGCGCTAAAAGGGGAAAATTGGCCTGGGCAGGAAGGGAGGAAAGTGCCCTGTATTGAAGTGGTTAATGTGCAAAAGAGAACCAAAGTCCTTAAATTCAGCAATGAAATTTAAGTGAGGTAGAAATGTATTAATTTCATTTAATAATTGAATACCGTGATAATACCGTATACCGTGGCATAACCTTAATCAATTGATCGCAGCATGGAAATCTGATACCGTCACATAACTAGTTGCATGATACTAGTATAGATATCAACAATGTGTGCTAAACATATGATTTTTTTTTTTCTTTTTTTTTTTTGTACGATCCTGGAAATGCTTTCTGGTTGCATAGTTTGCGTATCAGTGCAAAACAAAAACAATGGCAGCCAGGCTTTTTCCTGGGTTGTTTTCGGGTTTCTGATCATGCGTGGTGTTTGGTCTATCGATTTTTAGCAAACGCAATTGCTTTTGATTAATCAATTGATTGTCATTTTTGTTTGTCCTTTTTGTATTTGGACGAAATGTCGTAATCGGCTGTCGAAAGCTGTGTCCTAACGATCAGATTATCATGCGATTATTTGAAAGCGATTTTTTTCGTAAGATTATCTGATCGTGTGTACAAGGCATTAGTTCCATCGGAAGCCTATGACATGGTGACAATGCAAGATGGCCATTAGGAGACAAGAACTTTGTCCTCACCTTATAAGTGCCCAAATATCTTCCTCATAGGATCAGCAGATGTTGTTTTAATGAAACCTGCAAATATAGTTGACATTTTGAAGTTGCATTAAGAGAATTTTTTTTTTTTTTTTTTTAAAAACATTTATACTCGCTTTGGTGCGAGGATCTGATGCTGCAGCTGTCCCCTGCTGCCCTGCAGTAAAAACTGAGCGATCAAACCCTGCCGAGTTCTCAACCCCCCCCCCCCCTCCCCTCTGAGCAAAGAGCTGTGATTTATCAGCTTTCTGCTCTCCCCTCTGGCGCTCACTGTAGAGCGTGGGCTGTAGAGTATGCGAGAGGGGCTGCTTCAGGCTCTTAGTGGATCACTGAGAGGCTGAGCCAGGTGCTAGTCCTAACATCGGGGTGGATCCCGACCATATGGTGGGGATCTTTTCTGAGCCTGGACCGGGCTGAGTGATGCAAGCCAACAGTGTGCTTTAAACAATACATAAAGGTGCACTCAGCTGCAAATATGTGAAATCAAGAAACTGCTGCAATCAAACACGCCTTGAATGGGAGGAAAAAGACGTGAAGAAAAATAGGATGCGCTGTTTTTGCCCAGAGATATTATCCTAAAAGTGATTAGGTAACAGAAAAATCAAACAATATAGTGCATGCTCAAATGGCAAAGTGTCAATAGAGAAGTGAAACTTGTTGCCTAGAACGGTGTAGTTATACATCCAGGACAATGAATTTGAGTGATATGGAATAAAATCTTGCACCAGTTTATTGTCCTTGATGTAAGTGCAATTTTTGTTGAATAAATCGGCTTTATACGCCTAAATGCACTACAAGCGTTTACCATTATCTTTTATAACCATATGATGTGATTAATGAGATTAAGTAGCACCATAAGCCTGGAAACATTCCCAGGAGCTTAGCTGACCACTTGTCTTCAGAGGCGCTTCCGTTCACACACGATCGTTTGGTGGGATCATTTGACTTGATAAGCAGCCAGTTTTGACACATAGAGCACAGCGGTGGCACACTTTCCATTTTGGATTATTTCAGCTGCACTACAGTTTGTTGTATTTGCATGTGGGAAAGTTGGAGCATCATCTTTTCACTAAACACTGATTTGTGGAGCACTGGACTATTTACAAACTTTTTGCATCATTTATTATGCATCATTGACGGACACGGCTCCCCCCACCCTCTCTCCTCCCCCCACCCTCTCCTCCCCCCACCCTCTCCTCCCCCCACCCTCTCTCCTCCCCCCACCCTCTCTCCTCCCCCCCACCCTCTCTCCTCCCCCCCCCCCTCTCTCCTCCCCCCCCCCCTCTCTCCTCCCCCCCCTCTCTCCTCCCCCCCCTCTCTCCTCCCCCCCCCCCTCTCTCCTCCCCCCCCCCCCTCTCTCCTCCCCCCCCCCCTCTCTCCTCCCCCCACCCTCTCTCCTCCCCCTCTCCTCCTCCTCCCCCCCCCTCTCTCCTCCTCCTCCCCCCCCCTCTCTCCTCCTCCCCCCCCCCCCTCTCTCCTCCTCCCCCCCCCCCTCTCTCCTCCTCCCCCCCCCTCTCTCCTCCTCCCCCCCCCTCTCTCCTCCCCCCCCCACCCTTTGAGGGTATATTGTTTTTTTCAGGTGAGCTCCAGTTTTGGTTGAGCTCCTGTTGGCTGGTTGGCTACTGTTTAGCCTTGGGAATTTTTTTGCTGTTCCCACCCCTCATATTTTAACACTGCTTTGGGACATCCCAATGGTTATGAAGATCAGGAGCTGTCTCTGTCAATGAACGAAAGAGAAAATGTTATTCTTGACTTACCGTAAAACCCATTTCTCTGATGTTCATTGACAAACACAGCTCCTGCCCCTGTGTGGAGTTGTAATTCTTCTGACACTGCTTATAACAAAATGGAGTACCTATAGCAGGGAGAGGGGGTATACACCTGGGCCTGCCCATAGGCGTAGCCAGATTATTTTCCTGCCGAGTGTCCTACTCCTGTAGGGGGCAGCATAACCCAATGGTTATGAAGATCAGGAGCTGTGTCCGTCAATGTGCATCAGAGAAATGTTTTTTCCGGTAAGTCTAAAACCCAATTTTTTTATGTAATTCACTTGATACACCGTTCTAGGCAACAAGAGTTTCACTTATCTAGTGACACTTTGCCATTTGAACATTCGCTAATATTTGGTTTTGTGTATTGCACTTTGTTTATTGCATCTGTTATCAAATCACTTTTAATATATCAGTCAAAAACCACGCGTCGTTTTTAACAGCATGCTTTAGCCTATTATGGACTGAAAACAGGTCACAGGAATGTTGAACGAACTGCAGTCCTGTGATCCATAAGAGAAATGTGGCCATACTTCTCCATTTGTGACAAGTGATTGGGTTTACATCTTTTTGTATTAGCGCAGGGAACGTGTTTGAGTTCTGCAAAATGCCAAAAAAAGGATACTGTGGCCCTAATGCATGTAGAGTATCCCGCTTCCTTGAACAAACATTGAATGTGCATGGAGCATCAAACAGGTCAAAAACATTTTTTTTTTTTTCTGTGCTAAGTAATATTTGCATAGAGAAAGAGAAACTCCAGCAGCTGCCATTGCCAGTGACTGTTATTTACAAACCAAACCACGTGATCAATGTCATAGCTGACCTATTGATCACATGATTGGGAAACGCACTGATCACTTTCTAATTGCTATTCTGCCTAGGCAGCCCTTATCGGTTTGGACATGGAATGAGCACTGTGCATAATTATGTGCTGCTTATTTGAAAATGGAAAGTCAATTATTTTGTTGCTTCCATTTTTACGGTGCAATGTGTAAGGACCATTTCATTCTACAGTACAGCACTTTTTAGTGTGTGCTTTTATACAGCCTATTCATTGTCTGGTACCATCGGAAAGCTAAAGGCTAGCCACACGTGGCTTGAAATTTTGTAAAATTCATCCTGAATGGGCTGAGAGCTGAGCCATGTCTGGCCCTGTCAACATTACCCAGCTTGGTCCAAATTAACTATTCTTCGCTAAAAGCTGGGAATCAGCTTTAACCTTTTTAGCCCCGGAATATTTTGCTGCTCAATGACCAGGCCACTTTTTTCAACTTGGCACTGCGTGACTTTAACTGACAATTGCGTGGTCATGCAATGCTGTACCCAAACAAAATTTACGTCCCCCCACACACACAAACAGAGCTTTCTTTTGGTGGTATTTGATCACCTCTGCGCTTTTTATTTTTTGCGATATTAATAAAAAAAAAAGCGAACATTTTGTGAAAAATTGACATTTTCTACTTGACTGTTAAAAAATATCCAATATATTAAATTTTTGTCATATATTCAGGCCAAAATGTATTTAGCTACATGTCTTTGACAAAAAAAATTCTCAATGGAGTGTATTTTTATCCACTTAAGACCAGAAGATTTTACCCCCTTCCTGACCAGGCCATACTTTGTGATTCGGCACTGCGTTATTTTAACAGACAATTGCGCATTCGTGCAGCGCTGTACCCAAACAAAATGTACGTCCTTTTTTTTTCCCCCACAAATAGCTTTCTTTTGGGGGTATTTGATTACCTGTGCAATGTTTTTTTTTTTTTTTTTTTTTTTTTGCGCTATAAACCTAAAAAGAGCGACAATTTTGAAAAATAATTTTGAAAAAAATAACATTCCCCCCAAAAAAAATTAAAAATCATTTTTTTAACATTTTAGGCCAATTTGTTTTCCGCTACATATTTTTGGTAAAAAAAATCGCAATAAGCGTATTTTGATTCATTTGGTTTTGGCAAAAGTTATCACGTTTTACTAACTACGGGAAAGCTTTATGTAATTTTTTATTTTAATTTTTTTTACTAGTAATGGCGGCGATCTGCGTTTTATTGCGGGCTTTGACATTGCGGCGGACAGATCGGACCCCCTAACTGACATTTTTGACACTTTTGTGGGTACCAGTGACATTACTACCGTAATCAGTGCTATAAATATGCACTGTTACTGTAATCATGACACTGGCAGGGAAGGGGTTAACACTGTTGGTGATCAAGGGGTTAAATGTATGCCTCATGCTTACTGACGTGTAAGGGGGGGTTCTGTGACACAGACAGAGATCGCAGGTTCAGCTATGCTGAATCCTGTGATCTCTCCCTGTCTGTCACAGATAAGATCCGCCTGCTTTGTTTACACAAGCAGGCAGATCTTCTCACACTTTCCCCGACGATCGGGGAAGAGAGACGGCAATCGCCGCCTCTCCTCCGGCCCAGCTCCCGCTGTGTCTAAACACAGCGGGAGTGAGCCTCTGGCGGTGCCGCCGAGATCACTAGGAGTCCAGCGACATAGGTCTACGTCGCTGGACCCAGGGGAGCCGACCTGCTGCAGTAGTATTACTTTGAGCGGTTGGCAAGTGGTTAAGGCTAGGGGTGGAGGAAAATTCTATAATACTTGCCTTGTCCTTTGTACAGCTGGTGCTATTCTCTCTGACTTTTCTAGTTGTAGGCGATAGCTTTGCTGACCTCACATACAATACAGGACTGTTGCTGGGCATTGTTTGATTACATCGGTGTACGATCACTGGCCGGAGCGTCATACAGGAGAAACTGCTTAGGACTGATCACACAGCACGAATAAGGAATAAGGTATTACTGCTAATGCTCCACCCCCTCCACTTTGAAAAAGTTTGGATCTCCAGGAGGTGTGTGTATGCCTAACTTTGCAGCTCCCCAGTTGGGACAGCAACTTGGGCGATTTTGACTGCTATCCTCCTCATGTGACCTTGAGGATGGAAAAGCAAGCCCTGTGGCTGTGGTAAATACTTCCATTTGCCTTGGGAGCTTAGCAGCAAAATCCCTAATCGCAGCCAGATGGTTTCTGGGCTTTGAGATAGTACTCACTCTCTCTTAATATAGGCTTCTACTATCCTTTCCCTTAGACCTGGGAACAAATAACCCAGAAGATTCAGCTAGACTAATGTCCACAGTTCCCTTTTTAACTCAGAAGATGCTGTGGTTATTGCAACATTAAGTTTCCAGCCTCTCACTATAAACCCTATTGTACATCAATAAGGGTAAATCTAGTGAAGGGGTGAGACCTGTTAGACACAGAGGTGTCCTTTTATGAAACGGAGATGAGCAGTGATCTCGCTGATCACAGCTCATTTCCGATCATTCCCAGTTTATGAAACCGAGATGATCGGGGTAGAACATGTTCTCCGCTGATCATCTCTTCACACGGGAATCTGTCATTGCCTGACATAGAAATGGCCAGGTTATGAAGCTGCGATCTCCGCACTTCACTGGTGATCTGGGCCAGAATTCACACTCCCGGATTCACCAGCCTGGAGCTTCTGAATCGGGGAGTGAAGACCAAATCGGGGGAGGTTGAAGAAGGAAGATTATCGACTTCCTTCTTCCTCGTTCAGACCCCCCAACACGGTAATCATGTCCCCCTGCCATATTTATGTATGTATGTGTGTGTATATGTGTATGTATGTATATATATATATATATATATATATATATATATATATATATATATATATATATATATATATATATATATATATATATATATATATATATATATATATATATATATATATAGTATATGTCCCTCTCAAAAAATTAGCATATTGTGATAAAGTTCATTATTTTCTGTAATGTACTGATAAACATTAGACTTTCATATATTTTAGATTCATTACACACAACTGAAGTAGTGCAAGTCTTTTGTTTTATTATTGGTGATTTTGGCATACAGCTCATGAAAACCCAAAATTCCTATCTCAAAATATTAGCATATCATGAAAAGGTTCTCTAAACTAGCTATTAACCTAATCATCTGAATCAACTAATTAACTCTAAACACCTGCAAAAGATTCCTGAGGCTTTTAAAAACTCCCAGCCTGGTTCATTACTCAAAATCGCAATCATGGGTAAGACTGCCGACCTGACTTCTGTCCAGAAGGCCATCATTGACACCCTCAAGCAAGAGGGTAAGACACAGAAAGAAATTTCTGAACGAATAGGCTGTTCCCAGAGTGCTGTATCAAGGCACCTCAGTGGGAAGTCTGTGGGAAGGAAAAAGTGTGGCAGAAAACGCTGCACAACGAGAAGAGGTGACCGGACCCTGAGGAAGACTGGGGAGAGGGAAATGCCAAAATGCCTGAAGTCCAGTGTCAAGTACCCACAGTCAGTGATGGTCTGGGGTGCCATGTCAGCTGCTGGTGTTGGTCCACTGTGTTTTATCAAGGGCAGGGTCAATGCAGCTAGCTATCAGGATTTTGGAGCACTTCATGCTTCCATCTGCTGAAAAGCTTTATGGAGATGATTTCATTTTTCAGCACGACCTGGCATCTGCTCACAGTGCCAAAACCACTGGTAAATGGTTTACTGACCATGGTATTACTGTGCTCAATTGGCCTGCCAACTCTCCTGACCTGAACCCCATAGAGAATCTGTGGGATGTTGTGAAGAGAAAGTTGAGAGACGCAAGACCCAACACTCTGGATGAGCTCAAGGCCGCTATCGTAGCATCCTGGGCCTCCATAACACCTCAGCAGTGCCACAGGCTGATTGCCTCCATGCCACGCCGCATTGAAGCAGTCATTTCTGCAAAAGGATTCCCGACCAAGTATTGAGTGCATAACTGAACATCATTTTTTGAAGGTTGACTTTTTTGTATTAAAAACACTTTTCTTTTATTGGTCGGATGAAATATGCAAATTTTTTGAGATAGGAATTTTGGGTTTTCATGAGCTGTATGCCAAAATCATCAATATTAAAACAATAAAAGGCTTGCACTACTTCAGTTGTGTGTAATGAATCTAAAATATATGAAAGTCTAATGTTTATCAGTACATTACAGAAAATAATGAACTTTATCACAATATGCTAATTTTTTGAGAGGGACCTGTGTGTGTGTGTGTGTGTGTGTGTGTGTGTGTGTGTGTGTGTGTGTGTGTGTATATATAATGTATGTATGTATGTATGTATATATATATATATATATATATATATATATATATATATATATATATATATATATATATATATATATATATATAATTTATTTATTAACATTAGTGGGGATCGTGTATTCAGCAGTGATAATTTATCACTGCTTATTAAAGAGTGCCAGTGATTTTCATAGTACGGTAATCTCACTTTGTCTCACGAGATTACAGGCGCCCCATTCACTTGTATAGAGATCTCGGCCATTCGCTGAGGAAACACTTCTCTGATCACTCTGGGAGAACTGAAGTTCTCCGCTTCATAAAAAGGGTGCTAGAGGTGATAATGTTCCCCGGAGAACTGCAGAGAAGCGAACAGAGAAAAAAATTCACCCTTTTATAAATGTACACCAGAGTCTTAAGCCCCGTACACACGAGTCGAAATTCGGCCGGGAATTTTCGTCCCACGACCGATCTGCCGATTTTCAGCTTGTTAGTATGATGCTTCCGACAACCAACTCCGACTTTTTGGCCGAAAAAATCCTGGTATGCAGGCTATAAAATTTTTGTCGACCATCAAAACACGTCCGATTTTCCATCAGTCAGTACAGATTTCGATGGGGAAAAATCTTATGAGCAAGACTAGGCATGCTCAGAGATGAAAGAACACAGAAAGCAATCCAACACATGACATCACTTCTGAAGTAGAATTCTGTCGTGTGGGAAAATTCGTGTGCAGTCTAGAGCACATTCCAAAGAACAGACACGAATCTGGACAAAAGACGGACGACCGGTCGGCAGAAATTCGTTGCGTGTGTACGAGGCTTTACAGGCTATTGCTGCCACTGAACAAGTTAGACACTCCTAAAGAGTTAATTGAAAGGGATGTAAAGTGGTCTGCAGGAACCTGGAGATTCCATGAGTAATACCACAGATTTTTCCCTGGTCAGCAATGCACAGCAGATAATCTGAATATATTAGGCCAGCTGCTTTGAATCTGGCAGGTAGCTCAAAGATGGATCATTTAGGCTCCTTTCACACACTCCGTCCGTTGGACGGAGTCCGTTTTTCTCAGCGGGGGATCGAGCAGCCGATCCCCCGCTGAGCAGCAGGAGGACAGCTGTGTCTCCGCGCTGTGTGCGGAGACACAGCTGACAGTTCCCCATGCATCTCTATGGGGGAAATCGGATGTCAACGGACCGTCAGTCCGTTCTCACCCGATCCATCCACTGGACGGATGGAAAATAGGGTTTCCATCCGTCCAGATTTGACGGATCGGGTCGGATGTCAGCGGACATGTCTCCGCTGACATCCGATGCCCCATAGGAATGCATGGGGAGACCGTTCAGATCCGCCAAAAAAACGGACAGGCGGATCTGAACGGTCCGCCTGTGTAAAAGGGGCCTTAGAGTGTTTTTTTTTTTTTTTTTTTTGTTTTGTTTAACCAGCCTCCTAAATTTTTCCCATATGGTGAAGAGGCACAGTATGGGGGGTAACCTTAGAAACATTTTCTCCTTGTGGGGTTGCTTGCTATGTGTAACATCTTCACAAACTCCAACCTTTTCCTCCTTACACTGTTATATCTGTTAGTGTGTAAGAGTTAATTGGGACCTCCTGTGATTTGGGCTACAGCCCACCCTTTGGATTAAAGCGGAGTTCCGGGCACAAAATCGACCTGATCGATATTGTGCCCATCCGCTGGATCTTCACCTGAAAAGGAATTGGATAGTTAGGTATATATATATATATTTTTTTTTTTTATACTCGCCTTGTAATTGTAGATAGAAAATACTCACCTATTCTCCACTTCCTCCCTCTGTGCCGCGGCTCCGCCGTCACTTCCTGTCTTGCGATGGTTCCTGGGAGCTGAACGTCATCGGTCCCAGGAATCAATGCGACGGCACCGGCCCCGCTCGTCACTTCCGGGGCGACGCCACATTCCCTGCTAAACAGCTTCTGGGCATGCCCAGAAGCTGTGGAGGAATGCGGCGCCGCACCGGAAGTGACGAGAGGGGCCGGTGCAGGCACATTCTGGGAGAAGAAGACACGGAAGAGGACGCAGAAGAGGATCGCGCCGGCTTCAGCTGCCCACAACAGAGATGGCAACGCTGGAGAAGAAATTTTATAAGTGAGTATTTCTTCTTGCAGGTAAGTGCGAACCGGGACAGATCAGAGGCTAGCCATTGTGGAATGTACTAGCCCTGACTGTCCCGGGGGTATGTTTATTGAAAAAACTTTTTCGTGCCCGGAACTCCGCTTTAAATAGAAGCATAATTTGTTATCCTGCAACCCTTGATTTATGGTTTCTTGGTGCAAACCTCTATGCGGGAGCTACATATACACTAACCTGCTTGTTAAGCCCTACAGGTTTTCTGATTGCCTCCAGGCTAATGCTGACCATACACTAGCCGAAAAATCATTTAAACATCTGTCATTTGGTCCGTTCGTTTGTTTTTCGTTCAGTTAATGGGCACAAGCTGAAAAATCAAAGGAACAGTTAAGAAAATTCTGCCGAATGAACGATAAATTGAAAGGTTAATGTGTTCCTCGCCCCAACTGTTTGCACTAAGCATATGTGACAAAATGAACGATAAACGGATTCATTTATGTCAATTGAACAATTTATCGTTTAAAATTCGGTCATTACACGATGGCACGATCGTCTGCTCTAACGGCCGAGTGTTTGTTTTTTGAAAATGAGTTTGAACGATTTTTTGGCTAGTGTATGGCCAGCATAAGATTGTATCCACTTCTTCCTGAGGCTGACTTATTTGATCTCTAGGTCTGTGCTCATTATGACTTTAGATGCTGGGAGACTTGGACTTCCACCTGTGTGTGAGCGAACTACACCTGCTCATACTTATGCAGTGGTAGGCAAACCGCTACTACTTGTGTGGTGTAGGCACTCACCTTAGACTTCCATTATTTGGAACTACCCTGGTTCTCTGGTGGATGAAGGTTTAGTATCTAGAGTCTAAGCTATGCCTATGATAGATTTTGGTCTCTGCTGGCTGTTTCTTAGTTTAATTCACCATGATTCTGACTTTGTCTTGTCTGGCTATATATCAGAAACGCACAATGTGGAAGTTTATTTGTGCCTTTTTTTTTTTTTTTTTCTCAGAAATACACAACACTTAGGGTTCATTCACACTAGCGTGACTTGTCAGGCGACTTGGTCGCCTGACAAGTCACGGTCGGTCGCTCGCCATTGAATAGTACAGGACCCGTTCTAGACTTAGAAAAAGGGTCCTGTACTACTTTGGGGCGACCTGGAGGCGACTTGCATTGACTTCAGTTATATGAAGTCCGTGCAAGTCGCGCCGAGGTCGCGGTGCACGCTGTGCACTGCGACTTCACAGGTCGCCCCCCAAAAAGTCGTGTTGCCCCTGTCTGAATGGGCTCTAAGTTGTCTTTTTCTGGTTTGACTGTGCCTTGTTGAGCATCATAAATGCACAACATTGAATGTTGTGGGTGTCTTTCTATTATACCATTATTATTTAATGTGAGTGTTCTGCTACTGCTATGGACTTAATCTGAAGTAGGAATCTGCTTAATGTATGCCTCATCAGTACCAAAAGGCACCCAATGGTGTTGAAGTGGATTATGGTTTCAGACACCTGATTTCTACAGAATGGTTAAACATTCTTTTACCAAGCTCCTTTCCGCTTAATTTTATTGCATTTTGTGCCGATGTATAGGGAGTTTTGGGTATATAGAGCATTTTTACAACTTACATGCCAACATTGAGATGTGAGGGAAGTCATAGGTTTGGTGTACTTTGGATACATACCTGTCCAGCTTTCTGAGCCAAGGGAATAACCTTCTCTTAGAGCCGGTCCACACTAGCGCATCTTGTCAGCCTGACAAGTTTCGCTCCCTCGCGGTCCATTGACCGCTACAGGACCCATTCTAATAGGAGCGACACAAGTTGCTCCGGCTTAGAAAAAGGGTCCTGTACTACTTCGGGGCAACCTTGGAGCGACTTGCATAGACTTCCATTATGTGAAGTCCCTGCAAGTCGCTCCGAAGTCGTGGTGCATGGTAATGCACAAGTCGCCCCCGAAGTAGTAAGGAGTCGTGTCGCCTTAGTGTGAACCGACTCTTAATCTATTTCCCTTAAGTGGGCTTCCCTTCACCCACCACTATGAAAATAAATAAAAAATAATTTAAAGGGGACCTGCAAGGTTTGTCTGTCAGGGAGTTTCTTTTTAATTTTAAATCATTCTCCTGAACAGAGTAAAGTTTAAGCCAGATCCTCTTTGTTTAAAGTAGTGTCCTTGTTTCACTGAGCAAGTCTTGAATATGTTCTTTTAGGCTACGTTCACATGTTAGCGTAGCGGACCGCGGCATAATCACCGCAATTCTGCCCGAGATCCGGAAATCATTGCAAATCGCGGGACGCCTGTGCGTTGCCGTTGATTTGCAATGGCACCCCAAATGCTGTGCGATGTTGCCGCGATTTCCGCCTGCCGAATCGCGGTAACATCGTGCAAACAAAATCGTGGGTCGCATGACGCCCCAAAGAAGCTCTTGTACCTTTTTTGGGCTTAATGCGACCCGCGATTTTGTTTGAGCGATTTTACCGCGATTCGGCAGGCGGAAATCGCGGCAACATCGCACAGCGTTTGGGGTGCCATTGCAAATCAACGGCAACGCACAGGCGTCCCGCGATTTGTAATGATTTCCGGATCGCGGGCAGAATCGCAGTGATTCTGCCGCGGTCCGCTACGCTAACATGTGAACGTAGCCTTAGTGGTCCTAAGAAGTGGCATGATAGGCTACAATTGCTAGATGGTTGAGATCGTCAACCTTGCTAACCTACTGATTTGGCAGCTTTTCTGATTCCTTCTTTAAGAATCCAGGCCACATAGGTCCTGCATCCGAAGCAGAGAAGGCAGGGACATTGGTGGAGCAAACGTGCTGATCAGCCTCTTGATCCAGCTAAAATATTTTCATCAGTCATAATGGAGTTGAGGTAAAACACGCTGAAAAACCTGGCATTTGTCAGGAATATCTTGCAGACGGTGGTCCCACCCTAAGGTAGGCCTGTGGTTACTTCATTATCCTCTCATGTTTTGCCATCCTGGAAGGTGAGAGGAGAAAAGCGACTGTTAGACATACTGGTAATGGTGTTTCTACAAACCTTCCAGGATGGCAGGTCTACTTCTCGTCCAGTTAGGCTCCGTTCACATGTAGGAGTTTTTCTGCTCTAGGATCCGCTCTCAAAACGCCCAACAAGACAAATCCTGTTCATTTCAATGGCCCCTGTTCACATCTGAGCGTTTTGACGCTGTGAGCAAAACGCCCAACAAAGTACATGAGCTTCTTTTTGGGCAGATTGCAGGCATTTTCCATTGGTCTCTATTCAATCTAAAAACGCCTGCACAAAAAAACGCCTGTAAATCGCAGTAGAAAACGCTACGCTCAGGTGTGAATGTAGCCTTAAGGTGGGAGAGGAAAGAATGTAAACAATAGGTGGATCGGTTGGGAGAATCTTTTTTTTTTTTTTTTTATTTTACAATTGAGGGACAAGGGGAAGGGTGGAGTCTTTTTTAACCATTTCAGCTCCGGAAGGTTTTACCCCCCCTTAATGACCAGGCCATTTTTTGCGATTCGGCCCTTTGTTACTTTAATGAAAAATTGCGTGGTCGTGCGACGCTGTATCCAAATACAATTGATGTCTTTTTCCCCCCACTAATACAGCTTTCTTTTGGTGGTATTTGATCACATCTGCGGTTTTTAGATTTTGTGCTATAAACAAAAAAAGCGACCATTTTGAAAAAAGCACAATCATTTTTACTTTCTACTAAAACATTCCCAATAAAAAAGATGTAAAAATTCAACTTATTTTTATCAGCTTAGGCCAATTTGTATTCTGCGACAATATTTTTGGTAAAAAAAAAAAATCCCAAAAAGCGTATTCAAATTGGTTTGCGCAAAAGTTATAGCGTTTACAAATTACGGGATAGATTTTTGGACGACTTCTTTTTGTTTTTATTAGTAATGGCGGCGATCAACGATTTTTTAGGGGGACTGCGACATTGTGGCAGACAGGTCGAACCCCTAAGGCTCCATTCACACCTGAGTGTTTTTTCAGCTCCAAAAAACGCTAAAACAAACGTTCCAAAACGCCCAACAAGTAAAACACCATTTAAATGGCCGCTGTTCACATCTGAGCGTTTTGCAAAACGCCTGTAGCTGAAAAAAGTACATGAGCTTCTTTTTGGGCTGATTACCAGCGTTTTTCATGTCAATGCCTGCCTCCAAAAACGCCTGAAAAAAATTGCGGTAAAAATCGCAGTAAAACGCTACACTGAAGTGTGAATGCAGCCTTGCTGACATTTTTGACACTTTTTGGGGACCAGTGACATTAATACAGTAATCAGTGCTAAATTATATGCATGGTTACTGTATAAATGACACTGGCAGGGACGGGGTTAACACTGGGGGTGATCAAAGGGGTTAATGTATGCCTAACTGTGCTTACTCACTGTGGTGGGGAAGGGCTCTGTGACAGGCACAGAGAGATCGGGGTTTCAGCTTAGCTGAAACTCCTGATCTCTCCCTGCCTGTGTGACAGAAGACTCGCCTGGTTTGTTTACATAAGCAGGCGGGTCTTCTGTCGGTTTCTCGGAGGATCGCCGCCTCCCGCTGTGTCTTAACACAGCGGGAGCGTGGCTCCGGCGGCGCGCACGCTCTCTGCTGAGACCGCTTGCACAAAATTACGAAGATCTACGTAATTTTGCGCAGCCGAGCCGCCCTGCCGCAGTAGATCTGTGTGGGACGGTCGGCAAGTGGTTAAGCAGCTGTGAACTGATTGTTTTTCTGTAAGGTGGAGCCTCTCATCTCTTTTGTATTTCCGTCCTGGGAGGTTTGTAGAAACGGTAACCAGTAAGTCAAACGATGAGTTTTTCTGCCTAGTGTCTTATGCCTGTAGAGAACAATATAACCCCATGGTTTTAAAAAATGAAGCTGTGTCCACCAGTGAACTCAAAAATCCATTATTGCTCTACGTCAGGCATCACTAAATGGCAGGCCTTGTTCTGCACCTGGCCCAAGCTATTGCTCTATCTGAATTGCTGTGATCGCCCCATTTAGCTGCCACTTTTGTCCCCAGCCTCCTCCGCTGTCATTAGCAGAGCAGTCCGTGGGAGGCGGAACAATTCTGGACTGGGGGCGGGACCAGCACTACATGGAGAGAGGCAGCTGCCTAAATGAACTTTTCACGATAACTAGGAGGTGATTGGCTGCTAGGGGGTGGGTGGTCCTAGCAACCAGTCACCAGCTTGCTAATATGAGAAGTCAACCTGGCAGCTCCCACGCCCCATCCAGTGCTGCTGAGGCTCTGCCTTCAGTTCAGGATTGTCCCACCTCCTGCTCTCTGCTGTGGGGGTGATATGTTAAGAAGCAAGTGCTGTGTATGTGTGTGGGGGTGATGTAAGGGGGTGATAGTGCTGGGGGGGGGGGGGGAATGTGGAAGGAGCAGTGCTGTGGGGGTTATTTGTTAAGGGGGCAGAGCTGTGTGTGTATGGGGGGTTGATATAAAGTGGGACAGTGGTATGTGTTTGTGGTGATGTACAGAGGGACAATGCTGTGCGGGGGAAGTGAAAGAGACAGTGCTGTGGGGATATGTGAAGGGGGGGGGGCAGCGCTGTGGTGGGAAAAATGTGAAGGGGGGGGGGATAAGCAGCTGCACATAAAATGAGGTGTTGCACAGAAAAAGTGCAGGGGTACCATTGACTCCTGAACTCAATGAAATACAAGGTGCAGTCTTCCGCACATGGAAATTGCATGGTGCACACCATGTAGTTTCCGTGCGGCTGCATTTTTAAAAAGGTGCCAGGGCTTTTTCCCAGCAGAAAAGGCAGGCACAGCAGGCCATTCAAATTAATGGGCTGTCCTGCCTGCACACCTGGGCTGTGATGTAAAGAATCTGAGTTATTGCACAAAAATGCAATTCGGACCTCTGCTGGGAGAAAATTTTACTAATCGGATCTCCATGAATTTTAATTCAATACCCATGCTCTGTCCACCCTGCATGTTAATTTTCCATGCTTGTTTGTGGGAAAGATATTTAGATATATTTTTTTTTTTTTTTTGGTATTGAAACTGTTATTGCTTCTTCTTTCATAATTGCTGAAACTTCAACGCTTGTTCTGTGACATTGCTTACTGGAAACTCAGCTAGGTAATAGAAGCTGTCTCATTTGTAACCACATTTACTTAGCACTGTAATGCTCCTTTAGAGGTCTGTTTCCTGTATTAAACACAGGGCTTAATATCTGGGATAATTTTAAATATCAGCACAGTAACAAGTTCCCTAAACTGCTTTTACGCCCACTGAATTTCATACGAGAGACTTTTTTTGTTTGCATTGCCTGGAAAGCACAGTTGTTTGCATTGAGTGAAGCAATACTAGTGACCAGAAAACATTTAATTTATGGGAACCAAATTTTGTATTTAACTTTCTCTTCTTGTATAAGGCCCCTTTCACACAGATCCACCTGTCAGTTTTTTTGGCGGATCTGAACGCTCCCCCCATGCATCCCTATGGGGCATCGGATGTCAGCGGAGACATGTCCGCTGACATCCAATTAGTCAAATCTGGACGGATGGAAACCCTATTTTCCATCCGTCCAGCGGATCGGATGAGAACGGACCGACGGTCCGTTCCCATCCGATTCCCCCATAGAGATGTATGGGGCTCTGACAGCTGTGACTCTGCACACAGTGCGGAGAACAGCTGTCATTCTCCTGCTCAACGGGGGATAGGCGGATCGATCTCCGCTGAGATAAACGGAGTCTGTCCAATGGACATACTGTGTGAAAGAGCCCTTACAATAAACGGGCAATAACTTCAGAGTAATATAGAAACCTTACAAGAAAGACCTCAATAAAATAAAGGGGTGAGCAACTACATGGCGAATGAAGTTTAAAGCCGTGGTAAACCGGCAGAAAAATTAAAAACAATGGGCCTCCCTTCAGGTTTAAGCCAAAATGTACTAGCATACACTGCATACTAGCACAATATGACAAACTTGCCTGTACACGGAAACCTCCAGCACAATGCTTTAATGGCTTCCCGGCGCTGCCATCTTCACCTGGTTTTCCTTCCCTGTTCGTGGGCTCTGGCTGTATGAGTGGCCGGGGCCACAATGGCTTCCCTCCCGCCCCTGCGTGCAGGAGCCCTGGCCTAGACTCTGGGACGGAGCAGTACAGCACGGTATGCCGCCACTTCGAAGCGCATGCATCGGTGACCTCACTGGCTGCATGTTGTGTGAATATCTCTTAACCACTTCCGGACCACCCAACGTGTATTTACGTCGCTACTTTGACGTTAAATACCGGAGTTATGTCAGCAGATAGCTGCCATAACCCCGGTATTTTTTTTACATGGCCGACCGTCCTCTTTCACATAAAAGTGAACCCAGTGGCAAATGCACTGCGGTGAATGGGCAGCGGAAGAGGGGCCTACCCCCTCCCGCCGCATCCTGGGTGTTTCCCCTGCTTAAAGGAGCTATTGGTAGGGGGGAAAATGATCCAGTCCTTTCTTGTGCTGGGCAGAAGTCGAGGGCAAGATGGCCCCTACTCTACTCTATGCCCTTGGAGGACCGGATCGACCTCGGACGTCGCTTCCACCCAATGGCCTTAAAGGGTCTATTTTTTTATTTGTGAATAAAAAAAAAAAAACACTTTCTCTTTCGTTCATTGACGGACACCCCTCCTGATCTTCTTTACTCTTTGGGTTATACTGCCCCCTAAAGGAGTAGGACACTAGGTGGGGAAAAAAGTCTGGCTATGCCTAAGGGCAGTCCCAGGGGGTATACTCAGCCTCTCTAAAGTACGTTTTTTTTCTTCTGCCTAATAAGGAGTAAGGACTTAGTTCCTTCGGGGGTCACTGTTCCAGGCAATTTTTTTCTTCTTTAATATTTTTTCTACATCGGGTGGTCACCCCAGCCTGGCCAGCAAGCATGCGCTGACCTCAGCTCCGGGCTAGGTTGGCTGCGACATAGCCCCACCAGACGGGGGCTGGCCTGCAAGTTAAATGTCTCGCGGGGTCGCATACGACCTGGTCTCGGCCCAAGTCGCAGCATCCCTCCTGGCCGACAGGAGGTTCTGTCAGGAGTGGTGCCCGCCTGGTTCATGGTATGGTAAGTGACTGCCCCCCCCCCCCCCTCTCACTCTGGAGGGTTTTGGGGTGGACATGAGCCCCTCCATTGGAGGTCGAACACGTGGGTTCCCCTCCTTCCCGTTGGGTACCCCCCCATTGACCTGGTGGTCCCTGTGGGCCATATTGGCCCCCTCTTCCCCTCCTCCGCAGATGCTGGGTGGGGGCAACGTGCTGGGGGAAGGGGGTGTGCCACTGGCGACCAGGCGATCGGCTGTGGGGGGGGCAGGGCTGTACCTGGTGGGAGCTCCTGCCGGGGGGGGGGGGGCCCCCTTTCTGCCTGTCCCATTTTTCTGAGGCCTAGGGATCCCACCTGGGGTATATCCCTCAAAGATATCCCTTTTGAGGAGTCTCTTCTGAAGAAACTAACGGTTCCACCGTCGGTGGACACTCAGGTTTCCAGGCTAAATAAGACCACACTTTTTTGCTGGTGGAGGATTCTCCATCTTTTAAAGATCCTGTGGTCTAGAGAGCTGAGGCTCTGGTCCGTTACTTTTTTCACGGTGGCCGGTTCAATTTTGGGACCAGTGTTTGCTATCACCATCTCAGACCTTAATGGAATGGGCAAAGATTTTACGGCAGGATCTGGAAGGGAGTCAACACACTCCTGAGCTGGCGGATCAGTTCATCCTGGGGTTACAGTACATTTGTGATGCATCTTTGGATGCAACTCCCTTGGCCGGCAGGGTATCCGACGGAGGTGATTCTTTGCCGCATGTTATGGTTGAAGTACTGGTCGGCTAACCAGGCTTCTAAAAAGGTGCTGACTGATCAAACCTTTTGTAGGTGACCATTTTGTTTGGGGCCTCTATGGAAAACACAGATAAGGGCCTTACAGGAGGTAAGAGTACATTACTTCGCAGATTGCAAGGGGCAAGGATCCTCGTCGTAAACATGGTCCTTTTTTCTCAGCTCACAAGAGGCCTTTTCGAACATCTGGATCACAGGAAAAGGGTTCGAGATCCACCTGTAACTTTGCGGTCGTCTGACCCTGGAATGGTAAGTTCAATTCAAAGGTGGCACTTCTGGTTCCTCAGACAAGCCTTCACCAGCCTGGAGTGGCGCCCTCACCCACATCTGGGGTGGGGGGATGTCTTTGCCTTTTTCCGGATCTGTGCACCCTGCTCATTCAGGACAGATGAGTCCACGAGTTGATTCGGTTCAGTTACAAGATTGAGTTTCAGTCCTTGCCTCCAGCATGGTTCTTCCCTTCCAACTTACACCTGTCTCACGAGCGGCTACAGGGCCTCTACGGGCAGTGCAGGACCCGTTAGCATGAGGAGTTACTGTGCCGATTCCGAGAGTTGGAACGTTTTCAAGGATTTTATTCAAATCTGTTTACAGTTCCCAGGAAGGAAGGCAAGGTTAGTCCGATCTTGGATATCAAGGCTCTGAACCACTTTCTGCGGGTTCAGAAATTTTGGATGGAGTCCATCTGCACAGTAATAGCTTTCCTTCATCAAGGTGAGCTTTTTGCTTCTATCGATCTCAAGGACGCTTACCTTCATATTCCAATGTGTCAGGCACCATCGTTTTCTTCGTTTTGCTGCGGGCGAGGAGCACTATCAATTCGTGGCATTACCTTTTGGTCTCGCCTCAGCTCCTCGGGTGTTCACAAAGGTTTTGACCCCAGTTCTGGCCTTGCTTCGTCAGAAGGGGATTGCGATACCGGGTTACCTAGATGATCTGCTTCTGCATGCAGAGTCTTCCTCAGCTCTAAAGGCCGACTTGGACATTACTGCGCAAACTCTACAGGAGTTCGGATGGACTACTTGGGTCTGACGCTTTACTCTGCGTCAGCCCGGGTGTTCATTCCTCAGGCGAACCTTCTGAAGCTACAGGATGTTATATTGAATATGCCACTTACATATGAGTGAGTGGCACATACAGTTGGGCAAAAAAGTATTTAGTCAGCCACCAATTGTGCAAGTTTTCCCACTTAAAAAGATGAGAATCCTGTAATTTTCATCATAGGTATACTTCCAACTATGAGAGACAAAATGAGAAAATCACATTGCGATTTTCACAGGCGGTCCGTTCTCATCCAATTCCCCCCATAGAGGACAGCGTGGATATGACAGCTCCGTTTCCGCACACAGAGCGGAGATGGAGCTTTCATCCGCCTGCTCAGCAGGGATTGGCGGATCGATCCCCCGCTGAGCAGAATGGAAAATCCTTTTCTCTGCGGTTCACTGACACACAGCACCGCCCCTCTGTTGGGTTGAGTTATGTGTTCTTCTGACACTGCTTGTTACAAACTGGAGTCCTATAGCAGGAAGTGATGGTATACCCTGTCGGACTGCCTCAGCGGTGTAACCAAAAAGGTTTCTGCCTAGTCCTACTCAAAGAGAGAGCAGCATAAAGCCGGTACTTAGAGGGAGCCAGTACTTAGTTTTGACAGGTACCCAGCTCCCACTTCCGCTCGGAGCAGCAGTTCTCATCCCCCCCCCCCCCCTCCCCCTGCAATCTGCTGGGGCACGTCACAGGTCCCAGAAGACTGCCCGGCCATTGAGGCGGTGCAGTGCAACTCACGCATGCATATTGCACACCTGGCAGTGAAGCCACAAGCTGTCACAGCTGGGCGTCCACACTTGTGATGCGGGGGGAGAGAACCGAAGGTTCGGTCGGCTGGATTGTGGGACAGGTGAGTATGCGTTTATTAAAAGTCAGCAGATAGAATACGAGTAGCTGCTGACTTTTATCTGCTGACTTTTAATCTTAAACTAATCAACACAAAAACGACTGGAACATCGCTTTAAGTGTGCTGGCTGAGGGAGGTTATTGGAGGCATAGGTGCGCTGGATTGTGGGGGGGGTCAGAACAGTAGTTGAGAGGTTCAGGACAGTTAAGGGGGGAGTTCAGGACCCCAGTAATGGTGGGACTGGGGACAGTTAAGGGGGAGAGCTCAGGACAGTAGTGGTGGGACTGAAGTCAGTACTATGGGGTGTTCCGGACAGTAATGGGGGGTGAGATTTGACAAAATTGGTGGTAGGGCAATTGGCATAAGTCTCCAAACCGCCCCCCACCCCCAGGTTTTTTTTTGTCCTTTTTTTCTGGCCAGCCTATATGTAAGCTTGCTTGAATACAAACTTTATAATCAGTTACCACAGTTTTGGATAAAGGGTATACATCAAGAAAAAACACTGGTCATTGTAAGCACCCCTGCCAGTGTTAAATAGCTTGGTTCGTTCTTGCAAACTTCTAAATATGAAAAAGAGCTTTTTCTTTTGAAAAACAGACTTACTGACTGAATCACCAGATGAAAATAGATGAAAATAGAATAAAGCTTAAACAAAACTAATGCAGCCCTCACATCCAAGAATTGGTAAGCTGCAATATAAAAAATGTTTGCTATTGGGTTTAAAACTGCCTTAAATGGCACTAGAAATAAATACCAGTACTTGGTTGGGGGTTAACAGTACTGCCACACACCCCAATGCTGGGGTTAATATTGCGGCCACATGCAACAAACCTGGGAGTTAGGATTTGTGGCCAAAAACAACAATGCTGGGAGTTATTGCATTTAATTGACAGCAAAACTGTTGTTGGTTATTGCATCCGTTGACCTAATAATAATGGGGCTTATTTTACTTTCGCTTTCTCTTTAGTGTGCAGTGTGATATGCAGGATAATTCACATTTTGGCCATTGAGCTGTGTTACAACCCATTCATTTTGAATGAACTGTCAAACTTTGACGTAGTGCTCCTCAATCCAAGAAAAAGCATTGTTATTGTGTGAGCCTCTCGAAGTGTCGCATTGTCATTTTGAAGTTGGTCGCCAGTGTATTGCATAAATTCACTGCAGCTATTGTCTTATGTAAGGCTGAATTCCTAGTTGCAAATACTGTAGCTAATTAGATCTAAGCAACGCATAACAGGCTGTTTCATCCTTTTAGTATTTTAAATTGACATCAGAAGGGAGGTTCCGAACCATGCTCACTTGCTTTTGAGTCTGCAAGTTTTATGACTCTCAGCCGTGAAACTTGAAAGACATCGTCAGAAACCACATAAAGCATGACTCACAATGCAGTTTACACTGGTTTGACTCCGCTTTATGCTGTAGTTGCTCTTCCAGAGCCTTGCTGATTTTTATTTTTGTAACCTGAGCTCAGTGCTGGTGGAATGCTCAATACTTGGAGGTATCATGTCTAATGTTAGTTTCAGGTAGATGGTTGTCTGTAGTCTAGGAAACAAGACGCTTACGCTTGTATGTCAACATACAGAGACTGGGAGGTGACTCATATCAGCAAAATGAACCCAACAGCCACCATCTGGCTTGTTTTCTTTCTTTTTTGAGAGCAGGTCATGTGCTTGGGTGTCCTTGGGTAACATTTTCCTGTCAATCACCACAATGTTGGAGAGGACTGTTAGGGAAATTGCATTATCATACAGGATTTATATAGCATTGACTGTTTACGCAGTGCTTTACAACTTATTCAAATTTGTGTAAAAGATCTGCATTGAAAATCAAAATTTTATTTATTTTTTTTAAATGAAAGTTTAAGTTTTACAGGAAGTACAAAATTCCATAAACGTATCAAGAACCATACAAAGGTATAAGCATAAATTCCACATCTGTTGTACATAGGTTATCTATATCGGTCATTTTTGCAGCATGTACTGCTTACATTTAGGGCTAATACGTATCGCATATTAAAGAGCACTGAGGTTCTCCACCTGTCCCCACACCTTTGTCAACACGGGCATGGGCGGCTAGTTGGGGGTGAACCAAAGTACAACATATATCAAAACCATGCACATAACCTGAACTGACCTATGAGGTACGGCATACATGCAGTGAGCAGATATGACTCTGATGGAATGTCGGCATTAAGGGGGGGGGGGGGGGGGTTTAAGGGGAAAACAAACCTTAGGGAGGAAAAAAAGAGAAAGCGATAAGCAATCGAACTAAAGTTGGGCACGCCCAAAGGGGGATCATGTAGCAATGATGGTATATTGATGGCGGTTAGATCGTTGCTATCATCAAGGAATAATACATCCACCCTTACCAAGTATCTCTAAATTTTTCCTGCTGATGTCTGACCATATGTATCCACTGCTCCGCCTCCATAAAAGCATCTACCTCCCTATTCCAATCAAGCAACGTGGGACACTGATTGCCTTTAAGAATCTGGGGATCAGGGATTTGGCTGCGTTTGAATGAGGAGTGACACTCTTCTTGTATGTTTTAGCTGATGAGGGGGTCCTGTGGAAAAGGAAATGCATTGGGGAAAATGCTAAAGGACTGAGGGTTGTTCTCTGGATCCATGGGGTAATGGCATCCAAGAAGGCCCTTATCATGGGACGGGACCACCATGTAAGAAGAAATGTATCCCGCTGGCTGGACATCTGCCACTGTGACCATCTGGGCCAGACGGGAATGTTATACCATCTAGCAAGAAATGTATATGAAGTTTCCTGGACACGAGATAATGGAGGTGAAGTGTGTTAATCTGATCATTCGTTGTGTCTGGAGTGGGTTGAAAACCTGCCCTAGCGCTCTCCCCCAGTCTGATGTAATAGGGGACTGTTAGCTCATATCTCGTCAGGAGGCAATTAAAAGATGATACACGGCCCTTCAGTGGCTAGCCGCCCCTAGATAGTGAATTTCCCCTCATCCGGCCGGGAGTTATGACGACACACAGCACTCAAACTTAGTGCAGACACAACTGATTTTATTGCAAGTTTCGCTCATATTTAAGGCACGTTTTGAGCGGGAAAGACTGCTCCAAACTGGTTTACAATTTCTCAGTCAATTTGACAATAGAACATGTTTCACAGAACAGTACATGAAAGGCTGTTGTTTCCCTATGTATTTGTGTCAATATGAGGTGTTCTTGTATCTGAATCTGTGTTTTGTTGGAGAGTCGGTCCGTCTGTGTTCATCTTGCCTGATGTGTTAATGTAAACAATTGTCAATTGTTTATGGGTGGTGTCAGTAATCTCTATGCAAAATGTCTTGTAATCTAAATGCAAAATATCCAACTGTTAAGTGTTCAAATGAATGAATGGAAAAGTGGTTTAACATGTCGTCTAAATGCAAAATACAGCTGTCTGCTGTCCAGGGTGGATGAATGGGTGTCAGTCTGGCTCGTTACTATGTAAATGCAAGGGCCCACATTTCATCATAGAATGGGCATAAACTGAAAATATATATGAAATATAATAAGGCATGTTAATACAATCTTTCAGGGACAGATGTAGTTTGTGTGCCAAGCACAAGCTTGTACATCTGTGATAGTAGATGTGTGGGTTCAGCAATGTCTATACATAAGGTTTCAAAAGTGGTAAGTGTATTGAAGGATCGCAGTTGGGGTTGTAATTTACTAAAAAAAAGTGAGTTGCGGTCATATTGGTCCACTGACCCAATTCATCCTATGCCCATGTTCTCTGCTGTCATGGAGGAAGCTGGTGTTAATGGGGCCGGCTGCCGTGGAGACCAGGACAACAAATGCGTATCCCCACCGGGGGGAAGGCGACGCCACGGGTCTATCTCAACCCAGCCAAGGAGGACGAAACCACCAAGGACATGAAGAGAGCCAACCCGGACGCCTCTGGCGTCTGCATGGGGACCTCTGAAAAGAGGCGGGTATCTAAACCCCCTCAAGCAAGTGCCAGAGAAGAAAATGTGTCTCTGGATTGTATGGAGAGATTGTATATGAGTAAAGCCTCGTACTCACGCACCGATTGTTGGCCGTAAATTTTCGGCCAACGTCCGATCGGCTGATTGTTGGCTTGTTAGTATGATGCTTCAGACAACCAACTGCGACTTTTTGGCCGAACAAAATCCGGTGTGCATGCTATAAAATTTTTGTTGGCCGTCACCAGAACGGCCGATTGTTCGTCAGTCAGTACAGATTTCAGCAGACAAAAGTCAGATGAGCAAGACTGGGCATGCTCAGAGAAGAAAAAACACACGGAAAGTCAACCATCACATGACATCACTTCTGAAGTTGGTTTTTGTTGGCCAACAAAAGTCCAGTGCAAGTCTAGAGCACATTTCAACCAACAAACACTGGACAAAAGACGGCCGATCGGTCGGCCAACAATCTGTGCGTGTGTACGAGGCTTTACACAATCACGGTAAATGTACAACTTTATGCATTGGTTTGTTTCTGGCAAAGTTATAAATGTTACTGGCAATTTACACAAACAAATATAAATTCCATATACATAATACAGACCTCCAAATTATGTACATGTATACCGGACAACGAATTTTACATTTTTTCGAAAACTTTTAAATTAATGCATATGTAGCAGGTTTTCCAGGCCTGTGGCCTGATGTGGGTCTGCCATTGTTACCGGTTACCTTTCCAGCCCATGTGAGCTGCGGCCCTGGATGTAGAGACTGAGACATGGACGACTCTGGCATCTTGGTTTTGTTTTATTGTAGATAAAGGGGATGGGAGAAGGGAATGAGTGGGATACTCCTTTAGGCTTCAACTATGTACACTTGGGACTTGTCTCCTGAAAAATGCCCGTTAGTGAGCGTTGGCTGGCGTCAAGAACGCACCAACTCTGAGAATACTCTGTAGCTAAATGTAAGTGCTGAATCCTTGACTTAAAGTTCAAAAGATCCAGGACTGTGAAATTGTAGAACCACCGCCACTGTTACACTGCAACAAGTCACTGAATACTTCCCCCCCCCCCCCCCGCCTTGCTCTGGCTTGAGGTAGTATGTTGTAGAACTGTAAATCCCAACTGGCACACTACACTCTCTGTACAATTCAGGGCCCAATAGTAGGTGCCCCTTTAACTTGAATCCTTCAGGGTTCACTGTCTATGTACCCCCCTCTGTAACTTCAGGGTCCTCAGCCTAGGTACCCCCTTTCCGCTAGCTGGCACTGTATCCCAGAACCTCTTCCGTAGTGGTCCCCTTTAACTTGACAGACCCCCCCAGGGGCTATCTTCAGTACTCACGACCTGTATAGGCTTTCCTGGAACTGAACCCCTCTGTCTCCGCAGGTTCTCGGCACACCGGATCCCCTCAGCTCAACTCAGCACTCTGGATTATCAAGCGACACCTCCAGAAATCCTCTTTCCTCACAGGAGGAGAGACAGCTGCACTCTCCATCCTGGGAATCTGCTCCTGCCAAAGACGTCGTGTCATGTGCCACCCCAAAACTTATACCCACTCCCAGAATCCCTTGCAGCACAATCTGCCTTCTGGGGTAGTTACAAGCCTGGATGTGTCTCCTGATTGGGTTTCCTCCATCGCCCTATGAGAAGCCTCTCACAGGAGCCAGTGGGGAGGCTCCCCCTTCAGCAGGCACACCTGGAAACAATGACAGCCTGACTAAATAAATCACAGCCCTGCTGTTAAGCAGACAAGGCCCACTATACCTTTACCTAGCACCTACCTGTAGGGTGCTACACATTTTGAAAAAAGAATTCAATTGTATTGAGTCGGCACAAAAATTATATAGACATAACGCTCATATAAGGGGGCTGCAAAAGGGAAGAGAGGAGTGGAAGGAATAAAAAGGTAGGAGGAGGGGGGGGGGAGGGATAAGGGCAAAGAGAGTAGGAGAACACATCAAGAGAAACACACCAAAGATATCCCTATAAAAAAACATTTTTAGAGGCATTTTGCGTATTTTGCAGAGCTTGCTTTTTGTCACTAAGTATTGAGAATTGAAGAAAGAAAAAAAATACTTTTCCGTTTTTCTTTCTTCATTTTCCAAAACAAACGATAGCTGCAAAATACTCACCATGCCTCTTAGCAAATACCTTGGGGTTTCTACTTTCCGAAAAGGGGTCATTTTGGGGGGAGGTTTGTGCTATCTTGGCATTTCATGGCCTCCGAAACTGTGATAGGTAGTGAGATGTGAAATCAACAATTTACGCCCTTAGAAAGCCTGAAGGCAGTGATTTGATTTTTGGGGTCCTGTACGCAGCTAGATTGCCAAAAAGTCTCATGTGGTATTGCCATACTCAGTAGAAGCCGCAGAATGTATTTTGGTGTGTTATTTTAATTATAGCCATGGCATGTTTAAGAGTCGGTTCACACTATGGCAGCACGACTTCGGGGGCGCTTAGTGAAGTTGTCGTGCACCAAGACTTCGGCGCGACTTGCACGGACTTCACATAATGGAAGTCAATGCAAGTCGCTCCGACTTCGGTCAAAAGTTGTGCAGGAACCTTTTTCCAAGTCGGAGCAACTTGAGTCGCTCCTATTAGAACGGTTTCCATAGCACTGAATGGAGCACGACTTGTCAGGCGACCAAGTCGCCTGACAAGTCGCGGTAGTGTGAACCGGCAGTAAGCAAAATATAATTTAAGTGACCACTTTATTTATTTTTTAACAAACAAAAATTGTAATTTTTCCGAAGCTTGTGGCAAAATAAGTGTTTTTTCCCCAAAAATTGCGTTTGGAAAATCTCTGCGCAAATACCGTGTGAAAAAAAAAAAAAAAATTGTAACACCCACCATTTCGTTCTGTATGGCCTCTGCTTTAAAAAAATATATAATGTTTGGGGGTTCAAAGTAATTTTCTAGTTAAAAAAAAAAAAAAAAAAATTTTTTTTTCATGTAAACAGTGTCAGAAAAGGCTTGGTCTTCAAGTGATTAGAAGAGTGGATGATGTGTGGCATAAGCTTCTAATATTGGGCATAAAATGGCAGGACAGTTTACCCCTATCACTGCTTGTTTTTTTTTTTTTCGTTCAGCCAATGGCCTGAATGAAAAAAAAACATAGGTTCCTCCATTCGCATCGATCGATCGATGTGGATGAAGAAATCGCTGCCAATAAAAGTGTTAAAAAAACACGGCGAAGCATAGGGGAGATCCGCCCTCTTCGCCATATATGCTTTTTTTTTAATAACTGCGGTGGTGAAATCACCTCCTACAGAGCGACAGTCATTGATTACGTATATGGTGAAAGCAAACACTGTTGCTGTCAGAATAAACAAATCGGTGCTGCAGCTGATGGGCGTACATGCAAAGCAAACAATGGTTAAAAATATAACACAGTAATAATAAAACATTTCAGTATAACAGTATATTATAAAGTACAGTAAGCGTAGAGTAAGAACAGAAAATTAACTCAATAAAACGTAAACTGTTTGGCTTTTTTTTTTTTACAACTGTAAAAAAAACTTTGCCAGGCTAGGGTCTCTCAAAATGTGATAGCCAACATCTTTTGAGACTCTGTGTGAGAAAGCGTGCCCTAGACTGTGCCGTACTGTACCCTATACTAATACTCTACTAGTGTGTGGTAGCGACAGAAACAGTCCCCAATGCAGAGACCAGGTTGGCCAGGACAGGAGGGACAAAAAAAGCAGGCGTCACGCCTATATCTGCGTTTTCTACACTATCTTCTTTGGGGTGCTCTTTGGGTAGGGGTACTAGGAAGGACATCTGGAAAATGCCTCTCATGCAGCAGGTTCACTGCATCTGGATTGGGAATTTGGGCCACAGCACCTTCTGGATACAGAAGGGCTGTGATGATCTCTTCCTGGTATTTTAGGATGGATCCACTTCTTCCTGACACTTTGTATAGCACATAAGCGTTCAGCAGAGGCAATTTAAATAAGTATACCTACACTTTTGTGCCATCGTCTGGCCCTATGGGCAAAAAAGGTCATCATCTGGTCTTTGAAGTCCACCCCTCCCATGTTAAGGTTGTATTCGTGGACAAAGAGGGGCTTCTCAACAATACCAGTCGCCGTTGCAATTTGGACTGTCGTATCTGCGTGAATCGAGGACAGAACGAAAACATTCCGGGTGTCCCTCCACTTCACTGCAAGCAATTTATCTGACTTCAAGCAGGCTCTCTCCCCTGTCTAAGTCGGGTATCTACAAGCCATTGGGAGAAGCCTCTGTGATTAGGTCCCGCGGTGCCACATGCGCCAATTGCAAAATCAAAAAGGTGTCTAAAAAGTGGCACGCTTCTATAGAACTTGTCCATGTATAAATAGTACACCTTTCCGAACAAGGGTGACACCAAGTCCCAAACAATTTTGCCACTGCTCCCCATGTAGTTTGGGCAGTTGGGGGCTCCACATTGCTATCCTTTCTCTCGTAAACCCGGAAACTACATGTTGCCCTGTCACAAAGCTTTTACATCTTGACCCCATATCTGACACGCTTGCTGTGGAGAAACTGTTTGAAAGCAAGGCGGACAGAAAATGTAATCAGGGACTCCTCAATGCAGACAGCTTGTTGGGGCGTATACAAGGCTGCAAACTTCTGTGAAGTGGTTTACGAAGGGCCCAATTTTGTGGAGCCTGTCCTATCCGGGGTCACCCCAAGGATGACAGTGTCACTGAAGTGCATGAACCGCAAGATTTGCTTGTATCTAGTCCTTTCCATGGCAGCAAAGAACATGGGCATAGGATGAATTGGGTCAGTGGACCAATATGACCGCAACTCACACTTTTTAGGAATGACCATGAGTGTTAGGCCCAGAAAAGTTCTAAATTCGGAAATCGTGATCCGTTTCTATTCAAATTCTCTGGCAAGGGTCAACTTTGGATTTGCGGCGATTACTTGATCAGCATATAAATTGCTTTGGTCCATAAAACAGATCTGTAAAGATCTTCCGTGAAAAAAACACTTATAAAAACCAAGGGGGGTAAAATCGTGAACTCGTGGGTTAGCCAGGTAAGGAGGGAAGTATGGGCGCTGCAGAAGTGGTTGGCTCCCAATTAGGATTTGCAAGCGCATCAGGAAAGACACTATGGGCTCTACGGGCCTCTCTTCGAACTATTGGTGTCTGCTGGACACTACTTGTGCTAGCCACCGCACCAGCTTGAACTGCACTTATGGGACTCAAATCAACAAAAGTAAATATATATATGGCATATATCAATCTGTGAAGCCAATTAATAATGCAAATCAATTGGTGCATAAACATAAAAGTTCATAAGTGTCCATAAATATTGTGCAGGTGAGTAGAATTGTATTCTATCCAAATAATACGTGTATCCACCACCGAGTGAAATTCATCCTTACCAAACGGAAATAAATAAGGTGCAACTATATTTTCTTGTGCTGAAAAAATATCCAATCTCCTTGTGAACAAACACCATGTGTAAATCACCAAGAATTAGCCTCTTACCAGATGGTAATAGGTATGCACTTGTTCAGTGAAACCACCGCCTTGCTTCCTCTTTAAAATCCTGAAGTGGGATGTAGAACCGCTCTACCTTTCTTTCTCCACTAGATGGCAACGAGTACCAGCAAGAAACACAGCCTCATCCTTCTTTACAAGCTCACAAAACCACCGTGTATTAAAGGAAAAAAGGGGACTAATAGTGTATTACCCTTGAGATTTATTCAAAAACAGTTGATAATGCACTTACAATTGGATGTCTTGTATTCAGCATAAACATAGGCATACGAATTCCTGCAAAGGCTTGCGGCCGGCTGCAGCACGGACCGCAAGTTGTGTGTGACGTGTGCGCCTCCTAATCTGACCGGTTTCTTCCCATAGGACTTCTACTGAGACAGAAACCGGTCAGATTAGGAGGCGCACGCGTCACACACAACTTGCGGTCCGTGCTGCAGCCGGCCGCAAGCCTTTGCAGGAATTCGTATGCCTTATGTTTATGCTGAATACAAGACATCCAATTGTAAGTGCATTATCAACTGTTTTTGAATAAATCTCAAGGGTAATACACTATTAGTCCCCTTTTTTCCTTTAATACACGGTGGTTTTGTGAGCTTGTAAAGAAGGATGAGGCTGTGTTTCTTGCTGGTACTCGTTGCCATCTAGTGGAGAAAGAAAGGTAGAGCGGTTCTACATCCCACTTCAGGATTTTAAAGAGGAAGCAAGGCGGTGGTTTCACTGAACAAGTGCATACCTATTACCATCTGGTAAGAGGCTAATTCTTGGTGATTTGCACGTGGTGTTTGTTCACAAGGAGATTGGATATTTTTTCAGCACAAGAAAATATAGTTGCACCTTATTTATTTCCGTTTGCTAAAGATGAATTTCACTCGGTGGTGGATACACGTATTATTTGGATAGAATACAATTCTACTCACCTGCACAATATTTATGGACACTTATGAACTTTTATGTTTATGCACCAATTGATTTGCATTATTAATTGGCTTCACAGATTGATATATGCCACATATTTTTATTTTTGTTGATTTGGTTCACACATAGATATGTTATATTTATATATTCATTATTTATTTGTTGTTTAGCGCACCCCACACCACATATACATTTATCTATATTCAAAAGCACTGAATACCGGGAGCAGCTTCAACACACTATCAGCGCACCCATCCCCCCTTACAACTTATGGGACTCGCCAGGTCACCAAGTGTTACTGCAGTGCTGGTTTGCTATGACCAGGATGTACTAGGCCCCTGGTGCTTGACAGTTCACCAGAAGGTTGAGCCGCACTAGTACCGACACTCTGCTGCATACGAGAATCCTGAGGTTGTTGCACCTTAGCAACAGAAGAACGGGGTCGGCCACGTCTGACCTTAGAAAGGACCACTACTCCGTCATCAGAGCTATCTGTCAGGTTGCCGCTGCGGTCCCACAGGTTTGAATACTGAGCCTGATTCTGACAGTGAGTCTTCCCCATCATTCTCATCTGTCTTGCTCAGTATTGTGTAGACCTCTTCACTAGTGAACACTGGACATTTTGGCCAATAAATTTATAGGTACCTAGTGTGACTCTCCACCTGGTTGTCAAGGACTGTTTGAACCGCTACCAAAAAATGTAACTGCTAGTGCTAGCAGAGATCAGGCCTGACTCTCAGACTGCAGTTTAGTGTGCTGTGTATTGGAAGTGCTGGTAATCTTTCTGCACTTCTTGAGGGGGGCGGAGGGGCTGAACGTAGGTCCTGGCAGGTGTCTGCTGATCCTACTAACGCTGCGTTTTCCGGACGCTAGTATAGTTCTGTTCGGATCAAAGATATTAATCTGTTCAGACACTATATACTAGTATTGGAGGTGTTTATGCCATGAATTGACTCGTCACCTGTGACACTAATACAGTGATCAGAAAAAAAGATCTGTACACTATAATACACTGTTACATGGAAATGAAGGGGTTAAATCTTTATTGGGGGATATATGGCGAGGACCCCAAACCTATTTGGGACTACCACTAACTGTCTCTCACACTATCTGAATTCACAAGTGACACTAATACAGTAATCAGTAAATTTTATCTGTACTATATATAGTGTAAACAGTGACAGAGTAAAAAATGTATAAGTGAGTGATCAGGGGGTTAAATGTGGGCCTATGTGTACTGGTGTCAGTGTACTGATTGTGTACTCACAGCTGATGCTCTTTCTTCTCGCACTGGAACCGAAAAGGGCTCCGGTAGAGGAGATTGCATCATTTGTAAAATTTGTGAACACAGGCACAGGAGGGTCTGCAATTGGTCAGAACCGATGAACAAGTCCAGGCCAAAAATGTATTGCCCTGGACCTGATGACCGGTTCTGAACCGAATCACAACATCGGGGGGGGGGTCAGGTACGGTGATTCGCGCAGCCAAGCCGGCCTGCCGCGGTATAAATGTAGCTGGCGGTCGGCAACTGGTTAAAGTGGTTGTAAACCCCCCTGTAATGTTTGTACCTATAGGTACTGTATTTTATCTCCTAAACTTGCACAGTTTAGGATATATTTACATTGCATGCAGCCAATGACGCCATCAGCACATGCGCTTTTGAAGCACTCGTGCCATTTCTTCAGAGCCCTGTGCCGTGACCAGCCCCTCCCGAGGGCATGCCGCCTGTAGTACGGCCGGAGTCTGCAGACCCGAAAGGAAGATGGGTGGAGATGGATGGGGACGACATGGGCTTCGTTTGCAGGTGTGTCACATAATGTGCTAGCATGCGTTGCATACTAGCACATTATGCATTTACTTTGCAGGTAAACAAAAAGGAAAAAAAAAATTTCAGACTTCCTCTTTAAGAGTCTGTATTTGCAATTAATCTTGTTTTGCTGCTTAATGGTACATGCAATGCAGCGGAGATCGTTTTGTTAATGTAGTTGTGCTTTGAAGTGCTTGCTACATTCCAGATTGGACTTGCGGTTTCTTTAGGTTTTATTCTAGCCCCAGTATTAAAAGTTTTTTTTTTTTTTTTTTTTGTTTTTTTTAAATATTTTTTTGATGTTGTATATTTTGGAGACCTGTGGTACTGGGGATACCTGATATTTTGGATAAAAGTAGTTAAAAGCAAGCTAGCCTTTCACGTTAAATTGTTTATTGTGGCAGTATGTTTCTCTTATGACCTATTCTGTAATCTTATAGGTGTTTCCCACTATCTCCTCGTCTCTGTATATATACCGTATATACATATATATATTTTTTTATTTTTTTTGCAGGAGTATCCACTGACCAAATCCTGCAGACAGGAAATTTGCTGCTACGGGGGTAAGTAGTCTAGCTGCAACCTACTGATTTAAAAGGTAGCAGAGCTACTTCAGTATATTTTTAAAATATTTTACTGTATTTTTGGAAATGCATATTGCCTTTTTATTTTCCGTGTGATGTCGGCACATCATGTGCCTAAGTTCTTAAACTTCACTAAAATCCAAAATCGTTTTTTAGTGCTACATGATTTATTTGTATGGTAATTTTATGGTTTTGCACATGTGGTGTAGGGGAGAAAATAAATGTAAAAAAACACATGAAGCAATAGTTTTAGTGTGTTTACAAGCTTAAATTTGTCTGTTTAAATACACATTAATGCATATACTGTGCATATACTGTATGTGCCATGTGTCCTGTCTTTTTTGATTTTATTTTTGTTTAACTGCTTCCTACCCAGCCACTGCACATGAACAGCCAGGTGGGAGCTTTACCTTTCTGACTGGACGTACAGGTAATAATGTGCGTCTCTCAGGGCCATTCAGCAGTGCAATCCTATGATGGCTGTGTCCCTCAGACACATCACAGATCGGGACATGGGTGTTGTGATTGGCCCTCCTGATAACATGATTGCTGTGTTCAATCACAGCCATCATAAAGTGTAAACAGACGGGTGTCTGTGTATGTGTCGGCTCTCCCGCTGAGCTCAGTGATTGGAGTAGTATTGTGTTGGTGTGTACAATTGTGTTCGAAAAACCGCTGAGCAAATACTAGGTTACTAAAAAAAATTGCAAAACCCACTATTTTATTCTCTAGCACCTCTGCTAAAAATGTGTGTGTATATAGAATGTTTGGGGGTTCGAAGTAATTTTCTAGCAAAAATATGGTTTTTACTTGTAAACAAAGTGTCAGAAGATGGCCTGGTTTTTACTTGTAAACAAACTGTCAGAAGATGGCCTGGTTTTTATTGTAAACAAAGTGTCAGAAGATGGCCTGGTCTTAAAGTGTAGAATGCCTGAAGGTACTCTTTGGATGTTTGATTAATTTAAATCTCGGAATATGGAATGCCACCATCCCATAAATCGTACGTACAAAAATATACGAGAACATCTCTAAGTTTGGGATTTTAGGGGCAATAAAAAAAAAAACCTAATAGTATAAAAATTAATATTTTTTTATTCATAGAAAAAGGATCACAAATGACCTCATTAGTGTCCACATTACATAAAAGAAAATGCCATTACAATCATAAATACAGGAGTACAATTATAGATCACCCATAAGGGCTGAAAACACCCTGAGACTATTGCAGATTTATAGGATCAAGACGTTCCTCATAAAGAGGGAATGTCCAATATGTTTCAAACACTTTAATAAACTTTTAGTTATGTTGTTCTTCAGGGACAAAATCCCCACCTCTGCAACACAGTAGGCAATATATAATTCATGCGTCATAATTTACAAAGTTTCATGAAACAAAACGACTGCTTATACTGACCAAAGAGAAATATAGCATTCCACATTTGCGTAAAATCCCAATGCGTTTCACCCAGTTAACCAGGAAGAGGGACCCAAGCTACCACCTCCAAGAGAAAATTCCCTTCGCTCTCGTAGGACCACGGGAACTGATAAAATCCCATGAGAAGACTGTATCGATGCCCTTACTGAATAAAATGTGAGATCGAAAGTAATAATCAGTTAAGAGTAATTTGTGGTTTAAGGCACCCCATAGAGAAAAAGGGGGTTGACTGTAATCTAAAATGTCCCCCTAGTACTCACTTGCAGTATAGGCCAAAACATGGCACACATATATAAAAGAGTCCCCACTCTTAAGATGGTAGGGAATTTCCCACTGCCAGGTACTGGCCTTAAAGCAAAAAAACCTGCATTCAAGTACTTGCATTCAAGTAGCGGAACAAAAACGTCCACCTCTGTTGTAAAGCATTGGGGGAATGGCGCCAATAGCGGGCCTCGGCGTCCTCTCTAAAGGGCGCATGCCCGACGTCCTGTGTCTTGGCCAACCAAGATGACGATTTCTTGTCATCCCCTCCTTCCACAGTCAGACACCAGCGGCGCGTGCGCAAGGAACAAAAAGCATCCGGCGAAGATCTAAACGCGATCCCAGAAGGATGCCTCCCCTCTGGTGAAGGGAGAGAGGACTGATGGCCGCCGACACGTAAAGCACACAAATCCCATAGAGGGAGAATCCCCCCCCCCCCCCCACACCAAAGTACGATCCAAATGTATCGAGGCCCCAAAGGGGGCCTACTTGTGCCGGACAAGAGCACAGGGAAAATCAAAAAGAAGGGAAGAGCGGGGAATAGCCCAAGTCCTGGACATGGTGAATGCATAGGCATCCCTACAGGATCAAAGCATATACAATATAAAACTTGAATAACATCACAAATATATCATACAAGCAAATCCCACAGGTATATGGGGTATATTAACATTCAATGCATCAAGGGCAAAAACAAAGGAAAAAAAAAAAGGTGGGGGGGGGAAGGCAGACAATGAAAAACACAGAACAAACGCTGTATTGGGGGAGTATGTAACACCGTCTACTGGAAATGAGGGAGGGATAGAGATATACAAGACAAGGTGGATACCAAGTCTGGGGTAAGCTTTTTTTTTTTTTTTGGTTCTTTTTTGTATAAAGGGGCAGAAAGAGCATGTTCAACGGGTAGGTTCCCCAAGTTTTACAGGGGTCCCTACTTGAGTCACCTCTGTACTTGCTACAGACAATCCTCTCACCAATGGAACCCACATTTTTTTAAACTACCGAGGGTTTTTCTGTAACAAAATTGGACAAAGTAGGATCCTCAGTGCAGATAAACCAATATTTGTTTAGAATTCCTTGTATCTTTCGATGTTCATTGGGATATCGAGCAATCATTTGTTTTATTATCTCGTTTTTCTGTATTTGGTTTAAAGATCACATTTTCTCTTACGTCCTCCGACAGTCGCCGCCTTCTCTAAGTCATCACTGTTGGGTATTGTCTTCCTATCTGTAGGAATAGCTAGGCATATAGACTTAGTCCAAAGACAAAAGGCATTAGCATATACACACCCACGGGGGCTGTCCCATCCGGTCAATACCCCCCCTGCATCACCACTCCCAACTCAGTTTTAACTTGCCTAGCGTCAGGAATAGTCAGGCTACCTTGTGCTGGGGCTTCAGTCTCAGCCTTCCTTAATCTGTTGTTTGATTTTCTTTTAAAATGTCAGTTTTTTCTCTCACTTTACTAGCTGTTTATTTTGTCAGCTTTAGTGTTAGTTTATTCTTTGGATGAAGATGGATCATGCAGTGCTGGGATTCGGACTGGCCGCCCTGGTTCTCCAGGGCACAGAGGGTCAGATGGACCCCCAGCCCGCCATCGAGCATTCAGCTATGGTTCGCCCTGGCATTAAGAACGACCCATCCTTGTTCGCTGCAGGGATGCAGCCGTGAGGTGGCTACCTCACAGGACTTGTCTGCGATGCTGCAGCATCATGTCCCTGGCTCACGGCACTCCCTGTCAGATGAGGACAGAGGTTTATCCGTGCATGGAGACTCCCCATGCCATCGGGTACAGGTGAGTACTTTTCTGTGTGCGGCCTCCGTTTGGGGGTGGCAGTCTGTGTTGCTGTATGTCCCCATGTCTGTGCCTGTGTGACTCCCTGTGCGATCCCTGCGGGGTTCGCTTTTGTGCAGATCTGTATGTTTGCCGGGGGTCCCTGTCCCTGTGTCACCTTAGGTGCATGTTTGGGGGTACAGACATGTGTATTGTGCAGCGACCGCTGCGGGGGAAAATTTGCGCGGTCCGCCATGTTTTTACTATGCACACGTGTATAGCCCCTCTGGGGCGAGTAATACAGCTCATTTTGGCGCCATCCGCCGCCATTTTGTGGGCGGTAGAACGATCGGTTCGGCCGCATGTCGGCGGCCATCTTGGCGTAGCCTCCTATGCATCCCTATGGGGCAGCCATTTTCCCTGGGGTCTGGCTTATAGCCAGCCCCCTCCAGCAGCATTTCCTTTTCCTCTCAGGCAGCAAGGACACAGGTAGCAACGATCTGTGGGCTCTGCAGTTTATCTCTGTCTTCTTCTGTATACTGCTTATGGCTCAGTTTCTTTCTCCTTTTGGGGGTCTTCATAGCTGTGACAGTAGCGGTGGGCTGCGCACTCCGCAGCGCTATTTAAGGGGACAGTACACTACTTTTTTGCACTGTAGTTTTTTATTATCTTGAGCCATGGATTCTCAGGAAAGCAAGTTTCCTCCAGCTTTAGTGGGGGGCCCCAGTTCTCCTGTGGCCCCGCTGCGACCTGATCTGGCTGCTGTAGTTGCGACTTTAGTGGCAAATTTGGAAATGCTGATGTCTGAACGGGCTGCGAGAAAACGGCCCAGGCTGTCTCTCTCTTCTGATTCAGATGGGGATATGGTTGCTGCTGCTGCGAGCGTGCCCTTTTCAGGGTCCCGCTCATCCTTAGACCCCCCGGGGTCTGAGGGGGAGGCTGAACTGGAGGGTGTTGATACATCCTCCCCAGGGTCACCTGAAGAACGGGCGACCATGGATGAGTTGATTATTTCGGTTAAGGATACCTTACATTTGGAGGACGAGCCCAGTCCTCCGGGCGTTGTGTCCTCTTTTGGGACGCACAGGGCACGCAAATCTGTGCAGGTTTTTCCCTGCCCTGCTGAATTTCATTACACTGTTAATGAAATGTGGCGCACGTTAAAACGTCCATTCCTGGTTCCTAGTCGGTTCAAATTGCTTTATCCTTTTGCGCCGGCTACGGAATCGCGATGGTGTGTGCCTCCTCAGGTAGATCACACTGTGGCCATGCTGAACAAGGCTACCTTGGTTCCTACTGAGGATACCCCGGTTTTCCGGGATCCCACGGACCGGCGGTTGGAGTCTTAGCCCGCCATTCCTATACAGTGGCGAGTTCGTTGCTCAAACCCGTTTTCGCGTCCGTTATAGTGGCTCAGGCGGTGGCTGATTGGATTAAGATGCTTAGAAGCAACCTGGTGTCTGATGACGTGCCACCTGCACGACTGGAAATGGTGGACCAGATCCATCAAGGAGTCATGTATCTGTGTGATGCAGCCCTGAATGAGGCCCCCTTGGTGGCTCGCCTCTCGAGTGTCGCGGTACTTACCGGCGACTGATATGGCTGAAGAGCTGGTCGGCCGACCAGTCCTCGCGGAAAACTGTTGCTGATTTTCCCTATGCTGGCTCTTGCCTTTTTGGCGAGGCGTTGGATATCCTGGTAAAAGGCGTCACGGGGGGCAAGAGCACTATGCTACCCCAGAACCCGAAAGCAAGTCTTTCCGTGGCAAGCGGGGTTCTGCGCCTAGATCAAATCAGGGGTCCTTTCGTGCCTTTCGGAACCAATCCAAGGGCAAGCCCTTCAAGGCCCAGGGCAACCAGAAGAAACCCTGGGCGGGTAAGCAGAAAACCGGCAATGCTGGCTCGGCGGGACACTCCGCCTCTGCCTGAAGGGGAAGGGGGGGTGGGGGGACGTTTGCGCGGTTTCCTCCAGCTTTGGCTGCTCCGGATCTCGGACAGGTGGGTCCAGGAAATCGTTCGATCAGGTTACAAGATCGAATTCCTTTCTAGGCCGGCGGACAGATTCTTTCCCTCCAATCTCCATCTGCTTCCGGGGCTTCTGCAGGACCTGCATCAAGCGGTGCAGGACCTGCTTGCTCAGGGGGTCATTGTCCTGGTGCCTCATCGGGACAGGTTTCGGGGGTTCTATTCGAATCTGTTCACTGTGCCCAGGAAGGAGGGCAAAGTGCATCCTATTCTGGACCTGAAAGCACTGAACCGCTTTGTGCGTGTTCGGAAGTTTCGAATGGAGTCTCTCCGTTCGGTAGTGGCCTCCTTGAGTCCAGGAGAATTCCTAGCTTCGATCTGAAGGATGCGTACCTGCACATCCCCATTTTCGAGGGTCATCAGCGGTACCTTCGGTTCGCAGAGGACCACTACCAGTTTGTGGCGTTACCGTTCGGTCTCGCTTCGGCACCCAGGGTTTTTACCAAGGTGTTGGCACCGGTCCTGGGCCTGCTGCGGGCCCAGGGCATTGCGGTCCTGGGGTACCTGGACGATCTGCTTCTGAGATCGCGTGCCAGTCAGGACCTTGTGCGCGATCTGTCCATCACGGTACAGACGCTCCAGGAGTTTGGGTGGACCATCAACGTTCAAAAATCAGCATTGTTTCCGTCGCTTCGCCTTCCCTATCTGGGAATGGTTCTGGACTCTGCTCAGGCAAAGGTATTCTTGCCGGAGGACAAGCTCCGGTCTTTGCGGGACGAAATCCGGTCCCTCAGGGACAATCCGTCCTCGTCACTCAGGACCTGCATGCGGGGCCTGGGGTTGATGGTGTCGGCCTTCAAGGCAATTCCCTTTGCTCAGTTCCACACGCGGGCTCTCCAGACTGAGATCCTGGCCAGGTGGGACAGACTTCCTCAGTCCTTGGATCTGGATGTCTCCTTGAGTCGCCGGACCAGATTGGCTCTTCTGTGGTGGATCCAGTCCCCGTCAGTGGCGGAAGGCAAGTCCTTCCACCCGTTGGTGTGGACAGTGGTTACCACGGACGCCAGCCTGTCGGGCTGGGGTGGAGTCCTGGGCAACCTGTCTGCCCAGGGCACTTGGTCGGAGGAGGTATCCTCCCTCCCGATAAATGTGCTGGAACTACGAGCGATAAAACTCTCTTCCAGTGGTCGGACCGTCTCCAGGGCCTGCCTGTTCGCGTTCAGACGGACAATGCTACCGCGGTGGCTTACATCAACCACCAGGGGGGCACCAGGAGTGCTCGAGCAGCCCGGGAGGTGACGGACATTCTGTCTTGGGCCGAGACTCATGTCCCGGCGATTTCGGCAGTTCACATTCCGGGTGTGAAGAATTGGCAGGCAGACTATCTGAGCCGCCAGACCCTGGACCAGGGGGAATGGTCCCTACACCCGGAGGTCTTTCAGATGCTTTGTGCGAAGTGGGGATCCCCAGACGTGGATCTGTTCGCATCTCGGCTAAATCGAAAGGTGGTAAGGTTCGTGGCAAGAACGCGCGATCCGTTGGCGGACGCCTCGGATGCGTTGGTGGCCCCTTGGCATCAGTATCCTCTGTACGCCTTTCCTCCGATTCAGTTACTATCCTGGTTCCTTCGCAGATTTGTCTCGGAACCGCACATGGTGATTCTGGTGGCGCCGGACTGGCCTCGCCGGTCTTGGTACACCAACGTTGTTCACCTGGCAGTGGCGCCTCCGTGGCGTTTGCCGCTGCGGGAAGATCTCCTGTCTCAAGGTCCGATCTTCCATCCTGCTTCACAGTCGCTGGCTTTAACGGCCTGGCTGTTGAGGCCCAGGTCTTGAAGGACAAGGGTCTATCTCCTGAGGTTATTCCTACCCTCATCAAGGCTAGAAAATCCTCCTCTGGTAAGATTTATTACCGTACCTGGAAAGCCTTTCGCCTGGTGTGAGTCCAGGGGGTTCTCCCCTCGTTCTTACTCGGTGGTGAGAATTTTGGTTTTTCTCCAGTCTGGAGTGGATCAGCGCCTGGCGTCTCGTTCTTTGGTGTGCACCTTCATTCAAGGGGTGCAACATCTGGCTCCTCCCAGGAAGGAGCCTTTACCTCCATGGGACTTGAACTTGGTTCTGTCCGCGTTACAGCGTGCTCCCTTTGAAAACATCGTGGAGATAGCGTTGCCTCTGCTGTCTAAGAAGGTTGCCTTTTTAGTGGCGATCACTTCGGCTCGCAGAGTGTCGGATCTGGCGGCGTTGTCTTGCCGCTCCCCTTACTTGATCATTCACGAGGATAAGGTGGTTTTGCGGCCACCCCCATCCTTCCTTCCCAAGGTGATCTCTGAATTTCACCTTAATGAGGACATTGTTCTGCCTTCGCTTTGTACGAAGCCTAAGCATCCGAAGAAGATTGCGTTGCACTCCTTGGACGTTGTCAGGGCGATCAGGGTTTACCTGTCGCCTACGAAATCCTTTCGGAAGACAGCAACTATTGCCAAATGGATCAGACAGACCATTGAGCAGGCTTACGCCTTGAAGGAACGGGTTCCGCCCTTCCCTATTAAGGCGCACTCTACCAGGTCTTTGAGTGCATCTTGGGCCTATTGGCATCGGGCCTCTGTGGCCCAGGTGTGCAAGGTGGCGACTTGGTCGTCGGTGCACACTTTTTCCAAGTTGTACAAAGTAGACGTTCTGGCATCAGCTTTTGGCCGCAAAATTCTCAGTGCGGCAGTGCCATGATGGACCCTTGAATTTTTTCTCTGGGTCCCTGGCTATTGGCATTTGCTTTCCTGGGCTGTTGCTCCTGTTGAGCATTGTTTTTTTCTGTTGCCCAGTTGGTTCTCTTACGGTGCATGTAAGATTCCTTTCTCTGATGTGGGTACTGCGTTGCCTTTTCCACGGTTGCGTCTCCCACCCCTCTTGTCTATACTGCTTTGGGACATCCCAACAGTGATGACTTAGAGGAGGCGGCGACTGTCGGAGGACGTAAGGGAAAACTGAATTTTTGTAAAATCTTACCTGTAAAATTCCTTTCTCTGAGTCCTCCGACAGTCGCCGCCCCGCCCCTCTTTTGGGGTTCTTATTACCTACTACTATGCTACCAAAACTGAGTTGGGAGTGGTGATGCAGGGGGGGTATTGACCGGATGGGACAGCCCCCGTGGGTGTGTATATGCTAATGCCTTTTGTCTTTGGACTAAGTCTATATGCCTAGCTATTCCTACGGATAGGAAGACAATACCCAACAGTGATGACTTAGAGGAGGCGGCGACTGTCGGAGGACTCAGAGAAAGGAATTTTACAGGTAAGATTTTACAAAAATTCAGTTTTTTCTGTCCATCCCCTTAACTTTATTAAAGGTTTTCCTTAAATATGATTTTGTGTATCCCCTAGCTAATAGCCTTTGTGTGAGACTATGTCTCTAACTGAAAATCTTCTGATGTACAATTCCGTTTGGCCCTTAGAAACTGGCTATAAGGGATAGACCTCTTCAGTGGCTCAGGATGGAAACTGCTGGCATGCAAGATGGTGTTCCCAGCAGTCTCCTTCCTGAACTGCTTACTTGCTAAGCGTACCTTCTCGTCCTTAAGGGTTCTTACATCCAGAAAGTCAATCTTTTGGAAATTTAAACGTCATGTGTCTCTTGGAGGTGGTAGCTTGGGTCCCTCTTCCTGGTTACCTGGGTGAAACGCATTGGGATAGCCTGATGGGATTTTACGCAAATGGGGAATGCTATATTTCTCTTTGGTCAGTATAAGCAGTTGTTTTGTCTTATGATCTGTTTGTCTTATGAAACTTTGTAAATTGACGCATGAATTGTATAGTGCCTACTGTGTTGCAGAGGTGGGGATTGTCTCTGAAGAAGAACCAAACTAAAAGTTTATGAAAGTGTTTGACGCGCGTTGGACATTCCCTCTTCATGAGGACCCTCTTGGTCCTATTAATCTGCAATTGCTGTTTTCAGCCCTTATGAGTGATCTATAATTGTACTCCTGTATTTATGATTGTAATGTCATTTTTCTTTTATGTAATGTGGACACTATCGAGGTCCTTTGTGATCCTTTTTCTATGAATAATAGCAATTTTTATTCTATTAGGTTATTTTGTTGCTAAAATCCCAAACTTAGAGGAGATGTTCTCATATATTTTTGTACTCTTTGGATGTTTGGCCTCTCTATGTGGTTAGGCTTTGAAAAAGTCTCACATGTGGCATCGCCATATCGAAGTAGCAAAATGTGTTTTGGGGTGCAGTTACCTATGGCATGTGTGAGCAATAACTTTACTTAATAACTTCTAAATACCTTGGACTGTCTATTTTTCAAAAAGTTTTTGGCATATGTAAAGGAGAACAACCTTAAACCTTAGGGTTGTCCTATAAAATTTCTGGCCTCATTATGAAATACTTACCTTAGAATGAAGCGCAGCCCCCCCCCCCCCCCCCCCCCCCCCGCAGCAGCACCTGGTCACTGCTGAGGGATGTTACCTCGGTGTGTCTTCTGGGATGTCACTCCCGCGCATGGGAAGTAGCGCTGAAGTTTCGTCACAATACGCCGGACTTTCAGAGTGCATGCACAGCTGATGTCAGCAGTTGCATGCAGGTTTAGGAGATATTGATTTTACCTACAGGTAAGCCTTACCTGTAGATAAAAATCACCAAGCGGGATATACAACCGCTTTTAAGGTGTCTGTTTTTTATCATCTTATGGGGTATATATCAGGCCTTCCCATCTAGGTTTATCACCACTGGATTTTAGTTATACTGTATATGTGTTTTTAATGCTTTTGTAATAAACAGGTGCATTTTTATTATACACATAGTCTCACAAGTGTGGCAATAAAGTCCAACATATTTTGCGTCAGGAGGAACCTTTTAGTTATTTTTTGTTGGAAATAGAATTATTGGTAGCTATTTACATCTTCACTCATAGCGCCGGTTCACACTACCGCGACGCTACTTCCCGGGGCGACCTCCGAGATTGCGGTGCGAGCAGCGCGCCGCCACCTGGCGCCGCGACCTCGGAGCGGCCGACACGGACTTCATAATATTGAAGTCTATGGCGGTCGCCTCCTGGTCGCCCCAAAGAAGCTCCGGACCCTTTTTCTAGGTCGGAGCGACTTGTGTCGCTCCTATTAGAACGCAGCTTCCCTATGGGAGGCGACCTGTGAGGCGACCAGGTCGCCTCACAGGTCGCCCTAGTGTGAACCGAGGCATACCCAGTTTCTTTTTGTTGCAAGTTTGGCACATGATGTTTTGGACCAGGTGAAAACAATGTATGTGTCCTATCACACAGGCTTTCTGACCAGCGGACTCCGTTTTGCTCAGCGGGGATCGATCCGCCGATCTCCGCTGAGCAGGTGGATGGTGAAAGGTGGCTTACTTTGCAGAGGCGGAGCTGTCAGATCCCCTGCTCCCCTCTTTGGGAGATTGGATAAAAACTGACATTTTCATCCTATCCGATTCCTCTGACGGATGGAAAATAAGGTTTCTATCCATCCTGGATTTCACGGACCACAGCTGACAGCTGCCACAGCTGACATTCGCTGCTCCATAGTGGTACATGAAGAATACGTTCAGGTCCTCCTAAAAAAACTGACAGGCGGACCTGATCTGAAAAGGGACCTATGTCTACCTTGTAACAAGTAGGTATCAATTTGTAAAAACTGTGTTGTGCCTGTAATTGTAGATATTATTTTATAATGGCTGTTATGGGGACTATAAAGCCGAAGTCAAAGTATGGTTTGTATTGTTACACTGGCCCAGCTTGAACCAATGTAAGTATGCATATATCATACCCATCTGATCCCTGTGCAAGCAGAGAATCGCTGTAATAGCCGCTGCTACTATAGTGATCCGTGCTGTCTTCTGGGTCCCCTTCCAAGCAGCTGCTTAGCTGCAAAGTAACCACAGGGGTTCAGCTGCTCTGCACGGTCGATCACCATCGGACGAGGTAGAGATCCAGACCTCACTACCCTGCTTCTCCACTGCCTCCAGTCGGAGGACACCTTGCATTCATTTAGAAAAATGCAAAGCGTTCTTTGAATGATATCCATGCTGAGTGATGAACTCTATGAAAACATGTATTTTATTTTTAATAGTTACTTGCTACATGTCCTAGTTCTCTTTAAAAAAAATTGCTTTTGACCTGTTTTATAAAACAGTGTCGTCTTTTCATTCCTTTCCAGGTTCATTGTGGATCGGGTTCAACGAAACCCAGTTGCAGCCAATGAAGAGGTTCCAGAGCTCAGAGCAGTGGAGCCGACAAACCCATCAATGAAGAACCTGAGTGAATGCTTACGCAAAATAGGTGATGAGCTGGATGGAAACATGGAGCTGCAGAGGTATGTCTGTAGCTGTATTCCTTTAGAAATCAGTTTTTGGGATTTTCTTCAACTACTTTGTTTGAGATTTTCCCCTGCTAGCTCCACATGTTTGTCTTTTTATGGCATCTTTTTGGCTGCATTCACACCTAGATGTTTGGAATAATTTTTTAGATCATTGGCCTAAAATGTTGAAATTTTCAAATTAATAAAGCAGCTCAATTTACAAGGGTGTGGAATCACTGCAATTCTGCCTGCGATATCAGAATCACGGCAAAATGTGGAACGTGATTGGGTTGCCATTACTTGTTAATAGCACCCCAAACTCAGTGCGATTTTTACTACAAATGTCGGGCAATAAATCGTGCTGCAATCGCAGCAAAATCACAATGCACTATGCTGTCGCCCAAAAGAAGCTTAATTTGAAAATATAAACATTTTAAGCCAATGATTTAAAAAAATTAAAGCTGAACTCCAGGACAAGCAAATATCGTCAAAATGCAGGAGGCATGTATGTTGTTGAATCTTGGTGTCCTTTGTGTATTTCATAAACATCTGTTCAGTAATCAAGTGTCAAACTGCTAGACACAGCGTGTAGTTTTCTACAGGCAGCCAATAGTGGTAGAACTTTCTAAGCCCAACCCACAGCACAGGCTTTGTTCAGTACAGTGATCTCACCACTTTGATCATGGTGGCAAATGAGGAATATATGTAAATGATTGCATTCTGAATAATCTGATGCTTGTTTTAATTTTGTTCAGTGTTAGCAGTTTATCCCATGGAACAGAGGGGTTACTATCCCATGGCACAGAGGAGGGTGTAACCCCTGCTCATCAAACTGCCGATTACCTACAACATTTAATGTACTTTAAGGGGCTTATTCACATGGGGGCAGAGGGCCCATATAGTGTGCAAGAGTTGTTAGTTTATGCATCTGGAGCAATGTGCTTGCATTCAACCTATGTAGTCAATGAAGACGCAGTGGCTGCATAAACTCATCTGCACATCCGCGTTTGACCGGTATGCAGGAATGGGCTGCAGCTAGAGATGAAGACCGCATAGTTAGTACATGGCTTGTGGCTTTACTTCTGTGCCCCCCACCCCCTCTTCTCTGTTGAAATGCATTGAAAACACAGCTTCTACTTGGCCTACACGGCTTCCTCTTCAGTGGGTTTACTGCGCTTATGCTTGCTATTTTATATTCTCTCGGCATGCTTCTCTTGACAGCGAATGCTCTGGATTCCCACATCGGAGCACAGCTATCTCTGGATGTTTGTGCTCATAGTGCCTGGAACAGAAGGCTTATTCCTTCTTTCCGCACTTTAGGGAAGCCCATGAGTACCCTTTTTGGGTACACTTTGTACCGCACATGGCATATCACAGAACAGCAACAAGGGGTCACGTGGCCTCTCTAGCTTAAATGGCTACCCTGGGTGCTGTTTGGGTAGGGGTACCAGGGAGGAGATCCTGAAAAATGCCTCTTATGCAGCCGGCTCGTATCTGGTTTGGGAATTTGGGTCATAGCACTTCCTGGATATGAAAGGGCTGTGGTGATCTCTTTCTGGAATTTCATGAAGGATCCACTTCTTCCTGACTTTGTAAAGTACGTAAGCGATGAACAGAGCCAATCGGAATAAATATACAGACACACTTTTTTGTACCAGTGTCTGGCCTTACGGGCAATGAAGTAAGGCCCCATCATCTGGTCATTCAAGTCCACTCCTCCCATTTTAAGGTTGCAGTCGTGGACACAGAGGGGCTTCTCAACGACACCGGTGGCTGTTGCAGTTTAGACTGTCATATCTGCGTGAATGGAGGACAGAATGAAAACATTCTGTGTGTACTTTACTGCAAGCAATTTATCAGATTTCAAGCAAGCCCCCCCCCCCCCCCCCCGTCTTAGTTGGGAATTTACAAGCCTTTGGGGGAAGCCCCGGCGATTAGATCGCACTGTTTAAAAACAAGGCGGCCAGAAAACATAATCAGAGACTCGTCTACGCAGAAAGCTTGTTGGAGCATATACAAAGCTACATATTTTTGATTCAAGGTAATATTTTTGGTTCAAGTGATTTACGAGGGGATGAACTTTGTGCAGCCGATCATATCCAGGGTCACCCCGAAGACTACATGGTTCATTGTCACTAAAGTGCATAAACCACAATATTTGCTTGTATCTAGTCCTGGCCATGGCAGTAGAGAACACGGGTCAGTGGACCAATATGACCGCAACTCATTATTTTTAGTAATGCCCATGTTGAAGGATAGGCTCAAAAGTTTTAAATTGGGAAACCGTGATACGTTTCCATGCAAATTGTGTGGCAAGGGTCAAATTTGGGTTTGTGGCAACAAATTGATCAGCATATCAATTGCTCTGGTCCACAATAGATCTTTACAGATCTTCAGTGAAAAAACACTCAAAAAAACCAGAGGGCGTTAAATCTGCTTTTTCCACCTGAATTCCGGTTGGCCAGCCAATGGGGGGGGAGAAGTACGGGCGCTGCAGAATCTTTAGGCTGCCAATCAGGATTTGCAAGGGCATCAGGAAGGGCACTATGGGCCTTTGTATTCTTCGAGGCTGCGGGACAGTACTTGTGCTAGCCACCTCACCAGCTTAAACTGCACTTATGGGAGTGGCCAGGTTACCAAGTGTTACTGCAGTGCTGGTTTGTCTGACCAGGATATAGTAGGCCGCTGGCCGTATGGCACAAAATGGGCTACAGTCTATAGGGATCAAATAAATACATGGTTGCATTGCCTTCAAGGCGCTGATATTGGCAATTGGGGCCAATTCATACCAGAATAGCACAGGAACGCAATGCGAGTTCCTGTGCAATTCTCGTGTGCTCCTGCAGTGCGATTTTCAGGCCATTCATTTGAATGGGATGAAATTGCATCGAATTGCACAAAAAGCAGTTCATGCACTACTTATGAATTCTTAACTGCACCAAATCGCATGGTACTGAAGTACCATGCGATCTGGTGCCCATAAATTTGCACAGATGGCATTTGCAATCTGTTTGCGGTGCCTTAACAGTATATCGGGGGACACAGTAGATTGCAAAGGCAGTGCATTTTGGAACGCTGTTCGGTAAACGTGCACAGAACACCCTTTTCCTGCATCAGGAGCCTGATATCCCATAACAGTTGCCTGCAATGATGACCTTCATGTGTTCCAAAGATTACGTGGGAATTTTTTTTGGCAGGGAATATTATCTCCCCCCCCCCCCCCCCCAAAAAAAAAGGAATAAATGCTTTCAAATATAATCTAAAGGAAATTGTGTACTTTTGTACTTTGGTTTGCTTGAGCGTTTTAATTTTAATACTATCTGGTGTGTTTTTTTTTTTAATGCTTTACAGGATGATTGAGCAAGTGCAAAGCAACCCTCCCAAAGAGGTCTTCTTCCGTGTGGCAACTGAAATGTTTTCTGATGGCAACTTTAACTGGGGTCGTGTTGTAGCTTTATTTTATTTTGCCTGCAAGTTAGTATTGAAGGTGAGTGATAGTTGCTGTACAAACCTAAATTAAAATGTAATGTTTGTCTGTTTTGATGGAAATATGGGAGCTGCTATTGATTTGCTTTTGAATGTGTATGCTCTTTACGTAGGGAGTCACTGACCTAGAACAAATGTGTGCATGACCTGTCACCTGATATACATAGTTTGTCAGGCTTTTATTGCGGTCTGCCCCTGTTAGTGAGTTTTACCCTCTATATTTGTCCTGTTGGCAGAGAGTGAAAATAAATGAAAATCACACATTTTGGCTTGTCATCTGAACAGGAATAGATGCAAAGCTTCCAGTGGGGTAGTTCTGGTAAATCTGTTGACAACCAGGGATTCCCTCGCTTTGGAGGGATTGCTTCTCACTTCCTTCTATGGATATTGGACAGGAAGTGAAGGAAAATGTTATAGAACAGATAGCAAAAAAAAAAAAAAAACTGACAAGGGTTATAACCCTCCCCTACTCTATCCAAAATAGGGAAGAAAAGTTGCACACTTTTTAGTTCTACTTTGTCAGGTAGCACTACCAAGTACTGAAGGTGGGTGAAGGAAGTCTGGTGGTTGCAGGGACTTGCATGGTAGTTGCATTGGGTGTGTAGCCTGGCTGTGTTCCGGTTTAGCTGGATGATGCAGGGGGTCAGCTCTGGCTCCAAGCCTTGTTTTTGGCTCAGGGGAAGGGCTGGCTGATGCCTTATTAGCGGTTCCTTCCAGCAGTGGCAGTCAGGATGCTAAAGGTGGAGAAGCTAATACTGTATTTTGGATTCTTCAATGCAGGCTGCACCTCAGGCAGATACAGGCACCCTTGACACCAGCAGGACACATATAAGCTAGAGATTGCTGTACCTACAGTGCCTTGCAAAAGTATTCACCCCCTTGACTTTTTACCCATTTTGTTACATTACAGCCTTAAGTTCAATGTTTTGTTAATCTGAATTTTATGTGATGGATCAGAACACAATAGTCTACTAGTCTATCTTCTCACCGTTTTCCCCGGCTATCGGAGAGGGTAGCTGCAATCAGAGCTGCTCCTCCCCGCGGCCGGACTCCCGCTGGGTCTAAACCCAGCGGGAGTGCAGCCGCCGCAGGAATCGCTAGCAGTTGAGTGACGTAGGTCTACATTGCTGGACCCAGGGGAGCCGCAGTAATATTACTGTTGGCAGTCGGCAAGCGGTTAAAGGGGATCTCTGCAGACCGCTGCGATTGATGGTGGACTTCTTAAAGCGACATTACTGTTTTTTGCGACTTGCAATATGGATTCCCAAACTGTGAATTCACCCGAAGACCCACTCTGTGCGACTCCCGGAGCCCACGCCGGCAGGGAGGCCGGTGGCTTTTGGCTCCCAGAAGTCTCAGAAAGCTAGCAAGGTTTTCCCTTGTCCCGACACTTTTCACAATATTGTGAATGTCCAATGGCGGCTCGTTAAGCACGTGTTAGTAGTGCCAAAACGCTTTAAACTAGTGATCGACCGATATCAGTTTTTCGTTGCCGATACTGATATTTTGGCCAATGAATATTGGTATCGGCCGATATGCGCCGCTATTTTGAGCATTTAAAGTTTTACAAAATAAACACAAATTTTGACTCAAATCTGTTGCTGAACATGTTAATGTTTGTTAACATTTTTAACATTAAGGGCTCGTTCTTCACACCTTAACTGCATGAAAACTGCACTTTCAGGGACATCAGAAATTCACATCTGATTGTGAATGATGCAAAAGCTGCTGCAGTAGTGCATGCACTCACTGCAATAATTTTAAATCACTACTGCATTGCAGTAAGTGCAAAACTGCTAGAAAAAAGCTAGACAAACAGCTAGACAGTGGATTGGAGTCAGTGGACTACTGCTGCAGTAGTGCACTCACTGCAATGATTTGCTGCAGTCAGTGCAAAACCGCTAGAGAAAAAGCTAGACAACTGGAGTCAGTGGACTACTGCTGCAGTAGTGCACTCACTGCACCTACTGCAGTCAGTGTAAAACTGCTAGAAAAAAAAGCTAGACAGTGGATTGGAATGGACACTAGTACTACTACACTTTTCAATACTCCCAGTTAAGTAGAACAATATTATACTGCAGAAAGCAGAACATTTCAGCATGTTCATGTTCACCTATTAAATGGCTTCTGTTTTTTTTTTTTCATATAATGCTGCCACTTCATTAACATGCTCACTTTGAACAGGAGGAGAGGAGTATCTTCTAGCATGGGAAGCAAGTCTTTTGTAGAATGCCTCATTTTCTTTCTACCACTGAAGAGGATCACCACGTCTTCTGTCAATTACTGGTTACTTCAGATAGAGATGAAGTTCATCATCTATACTCATTATTGCAGATTCGGAAGAATCCTCCGCATGAGTCCCCAATAAAACACTGAAAATGTCATGATCAATTCGACCCCAATGAGGGAGATTCTCTTCTGTTTGTCGTAGTCTTTTTGGACATTTTTCTGTTTTTGCAGCATGCTGCTCTTTCAGAATATAAAAATGCTGTTCTGTCTTTTCGACAGTAACCTCCTGCACCTCCTGTTGAATATCTCCTGTCAGCCATTGTTTTGCCTTGGCCAATACATCATCAGAAGAGAAAGCATTGTTCTTGTATCGAGGACTCAAAAGACTTGCCAGGACAACATTTTTAGTCATTTCATGCTTCTCAAAATATATCAAAGCTCTCTGGCTTGACAGACCATCATTTGAAAGCTGGAGGGTGTTGTGTGGCATGACACTGAGGTCTGACATATCAGCAAGCATTCCTTTCTGCATGTTTGCTCCACTGTCTGGAAGGAGCACAAGCATCACTCGGTCTTTGTTGATTCCCCAGTCTTCAAGCATGCCTAGAAACATTTCTCTACTGTACTCAGTGTGGGATCCTTGCATCACTTTTGTATTCAACACCAATTGCCTTTTTGTCCATCAGCTGTCAATGGAGTGGCATGTAAGAATCATTAGTGACTGTTTGTCCTGACCATCAGTCAGTTGTGAATGAGAGTGAGTTGCCAGCATTCTCTGGTTGCAGCATAGCCTTTACTTTGTCAACGACTTTTTGGTGAATCTTTCCCAGCATTTCTGTTCGATAATACTCCTCACTCTTCAGTGTGTACCTTGGCTCGGGTATGGAAATCAACCGCTTAAATCCGGAGTCAGACACCATTGTAAATGGCTGGTTATCAGTGACTATCATCTCTGTGATTACTCTGTCCAGCAGTTTGGATCTTCCATCTGAATCTAGACTGTGACACCTGTTTTATTTGTTGTTGCCTGGGATAGTGGAGGAGGTATTTCAAAATCACATTGATATTCATTTTGTTTTTTCTTTGCTGCATGATATTCAATAGGATGAACTCTTAGATGGGCCCAAAGATTTGACATATTTTTGTTTTTTGCAGTTACTGATCCCATGCTTATATTGTTTGTGCATGTGTTGCACACTGCTGCTTTTCCTAGAGATGGTTGAGACGAGAAATGGTCCCAGACCACACTTTTACTTTTTCTGTCTTCATCCATCTCCATTGCAATTTGAAAGAGACAATAAGGTTAAAAAAAAATGGCTGACTGGCTGCTGGCACCCTGCCCTGCTGTGGGTGGCTTGCTGGCATCCTGTTGGGGGTGGCTGATGCCTGGCAGTGTGGGTGGATTGCTGGCAACCTGTTGTGGGTCAGTGGCTGACGCCTGGCAGTGTGGGTGGGTGGCTGACTGGCACCCTGTTGTGGGTCGGTGGTTGACGCCTGGCAGTGTGGTGGCTTGCTGGCACCCTGTTATGGGTGGCTGGCTTGGTGTCACCCTGTTGTGGGTGGCTGGCTTGCTGGAACATGGGTGGGTGGGTGGGCTGGCTGGCTTGGTGTCACCCTGTTGGTGGGTGGCGGGCTTGGTGTCACCCTGTTGGTGGGTGGCGGGCTTGGTGTCACCCTGTTGGTGGGTGGCGGGCTTGGTGTCACCCTGTTGGTGGGTGGCGGGCTTGGTGTCACCCTGTTGGTGGGTGGCGGGCTTGGTGTCACCCTGTTGGTGGGTGGCAGGCTTGGTGTCACCCTGTTGGTGGGTGGCGGGCTTGGTGTCACCCTGTTGGTGGGTGGCGGGCTTGGTATCGGTTCTCGATATAGCTGTGTTGCCGATAATCGGTCGATCCCTACTTTAAACGCCAGTATCCTTTTGATGACAAGGTCTCCAACTGTTGGACAGTGCCACCTAAAGTGGACCATCTTGTTTCCAGATTAAACAAATCTACTCCTGTGCCTGTGGAAGATTCCCTGGTTGTTAATGGATTCGGTGGACAGGCAGGTGGAATCCCTTTCCCGCCATCTTCACATGTTGGCGGGTTCCATTTTGAAACTGGGGTTTGTGTCTGTTTTAGTCTCCCAGACGGTGACGGAATGGATTGGGGATTTGCGGGAGCCTTTGGACCCCGAGACTATACCTCCAGAACTGCTGGAGCTGTTGGACCCGGTGATCCAGGCTCTGGTGTTCCTGTGTGATGTGTCTACGGATGTGGCTCCCTTGGCGGCCAGGGTTTCTGCCGTGGGCATTGGCTTGAGACGCATGGTTTGGCTACAGAGCTGGTCAGCTGACCAAGCCTCTAAGAAAGCCCTAGCTGACCTCCCCTTTCTGGGAGAGCGTTTGGTGACTCATTGGATGAGTTGATCATGGGCTTCACTGGCGGGATGTGTACTCTTCTTCCTAAATCCTCCAAGGGTAAGACTAAGCGGGGTCCCACTTTTTCTGCTCACAAGGCGCCCTAACCCAGCTCGGGGGGGGGGGGGGAAATGTCTCCGCTTCTTCCAGGAACCCTGGACTTCCTTCATTCAGGTGGATTGGGTTCGCAAACTGATTTCTTCCAGGTACAAGATCGATGTCTGGTCTTAGCCAGGGGACCGTTTTTTTCAGTCAAATATTCGCCTGTCTCCAGCGCGTTTGAAGGATCTGCGGGAGGCTGCGCAAGGTCTCCTGGCTCAATGTGATTGTGTCGGTTCCTCAGCAGTAACGCTCTCAAGGTTTCTGTTCAAACCTGTTCACGGTGCCCAGAAAGGAGGACAAGGTGCGTCCAATTCTGGATCTCAAAGCTCTGAACCGTTTTTTTTTTTTCGCATGGAGGCTATTCGGTTAGTGGTGGCATCTTTGTGTCAGGGGGATTTTCTGGCCTCCATTGATCTCAAGGATGCGTATCTCCGCGTCCTTATTTTCTAGGGACACCAGCGATTCCTCTGCTTTGCGGTGGCAGAGGAGTACTTTCAATTTGTGGCATTACCCTTTGGTCTCGCCTTGGCTCCCAGAGTATTTACCAAGGTCCTGGCCCCTGTGCTGGCCTTGTTACGTCAGCGAGGTATCTCCATTGTGGGATATTTGGACAATCTCCTGTTGCGAGAAATCTCCCACTCAGATCTGTTGGGCAACATCTCGATCACGATTCAGACCCTTCAAGAATTCGGGTGGACGATCAATTTAAAAAAAATCTGTTCTGAATCCATCAGTACGGGTCACTTATCTGGGGTGACTCCACTCTGCTCTGGCGAGGGTCATTCTCCCCCTGGACAAACTTCAGTAGCTGCAAAAAGCAATCAGGTTGCTGTTGACTACCCATCAATCCTCCTTGCGGGCTTTCATGAGGGCCTTGTGTCTGTTGGTTTCGACCTTTAAAGCAATCCCGTTTGCTATAGTCTCACTCGGCCTTTGCAAAAGGAGATTCTGGCAAAATGGAACAGAGATCCTCGGTCATTGGACCAGAAGATTCACTTGAGCCATCTAATAAAGTTGGCTCTTGGTGGCTCCGGTCACCTGCCCTGTGCCAGGGCATGGCCTTCCTGCCGGTGTTTTGGACGGTGATCACCACAGACACCAGCCTGTCAGGCTGGGGTGGAGTGCTGGGTAAGCTCTGTGCCCAGGGGACTTGGGCAGTGGAAGAGTCTTTGCCGATAAATATCCTGGAGCCATCAAGCTCTGCCTGCTTCACTGGACGGGTTGGCTACGCGAATCTCCGGTTACGATATAGTCGGACAATGCCACAGCGGTGGCTTACATCAATCATGGGGGCACCAAGAGTTTCCTGGCGGCCAAGGAGGTGGCCGAGATTCTGTTTTGGGCGGAACAAAATATCCCGGCTCTTTCCGCAGTCCACATTCTGGGGGTGGAGAATTGGCAAGAGGATTACCGGGGTCAGGTGTTTGATCAAGGGGACTGATCTCCTGTGTGCCCGGTGGGGGACTCCAGATGTGGATTTGTTTGCATCTAGCCTCAACAGGAAAGTTCAGCGGTTTGTTGCCAGGTATCGGGATCCTCTGGCCGACGCCGCAGACGTTCTGGTGGCTCCTTGGAGCCAGTATCGCCTGATTTATACCTTCCCTCCGCTTGTACTCCTGCCGAGGATTTCTTCACCGGGTGGCGATGGAAGGCATTCTGGTGGCACCAGACTGGCCTCGGCGGTCTTGGTACACAGACCTGGTACAAATGGTCGTAGACCCTCCATGGAGACTTCCTCTGCGGGAAGATCTACTGTCTCAAGGACCGATCTTCCATTCTGCTTTACGGTCGCTGGCTTGAACGGCTTGGCTGTTGAAAGCAAGGTATTGAGGTCTGTCTGACTCGGTAAATCCTACCCTTCTGCAGGGCCAGTATGTCGACTTCCAGGAAGATCTATCCTCGCACGTGGAAAATCGTACATTTCATGGTGTGAATCGCGGCAGCTGCACCCTCACTTGTTTTCTATAGCTAGAGTTTTGGCCTTTTTACAAAGAGGGGTTGATCAGCGCTTGGTGTTGGGTACTATCAAGGGCCAGGTGTCGGCCTTGGCTGTTTATTTCCATCGTCTGTTGGCCACTAATAGCTTGATAAGCACTTTCATCCAGGGGTGCGTCATTGGCTCCTCCGAGGAGATCCCCGTTATCACCGTGGGATCTCAATCTGGTTTTGTCTGTTCTTCAAAAGCCTCGCTTTGAGAATATTAGGGAAATTTCTCTGCTTTCCTTGTCACAGAAGGTTGCCTTCCTAGTGGTTATTTCTTCTGCTCGCAGTTTTCGGCGCTATCCTGTCATTCGCCTTATTTGTTGGTCCACAGGGATCCGGCCAAAACAGTCTTTGCTCCCTAAGGTGGTGTCGGATTTTCACCTTAATGAAGACATTGTGACACAATTTCCCAAGGAAATTGCCCTGCACTCTCTGGATGTGGTTCGAGTGATAATGGTTTTTCTGACGGTTACTGAGTCCTTTAGGAAATCAGACTTTGTCCTTACGGGCGGTCCTCGCAAAGTTTTGGCTGTGTCCGCTGCGACCATTTTGAGATGGATCAGATAGGCGGTTGTTCAGGCTTATTCACTCAAGCGTCGGGTTTCTCCTTTCCCTGTGAAGGCTCATTCTACTGGAGCGCTGAGTGCCTCTTGGGCTTTTCACCATCGGGCTTCGATCATACCGGTTTGTAAGGCAGCGACTTAGTCGTCTGTGCACACCTTTACCAAATTTTACAAGGTGGATCTGTTGGCTTCTTCGGATGCCTCTTTTGGCTGTAAGGTTTTGCAGGCTGTTTCATAAGAGAATGTTTTTTTCTTATTCACTTAGAGGTCTTTTACTTGGGTGAGCTCATGTTGTTTTGGTTGAGCTTCATGTTACCCAGTTGGCTAGGTTTAGCCTTCGGAGTTTACATTACTTTCTGGTTGCGTTTTTTTCTCACCCCTCATGCCTATACGTTATCTTTAAGGATTTGCTGTTTTAAAATATGTGGTTTAGGGTATATCTGTTTTATTTTAAATCAGGAAGAACTTTAAATTACTGATGCATTATGAGAAAAATGAAATGTATGCAAAAAAAAAAAAAAAACATTTTGTAAATGACTTCAACGTGCTTTGTACCAAATATGTAATTTCAATGTTGCAGTAAATAGAACAAGCAGCAGAATAAAATGTATCTTTCTTTTTCTTTCATTGACGGACACAGCTCCTGGTATTCATAACCATTGGGTTATACTGCCCCTTACAGGAGTAGGGCACTAGGCAGAAAATAATTCTGGCTACACCCATGGGCAGTCCCATTGGGTATACTCCCTCTCTCTGCTATAGGTATTTTTTTTTCTGCCTAAGGACCTAGTTCATTGCTGGGATCTCTAGTCCTGGGATTTTTTTGTCTTTAGACAAAATCTTTTTTTCCTGTGGATCTGCATCTGGCAGTTGATTGTAATCTGCTACTTCCAATGATCACCCCAGTCTGGCCAGCGATCGCGCTCAGAACTCAGCTCCGCGCTAGGTCGGCCGCGACTTAGCCCCACTGGACGGGGGCTGACCTGCAAGTTAAAACACCCTGCGAGGTCGCATACAACCGGGTCTCGGCTCAAGTCGCAGTGTCCCCCCCCCCCCCCCCACACCATTTCAATGGAGAGGGGTTCTGTCTGGAGCGGTGCCTACCTCGTTCCTGGTATGGTGAGTAGCTGTCTCCCCCTGGAAGGTTTTGGGGTGGATGTGGGCCCCTCCTTGGGACGGTCGACCCACAGGTTCCTCTTTCCCCTGAGCACCCCCCACTTCCCAAGTCTCTAATCCTGAAACCCCCCCCTCCCCCTTCCACATATGCTGGAGCTGTTTGGGGGGTCTGGCCACTGTTCCTGGGGTGGGGGCAGGGCGGCTTACTTGCGATGGGGGCTGGGTGGTGTGCGTTACCGGCATTCAAACAATCGACTGTGCGGGGGGTTGTACCTGGTGGGGGCTCCTGCCAGGGCCCCCCCATCCCGCCTGGGCCTGTCTGTGGCCTGGTCTCCCTCCTGGGTCCCTGTATGCGTCGTGGTGCAGTGCGGTTCCGCCATTTTGTTGAAGCCTGTGTATTTCCATATACTGCGGCCATAACTGTGTAGTCTGGTGGCCATTTTGATGTGGTTTACCATTGAAAATAGCGGCGGCCATGACAGTGGCGGCAATTTCGGTGGTGGGAGCCCCTCCTCATCCCCTGATGCTGACTGCTGGTTTATTTTACTTCCTGATCGCCGCAGGTGTAGTGCATTATCCTGGTGGCTGTGGGTGCTTGTTTCTGCGGGTGGTGAGTCTGGTGGGGTCCTCCCCTCTCTGTGGAGGATCGCTTTGTGCCTGGCGACCGGGTGGTGCTGCCAGCACGGTGGCTGTTGTCCCTTAGCAGTGTTATATAATTTTTGTGGGGTCCCCCTGGTGACTCATGGAGTCTTTGGAGCACGTTTCCCCACCTGATCTCTTTGAGGCTGCGGGTCACTCCGGGTCCCATCCATCCATGCACTGACGGCGGTCCTGGAGTCCCTTGTGTCCCGGGTGGAGGTGGCTTTCGGGCAAAGGGCTAAAAAAAGCACCCACCGCTTTTGACTGCCTTATCTGTCTCATCAGATCCTGAATCTGATTCTGCCGCCACGAACGTGGATCACCCTGCTGGGTCTGCAACCACGCCCCTGGAATACTCTGATAGTGAGGATGATTCCTTCACGTCTGCGACCGCGCACAAGAAGGCGCTGGTGTATGCACTGATGGAGCGGCAAAGGTGTTTCCTTTCCCCGCCTATTTTGACAGAATTGTTGCTAAAGAGTGGGGGCGACCAAAGTGTCCCCCATGGAGTTCCTAAGCGCTTTGCTAGGGCATTAAAGTTGGGATTCCTCGAGTATGTATCAGCTGAGTGATGTCAGCTGACGGTGGGCTAAAGTGGGTCACAGGAGTGCAGAACTAAGTGGGCTTCTGTGACCCCCAGGAAAAGTAGAGCCAAAAGCGCTTTGACCAGACTTCTCCTTTAAGGCATTGCTATCACAGTGAAACTTATGAAACATATTATGTGCAGCTTATAATTGAACGGTAAGGAGGGAAAAACTGAAAACCAAACCCAGCTAGGGAGTAATTGATGGTGATTGCTAAATCACAGAATCATCATTTATGGGCAGTCTCCTCAAAAGGTTACGCTTTCATTTTGGTACGGTATTTTCTTTTTTTGGGTACCTGACTTTTATAAAAAAAAAAATTTCTCTTACGTCCTCCCGACAGTCGCCGCCCCCTTCCAAGTCCTCACCAATGGGTATTGACCTTTGCTCCGTAGGAGTAGCTAGGCAACAAGAATTGTTAATACAAAAGCTTTTAGCATAGACACACCCCTAGGGGCTGTCCCCTCAGTCAATACCTCCCTGCACCAGCATTCCCAACTCAGTCTGATCTTGCCTAGCTTAGGAGTAGCTGGCTTTCCTGTGCTGGGGCTCAGTCTCAGCCTTCTACCCTTTGATTTTATTTCAATTATTTTTTCTCTTTTCTTTACTAGCTGTTATTTTGTCAGCCTTAGTTTAGGGATCTTCAATTGAAGAATCGTCATGTGGAGCTGGGTCTCGGACTGGCCGCCCTGGATCCCAGGGCTGAGAGCCAGATGGATCCCCAGCCTGCCATCGAGCGTTCAGCTTAGGTTTTACCCTGGCACATTGAACGACCCATCCCTGTTCGCTGCAGGGATGCTGCCTGTGAGGTGGCTACCTCACTGGACGCCATGGCTGCGGTCCACAAGCGTCCTGGCTGCGGCACTCCGTCTGCCTTGATAGCGGTTTGCCGCTGGAGACGGCTCCCCACGCCATCTGGTACGGTAAGCACCTTCTGTGTGGGGACCTTCTGTGTGGGTGTCAGTCTGTGGCTGTGTAGTACCCCCCATGTCTGTGTAACTGCGGGCTCCCTGTCAGATCCCTGTGTGGCTGCATTGCCTGTGGGCTGCGAGGGGGGGGGCCATCCTGCTGTGAATTATGCTCTGGGTGCAGTTTTGTGTGCAGACGTGTGTGTGCGGCGGTCGCTGCGGCGATCCGCCATTTTCTTTGCCTGAATACTGTGACCGGCCCTGTCCCTGTGCAGCGCCGTGTTTTGGCGCCATTCGCCGCCATTTTGGCGGGCGGTGCTCGTCCGAGCACATGTCGGCGCCATTTTACTGTAGCCTTCTCCCCCAGCCGAGCGGCCATTTTGCCGGAGCCTTCATAGGCTATATCAGTCAGCCAGCATTGCATCACTTCCTCTTTCTCTGGGAACAGTGATCGGTGGCAGCAGTCTGGTGTGCTCTCTCCAGGTTTTTACCTTCTTGTCCTGTCATTCCTTGCTCAGTGTTATCTATCCCTGCGGGGTTGGTGCATACAGCAGTGTGCGGTGGGCTGCGCTCGCCGTGGTATTAAAGGGCCAGTACCTTTTATTACTTTTCTGTGCTGGGGCATGGATTCTCAGGATAGCAAGTTTCGCCCCGCCCTGGTGGGGGACCAGGGGGCTGCTGCACCCCCCGATGGGGCCGATCTGACCGCTGTAGTGGCTTCCTTAGTGTCTCAGGTGCAGATGCTGAACGATCCGCAAAAAGGGCCAGGGTGTCCGTTTCCTCTGATTCAGAGGGCGATGTGGCTGCTGTGGCTGGCGTACCCTTCTCGGGGTCCCGCTCATCTTTGGACCTTCTGGGGTCCGAGGGGGGAGGCAGAGGTGGAGGGGGTTGATGTTTCTCCCCCTGGCTCGCCTGAAGAGCTTGCACTCATGAATGAGCTGATTGCTTCCATAAAGGATACCTTGCACCTGGAGGATGAGCCTACTCCTCCTGCTAGGGTGTCCTCTTTTGGAACGCAGAGGACTCTCAAATCAGCGCAGGTTTTTCCCTGTCCTGCTGAATTTCACCATACGGTTAATGAACAGTGGTGCAATTTAAAGAAGCCCTTTACTGTGCCAAATAAGTTTAAACTGCTTTATCCGTTTGCGCCCTCCACCGACGAGCGTTGGTGTGTGGCGCCTCAGGTGGATCACGCGGTGGCCATTTTGAACAAGGCTACTGCGGTGCCTTCTGAGGATACCCCGGTTTTCCGGGACCCTACGGACAGGAGAATGGAGTCTCTTGCCCATCATGCCTATATGGTGGCTGGTTCTATGCTGAAGCCTATTTTTGCTTCTATTATGGCGGCACAGGCTGTTGCAGATTGGACAAAGATGCTCAGGCGCACCTTAGTGGCTGATTCAACTTCACCTACCACGTTGGCTATGGTGGACCAGATCCATCAGGGTGTCATGTACTTGTGTGATGCGGACTTGAATTTAGCTCCCTTGGCTGCGCGCCTGTCCAGCGTGGCGATACTGAACCGTCGTCTGATTTGGCTGAAGAATTGGTCGGTCGACCAATCTTCTCGCAAGACACTGGCGGAATTTCCCTACGCAGGATCTCGCCTTTTTGGCGAGGCTTTGGATACCCTGATAAAAGGGGTTACGGGGGGCAAGAGTACTCTCCTGCCCCAGTCCCACAAGCATAAGTCCTTCCGTGGTAAACAGAATTCCTCGTCTAGGCCCTCTCAGGGGTCCTTTCGTGCCTTTCGGTCGCAGTCCAAGGGCAAGCCCTTCAAAGGCCAAGGCTCCCAGAAGAAGCCGTGGGCGGGGAAGCAAAAGTCCGGCCAGTCCGGTTCAACTTCCCATACCACTTCCGCCTGAAGGGGCGCCCTCACCCGTTTCTGGGGTGGGGGGACGTCTGCGCGGTTTCCTACAACCTTGGCTGGCCCGCATTCGGGACAGATGGGTTCAGGACATCGTTCGATCTGGTTACAAGATCGAATTTCTCTCTCGGCTGGCGGGCAGATTTTTTCCCTCAAATCTTCAGCTGTCTCCGGAGCACTTGCAGGATCTGCACCTGGCGGTGCGGGACCTGCGGGCCCAGGGGGTGGTGGTCCCGGTGCCTCATCGGGACAGATTTCGGGGGTTTTACTCCAATCTGTTCACTGTGCCCAGAAAGGAGGGCAAGGTGCGTCCGATTCTGGACTTGAAAGCTCTGAACCGCTTTGTGCGGGTTCGCAAGTTCCGCATGGAATCCCTGCGCTCAGTGGTGGCTGCCCGGAGTCCGGGGGAATTCATGGCCTCCATCGATCTGAAGGATGCGTACCTACACATCCCCATTTTCGAGGGTCACCAGAGGTACCTTCGATTCGCCATTGCGGAGGATCACTACCAATTCGTGGCGTTACATTTCGGTCTCGCTTCGGCTCCGCGGGTTTTTACCAAAGTGCTGGCGCCGTTTCTGGCCCTGTTGCGAGCACAGGGCATTGCTATCTTGGGGTATCTGGAGGATATCCTGCTAAGGTCAAGCGCCAGTCAGAGCCTGGTGACCGACCTGTCCACCACAATGCGGACACTGCAGGAGTTCGGTTGGACCATAAACATTCCGAAGTCGACTCTGTGTCCTTCGGTTTGTCTTCCCTACCTGGGAATGATTCTGGACTCTGTCCAAGCGAAGGTTTTCCTACCGGAAGACAAGCTTCGTACTCTTCAGGACGAGGTCAGGTCCCTCAGGGACAACCGACAATCGTCTCTCCGGACGTGCATGAGGTGTCTAGGTTTGATGGTCTCGGCCTTCGAGGCGATCCCCTTTGCCCAGTTTCACACGCGGAGTCTCCAAGCGGAGATTCTTGCCGAGTGGGACGGGCGGCCGCAATCCCTGGATCTGCGGATTTCGTTGAGCCACAACACCAGAAGGGATCTTCTGTGGTGGCTCCAGTTCCCGGCAGTGTCGGGGGGCAAGTCTTTTCGTCCATTATCGTGGACGGTGCTCACCACGGATGCCAGTCTGTTGGGCTGGGGTGGTGTTCTGGGCGTTCTGTCCGCCCAGGGAACTTGGTTGGGGGAGGAGTCCTCCCTTTCGATCAACATTCTGGAATTGAGGGCGATAAAGCTTTGCCTTCTGAGATGGACGGGCCGGCTTTGGGGCCGTCCAGTTCGGGTTCAGACGGACAATGCCACCGCGGTGGCCTACATCAACCACCAAGGGGGCACCAGGAGTGCCCGAACGGCTCGGGAAGTAGCCGACATTCTGTCTTGGGCCGAGACGCACGTCCCGGCGGTAACGGCAGTTCACATTCCGGGGGTGGAGAACTGGCAGGCGGATTATCTGAGTCGCCAGACCCTGGACCAGGGAGAATGGTCCCTTCACCCGTATGTCTTCCAGATGTTGTGCGCGAAGTGGGGTTCCCCGGATGTGGACCTGTTCGCGTCTCGTCTGAACAACAAGGTGGAAAGGTTCGTGGCAAGGACGCTCGACCCTCGGGCAGACGCCTCGGACGCATTAGTGGCGCCCTGGCATCGGTATCGTCTGATGTATGCCTTTCCACAGATTCAACTACTGTCCAGGCTTCTTCGCAGGTTAGCCTCGGAACCGCACACAGTGATTCTGGTGGCACCGGACTGGCCTCGCCGGTCTTGGTACGCAGACCTCGTAAATCTGGCAGTCGACGCTCCGTGGCATGTGCTGCTTCGAGAAGACCTCCTGTCTCAAGGGCCGATATTCCATCCTGCTTTACAGTCGCTGGCTTTAACGGCCTGGCTGTTGAAAGCCAGGTCCTGAAGGATAGGGGTCTCTCCCCTGAGGTCATTCCCACTTTGATCAAGGCTAGAAAAGCCTCTTCGGGGAAAATTTACTACCGTACTCGGAAAGCATATTTTGCTTGGTGGGAGTCCAGGGGGGTATTCCCCTCGCTCATACTCTGTGTCGAGAGTGTTGGCTTTCCTTCAAACGGGAGTGGACCAGCGTTTGGAGTTGGCCACGATTAAGGGTCAGATTTCTGCGCTGGCCGTTCTCTTTCAACGCCCTGTGGCGTCTAATTCATTGGTTAGCACCTTTGTTCAGGGGGTGCGACATTTGGCCCCTCCTAGGAGGGAACCTTTGCCTTCATGGGACTTGAACTTAGTTCTGTCCGTGTTACAACAGGCTCCCTTTGAAAAGATCAGGGAGATCTCGTTGTCTCTGTTGTCCAAGAAGGTTGCCTTTTTGGTGGCGATCACTTCGGCTCGCAGGGTGTCGGAGCTGGCGGCTTTGTCCTGCAACTCTCCCTACCTGGTGATCCACAAGGATAAGTTGGTTCCTGCGACCTAACCCATCTTTTCTTCCGAAAAGGATCTCGGAATTTCACCTAAATGAAGACATTGTCTTGCCTTCGCTCTGCGTGAAGCCTAAGCATCCGAAGGGGGTTGCCTTACATTCCTTGGATGTTGTCCGGGCGATCAGGGTTTACCTGTCGTCCACTAAATCTTTTCCCAAGTCGGATTCCCTCTTTGTCCTTCCTGAGGGACCTCGGAAGGGCATGGCGGCGTCGGCTGCGACCATCGCCAAATGGATCAGACAGATCATTGAGCAAGCCTATGCCTTGAAGGGGAAGGTTTCCCCCTTCCCTGTGAAGGCGCACTCTACCAGATCTTTGAGTACGTCTTGGGCTTACCGTCATCAGGCTTCTGTGGCCCAGGTGTGTAAGGCGGCGACTTGGTCGTCCGTTCACACCTTCTCAAAATTCTATAAGGTGGATGTTCAGGCATCGGCTGATGCCTCCTTTGGCCGTAAAGTTCTCAGTGCGGCAGTTTCTTAGGGACCCTTGTTTTTGTGGGGGTGTTTTACCCCTGGGTTACTTGTTTTCCTGGGTTGTTGCTCCTGTTGAGCACGTTTTCCTGTTGCCCAGTTGATTCTCTTACTGTGGTAAGGTTCCTTTCTCTGATGTGGGTACTGCGTTGCCTTTCTACGGTTGCGTCTCCCACCCCTCATGTCTACACTGCTTTGGGACGTCCCATTGGTGAGGACTTGGAAGGGGGCGGCGACTGTCAGAGGACGTAAGAGAAAACTGAATTTTTGTAAAATCTTATCGTAAAATTCCTTTCTCTGAGTCCTCCGACAGTCGCCGCCCCCCGCCCCTCTTTTGGGGTTTTTGTGTACTCTTACTGCTATGCTACCAAACTGAGTTGGGAATGCTGGTGCAGGGAGGTATTGACTGAGGGGACAGCCCCTAGGGGTGTGTCTATGCTAAAAGCTTTTGTATTAACAATTCTTGTTGCCTAGCTACTCCTACGGAGCAAAGGTCAATACCCATTGGTGAGGACTTGGAAGGAGGCGGCGACTGTCGGAGGACTCAGAGAAAGGAATTTTACGGTAAGATTTTACAAAAATTCCGTTTTTTTTTTTTAAACTTTAATTTATCTTTTGCAGGCTTTGTGTACACATGTGCCACAGACCATCCGTACAATCATTGATTGGACCATGGACTACCTCAGGGACTATGTTGTCCAGTGGATACGTGATCAAGGCGGCTGGGTAAGTTATTTTTTACTTGCGAAGACATGGTTAAATATGTTGCCACTGTTCAAGACATTGATACCTGCAAATAATATAAAGAACTTTGTTCAGCAGTAGGAGCCAGTCACACTTGTCTGCTGGGTGCCTTTGTCAAAGAAGTTTGTTAGAATTTGACCAGCTTTACACTGGCCAAAACAAATTAATTATGGGATATAATGCTCATTTCATCTGTAGGGGTCTAACAAGGAGGAATATTTAAAATAATGCGGTTCCACTTGCGCTAAAAAATCTCTACTAAAAAAGCCCAAAGGCTGAAAACAGTAAAGGATAAAAGCTAGGGTAATGTTGCGTGTTGATACCAGCACTTGCTATAGTAGTGAGGTTAGTATTATAAATATGTGCAATAACAATATGCAATCGTCTTTATCTACAGTGCAACATAATATAGTGCAAATTACAGTAATATGAAAAACCTCAATTAGAAAGTGACATGTGCCCAGAGGTGAAGAGAATGATGCAAGATGGTCACTCAGCAGATATTGATCCTTCATGCCATACGGCAATAGGATCAGGAAAAGCTTGGTAGGTTCTTAAACCCAAGATTTGTCCTCAATATGTCCTACGAATCCCCCTCACTGGCCAACTCGAGTGCTCCAGCTGAGATGGTGCATGTAAAAAAAAGGAACAGAGAGCGGACTCCACATAGCGTAAAACAGTATTGCCTTTATTAAAAGCCTATAAATAAGGGCTATGTTGAGGGCAAAACAAAATATATATGCAGATATTAGCGGTGGGCAAGAAAAAACACCCGTGCGTGTAGGGAGCCATGCAAGGTACAGCACGCTGGATTTCCAGCTTGCGTTCGATTCGCAGCGTATGACCTCACCGCATGCGTTCCAGCTTGACATGTTTCGTCATAGGATTTGACGTCTTCAGAAGCTGGAACGCACGCTTCCTTATTCCTCCAAGTTATACTTCCATCTCTCCACCTACACACCCTCCCCTCATTCAACACTAATTGCAAACAAGCAAATGTCATACCACTTTTTGGGATATACGATTCTGAATGATCCAGTATGTCAGTAAATGTATAAGAAATAAAAGCAGCGCCAATATAAATGACATAAAAATATGCAAAAGTCCATAAACTAGTAACAGTCCCAGAATCCTTGAGAGGGAAGGGGAGGAAAACAATCCGAGGTCTCCAAGCTTCGGTGATTCAGTAGGAATGGATAAGGCACCCACTAGTGACAGCCGAAAGGAATGCTTACCAGAAGCAATTGACCCTTCTATGACAGAGAGGTCAAACCAGGCAGAGAGTCAACCGAGGCAAAGGATCATCCGGAAGAGTGAGATGACACGAACCTCCTCCACAAAACAATCGATCAAAAAGGCATTCCCACACATCTGGAAAGGAAACACAGGCGCCACTCTTAAAGCGGTTGTAAACCTGAAAATGAAAAAAAAAAAAAAAACCTGCAAGACAAAGCCATAATGAGCTAGTATGCATCGCATACTAGCTCATTATGCATTACTTACCTTAGAACTAAGCCCCGACGCGGACCCCCGGACATCGCTGCGGGCGCCGCCATGATCCGGAAGCGTCTTTTCCGGGTTCGGCGGCTCCGGCGCTGTGATTGGCCGGAGCCGCGATGACGTCACTCCCGCGCATGCGGGAGTGATTTTCCGGCAAGCTGCCGGCTAGGAAAACTGGAGGTCCCCCCGGACCTTCAGAGCGCATGCACCGCTCGCGTGAGCGGCTGCATGCACTGCAAATATCTCCTAAACCGTGGCGGTTTAGGAGATATTAATTATACCTACAGGTAAGCCTTATTATAGGCTTACCTGTAGGTAAAAGTGTCAAAAAGCGGGATAAGTGCGGTAACTTGAGATTTATTGTATAAGACCAAAGAAAGGGGTACTCACAAATGTAATATAATGTAAAGCTCATAAACAACACTGTATTACTTTACATTATATTACCTTTGTGAGTACCCCTTTATTTGGTCTTATACAATAAATCTCAAGTTTCCTTTCCAGTTGACTCCAAGCATCTTCTACTTGTCACTAGAGCTGCCTCAGGAGTGCATCTTGGGATTTTTTATGGACCTTTTTATATATGGACCTATGAATTGTCCCTTTTTATTTGACAACTATTTACTCTGTTGTGTTTTTAGTGACACTGGTGAAGTCCCTGGTGATACTTTTCTTCCCCGTTAAGCGCCAGCTGTTTATTTTTAGTTTGTATTCCCACACTCATAAAGCTGGACAGTTACAGGTATGTGTAACACTCTGTTCTTCAGTTCGCCAACAGTACCTCAGAACAATGAACAAAGCAATAGTGTAGATTGCACAAATTATACTTTAATAAAAGGTAGTACACTTACATTTGTACGAAGATAAAAGACATGTAAAGGATTTTGAAAGCCGCGGCATAAAAGAGCGTGCTAGACGTCCAGGTGTCCAAGTCCGCCTTGCGCGTATCGTCATAAGGGTATCGCAGATATCACTCCTTTTTTATATAGATGTTCAGATACCTCGGTACTAAATGATTTCCCTTGTATGTAAATAATCGAAAGGGGTTATTAAAGTTTATTATAATATACAGCATAATGCACATCTAGTAAATGGTATGCATTATTCACATACCCTAAAATCTGTGTTTGTAACTGGTAATTGAAAGGCGGGCATTGATATAAAAGTTTTAACAAAACTACTCAATAATTATAGAAAATAAATAAAAGTAAATGAAAAATATATCTATATTAAAAATACAATAGTTGCTCCCCTATGCCATCTCCTGAACAAAAAACTGTAAAAATATAAATATATCGACTCTAGGGCAATATTTGCTATGGCCATCTAGTGGCTAAATTGAAGAATTCCCCCAAGTTTCCCAAAATGTGTGTCCTGGAGACTAGTAGAAATATTGAATAAAATATCGTAATTAAAAGATTCCTAAAATGGAATGGGATCTTCCTGGTACAAAACGGTAAGAGTATAATTACATGGCATAGCGTACCTATAAGGATCATTAGATGAATTAATTTAAGTATTAGATATAAAACAATTAAAGTCCATATCTATATTCATACCACGAGGACTCAACGAACACAATTCATATATCAAACGTGATTCATTTTGGGATACTGCAATACGCATATTCTTACTCCTCCAATGTGGGTCTATTTTATCTATTCCACAAAATTTAAGTAGACTGGGGTCCTTTTTGTGTTCTAATCTAAAGTGGTTGGAAACACTAATATGGAAATCCCTTCTTAATGTTATTTAATATGCTCACCCAGTCATACTAATAGCTTTTGTGTGGTGTGGCCCACATAATGGAGGCCGCACAGACAGGAAAGCAAATAAGTAACACGGGTGCTTGGACATGTATTAAGCTTCTTAAAGCGGAGTTCCGGGCAAATCATTTTTTTGGGATAAAAATACCAATAGGACAGTCAGGGCTAGTGCATTTAAGCAAAGATGGCCTCTGAACTGTCCCCTGCTTAGTTAACTTGTAAGAAGAAAAACTTACCTTGAAAATTTCTTGTCCAGTGCTGCCATCTGCGGTGTGGGCAGCTGAAGCCAGGGCAAGGTGTCCCTCATCGCGTCCCTCTTCCTGGATGTCCCAGTCCCAGAATGCCATGCTTGTCACTTCCGGGGCAGGCGTGTCATCCTGCAGCTAGTTCTGTGCATGCCCAGAAGCTGTTCTAATGCATTCAGCAGGGAATGACGCACCTGAACCGGAAGTGACGAGGGACACCGATGCAGGCGCATTGACTCCTGGGATTGATGAGGCTCATCTCCCAAGAGTCAATGCAAAGGAGGAAGTGACGCTGGGTGCCGCAGGAGGAGGAAGTGGAAGGAAGGTAAGTTAATTTTCAGAAAAAATTAGGTAAGTGAAACAAAAAAAATAACTATCCAATTCTTTTTCAGGATTTTTTAATCTAACGGAAACTGCAAAGTTAAAAAATAGGGTGGAACTCCGCTTTAATGTCCTACTGCTTATGTGTAGCATTAGATTGAAAGGATGCTATTTTTCTTTTTCTATCCCTAATGGTTTTACAACGTTTGCATTTTCCACAAGAGTAAAAATCGTTCAAGTCAAAAAGGGCATGCATTTGTTAAGGGGGGGGGGGGGGGGGTCTGGTTTGTTAGTACCAGCCTATCCCTCAAATTGGGTTCCCTATGATAGATACATTTGGGCTGTGTGGGTAAAACGCTCTTTAACTTACCATCTCTTAAAAGGATGGGCCAATGCTTACGTATGACTTTTTGCATTTCTTTGTAGTTTCTATTAAAGTTAGTGAGGAAGGCTAGATTATGATCCCCGTTTTCCCTAACTTTATCATCTAACAGTGTAGTGCGATTTTTAAGAGCTTCAATATTAAATGTATTCTCCTGTAAAGCGTAATTGTTGTATCTCTTATCTTTGAATCTATCGATAAGCATATTGGCTTGTTGATGGTATTCATCTCCTTCCTTACAATTGCGTCGCAAACGCATCAGTTGTCCCTTTGGAATTCCTCTTATCCACTGTGGGTGATGGCAGCTATGGGTGGGGATGTATCCATTACGATCAGTGGATTTAAAGAATGTTTTAGTATAGAACTTATTCTCATATTTATATATTGTCAAATCCAAAAAGTTCATTTGTTCTAATCTCCTGTAAATATATTATAAGCATTAATAAGAATATCATCCAGGAATCTTCCTAGTCCCTCTTGGTTACCTTTTCACACAATAAAGATATCGTCAATGTATCTTTTATACAATACTAGTTCTTAACTGGCTTTCCCAAAAATCTCATTTTCCCATTTGCTGAGAAAAATGTTTGCCATGCTGGGCGCATATTTTCGCATATGGCGACTCCTTTGTTGACGATAATTGGTCCCATTATGCCAAAAAATAAAAAAATGTTTTACAAAGCTGCAGTTTGTCTGGAAAGGTGAACTTTACCCTTTTAAAAAATAAACCTTTACCTGGCCATTACAAAATAATTTGCCAACTAAAACTACTGTACCTGTTTTACTTTTAAAAACACTTTGCCAGCTCACAAGCTCCAGTGTGGTCTTCCTAGCATATGTAGATTTTACTTCTATCGTCCATCCTCCTCTCCATGACCTTAGTGGGTTATGCTCCTCCCATCAGGAGTAGACTAGACCGGAAAATTTGAATTGATATAGAAGTGATGAAGGATGGTGGCGCTACTTCTATAAATATATAAATCTTGAATAAAAAAGTGATGCAAAGATCCCACACTGGGGAGTACAGTACAGAAATCTTTCTAGGCATGCTTGAAGAATGGGGAAATCACCAAAGACCAAGTGATGCTAGAGAGAGAGATGAAAAAAAACAGAAGCCATTTAACAGGTGAACATGCTGAAATGTTCTGCTTTCTGCAGTATAATATTCTACTTAACTGGGAGTATTGAAAAGTGTTGTAGCCCTAGGGTCCAAATCCACTGTCTAGCTTTTTTTCTAGCAGTTTTGCACTGACTGCAGTAGCCATTTAAAATCATTGCAGTGAGTGCACTATTGCAGCAGTAGTCCACAGACTCCAATCCACTGTATCTGTTTTCTAACTTGTTTCTAGCAGTTTTGCTGCAACTGACTTGCACTGCTGCAGTAGTGATTTAAAAGTATTGCAGTGAGTGCGTGCACTACTACCGCACAAACTGCTGCAGTAGTGATTTAAAATTATTGCAGTGAGTGCGTGCACTACTGCAGCAGTTTGTGCGCTATTCACAATCAGATGATGTGAAACTGATGTCCCTGCAAGTGCAGTTTTCCTATTGGTTTTCATGCCATTAAGGTGTGAAGAATAAGCCCTTAATGTTTAAAAAGTTTATAAACATCAACATGTTCAGTAACAGATTTGTGTCACAATTTCTGTTTATTTGCAAAATTTTAAATGTACAAAATATCGGCCGATACCGATATGCGATGGCCAAAATATTGGTTATCGGCAACGAAAAACCAATGTCTGTCGAATCGATCCTAAGTCTGCAACCACACGACTAAAATCCTCTGATAGTGAGGATGATTCCTCCACGTCTGTGACCATGCCCGAAAAGGCACTGGTGGATGCACTGATTGTATCTGTGCATGAGACCCTGAAGATGGAGGACGTAGCTGAAGCTGCAATGGAGGCGCAGGTGCCCTTTGGCACTCACAAGCCACCCAAAGCTGCCAAGGTGTTTCCTTTTCTTGCCTGTTTTGACACAATTGTTGCTAAAGTGTGGGGACGAACAAAGCGTCCCCGTGGGGTCCCTAAGTGCTTTACTAGGCATTACCCCTATGAGGAGTCCCTTCTTAAGAAGTGGGCTGTGCCACCGGTGGTGGACCCTCCGGTTTCCAGATTAAAACAGGTAACCATGATTCCGGTTGAAGTCGTGACAAAGGAGTCCCTGATATGATGGCTTGGTTCTCTGGTTGGGAAATTCCTTCCTCCCCTTGTATTTGACAGTGGTTAGCACGGATACCAGCCTATCTGGCTGGGGAGGCGTCCTCGGCAAGCATTCTCCTCAGAGGATCTGGACGCTGTAAGAGTCAAGACTCCTGGTCAATGTCTTGGAACTCCGAGCGATCAGACTGTGTCTGGATCATTGGACGGATTGCCTTCAGTGCTGTCCAGTGCGCATTTAATCGGACAATGCCACGGCCGTGGCTTATGTCAATCACCAAGGGGGCACAAGAAGTGTCCTGGTGGCTCTGGAGGTTGTCGGCATTCTAAGGTTGGCAGAACGGTTCATTCCAGCCCTCTCCGCTGTACACACTCCCGGGGTGGAAAAATTGGTAGGCGGATTACCTCAGTCGACAGGCGTTGGACCACAGGGAGTGGTCTCTTCATTCAGAGGTGTTTCATTAGTTGTTGTCTGGTGGGGCACCCCTGAGGTGGATCTGTTGGTGTCTTGGCTCCACAGAAAGCCGCAGAGTTTTATGGCTTGGTCAAGGGATCCTCTGGCGGATGCCACAGATGCGCTGGTGGCCCGGTGTGGTTAGTATTGTCTGATTTATGCCTTCCCTCCTTTCAAGCTTCTGCCAAGACTTCTACGCAGGATCGAGGCAGAAAGCATTCCGATTATCTTAGTGGCTCCGGACTGGTCTTGCTGGGCTTGGTACGCCGATCTAGTGCGGCTAGTCGCTGGCGTTCTTGGCAGCTTCGTCTCAGGGAGGATCTGCTCCCCCAAGGACCAATCTTCCATCCTGCTTTACAGTTTCTGGCGTTGACAGCTTTGCTGTTTAACACCAGGTGCTGAAGAATAGTTTTATCTGAGTTGGCGATTCCTACACTGTTGAAAGCTAGGAAATCTACCTCTAGGAAGATCTACCATTGTATGTGGAAGACGTACATTGTGTGGTGTGAGTCTCTTGGGGTTCTTCCTCGCGCCTTCTCTGTGGCTCGGGTATTGACTTTCCTTCAACGGGAGGTTGAACAGAAATATGCCTGGAGTACAATCAAGGGCCAGGGGTCGTCTTTCAATGAACTTTGGCCACACACTCTATGGTGCATACGTATCTTTGGGGTGTCTGACATTTGGTTCCTCCAGTGCGGGCTCAGTTGCCGCCTTGGGATCTTAATTTGGTGCTTTCAGCTCTTCAAAAGCCTCCCTTTGAAAATAATCGGGAGTTTCCCCTGCTTACGCTGTCCTAGAAGGTGGCCTTTTAAGTGGCTATCTGCACTCCTGTCATTCACCTTACCTGGTGATTCACAGAGATGAGGTGGTTCTTCAAACTGTCCTTTCAAAGGTTGTCTCTGTTTTTCATTTGAATGATGACAGTGTGTTGCCTTCCCTGTGTCCCAGGTTGAAACATCCGAAGGAAATTGCCTTGCATGCCTTGGATGTGGTCCGGGCAATTGGGGCGTACCTGGCTGCTACGGAGTCTTTTAGGAAGTCGCTTTGTGCTCAAGGATGGACCTCGAAAATGGTTGTCTGCTTCCTCTGCAACCTTTTTCAGATGGATCAGACAGACGGTGGTCCAGGCCTATTCCATCAGGGATCAGGTTCCTGCTTTCCCTATCAAGGCGCACTCTACTAGGCCGCTTAGTGCTTCTTGGGCTTTCCGTCATCAGGCGTCAGCGATGCAGGTTTGCAAGGCGGCACCTGGTCGTCGGTGCATACTTTCACAAAGTATTCTAAAGAGGATGTGTTGGTATCTGCAGATGCTTCTTTTGGCTGCAAGGTTTTGCAGGCTGCTGTTTAAGAGGACCTGATCCTCTTTGAAGGTGTGCTTTTTTTTTTTTTTTTTTTTTTTTTTTTTTTTTTTCAGGTGGACTCCAGTTGTTTGGTTGAGCTCCTGTTGCCTGGTTGGCTAATGTTTAGCCTTGGGAATTGTTTTGCTGTTCCCACCCCTCATGTTTAACACTACTTTGGGACATCCCAATGGCTATAAATATCAGGAGCTGTGTCTGTCAATGAACAAAAGAGAGAGTGGGATTTTTGACTTACCGTAAAATACATTTCCCTGATGTTCATTGACGGATACAGCCCCCACCCCTCTGTGGAGTTATAATTCTCCTGACACTGCTTGTAACAAAACTGAGTGGCTATAGCATAGAGAGGGAGTATATACCCCCTTGGACTGCCCATGGGTGTAGCCAGAATTATTTTCTGCCTAGTGTTCTACTCCTATAGGGGGCAGTATAACTCAATGGATATCAGGCGCTGTCCGTCAGTGAAAATTAGAGAAATGGATTTTACGGTAAGTAAAAAATCTCTAATTTTTACTCACTGATCTGCAACTTTAATATATAACATTAGTATCGTGTGTTCTGGATTTTTGGTTGATATTCTGTATCTATTATTTAAAATACACCTATGATAGAAATTATAGACCCTTTTTGTAAGTGGCAAACTTTCAAAATCTGCAGGGGATCAAAATCTTTTTTCCCACTGTACGTAAATATTGACTGGAGAGAATGCTTTTGCACCAATGATTGCAGATGCATGCTATGGGCATGCAATACCTTATTGCCCACTGTGAACTTAACATATAAAGATATTCCAATGGTGCAGCCTTCTTGAATAAAAGATTTCAGTGTCTAAAAATTGAATTTTCTTCTAACTAAGCATCATCATAATTTAGAGATTATAATCATTATTTTAGAATTTGCATAAGCTCTAATAATTTTGCCTCATTGCCTCCCAATAAAGTCAACATGCCACCTATGTATCTGTACTAACATAGTATGTGGGGCAGATACCTAGCAGATCCTTCATGCGTGCCAGTCTGTTTTTCAGAATATCCCAACATATGTTCCTATATTTTAGGCTGTCCATTACGTACCCACCTTTGTCAGATGGTATGATTACCAGCTTTTCTTTTACTTGGGTCTGTTAGGGCCTTATGTTGCAGGGGAGTTAGGTTGCCCACTGTCCCTTTATAGTCTCTTAGGAAGAGCTGGAGTATGTAGCAGGGTAAGCGAAAGTCTACTAAAGCGATTTCCTCTACTGTGCCTAAAGAGCCAAGTGAATTGAAATAATGTGGATCCTTATTATAATCTTTTCTTTTTTATAGCATTCCCACGTTTGACTGAGTGCAAAAGTTTTTCAGCACCTGTGGGACAATTTCTGGAAGGCAACCCAATGTTTCTATGAAGAAGAGTGGGGTAATTGTTGTGCCCTCACCTATTCTCAAAGTGCTTCATTTTATAGTCATTACTGTTCAGTTTTTAGTCTTGACTATATCTAGGCATTGTTTAAGTGGCGTTGGATCATCTGATCATCTTCAACAGAGCTAGGTCTGCCCTCCTAGGCTATAATAGATTTTCTGACATTTCTAGAGTTTATTTCTTAGAAAGGAAATGTCCTCCTTAATCCCCTTGAACTGATCAGATAGGACAGAGTATTCACAGGAATTTACTGTGAAGTGCATCTCTTGAGTCGGCACTCAGTAGTCTCCCTCGGTGTGTGTATGCAGAAACTAAGCATCTAACCTTCTGTGTTGCAATGGAATCTAGGCCCTCACTAAGCTATTCAGTTGCCTGAGCATAGTCTGCCAGAGGCAAGGTATCCAAATGTAATGGGGAGAGATTTCTGCACAGGGGGCATCTTTGTGGATCTTTTGCACTATTGAGTTGAGCTCTTGGCCTATGTTCTTGTTGGTTATACTTGATGAGATTGATAATACCCTGCCAGCTGTGGATGTTTTTTTCAACTTTCTACAAGGTCACATACACATAGTTAGGGTGTTGTGTACTGTATTACAATGTGTTGTAGAAAAGTCATATGTTGTAATTTATTTATGTATTTTTTTTTTTTGCAGGAGGGACTTCTGTCTTACTTTGGCACACCAACTTGGCAAACTGTTGGAGTCTTCTTAGCTGGCGTGCTTACTGCCACTGTAGCCATCTGGAGATACTCTTAGGACTTCCATTGCAGTTATGAGCACAGCTCCCTGAAGCTGTTCCTTCTTTTGGAAGCACATCTGTTTTCTGATTTACTCCAGCACTGACAACAAAGCAACAGAACAAGTGCTTCCACAGGGAAATCTCGTCATCACCTCAGCGTTACATGGCTAACCTCTTTGGCCAGTCTGTCTTTGGGGATCACTTGTTTTACTTTTTCTTACATTTTTTTATTATAAGTCGTGCCTTTTTAATATATATCGTAAGATGGTTTTTAAGAGGCTTTTTGATTTAATACTTGAATAAGTACCCTTAGATTTTTTTTTTTTTCTATGTCCTTCCATTTTTTTTTTTTTTTTTTTTAATAATGTGAACTGTCACAATGAAGTGAAAGATACTCTATCATGCACATGGCTCTTGTGGATGAGTATTTTTTTTTCTTTGAGTGAAATATGTCGGCATTGCAGAGTTTGCACCTTTGAGAGAAAAAAAAAAAGTTCCGTTATTTAAAGGGAAAAATGGTTAGTCTCAACTTTGTAAAAGCAGCATGTAAAGTGTGATATTTATCTGCTGTTGAAGTCCCTGAAAGTAGCCTTTACCTTTTTCGACTGCTGGGATTGAAAATCCATTGGTAGCTGATTCTTTTACCTAAAACATGACATGCTGCTTTAAAAGAATGCTGTTACCACCAAATGTGAACCCGGCCAGCATGTATACAATTTTTTATAGTGTGTTTTTTTTAAAGAAAAAAAAATTTTGCATGTATGAGTTTGAAACTGTATCTTTTTTCTTGAAACACGATTACTATAGAAATAAAATGAAATATAAAGTTTTGCTTACCCTAAAAACGTAAAGCCAAAATCCAGCCAGTTCATGTTGGTCAACCTTTGTTTTTTCCAAAGTTACTTGACAAAGTCATGTTGTTTAATTAGGTTATGCCTAAATTTCACTTTGAACGTCAAGGGTCAGAGACTATTTGCAAATTGACAGTTGTCACCTTGCCAACTGCCCGATCTTACTGTCTCTCCACATACTACATGTGTTTGAAAAAAGAAAACAACGAAAAAGCAAAACACCTTTGTCAGTAATAGGAATGTAGACCACCAGTATGCTTTTTGTAGCTCTTATGATCCCTATGTTGAAAGACAGTGTTTGGGGCTTTGTGACTGGCAGCTAGGCTCAGATTTAAGTAGACCTCTGACAATCAAGCTGAAGCAATAGGCTTGGATTAAGTAAAGTTGGTTCTCTTCTAGTGGAGCAGAGCTTGATTTACTTTAAGAGATCCAGTTCCACACAATAATTGTAAAAGTTGCACATTGCAGCATGTTTCCAAATAAAACACCTTTAATAAATTGTATTTAAAAGATGAGTGTACTGCAAGTGCAGGTATTCCTGTTCGGAGTATTTTAATTCTACTATATACTTCCCTAAACTGGGCAGGCCACACTGAAAGGTGGATGAAGCCCCAAAGGACCAGTGGTACTATAAAATAGTTTTGAAACGTTTAGTTAACCAATTCGTGTTTTTTTTTACAATTTTTTTCAACAATTTACTTCTTGATATAGATGCAAACAAAAATATGCATGAACTCACTGATGAGGAAAACGTGTAGCTACAGGGCTTGACAAATTTGCCTGAAATCTAGGAGCCAGCTAAAAAAGTTAGGAGCCAGTTAACAACCAAGCTTTATTTAATAAAACTGATGCTAAATTTACAAATAAATACGACTAGAACTCTACTCTCTTCTATAGCGCAATTGGATGGAAACAGACTGTCTCTTTCCATCCGATGCCATCTGATCCGATCCACGGGGTGGATAGAAAATAGAACCACCATCCATCTGTTTTTGGCGGACAGGATCAGATGGCGGCAGATTACTGCTCCATAGAGGAGAATGAAGGGTCCGATCAGGTCTGCCTGAAAAACTGACAGGCGGACCTGATCAGACAACCCGTGTGAAAGGGGCCTTCGGCTGTGGCACGCAGTGTTAATTTTGGCAGCAAATTTCAATTTAATTTTAGTCTTAGGACTAAAATGGCGTTTTAGTCCCATTTTAGTCTTCTGCAAGTGTTTTTAGTTTTAGTCGCATTTAGTCGACTAAAACTCCTGTACATTTTAGTCGACTATAACTCTATTTAGTCCTCTATAATCGAATGGGTGTAGTTCAATTGTAATTTGTAATGCATTATTTAAGCATTTCTCTACAATTTCCATCAATATATACTACTGCTGGTCCTGGAGTGAAAAATCGAATGTTATTATTTATGGTATTAAGCTTTGAGCATGCACCAGTGTTAATTTTGGCAGCAAATTTAGATTTAGTTTTAGTTATAGTCTTTTGACTAAAATGCCATTTTAGTTTTAGTCGTATTTCAGTCATCTGAATTGTTTTAGTTTTAGTCGTATTTTAGCCGACTAAAATTGTTTTAATTTAGTCGACGAAAATATTTTAGTCGGTTTTAGTCTACGAAATTAACACTGGTGGCACGGCGATGAGGAAAAAAAAAGATTATATATAATTTTTTTTTTTTAATAAGAATTGGAAAAAAAATAAATTTTTTTTTTTTTTTTTTAATAATTTAAAAAAAAAGAAAAAATTATTATTTTTTTTTACATTTAAAAAATAAATTAATAATAACCACACTCCCTGTCCACTTACCTTTTAAGCAAAGGTAACTGGACAGAGAGATGAAGCCTTAAAAAACTTCCCTCTCATTTCCTCTTTGGAAGGAGATGGGAAGGCATTGAGAACATGCATTACTCCCGGCCACCACAAGAGGACGCCAGTTCCCCTAGCCTCTCATCTCACAGAAGAAGGCCGAAAAGCCGGGGCCTCAATTTTTGGACGGCGCGGAAGTCCGTGCACTCGAGGAGAAGGTGGGGGGCGCAAAATGGACAGGACACCTCCTGCAGGGCACCCCAGGCGCCAGGTCGCTAATTCTAGTCGCAAATGCGACCTGGCGCCCGGGTTTGTCGAGCCCTGGTGTAGCTGTTACCAATAAAACAGTCTGGGTTTAAATTGGGTTTAAATTTAATATAATAGATTTACATTTAATATAATTCTTAAATTGGCCAAAAAAAAAAGATGATAAAATGATGTGAACTGCCTAATTATGCAGCAGTTTGACAAGCCTGCCCCTGTTTGAATAGCTATTTTTTTTTAAAAATTAAAATGGATTATTTTCTGCAAGCGTAGAGTTAAGTTTCATGTAGGTCTTCATTGTGTATTCATAGGGGTACCTAGTAAGAATATAATGGGAAACTGGTGAATGTTTGTAGAAATCTCCTACCTATGATCGTCCAAGAATGATGCTCCTTTGCATTTATATGGAAGTGATGTGGAATTAGATTAGGTCCAGTATTTTATGTGAAGATCAATTAAACCTCCGTATTTAGTAAAAAGAGCTGATTCTTACAGTAAAAGTTCACCTAATTTTTTACAAAACGTCTCCTATACAATTTCAAATCCCCTTGAATACCCGCACTCCATATTTTCAAATACCACTTCTGCTTTCCATTTCATATGCAACTCTGGGAAACTTCCCTGCAGAACCTGCTAGCCCCTCGATCCTCCTTCACCCTGTCATTTGCAGAATTGTCTGGCTGCTACAAGTTTGGGCTATCCACATGAATATAAATATGAATTTATCATTTACCTTTTGGTACAGATGAATAGCCCTGGATGCAAACAGCCTGTGCTCAGAGCTGCTGATCTGTATCTCGCTCCTTCAGCAATTACATGTGAGCAGCCACAGAAAGTCTCAGCCTGTCATATATTTGTACATGCTTCCTGTCTGCAGCCTAATGTGAACACGTGGCTATACCATCTGAAAATATGAGCTGTTCTTGGCTGTGAGAATGAGCCTTTAAAGTTATTCTTTCCTCAAAGTAGTGTCCTGAGTTCATGTTTTAAAAAATGAAGAAAATAAAAATAGCCTGCTATAAACTTCTGTTACCAACTACCCAACCTCTTCCTGTTCTGCTTGGCTATAAGGTTTACACCCTCTGTAATTCTCAGCAGTACAGGGATGACATCGTGAGGGCCATTTTCCAATTAATGGTGAAAATTGTTGAGGTGAGGTTCATTCACACCCACATTTGTTCCCATTCAAGTGTCTCCTGAGCAGCATGCAGACAGTCCTATTTTAGCACCCTGCATTCTGCTAGGAGAGGCAATGTTTTTAAGATTAATTTATGAAGCACCATTCTAAATGTATTATAGTCCATGCTTGTACCTATATGACTTCTCAAGCATATGCCCCTTAGAGTAGCACCTGCGGTTTTTTGGAACAAGATATAAATAAGCCAGCGATTCGGAGTGCTCTTGCAAAGAAAATTCTTCATTGGCTTCATGTAAAAAAGCATGATGCAAAAAATGATACAGCCTTCCTCATATCATATTTGGTTTAGGAAAAAGGAATGCAAGTAACATGGTATCCGCAGTGAAAAGTACATTGCATAGTGGTGTCAAGCAGTATGATGGCCACTTCTTCAGGCCCAATCCCGTGTAGATTGAAAGAAGCCTGAACAGAGCAACATGAGGCATTAGACGAAGAAAAAAAAAAACACACTAAGTTATAATGTGGGATGTGTTTACTGTATGGACAGAAGAGTGGTAGCATTGTTTTGGAAACCAGAAATTAAAAAAAATTACCTTTTGTAAGCAATTGTTCTTTCAATTCTATATATTTTTTTTTTCTGCTGTATAGGCTTTACCTGTTGCAAGAAGGAGAAAAAGAGCAGATCTGCCAAGATCAATTGATATATCACAGGGTGACCCATTTTTGCAATCTGTTATTTTGCCCATAGTTTTGCTTTAGCTGCACCCAAACAAATTTGTTCTGATTCTGGCATTACACAAGTACATGATTAATTTTGACTGGCTGATATTTGGGTTACTACATTTAAAGTGGAACTAAAGCCAACTTATCCCTGGTCCAATGCATGCCAGGTACCTAGCCAGTGCCCAGGCTTCATCTGGGTGCCAGTCTTTGCTTTGGTGTCTTGATTAGTCATGACGGGATGATGTAATTTCTGCGCATGCATGGATATCCTTTATCCCAGCTCACTTGGCAGCTTAGTGTACATTCTGCAGAAGACTGAACAGACAGGTAAATGTATTTTATCACAGAAGAGACATTCCGTTCCTCTTCTGCAATAAAGAGCCAGCCTCTTAGATTAAAGTGGAGTTAAAAAAAAAAAAAAAAAAAAGACTATTAACATTCAGAATAGTTGCTGATTCTTAGACAACGTGTTGACAGTCTGCTTTGTTAAAGTCTTTTTTTTTTTTTTTTTTTTTTGCCCATAACTACACTTTAACAATTGGCATAATTGGTGAAAGGAGAAAATGTTCTTCCTGATGACATTTACTGCCTTATTCAGTAGTCTGATTTAAACCTGCCCTTAAAACCATTGGAATGCAACAAATTTTTCATTCTGATTGGAGGCTGCAGAAAAGTAAGGGTGATCATTAGCACTCTCACTTTAGTGCATAAAACCGCAGTTTTAGTTTAAAAACTATGAATCTAAAAATCTTCAGTTGTGAGGGGCTCTTCTCAAGCTGAACTGACTGGTCTTATCCAAGAATTGTGATTGTTTCATAGACATTAACTGTGCATGCCACAAATTCGTTAGGTTTTATTTTCCAACACTTTAGCATTCTGGGGCTATACCTGTGACAAATTCAAACCTAAATACTACCATATCTAAACAGGAAAGGTGACACTAAGCAAGACCAATTCCATTTTGTTGCAAGGTGTAAAATTGTGGCAATCGTGACAATCCAGTCAATGTTGCAACATGTACATCATGTTTCTAAAGTGTGGGCTGATTTGTGCGCTGGAATTCTTAAGTGTCTGAGGCACTCTTTATAAATTCTACTAATTCTGTCTTTATTTACTATAAATTTAAAGGTAACTAACTTATTATTTCCGCACCCCTATTTAAATTTGGTGTGTCTGATTCTTTAGCTTGAGTTAGGGGTGACAGTTTACCTCAAGTTTACCTTAAGTCTGACAGTTGCTGCCCTGTCTACTGTTCAGCCTCAAACAGAACATACAATGTAAGTTTCTCATTCTCTTTAAAGAATCCTACTGGGTATAAATATGTGAGCTGTCATTGTTTTTAAAGGTGAAAGCTTCAGCACTGTTCTCATTGTGCCTTCATGTTTGTGATTTACTGTCCAAGATAAACAATCAGCTGCAGAATTGTCAGTGAGCCTGATGTACAGTGTACTACCTTAAGTATATGTAAACCCCAACAATGAACTTCTCTTAGAGAGAAGGAAAGGAGTCCCCCGAAGCTGCACATCCACGCGAGTGTGTGATGAGAATGACGACCTCAGCCTGGGCTCCCACCAGGCCATGCTCCAATGCGTTTTGCTCTGCCCCTCGAAGCTTAATCATTGGGAACTTCTCTTGTTTGTTTTCTTTTGCTCTGGTAAATAAAACAAAATATTTTGAATGGTACAGTATATCTGTAAGGCTCCTTTCACACGGCCGCTCCGTGTGAAAGGTCCGCTGCGGGACTTTTTTTCTTTTTTTTTTTTTCCACGGAGCGGATGACATTTCTGTCATCCGCTCCGTGTGCCCGCATATCATCCCATCCGTTTGCGGATGATATGCGGACATAATGTAAGTATATGGCACTGCGGATGTCAGCGGATGACACCGCTGACGTCCGATTTTACTTCCTTTCCGTTTTTTACACGGAAGGAAAAATGGGGTTCTGTTCCATTCGTAAAAACGGAACAGAACTGAAAGGAGGAAAATCGGGTGTCAGCGGATGGTATTCCGCTGACATCCGCAGTGCCTTTCACTTACATTATGTCCGCAAATCATCTGCAAATGGATGGGATGATTTGCGGACACACGGAGCGGCCGTGTGAAAGGAGCCTTATGCATATTAACTGCTGATCCTACCAGAAATCCATGGTGGCCCTGTGCACTCTACAGTGTTTTCCTGCCTAGTGCTCCTCTGTGAACTACAGATCACCTTTCCCCTATGCTATGGGGGGGGGGGGGGGTTAGTAGTCTTAACACACTTTGCTTTTTGAGTGACATGGCTGCTCCTCCATTGCCACAGTCAGTGGGCCAGATGAGTTATTGATGGTTTGTCAAATATTTTTGATGCATGGAACAAAGATTTATGGAATGTACCAAATGATTGGAATATTTCAACATTTGGTGTGCTAGCTGCATCTTACAAGTCAAACCAGTGAACTTGACAAAGTGCAGCATATCTATTTATGCCAAATTGTTTTATAAAATAGTTTGGAATTATTTTGCAAAGTGAATGTTTGCAGTATTGCGCCAAAAAGATAATGGCACAAGGTGGTCACGGTCATATCTTTACTTGAACAAAAATTTTGCAGTGCATAAAATGATGTGAAAGGCAATGCACCATTTTCAAATTCCTCTACAACCAGCAATCCTAGGTATTCGAGCCTAGTAAGTGGGTATCGTCCCTAGGACAGGATGTGTTACTGGCATGGTCACCAGGTAAAAATGACATACGGTACTTTAAAGAGGGAAGGCAGGAGAAAGGAGCCATTTGGTGAGTGTAAAAGCTCTGACGGGTGCTGTAAAAGGGTGCTCATGGTCACCCCTACACCTCCTTTGAGAACAATATTATACTAGAAGACATTGCAATACATAAGACAGTAAAGCTGGACACTAACCACTCTTTGCTCAATTGTACAGGCTCCTCTCCTATACTGAAATTGCTTACTGTGATATGGCTGCACACTGAGCTTCTCGAAGTGTACATTAGAAAAGCTGCAGCATGTCAAATAAAGCCAGCCTCATTTCTGGGCTGGAAAATGTCCAGCCTTATCTATAACTGTATTTGCAGACCCACTGCTTGCATCAGGGCTGATGAGGACTCTTGAAAGAAGAAATGAGGCAGGCTCATTATCAGCCAACTACCAATATAAGTTTTAAAAACACAGCAGTCAGCATAAAGTTCCTATTGGAAGAACTGTGCACAAAAAAAGTTAGGAAAACCTAAAAGGAATACCTCAAGAGTCTTGAACTGCAAAGCCCAGTTTCTGTAGTAAAATGGAATGTATATTTATCCAATAAATGTCTCAGTGGATAAGACTAGAATATATGAACCTGATTTAAGAGACCCGTTTGGTGTTAAGCAGGAGCCATATATAAATTTGAACAAGTTCCTTGTAGGCTCTACCTGCAGACTTAGTATTAAGGCTGGTCTATGTGACATTTTAATCTTATTACGAAGCTATCAGTAAAGTTTCATTCCTTTTATGGTTGCTGCATTGGCAATATGTTGCCAACAAGAGGTTGTAAATCTCTTTTGAAAAAGAAATTAAAATGTGACTTGGAACTCAGATCATAGTTTTTCATCTAAATTAGTTTGTTAAAGTGGTTGTAAGGGCAGAAGGTTTTTTTTTTATTTTCATGCATTCTATGCATTAAGATAAAAAAAACTTTAGTGTGCAGTCCCTGTAATACTTCCCTAAGCCCCATCTTGATCCAGCAATATTGCATGAGTGCCTGATCGTCCAGGACTCTCCCTGATTGGCTGAGACACAGCCATGGGCTCCCGTTGCTGTCAATCAGTTCGCCAATCAGAGGGGAGAGATCCACTGCTTCTCTAAATGGACACAGCTGGGGCTCGCTTTGGCTGGGGTGCCCCCATAGCAAGCTGCTTGCTGTGGAGGCAATTGACAGGAGGGAGGGGCCAGTAGCTCTGTGAGGGACCTGAGAAGAGGGGGATGAAGGCTGCTCTGTGCGAAACCACTGTACAGGCCAGGTAAGTATAACCTGTTTGATATTTTTAAAGAAAAAGACTTTAGTATTAAAGTTTTTCTGTCGCTCTTTAACCACTTGCTGCCAAATCACCTAACTTTGACCGGGTCTCTGATATGGTAGCCCGGAAGCGATTATATGACATCACTTCTGGTTTACTGAAGTTCTAAAGATATCAATTTTTGAAAATCGAAAGTATTCAAAAATGCCAATCTTACAAGTGCAAAGAAGGGATTTGGGGTCTTATAGACAATAAGCTAATTGCTGTCGCGTGGATGTTTATAATTCAATTTTAAAGCTCGACATGTTTGGTATATATTTAGTTGGCGTGACCACCTCTTCTATATTTTACAAAAAAAAAAAATGGGTTATGTGGTGGTTTTTTTGCATTCAAATTTTGTTTATTTTTTCCCCAAAAACTGCTGTGCAAATACTGTGTGACAATAAAAATTTCAAAGCCCACCAATTTACTCTAGAGCCTCTGCTTTAAAAAAAATTTATAATGTTTTGGGGTTTTAACTAATTTTCTAACAAAAAAAAAAAACTATTTTCACATGTAAACAAAAAATGGCTGGTCTTTAAGTGGTTAACTTGCATCTAAATCCTAGAGATTGACTCAGGTGTGTTTGGGATCCTAGTCCCAATCTACCTGCCCAATCCCGCCAGGAATCAGACGCTGCACACCACTACTCACAGGGAGAGACATTTCCTGGTCCGCAGCTGCACAGATTGGGAAATGCCTCATGCCCTGTGGTTTGTTATTAGAATCCTAACCACACCTGAGCCCACCTTTACTAAATCCACTAAAGAGCACATTAAATACATTGCACATTACCATCTTACTGGTCATCCTTTTTTTCCTTTGATTACCTGGTGATCCTGCCAATGTCACACTTTCTGTCCCAGGGTGACAATGCTCACTGTATTGTATCTAGAGAAACAGAAATCTCCACCCCCTCCTTTTCTCCATAACAGATGAAAGTGATTTCTGTAGTCCTCAGAGATTACTTGCTATAAGAATGCAGCACAGGAAGTTATAGCCGACTGAGGAAAAAAAATAAAATTGTCAGAAATCTCATAGTAGTAGTAAATAGTAAAATAACAAAACTTTCAATGGTAAATTACACAGACAAAAAGGTCCAAAATGAATTCAGTTATTGGGGTTGACAATAAACCTTTACAAAAGATGTACTACTGCCCACAGAGTTTTGTAGAATAAAAAAACACTAGGCAGAAAAATAATCTGGCTACTCCCTTTCTGCTATAGTTGCTCAGTTTTTTTTTTCTGCCTAGTCAGGAGTAAGGACTCAGTTTCTTGCTGTAATCTCTGGTCCTGGCAATTTTTTATTTTTAGATAGAAATTTTTCTCCTGTTTTTTTTTTTTTTTTTTTTTACCCCTGTTAGAACTACAATCAACTGCTGGACTGGGTGACGGGCTGGGCAATCTAGATCAAGTGGTCACTCCAGTCTGGCCAGCGAGCGCGCACAGACTTCAGCTCTGTGCTAGGTCAGCAGCTACTTAGCCCCACCGGACAGGGGCTGGTCCTGTGACTTAAATGCCTCGTGAGGTCGCATATGACTGGGTCTCGGCCCGAGTCACAGCGTTCCTCCTGGCTGACAGCCCCCCCATTTCAATGGAAAGGAGGTTCTGCCTGAAGCGCCGCCTGCCTGGCTCCTGGTAAGGTGAGTAGCTTTCCCCCATCTCCCCCTGGAGGATTTTGGGATGGACATGGGCCCCTCCTCAGGACAGTCAGGCCCCTGGGTTCCCCTCCTCTCATGCAACTCCCTTTGCTGAGTCACTCACTTGCCCCCGCCCTCCCCTCCACATATACTGGGGCTGTTTGGGTGGTCTGACCACTGTTCCTGGGGCAGGGCGCTTACTAGCGATTGGGGGGTGCGCCACCAGCAAGTGGAGGATCAAATGTGCAGGGGGGGGTTGTACCTGGTGCAGCCTCCTGCCAGGGCCCCCAGTCCTGCCTGGGTCTGTCCATGAGGCCTAGGGATCCTTCCTGGGAGCAGGGGGTTGAACTGAAATTGGCCCTGAGTTCCATCAAGGGCCAGGTGTCGGCTTGGGCGGTCTTCTTCCAACCACCCTTGGTCACTCACACCCTGGTGCTTTCCTTTCTTCAGGGGGTCTGACATTTGGTCCCTCCATGGTGATCCTCTTTGAGGGTGTATTTTTTTCAGGTGGGCTTCAGTTGTTTTTGGTGACTTACCGTAAAATCCATTTCTCTGATTTTCCTTGACAGACACAGCACCCACTGCTCTGTGGCGTTTTAATTCTTCTAACACTGCTTGTAACGAAACTGAGTATAGCAGAGAGAGGGAGTCTACCCCCTGGGACTGGCCATAGGCATAACCAGATTCTTTTTCTGCCTAGTGTCCTATTCCTGTAAGGGGGAGTATAACCCAATGGTCATGAAGATCAGGAGCTGTGTCCGTCAATGAACATCAGAGAAATGGATTTTACGGTAAGTCAAAAATCCCATTTTTTTTTTTTCCCCATTTATCTCTGTACAGTAAAATGAATTTCACTGCTGGGCCAATAAGTATGCTAAACCAAAAACGTTTCCTAGTCACTACCTTAGCCAGAGAAGTTTTATCATAAGCTTCTCTGTAAATCCTCTTCTGTGCCAGAATAAGGAGCAATCCACACATGGATTACTTACAGAATTTCTAAACTGAAATAGTAGCTCATTGTTTAGATTTTCAAAGTACTTATTGAGTGCCTCATAAGGTAAGTAAAATTAGTCAAACCACACAGAAAATATTATGGGATAAATCTATTTTTGTGGGGTCGACTGTTAGGTGCTAGCTGCCATTTTAGTTAGGAGGCAAACACCAGCATTTGAGTTTGGGTTTATGAACAGGAAGTCCGCTGTAAATGTTGTAAAATGCCAATATAAATTTCCTTCTTTTAAGATATGTTCAGCTATTATTTCCTAAGTTCTTGTCAAGCTGAATCTCTCAATAATACTTTTTTTACAGAAACCATCACTAATATAGTTAGTGACCCTTTACTGATAATGTGGATAACCTGAAGACTCCTGTTTTGCAGCTGCTGGTTTGCACATATTTACAGAATTGTTTTGCCAATTATATCTTATAAATCGCAAAGGCCAAAGCTGTTCAAGTGCTTTCAACAATTGCCAATTTATGCCAGTAATAGATGCAATTACAATGTAGACCATGGGTGTCCAACCTTTTGGCTTCTCTGGGCCATATTGAGTGTAGAGAAATTTTCTCGGGCCGCATATAAAATATATACCATAGTCAAGGTATATTAGTAATAAAATGCCGCTGCTGCGCCCTTCCCGCCATGCCCCCACACTAATTTAACACAACTAGAGGATGATCAAATGAAATGGAAACAGAGGTTTACTACTTCTGAGTGATAATAAAGTGATCAGTGATTTGAAGTGGTCATGGTGGTAAGAGTCAGAAATACTGCACATGCTCCCCCCCCTCCCCTCTGAGGCAGCCTCTGCCTACTGTTAGTTGGCAGCTGCTGTGGCCGTGCCCCCGACCTGCCTTCCTTCCCCAGCAAAAAAAAAAATTGTCAGAGGGCAGTGGGCCGTATTGCCTGAGGTCCCAGGCCGCAGGTTGGACATGCCTGATGTAGACCCTTCCACAAAACATGTCAGTATGAACTTTTCAATGCTGCTTCGATTAAATTTTCAACTTTAGGTGGAAAGGGATAGCCTGTTCAGACTCCTATGCAGAAGCACTGATGGATCTGTGGTAATGACCAATTTTGACAAATACTGGCATTCAGCACAGATTTTCAGCAAAATTGTAGAAGAGCAGCATGCACATATTACTATTACCCCTGTGAAATATCTTCCTTCCCAGCCCATTTATTGCTCAAGCAGCTAGGCTTGATTGTTTGCAGATAATTTACAAGGAATGCTTTTTATTGGGCATAGTATAGGTTCCTTTAGTTTAAGCGTATATGTTTCTCATGTTTCATGGTAGAAGACAAATGGCACTAGCAATTGTAGTAATTCTTCATTCAGCTGGCCTTTAAGATGCTCTTCAATATGATGCTGTTTTTAATAGGGATCAGTGCTTTTCCCATGTAAATACATCTAGGTATTGCACTCAACACTCACGTAATTTATCCCTAAGATGGAAATTGTTTGTGTGGGTGCCTGAAGCCCGGTTAGGCATTCAGATAGATTAGTTCCGAAAGAGAACCAGTTCAAGCTGTGATGGTAGGTTTTACCTGTACTTTCTCTGAAGCTAAATTAGAGATTAGTGGTCCCAGAAAATTGGAGGGGAATGTGAGAATAGCCTGTACTCTTACACATATTGGTCTCAATCAAGGTTTTTGTTCCCTATCTAAAGTAGAAAACTCCCTAAAAATGTCAAACTGTTTGAGTTTATGCATACGTTTACATGTTTTGTTTTTCAGGATTAGGAATGATTTACAGGCTTTTACCCTTTTACTTTAGCTATAACATTTTTTGAGGGTGACTAGAGCTGAGAGAGCCCCATGTGATCTGCCTTGTTGTGTTAAAAACCCACTGCCTTTCAGCTCCTAACTGCATTGCAGTAGTTAGGATCCCCATAGATAAGACTATTCTCAACTGCGGGTAACTTTTACTGTAAAATTATAAAACAATTGAATATTTAAATTCTTCCATGAAAAGAGTCATGATTGGGACATTATTTCTCTCAATTTTAGATTTTCTTATGGGTTAAAAATACCTAATGGTGGCTAATTTTTATTGAAGGTTCAATCCCACATGTGACTTTTTTTGAATAGTAAAATGTAAATTTTTATTTATTGCTGTTTGTAAGACAAGATGTAGATGGATATTTCTGTGCAATGATGTGCTTTAATGGAGAGATACTTGACGCATCACAATACCTCAGCCATATGCTGTGCCACGGTTTATAATTGTGGTTTGGATTTTTAACAATCTTACATATAAACCAGCATTATAAGGATTGAAAGCATGATTAATAGGAATTTATTGTAACTGTAAGATGATTTTAAGAATAGACCATCCTTTATTTTCAGTTGCTGTGCTTTTTTGGTGCATATAGTATGGCTGCCATTTGATTAGCCACCTAAGCTATCTATAGCAATCATTTTTTTCTATTTAAGCCTGATTAACCTCATTCGTTTTTACTCTAAGGCCCCTTTCACATGAGCGCACCGCCCGACGGAGTCCGTTCTGCTCAGTGGGGGATCGATCCCCCAATCCCCGCTGAGCAGGGAGGTGAGAGCTCCGTCTCCGACTGCACATGGTACTGCTAGCACAGGGTATTTTTAACCCTTCCTGCAGTACTTAGAAACTAGTTAAAAAAACAAAAGCACCATATATATTTTTTGTATATGCATTACAGTAATACAGATGGTTTAAATAGGCTTTAACAGTTCTAAAAGCTTTTTAGGCTGTTAAAGGGTTTTGCTGCTATCAAGCATACATTTTACCCACAGATGCTGAAGGCAGCCATTTTGTTTATAATTGTGCAACTTATGGATTAGGGTATAGTGTCGTCCTTGAAATATGAAGCACTTTGGCCCCTTAATCCAAGATCAGTTCCTTTTATCTGGCTCTTTATGAATTGACAGTAGTCACATTGGCTATCTCAGTTGTGATAACAGGTGCCCTTTATTTTCAACTTACTTAAAGGGTATTAATCTATATGTTGTAGTGGCTATAGTGAAAACCTATTTGAGATTCCCTTTCATTTCTATCCAACTATCACAGGAATCATTTTGTACAGTTGGTGCTTCTCATGCACAATCAATGTATTCACTTCTTAAGGGGGTGGGGTCTATGCAAAACTTAACATTTGTACTGAATTGTACTTAACAAATTATATGAAAGGAAGTTGCTAACATTTTTTATTGTCTTGATTTGATGTTTTTTCTGTCCTAATGAAATAAAATTGTGGATATTGTATTAAATAAGTCTTTGAAGGTTTTATCTAAGTCATGCTATTGTTGGTCACATTTGGCTTGTTTGATTGTTAGACATTTTAACACTTTTTCAAACCGTTTCCCCAATTTACATGAATGTTGGGACCGTATCTCAGCATTTACTGTATATCCACATGGGTAACTGTCACCTTAGGTCCTGTTTGCTATGCAATGCACAATGTTTTGTGTGTTGTGACATGCTGTGCTAGACAGCCGATTTGAAATTAATAGGTGGCAACACACATCAGTTCATTAAAAAATAGTCCAGGCTGCATTTTTTTTTTTTGCAGTGCACTGCAGAGAGAAATTTGTGCTGCAGTGCATTGCAGCACTTGTAAGTTGGAGATTCCTAGGAAGGAAAGAGGGGCATGTGAGATCCATTTGCAAAGCATCTCCTTAGCGTAATACAATAGGTAGGAAATTATGATGAACAGCATCCCCATCATACTAAAATTGTTGAATACCCAAAAGGGCCAACTCGGGTGTCATCGGAAGGCCTAACTGTAGCCTATCATTAAGGAGAGCAAATATATCCGACCAAAAGGGTAAACCTTGGGGACAGAACCCGAGAACACAACATACAGTATGAAAATGGGAACCTGAGTGACTAAAGCCCCGTACACACGTACCGAATGTCGGCCGAACGATCGACCGTCTTTTGTCCGGTGCTGTCCTGTCGGCTGAAAAGTGCTAAAGACTGCACACAAATTTTGTCAGCCAACAACAGCCGACTGCAGAAGTGATGTCATGTGATAGTTAACTTTCCGTGTCTTTTTTTTTCTTTTCTGAGCATGCCCAGTCTTGCTAATCGGCTGTTTGTCGGCCGAATTCTGTACTGACTGGCGAACAATCGGCCGTTCTGGTGTCGACCGACAAATTTTAATGCCTGCACAACAGATTCTGTTCGGCCAAAAAGTTGCTGTCGGTTGTCGCAAGCATCATACTAACAAGCCGACAATCACTACGTGTGTACGGGGCTTTAGGCAGCACGGACAAAGAACAACGTGTTTGGGTAAATGATATGGAGCCATACTGGAGTATAGTAAACCCTATGGAGAAACTTAGTTTGGATTAACTTATCCTTAAAGGAAATACCCAGTTTAGCACAGCTCTCCAGACAGTCTTCCCAATCCTCTCTATCTAGATCTGGTATATCAGCCTTCTGGAGATCCCAGAGAAGGGCAACCTTCAGGGAGTCAATACCAAGGAGGGCAGCGTAGAGAGTGGACAGAGGTTTAGTCAGGTCTTCAGTCATCAAATCCTCATTGGGGTTGGCCTGGGGGATTGGCGTCTGTGATTGGACAGCATGACCTACTTGGTAATGTCTGAATAGCATCCAGCGGCATGCGCACTCCCAGCACAGTTTCCTGCGGGAGCCAGAAAGCTCCCGATGCCTTATTGCGATTGGGAACTTTCTGGTCATGTGACTGGAATGTCCGCCTCCCCAGCATTTAGAACTCATAGTGCTGATATGCAGTTGGCTGGAAACGGTTATTAAACCTCGAATAAACGGCACTTGAAATTTTCATCTGATGTACCAGCAAATACCAATGTTTACTAACAAGCAGAAATCATGTGAGGCTTCATTCACACCAGAAGCTGCATTAGAAAGTACCTGCTGATGTACCTGTTGGAGCAGTGCCAAAATGTTGAAAACAGATCATTGCACTGTAACCTTTTTTTTTTTTTTTTATCAAACTTCATGAAATTAACAAAGTAAATATTTATTTTGTTCATTGACGGACACCACTCTCCATATTCGGAACCATAGGGTTATTATGCCCCCTACACGAGTAGGACACTAGGCAGAACAAAGTCTTGGCTACGCCTATGGGCAGTCCTAGGTGGTGTACATCTCCCTCTCTGCTATAGGCCTTCAGTTTTTGGTTTTTTTTTTCTGCTTAGTCTTTCCCTGTTGGGATCTCTGGTCCTGGCATTGTTTTTTACATGGCATTTTTTCTCCTGGTTTGTTTCTGAGATCTACAATCAACTGCCAATTTGGGTGACAGGCTGGATATCTAGATCCAGTGGTCACCCCAGTCTGGACAATAGTGATGGATGAACATCGGCCGGGGCTTTTCGCGAACGTTAGCCGCAAACTTTCTCAAATGTTTGCGAACCGCAAGTTTGCGGCGGGCCCCATTGACTTTAATGGGAGGCGAACTTTAAAAACCTTTTAGGTTTTAAAAGGTTAAGGATGTGGAATTCTCTTCCACAAGCAGTCGTATCAGCGGGGAGCATTGATAGTTTCAAAAAACTATTGGATGGACACCTTAAAGACCTCAACATACAGGGGTATACAATGTACGGTTAAAAGCAAACACACAGACACACACATCATAGGCTGAACTGGATGGTCTTGTGTCTTTTTTCAACCTCACTAACTATGTATCTATGTAGGTCATATTTGCAGCCACAAAATACTTACTAGCTGTGCACAAATAGTACCACCACATGGACACACTCATAACAGAAGTATTGCTATTGAAAAAGTTGCCCTAAATTTTATTTTTTTTTTAACCTAAATCAGCCAGAACTGACGGCAGCCGGTAAATACATGTCAAATACATATAGGGTCCATTCACACATCTATAAAATGGGTCCGCATCCGTTCCACAATTTGGCGAAACGTTTACAGACCCATTGATTTTTAATTCCTGTCTGAAAAATTAGGCATTCACAGGATAAAGTAGTGTCGGCCATTACAGGCCCCAAAAATTAGCCCACATGGGTTTACCTGACAGCTAAGAGCGTTGTATTCTGTGGCTGAAGGTACATTAGGCATTCACAGGAAAAATAATTGTCGGCCATGAAAGGCCCCAAAAATTAGGCATTTAATGGACATAAAATGCCTTTAATGCCTCTGTATTTACCGAAGACAAGGACCATGAATTGTTGTGGGTGGATGGCGGTCTGGCGGATATGTGTGGCCTGTCATGAGGAATTTAAATCAAACCTGGTCTACTGGTCACGTGTTGAATTCTTCTGAGATCCATGCCGCATTAATTTTTATAAATGTGAGGTAGTCAACACTGTCATGAGCTAGGCGAGTGCGCTTATCGGTCACGATCCCCCCCCCCCCCCGCTGCGCTAAACGTCCTTTCGGATAGGACACTGGACGGGAGGCAAGCCAACCGTTCCATTGCAAATTGTGTAAGCTCTGGCCAGAGGTCAAGCCTGCCCACCCAGTAGTCAAGGGGTTCCTCACTCCTCAGAGCGTCCACATCCGCTGTTAACCCGATGTAGTCGGACACCTGTCGGTCTAGGCATTCCCTGATGCTGGATCCGGATTACAGCTGTCGATGGGTCGGCTGAAAGAATGATTTCATATCTGAAGTGACCAACACATCTTCAAAACACCCTCTTCTTGCAGGCGCTGTTGGATTGCTACCTTTCTCTGTGAGTGGAAATTCCTCTGCCAGCGCACGCAAAAAGCAGAATGCAGCATTTCTCAAAGCAAGGCCTGGAAGTTCAAAAATACTCTACATAGGTTTGCGGGACTTTAAATGAGGCAAATTGATCCTTGATTCTATGAAATAAACATTTTTAATAAAATGGACAATTATTGGCCTCCCATTGTAACAACTGGATTTTACACCAGTAGAAAAGGTTTATTCATGATAACTGAATATAAAAAAAAAATATTATGCATTACAAGGCATACAATATAATTGAACATGGGTCAAATTACAATTAAAGCAGGTAGGTATGTCAAGAGCTGACATGTGAGGGAATTCATTCCTGCATCGCACAAAATATATATTTTTTTGGTACATAGTGTTGTTGGCATCTGATATGGCATTAAAAAGCATGATAGTTATTATAGATAGAATATTAGAAAAAAATCCCCATGCCACAGGGGATGGCAATAGCTCCCTAAAAATTAGGTAAGAAGGGGGGGGGGGGAAGAAACAAAAATATATTTACCTACAGGTCCGCTCAAAAAAGCAACCAGCTCCAGGGAGAAGAATGGGGACATCAAGCATATGTCTCACCCGGGGCTGAGGTGGGAGAGACCAGCCCCAGCCACAGAGAAACAAGCCAAAGCCAGGCCAGGTCTGTGAGAAACCATTTCCCAAATAATTATATGTAGAAACTTGTATCGTCCATGTTTGACTAAGGATATATAAAGTTATATGAAATGTATGCCAAACTTGAAATGATGCACAATGAGATAAAAAGGTGACTGCAAATGCTTAGTGGATAGCATGAGACACGGGTGAATAGCATGAAACACCGAGGTCCAAAGGGGGACCATAAGTAGACAGAAACCAAAACTAGGACACCAAAGATAGATACCATAACCAAGAATCCAGTTTCCAGGGTTAAGAAATATAAGGACAAGAAAGCGATCTAAAACAAAAGAAAGTGATGGAAAAACAAGAAAAAGTAACTAGGTAAGTAAAGTGTACCTCTGCAATGAAAGAATGGTTGTGAGTGATAGTAATTAAGGTGTGTCTCCATCTGGCATGTGCATCATTTCAAGTTTGACATACATTTCATATAACTTTATATATCCTTAGACAAACGTGGATGATACTAGTTTCTACATATCATTACTTGGGAAATGGTTTCTCACAGACCTGGCCTGTCTTTGGCTTGTTTCTCTGTGGCTGGGGCTGGTCTCTCCCACCTCGCCCTGGGTGAGACATATGCTTGACGCCCCCATTCTTCTCCCTGGAGCTGGTTGCTTTTTTGAGCTGACCTGTAGGTAAATATCTTTTTTCCCCCTTCTTACCTAATTTTTAGGGAGCTATTGCTGTCCCCTGTGGCATGGGGAATTTTTTCTAATATTTTTCTATTCTATCTTTAGATATCTCTATTGCATCTTACTCCTGACAAAGTGGGTACAGAACCATGAAATGCATTGAGTTATATGGATGCCAAGATATCATGCTTTTTAATGCCATATCAGATGCCAACACCACTATGTACCAAAAAAAAAAAAAAATTATATATATATATATATATATTTTTGTGCGATGCAGGAATGAATTCCCTCACATGTCAGCTCTTGACATACCTACCTGTTTTAATTGTAATCTGACCCATGTTAAATTATATTGTATACCTTGTAATGTATAATATTATTTTTCTGTATATTCCGTTATGAATTAAAGTAAACCTTTTCTACTGGTGTATAATCCAGTTGTTACAATGGGAGACTGTTTTGCTTGTGTCTAGCAAGGTTACTTTGCGGTACAAACAAGGAAACTTAGACCTTTGTGGTGTATATAAATGTGCTTTTACTATGCAAAAGCAATCTGTACATACAAAACTAATATAATAATACAAGACTGGCAGATACAGATAAAGATATATATATATATATATATATCTATCAAGAATACTTAACTAAAAGAAGTTTGCAGCCATGGAGTCCCATTTGCTATCACGCAACATGGGTCATGGGTCCAGTTCTTGCTTCATGGATATTTCTTGTGAGACTGTCTTTCTTGCAGCTTTGGCCAGAAGTATTTAGAATACCATCCCCCGAACCAACACCCTTTGTCCTGAGGAGAAAAGGGCTTGCTTATCCATTGTTTGACTTCACCTTAAAGGGGGGGGGGGGTGGAGGTAGGCTTTGAAAAGAAAGGTATGACCTTATATGGCTTCTTGACCAGAGATTACAATGCATTGGTGAGCCACTGTATTAAATATGCAATTTCCACAACACTCCACCCCTTGGCTCACAAATGTCATAATGCCTCCAACTTTACATCTAATAATTCTCCCACCCCCTGGTTTATCTTAAATAATAAAAAAAAAAAAATGGGGGAACTAACTAAACAATAATTTGCTTGCAACCTCCCTCCTATAACTATGAAGGTGTTTCAGTCTTTGGCTAAAAGTTTATTAGAAAAGGTCCAATCTAACGTTCTTTAGAAAACAAGTCCAGGCTTGTAATACATCAAAAGGCCTTGCTCTCCACAGCTATTGCGGTCTTCCATCATTCTGTCCATCATGTAACCACTTTCTCTGGTCTTTCTATGGATCAAATCGGAGACAGCCTGTGGAGTGGAAAACAAAGCGGATTATCTGTTCCTTCTACTAATACATATACAGTAGACCCCGGCCCTTCAGCTACAATCTCTCCTCTAACTGACTTCTTGCCTGGATCTCTGACCAACACTTTTCCACCTGCCTGTATCCACTTCTGACCCTCCCAAAGAACATCAACAGGGAGGAGAGGAAATATACTGATATTTCCTAGAAGATCACTGCTGTTTATTTTGGAAGGTTTGATATTATAGAGCCTCACCTTCCACTCTTGCTGGGAAGTATCCACTAACCAATCAGAGTCCCAGCCACTGTCCTGAAGCTCATCTGCCAATGCAAATATAACTTCAAACCTTCCTGCCAGATTCCCTCTCATTCCTAGATAGGCTTCAGCTTCAGATACGTCACTCTTGGTTTCTATGTCATGGGAAGCAGTAACTTGGTACCTGTTAAACCCTGTTCTTTCAGGAACCTTGTGTAAATACTGAACTCTGCACTCTAGCTGTGGAATCTGCACCCCAGCCCCAACCATCCTTTCATATGGTGTGCTTTTGGCTAGTGGCCTTGAATTTACCAACATGACTGCCTATGTGAGGACCCGATCCCACCCCCTTAGTGTACGTGTGGGTGTAAGTTTGCGTATCTGGTCCTTCAATAGCCCATTGTATCTTTCAATCAAACCAGCTGCCTGTGGATGGTATGGGATGTGGCACAACCAGTACACTCCAGAATCTTTGGCTGTACTGTTGATCCGGTGAAGTGTGAGCCGTTATCACTTTGGACTTGTTTGGGACAGCCATACGCAAAAAACAATTTTCTGTAGCAGTGGAGTGTTGCGGCTTGATCTGCACGTTTGCAAGGATGAACAAACAAAAGTCCTGAATAGGTGTCCACTGCAGTGCAACAATACCTCAGTCCATTGTTTCCCCGGGGAAGGGGACCGATGAAGTCAATCTGCCAAATCTCTGCAGGCCTCTCTCCCCTCTTAATCGACCCGGTGGAGTACTTTTGCAATGGCCATTGTCGCACTTCTCCACACACTGTACAGTTCCCTATTACAGTCCTTATCATGTTCATTGATATGGGCAATCCTCTTTGCTGTGCCCATTCATATGTGGCTTTCTGCCCCAAATGTCCAGATTGCTTGTGGGCCCAGTTGGCCAAGTTCATCAAGACAGGATCATTTGGCACAACTGCATTCACCTTGGCAATTCTGTCTGCCACTCTGTTATCAAAGTCTGGGACCAGGGGCACATGTGCATCAACATGCCCCACTTTTATGGTGCGGGAGTGAGCTTCCTTCCAGATGAAGTCTGGCTTAAAACGGTTGTTGCTTCATGAATCTTGCTGTTTAAACCCAGGCCTCCCAACAAGGACAATAAAGGAGCCCTGAGATTAAGTGGTGCAGACTTCAGTAGCTTAGAGCGCAGAGCAGACGTGAAGGGTTCCATATCTGGACCCATCCATTCTGGAAATGTATTTAATACGGTTATACAACCCATCTCACGTAACCTGGAAATAGCCTCTCCTAATGTTCTCCACGAGTAGGTATTTTCCAGGTCACTAGGATTACCGTATACTCGGACTATACCATCTCTCACGAGTAGGGTTGAGCGAACATGGACTGTATTATTCGTGTTCGTACCGAATAATTGAATTTTTGTTACCCGAACACGGACCCGAAAACTTTACTGTATATTCGGGTAAAAATCCGTGTTCGGTCATTTTATTTCCGGGTTTTGTATGCATTGGCGCGCTTTTCATGGCGGGCTTTCAACAGCCAATCAACAAGCGTTTAACTGGTGTGCCTTAAGCCATCCCAGCCATGCCTACAAATGTATTAGTAGCTGTGATTAGCCATCTGAAGCATGTGACCAAGTCTTTATAAGTTCGAGCCAGCGCCGCTGCGTCATTATGCTGTAGTTCAGGGACAGAGCACACATCGTGCTGGCTGCTGATTAGGGACAGACGGGCAAAAATCATTTGTGTCCGGATAGAATTGAGGGACAGGTCGGAGTGTTTTAGGCAGGGCGAGTTGTAGGGTATTTTAGGGCGAGGCTGCTGATTTTTAGGGTCAGTGTTCTACAATCGATTTTGCTGTGTGGGGGGGGGGGTTTGCAGTGACCGATCTTATCAATCCTTTTAGGGAGAGGCTGGAGATAGGCAGGTGTCAGTGGTCCACATCAATTTTGCTGTGTGTGGGGTGCAGTGAAAACAATCTTTTTTGCCCACTGAGGAGGAGGGAGAAAAGTCTTTTTCTATCAGTCACTGTGTGCAGTGTTTTTCCTTCAGTGCTGCTGTGCTGACTGATAATACACTGCTGTGTTCACATGTGCTATTATTGAGTGATTTAAAAAATTATACACTTTTTTCCTATTCCACTATTCAATATACACCCTTGGGTTAAAAAAATTAAATTGTGGCATAGTCTGTACTAATCTAGTTAAAAATTACAAACTTAAAAGGGGAATTTTTTTTTTCCCCTCCATAGCCTGCAGCAGAGCTGACTGATATAAGACACTGCTGTTCACATGTGCTATTGATAAATCACACCAATTTTAGATCATATTTTCTATTCCGCTATTCAATAAAAACCTTTGGGTATAAACAATTAAATTGCGGATAGTCTGTGTTGGTATGTGTGAGATACACCTTTCCAATTTTTGGGGTGCATCTCATACTTCCGAGGATTTGAGGGTGCTGCCTGTTCCGAACTCCTCCTACTCCTCATCCTGCCTTTGGGGGTACAAAAAATAGTAATTGGGGCCTAGTCTGGTTCTGTACGTGTGAGATACATACACCTTTTTTTGATAATATTTTCTATTCCGCTATTCAATAAAAACCTTTGGGTATAAACAATTAAATTGCGGGATAGTCTCTGTTGGTACGTGTGAGATACACCTTTCCAATTTTTGGGGTGCATCTCATACTTCCGAGGATTTGAGGGTGCTGCCTGTTCCGAACTCCTCCTACTCCTCATCCTGCCTTTGGGGGTACAAAAAATAGTAATTGGGGCCTAGTCTGGTTCTGTACGTGTGAGATACATACACCTTTTTTTGATAATATTTTCTATTCCGCTATTCAATAAAAACCTTTGGGTATAAACAATTAAATTGCGGGATAGTCTCTGTTGGTACGTGTGAGATACACCTTTCCAATTTTTGGGGTGCATCTCATACTTCCGAGGATTTGAGGGTGCTGCCTGTTCAGAACTCCTCCTACTCCTCATCCTGCCTTTGGGGGTACAAAAAATAGTAATTGGGGCCTAGTCTGGTTCTGTACGTGTGAGATACATACACCTTTTTTTGATAATATTTTCTATTCCGCTATTCAATAAAAACCTTTGGGTATAAACAATTAAATTGCAGGATAGTCTGTGTTGGTACGTGTGAGATAAACCTTTCCAATTTTTGGGGTGCATCTCATATTTCCGAAGATTTGAGGGTGCTGCCTGTTCCGAACTCCTCCTACTCCTCATCCTGCCTTTAGGGTAGTAAAAAATTAAAGCGTAAAAAATTATTGAGTGTAAAAAATTAAATTGCGGGATAGTCTGTATCGGTACATGTGAGATACACGTTTTTAAATTTGTTTGGCGCATCTCCTTCTACCGCCGAGGATTGCAGGGCACTTCAGTTTGCCTCCTGTTCCCAACTCCTCCTACTCCTCTTCCTCACCCTGCCTTTAGGGTACAAAAAATTGTAATCGGGGCCTAGTTTGTGTTTGTACGTGTGAGATACACCGTTTTATAAAATGTGTCCTATTCCGCTATTCAATATACACCCTGTTTGAGTGTAAAAAATTAAATTGCGGGATAGTCTGTATCGGTACATGTGAGATACACCTTTTTTAAATTTGTTTGGCGCATCTCCTTCTACCGCCGAGGATTGCAGGGCGCTTCAGTTTGCCTCCTGTTCCCAACTCCTCCTACTCCTCTTCCTCATCCTCCCTTTAGGGTACAAAAAATTTTAATCGGGGCCTAGTCTGTGTTTGTACGTGTGAGATACACCGTTTTTTATCCTTTTTCCTATTCCGCTATTCAATATACACCCTTTTGGGGTAAAAAAACATTAAATTGCGGCATAGTTTGCATACTTGACTGTGAGATACACCCGTGCGATACTGTTGTCTTGTTCCGCTATTCAATAAACACCTTTCTAGGGCAAGATCATAAATTACAGAAATATGAGGAGACCGTCAGATAGGGGCAGTGGCCTGGGTCGTGGTGCTGCTGGTAGAGCTCCTGTTGCAAGGAGAGGACGTGGTCGATCTGTGCCAGCTACACGCACAAGTGAAACACCTTCCTCAAGTGTGAGTAGGCGACAGAACCTGCATCAGTATTTGGTAGGGCATCATACGCCTCTAGAAGTGATGAGGCCAGAAGAAGTAGAGGCGATAGTAGATTGGTTTGCTGCTGACAGTGCCTCCAGTTCCTTCACATTGTCTCCCACCCAGTCTACTGCAGAAAGGTCAGAGTTGGCACCTGCAGCCGATGTCCAACCGTCTTTCACCTCACCCCCTTGCAAATCAGGCAAGCAGTCTGAGCCCCAAGCCATACAGCAGTCTCTTCTTCTTTTTGATGACTCTGTCAGCAGGGTTTCCCAGGGCCATCCACCTAGCCCTGCCCCAGAAGTGGAAGAGATTGAGTGCAGCGATGCCCAACCACTTATTTCTCAAGATGAGTGCATGCAAGGACCATCGCAGCACGTCTCCGATGATGACGAAACGCAGGTGCCAACTGCTGCGGCGTTCAGAATTGTGGAGACCGACAAGGAGGGCAGGGGTTAAGACTGGGTAGAAGATGATGTGGAGGACGATGAGGTCCACGACCCCACATGGAATGAAGGTCATGCAGGTGACCTGAGTAGTTTGGAGGAAGAGGCGGTGGTCGCACAGAGCCACCAGCACAGCAGAAGAGGGAGCAGGGTGCAGAAGCGGAGCGGCCGTGCCCTAGACACTACGCCTGCTACTGCCCAACGCAGCAAGGGAACGAGCGCACCAAAGCCAGCTCAAAGGAGTTCTCTAGCGTGAAAGTTCTTTAGAAAATGTGCTGATGACAGGACACGAGTGGTTTGCACCCTGTGCAATCAGAGCCTGAAGCGAGGCATAAACCTTCTCAACCTGAGCACAACCTGCATGATCAGGCATCTAAGTGCAAAGCACGAGCTGCAGTGGAGTAGACACCTTCAAAACCAAGAAATGTCTCTGGCTCATCCTGCTTCCTCTTCTGCTACAGTCTCAACCGCTCCATCCACATCTGTAGTGATACCGGCACCTGCCACCCCGCAAACAGAGGATCTGTCAGCAACACCACCACCTGGGTCACCAACCATCTCCACAATGTCCCGTGGAAGCGTTCAGCTTTCCATCTCCCAAACACTTGAGAGGAAGAGGAAGTACCCCCCTACCCACCCGCGAGCCCTGGCCCTGAATGCCAGCATTTCAAAATTCTTGGCCCTTGAAATGCTGTCATTCCGTCTGGTGGAGACGCACAGTTTTAAAAAAACCTTATGTCGGTGGCTGTCCCACTGTATGTCGTGCCCAGCCGCCACTACTTTTCCAGGCAAGCCATCCCTTCCCTGCACAACCAAGTGGGGGAAAAAATCAGGTGTGCACTGTGCAACGCTATCTGTGGCAAGGTCCACCTAACTACAGATACGTGGACCAGTAAGCACGGTCAGGGGCGTTATATCTCCCTAACGGCACACTGGGTAAATGCAGTGGCGGATGGGCCTGAGGCGGATAGCAATTTGGCGCATGTCCTTCCACCACCGAGGATTGCAGGGCGCTTCAGTTTGCCTCCTGTTCCTAACTCCTCCTACTCGGCTTCCTCATCCTCTACCGCCTCCTCATCCGGTCAGCGTAACACCTTCACCACCAACTTCAGCACGGCCAGGGGTAAACGACAGCAGGCAGTTTTAAAACTTGCCTGTTTGGGGGGAAAAACCACACACCGCGCAGGAGTTGTGGAGGAGCATGGAACAGCAGACAAATGAGTGGTTGCTGCCAGTGAGCCTCAAGCCTGGCCTGGTGGTGTGCGATAATGGGCGAAATCTCATAGCAGCTCTGGGCCTAGCCGGTTTGACGCACATCCCTTGCCTGGCGCATGTGCTGAATTTGGTGGTGCAGAGGTTCCTTAAAAACTACCCCGATATGTCAGAGCTGCTGCAGAAAGTGCGGGCCGTCTGTGCGCACTTTCGGTGTTCTCACCCTGCTCGCCTGTCAGCGCTGCAGCGTAACTTCGGCCTTCCCGCTCACCGCCTCATATGTGACGTGCCCACAAGGTGGAACTCCACCTTGCACATGCTGGAAAGGCTGTGCGAGCAGCAGCAGGCCATAGTGGAGTTTCAGCTGCAGCACGCACGAGTGAGTCGCTCTGCGGAACAGCACCACTTCACCACCAATAACTGGGCCTCCATGCGAGACCTGTGTGCCTTGTTGCGCTGTTTTGAGTACTCCACCAACATGGCCAGTGTCGATGACGCCATTGTCAGCTTAACTATCCCACTTCTATGCCTCCTTGAAAAAACAATTCGGGCGATGATGGAAGAGGATGTGGCACAGGATGAGGAGGAGGAGGAGGATGAAGAGGTAACATTTCCAAGGCTTTCAGGGCAGTCATTCTCAAGGGGCTCCGAGGGTGGGTTCCTGCACACACAAACGCCAGGGACACAATTGTCCAGCAGGGGCACAGTTCTGGAGGAGGAGCTGGAGGAGGAGATGGAAGCATGTTCACAGCAGGGTGGCACCCAGGCCAGCTCATGGCCATCACTGGTGCGTGGCTGGGGGGATACAGAGGACACAGACGATACACCTCCCACAGAGGACAGCCTTTCGTTGCCTCTGGGCAGCCTGGCACACATGAGCGATTACATGCTGCAGTGTCTCCACAACGACCGCCGAGTTGCCCACATTCTAACTTGTGCTGATTACTGGGTGGCCACACTGCTGGATCCCCGTTACAAGGATAACGTACCGTCCTTAATTCACTCACTGGAGCGCGATCCCAAGATGCGCGAGTACAAGCGCACGCTGGTAGACGCGATGCTGCTGGCATTCCCACCTGACAGCGGGGCCACAGTGGAAGCACAAGGCAGAGGAGGAGGAAGAGGTCGCCAACGCAACCAGGGCACCGCCAGCACCTCAGAAGGCAGGGTTAGCATGGCCGAAATGTGGAGAAGCTTTATCAGCACGCCACAACAAACAGCATCACCAGCAGCTCATATGGAACGTCTTAGCAGGAGGCAGCATTTCACCAACATGGTGGAGCAGTATGTGTGCACACGCCTACATGTAGTGAATGACGGGTCTGCCCCCTTCAACTTCTGTGTCTCCAAATTGGGCACATGGCCTGAGCTTGCCCTTTACGCCTTGGAGGTGCTGTCGTGCCCTGCAGCCAGTGTATTATCTGAACGGGTATTTAGCACGGCTGGGGGGCGTTATCACAGACAAGCGCAGCCGCCTGTCCAGAGACAATGTGGACAAGCTCACGTTCATTAAAATGAACCAGGCATGGATCCCACGGGACTTTTCCGTACCTTGTGCAGAATAGCGATGGATACCGACCTTACCCAGTCATTGTTCTATTTTTGCTCTTTCTCACTCTTTTGGGGTGTACCCTCATTTAAAATTTCTGAAAAAAAGTAGTGTTGGCTACCTCGTCCTCCTCAGGGCCAGATTAACATAGGGGCTATTGGTCCTGCAGCTCCAGGCCCCTACCTTAATATAGGCCCCGGGTTGGCCATATTCACTGTTACCGCTCTTCTGTCACTTGTAAACACAGAAGTCTGGCTTCTATGCTTGCTTCCCCAGGCAGCTCCCTCAGAACCTCCCCACACAGCACGAAGGCCGGACAAGGAGGGACAGTTGCCGATGCATGGATGTGTTTATGGGCTTCAGAGACAGCATCCCATGTTGAATTAGGCATGCATGGCTGCACCCTTCCTCCTCTGGGTGCATGCCAAGGCACGGCCCTTAAGGCCCTTCAAAATCCTTAGCACCAAGCCCATGATGCTCTTAATCCGGCCCTGGTCCTCCTCCACCGCCGCTTCCACCTACACCGCCCATAGGTGTGCGCAGCCTATTGCATTAGGGTGTGCACCCCAAAGTTTAAATACACATGCATGTGTTTGCCTACATGTACATGGCCCCGATACATTACTCTCCCTGCTGGCAAAGTGAAATAGAGCAGAGCAGGTCCGAGGGAGATCTTTCCCATCTCCTCACTGGCAAACAGAGCGATAATGCTAATGTGCCCTAGGTGATAAGGGTGTGCCCAGGTACACCCGGCACACCCTGTGCGCACGCCTATGACACCGCCACATCCACCACCACCTCAACCTCCCTCCTACTCCATATGGGCCTCGTCCTTCAGAGATGAAGAACATTGTTTTATTTTTCTGTTTTTTTTTGTTGTTTTAAGTTATTTCCCTATCCACATTTGTTTGCAAAGCACTTGCCATGCTCTTAACTCCGTTTTGCTGCCATTTGCAGCACTCCAGCCCTTTCCATTGGTGTTTTAGAGCCATTTTAGTGCCTGAAAGTTCGGGTCCCCATTGACTTCAATGGGGTTCGGTGTCCGGGAAAAGTTCGGCAAAAGTCCGGGACACGGGCCCGGACTTTTTTTTCAAGTTCGGCCGAACCCGCCGAACACGGACATCCAGGTGTCCGCTCAACTCTAGTTATGGTATCTATCTTTGGTGTACAATTTTGGGATGGAGGCTTGTTTTTCCAATTTGTGGGTGTGCTGCAGGACAGAATACTCTCTAATTAAGGCCTGGAAGTGCTGCATTCTGACCGCCCTCTGTGATGGTGGTAACATTTCCGCCATTTTTTGTTTGTATCGGGGGTCTAAGTATGTTGCCACACAGTACTGGTCCTTGCCCTTTATGCTTTTTATGCGGGGGTCCCCCTTAAAACACTGGAGCATGAAGGCCCCCATTTGCACTAAACTTGAAGCGGTGTAGTGGCCTGGCTCCAGCTCATCCAGGATAATGACCTCTGACCTCGTTCTCCTCCCCCCATCAACGGACCACACCAGGGATCCCAGAAAGGTTTAAAGCATGCTCTTCTTGCTCCTCCTCATCCGCCCTGGCACCATCCTCCTCTGACTCCTCTTCAGACTCCTGTTGTTGACTTGTCTCAGATGGAGTAGCACCCCCTGGGAATTCATCCAATATTGCGACTTCCTCATCTTCCTGCTCCTGCTCCTCGACGGCTTGATCAATGACACGACGCAATGCACGCTCCAGAAAGAAGGTGTAAGGTACGATGTCACTGATGGAGCCGTGACTGACCAGTTTGGTGATCTCATCAAATGGCCGCAGAAGTCTGCATGCGTCGCGCATCAGCAGCCACTGGCGAGGTGAAAAAAACCCAAGCTCCCCAGAACCTGTCCTGCCGCAGAGTTCGTACAGGTAGTTGTTAACTGCACGTTTCTGCTGGAGCAGCCTATCATGCATATACAAGGTTGAGTTCCATCGGGTCGGGCAGTCACAAATAAGATGCCTGACGGGCAGGTTGTGTCGCCACTGAATGTCAGCAAGGCAAGCCATGGCTGTGTAAGATCTTCTGAAATGGCCCGAGATTTCCCTGGCCTGCCGCAAGACGTCCACGACCCCAGGATATTTGGCAATGAATCTCTGCACGACCAAGTTCAGGACGTGTGCCGTGCATGGCACGTGTGTAATTTTTCCTTGTTTCAGCGCTTAGCAGATTGGCATCGTTGTCGCACACCACTTTACCAAATGTCAAATTGAGCGGTGTCAGCCACTGATCTGCCTGTGAACGCAAAGCTGAAAGGAGTGCAGGACCAGTGTGGCTCATGGCTTCCAGGCACAAAAGACGCAGCACAGCATGGCAATGTCTCACCTGGCATGTGGAATAGGTTCTGGGGATCTTGGGTGGTGCAGCGGAAGAGACGGTAGCAGCGGAAAAGGAGGAGTTAGCCAAGGAGGAGAAGAAGAGGCAGGCCTGCATGCAATCTGTGGCGGTAAAACCAAATCTACACGGGTGCCACGGGTTACATGCTTGACGGCCATCAGAAGGTTCACCCAGTGGGCAGTAAAAGTTATATACCTTCCCTGCCCGTGTTTGCTAGACCATGTGTTTGTGGTCAGATGTATCTTGGCACCGACACTTTTACGCTCCAATATTTGGGCCACGGAAGCCTGCCTTTTTCCAGAACAATGTGAGGACAGCATGATGGAAGGTGGAGTGGAGGACAATTGTGAGGAGGAGAAGGAGAAGAGGCTGGATGGTGAGAGCCTGGAGTGTGGCTTTGTGGGTTCTCACGGCGTTGCTCCCACTGGGCTTGGTGATGGGAGTCCAGGTGCCTTCTAGGCGTCCCTAGGTGAGTGTTGGGCTTACCGCAACTTATATGTTGACTGCAAAGGCTGCAGATGGCAAAACTATTGTCAGCAGTGGACACATTAAAAAAAGCTCACACGGCGGAGCCATGTGCCGGTGTCCTGGGAGCGCCAGATGTGACTGTACATGGTTGATAGCTCGCTCCTGATACATTAGCAGTCTGCTTTGTCCCTCCTGTGCAATGTAACTTCCACCTGCTTCTCCTCCCTATCTGCTGGTCCATCTCTCCCTCTGAACTCCCCTCCTCTTCCTCTCTTGTGGGCACCCACGTGACATCCATAGACACGTCATCATCCACGTCACCTTCCCCCCCACTAACATTTGAGATCTCGGAGTAATCAGCAACAGTGGGGACCAACCTCCTTGGGTTGATCTGGGTACTGTAGTCAGACTGCCGAGTGGCGGCTGTTGCTACTTCCTCTTCCTGATCCGATGCCAAGAATGGCTGCAAAAATGTCTTGTGATGGATTGGAAAATAATTCCAGTGACTCCAGCGGAGGGTATATGGTGGTGGTGTTGTTGGTGGTTGTGTCTTTGTGGGTGCACACAGCAGAGAGTGAAGAGGGTGCAGATAGAGAGGATGAGGAGGGTGCAGAAGAGGAAGGCTGAGTGAGCCACTCAACCAAGTCTGGTGCGTCCTTTGACGTAATCGAATGCACCTTCTGAAACATCACACTTTGGGTCCGGCCTACTGCTCCTGCCCTACCTTTACCACCCCTGCGTAAGGGCCTGCCTCTTCCTCTGCCAGTCATTTTTTAAATTACCCTGTGCCAAAAGTCTCTAGAGAAGCGCAGTATATAACACCCGCTTCAATCTTTGGTATTGGGGGCCACTGGTCTATCACACCAGTTCTACAAAAAATTGGCCAGTAACTGTTGTCTCTGTGTGTAGCACAGTTAACGCAGCAAAAGAGGCAAAATTGTTGCAGGACTAAAATACACTGTTATAAAAGTATACTGTTAAATAACACCTCACTTCAATCTGTGGTATTGGGGGGCCACTGGTTTATCACACCAGTTATACAAAAAATTGGCCAGTAAGTTTGGCACTGTGCAGCAGAGTTAACGCAGCAAAAGAGGCAATATTTTTGCAGGACACAAATACACTTATAAAAGTATACTGTTAGATTACACCCCACTTCAATCTGTGATATTGGGGGGGGGGGGGGCACTGGTCTATCACACCAGTTATACAAAAAAATTGGCCAGTAACTGTTGTCACTGTGTGTAGCACAGTTAACGCAGCAAGAGGGGCAACATTTTTGCAGGACAAAAATACACTCTTATAACAGTATACTGTTAAATAACACCCCACTTCAATCTCTGGTATTAGGGGGCCACTGGTCTTTCACACCAGTTATAATACTTTTTTAAAAGTGCTTTTATCACTGTTTGTAGTATTGCTGCAGAAACGCTCACCACACCAGTCACAATGCTGCACAGTGCACAATACAAATCCACTATAATATGCTTTCTATATTAGAAAGTATATTACAAGTGTATTACACCCCTGTATAGTGCACTGCACACCAAAGAATAGTACACCTATACCAAATACCAGTCTTTGAAAGGACTTTTGTGGTCCTATAACAGAGCAATTTGTGTCACTGACAATCTGTCCCTGCTCCCAAAAGCAAACCTCTCCCTACCCTACACTGACAAAAGAGACAATCTGTCCCTGCTGCACACAGCAAACCTCTCCCTACACTGACAAAAGAGACAGTACACCTATACCAAATACCAGTCCTTAAAAGGACTTTTGTGGACATAACAGAGTGATTTGTGTCACTGACAATCTGTCCCTGCTCCACACAGCAAACCTCTCCCAACACTGACAAAAAGCAGAATGTAAAATGGCCGCCAGGTCAGGTCTATTTATAAGGTAGGGGGTATGTCCATGTGCTGAAATGTCTCAATTGGCTATCCTGTTCCACCCGATGGCTGTGTCATGGGTCAAAGTTCTCCCCAATGTAAACTAATATGGCCACCGCGAACAACGCCATGTGTTCGCAAAATCGGCTGACTGCGAACGAGCAAAGTTTGCCGCAAACCGACCGCCGGTTGAACCGCAAGACCATCCCTAATCAGGACATGTTTTGGAGTCAGTGGAAGAAGAGGAGGATCTGTGCATACAATCTCAAGCAGCCTTTTTACACAGTGCAGATGATTAGCCCCTTAGTTTCCACACTGAGTATAACAAGCATTCTTTACTCCATAGACAGACTGATTTTACTGTTGTGGGTTTAGTAGCACTTTAATGGTTGTACATTTTCTCTTTTCTTCAAAAGTGAAGATAGATCACTATGTGAGATAAGTGGGAAAATATGAAGCAAGAAGAGTTTGGCAACAAATAATATGAAAGATCCACCATTTCACCTCACACAAGACAGGCAACCCAATCCCAAAGTCCCAGTGGTTACAGGGTGTTAAAAGTGCAAATTCTTGAGTAGGAGAGGTTCAATTCCCATCAGGTTTTATAGTAATACCTTACAAAGAGTTTTCAATATTCTCTCCAATACTTACACCAATCCATCCCATTACTGGTCACAATAAAAAGCGAGTTTCCATATTTAGAAAAGGAGGCTTTCGTTCTATTGTTCTTTTTACTGTTCCCTAATTCCTTCTCTCTCACATGATCAAGACTCACATCAAAGTAAAAGATGCCAGGTGAAAACAATAAGTACATATTTTTTCCATGATTTGTGAGGTCGTTTAGACAACCTTATACTTGACATATGACTAAGCTATTTAGTGTCTCTAGAAGTATAATAAATTATGTAGGATACTTAAATGAATAGACTAATCAGTGTCTCCAGAATAATAATACATGCAGGATATTTGTGAAATCTCCCTTTGTTTATTAAATATAGAATGTTTCAAGATAAATGATGTGGCATTTAAACTGCTGGATGCTATATACCAGTGATGGCAAACCTTTTTGAGCCCGAGTGCCCAAACTGCAACGGAAAACCAACTTTTTTATTTCAAAGTGCCAACACTGCAATTAAACCTGAATATCAAGGTTTTTAGTTAGAAAATTCCCTTTATAGTGCGATTTGCATAAATATCAATTCCATATTTCACATATTTATGTTGGTAGATACACCAACCACTTGATTCTTTAGCACTTCATCACTTTACTTTTTCCTTATTAATCCCTTTGAGGATTCGCACCTTAGTAGATTTATCACTGCAGCACTTTTTGATATATGTTTCACCATACCACTGGAATTATTTAAATTTATTTTGAGTCACTAAGCACTTTACATACAATGCCTTGCTAAAAGTATTCGGCCCCCTTGAACTTTGCGACCTTTTGCCACATTTCAGGCTTCAAACATAAAGATATAAAAATGTAATTTTTTGTGAAGAATCAACAACAAGTGGGACACAATCATGAAGTGGAACGAAATTTGTTGGATATTTCAAACTTTGTTAACAAATAAAAAACTGAAAAATTTGGCGTGCAAAATTATTCAGCCCCTTTACTTTCAGTGCAGCAAACTCACTCCAGAAGTTCAATGAGGATCTCTGAATGATCCAATGTTGACCTAAATGACCAGGGCTGCCGCTAGAAATCTTGGGGCCCCATACAGCCTACCTGACAGGGCACCCCCCTTCCACCGAAAATATCAAAATTATATTATCACCCCCTCCCCCAATCCCTCTTCCCTCCACAAATTCACAACCCCATCCCCATACAGAGTGCAGGGGTCAGGAATGCATTACGTACAGAGTGCAGGGGTCAGGAATACTTCAGGAGAATGCTAGATACAGAATGCAGGGCTCAGGAGAGTTCTAGATAGGGAGTAGTGCCTTACTAAGCTGGCCAAGATTTCCCATAGATGCAAATGTTAGACAGTGAGCAGTGCCATACCAAGTTGACCAAGACTCTCCATTGAGGCCAATGTTAAAAATCGGGAGTAGTGCTACACCAAGGTGACCAAGATTCTCCATTGAGGCCAATGTTAAAAATCGGGAGTAGTGCTATACCAAGGTGACCAAGATTCTCCATTGAGGCCAATGTTAAAAATCGGGAGTAGTGCTATACCAAGGTGACCAAGATTTACCATTGAGGCCAATGTTAAAAATCAGGAGTAGTGCCATACCAAGCTGTCCATAGTAGCGAATGTATGTAAATGCCTCTGTACTGCACCTCTTCCCAGCTGCTACAATGTCTGCAACACACACACGTCTCACCTCTGCCCTTATCTTCCCGAAAGGTCCCCCATCTTCCACATGATTACCTTTCTAAAATACCTTTCTGTTGCTGGCTGCCATATCTTCCTTCTTCCCTATGCACGTGTAGCTTGACACAGGGGGCGGGTCTGAGTAGCAGCTCCGCCCATTACCGACATCACAGCATGAATTTGACAGGTGCAGCCTCTCATTGTGGCTGCATAGTGCACACCCAGCTGGTTTGTTAGCCAATCCCTGGCTGTTCTAAATGTTCCCACTGCTGCAGGTACTTCTGAGCTAGAAGGTAACATTTATCACCAGAATTATGTCGGACAAAGCCTCTGTACAGCGGGACAGTCCTGCCCAGGTTGGGAGGTATGCTGTCATCCTACCAATCTTCCTGCTGTCCGGGCCCCCCTATGTGCCAGGGCCCCATACAGGAGTACTGGCTGTATCCCCCTGATGGCGGCCCTGTAAATGACTAATAAAGATAAATAGAATCCACCTGTGTGTAATCAAGTCTCCGTATAAATGCACCTGCACTGTGATAGTCTCAGAGGTCAGTTTAAAGCTCAGATAGCATCATGAAGAACAAGGAACACACCAGGCAAGCGATAATATTGAAATGGAAGGAGTATCAGACCACTGCAAATCTATGAAGACCTGGCCGTCCCTCTAAACTTTCAGCTCAAACAAGGAGAAGACTGATCAGAGATGCAGCCAAGAGGCCCATGATCACTCTGGATGAACTGCAGAGATCTACAGCTGAGGTGGGAGACTCTGTCCATAGGACAACAATCAGTTTTATACTGCACAAATCTGGCCTTTATGGAAGAGTGGCAAGAAGAAAGCCATTTCTTTAACATATCCATAAAAAGTGTCATTTAAATTTTGCCACAAGCCACCTGGGGGACACACCAAACATGTGGAAGAAGGTGCTCTGGTCAGATGAAACCAAAATCAAACTTTTTGGCAACGACGCAAAACGTTATGTTTGGCGTAAAAGCAACACAGCTCATCACCCTGAACACACCATCCCCACTGTCAAACATGGTGGTGGCAGCAACATGGTTTGGGCCTGCTTTTCTTCAGCAGGAACAGGGAAGATGGTTAAAATTGATGGGAAGGTGGATGGAGCCAAATACAGGACCATTCTGGAAGAAAACCTGATGGAGTCTGCAAAAGACCTGAGACTGGGACGGAGATTTGTCTTCCAACAAGACAATGATCCAAAACATAAAGCAAAATCTACAATGGAATGGTTCACAAATAAACATATCCAGGTGTTAGAATGGCCAAGTCAAAGTCCAGACCTGAATCCAATCGAGAACCTGTGGAAAGAACTGAAAACTGCTGTTCACAAACGCTCTCCATCCAACCTCACTGAGCTTGAGCTGTTTTGCAAGGAGGAATGGGCAAAAATGTCAGTCTCTCGATGTGCAAAACTGATAGAGACACACCCCAAGCGACTTACAGCTGTAATCGCAGCAAAAGGTGGCGCTACAAAGTATTAACTTAAGGGGGCTGAATAATTTTGCACGCCCAATTTTTCAGTTTTTTATTTGTTAAAAAAGTTTGAAATATCCAATAAATTTCGTTCTACTTCATGATTGTGTCCCACTTGTTGTTGATTCTTCACAAAAAATTACAGTTTTATATCTTTATGTTTGAAGCCTGAAATGTGGCAAAAGGTCGCAAAGTTCAAGGGGGCCGAATACTTTCGCATGGCACTGTGTATGTATATATATATATATATATATATATAAATATATATTTTTCATTGTTTGGAGAATATTGTACCTTCCACCTATTATATTGTGATTACCTTTCTTTGATAGATGTGTCGGATCCGATTCCTCCCATTTACTTTATTTTTTCATCGTGGTATTAATTATTTTGCATTCACTTTTTTATTGTGCATTTTAAGTGATAGAAAGAACATTGGATCCGATTGCCTCCACCTTACACATCTAGTCATTTATTATACATTTTTTTGGGCAGCGCCATTTACCTCCACATTCCCATCAAGCAGCTTTAACCTTCCGGAGGGACCAGGGACACATTACACATAATGATTGCACATTATGTTCACAAAAACTCACCTGGAACCAGTGTCCGCGTGTGTCTTCCAACTGCTCAGGCAGCTCTTTCCTGCCGCACTTCAACTCCTGGCCTCAGAGCTATGCGGGAGCCGCCTCTTCTTCTGCACGCCTGCCCGCCCTGGACACGTCACCCCCTGCCCCCACGCCCACCCTGGACACGTCACTCCCTGCCCTAGACTTGTGGGAGATGTAGTTAGATGGGGAACGAGTGCAGCTTGTATGGATGGATGCCCGGTCGGTCAGTCTTCCTCCTGGTGTGCCGGCAGAGAGAGCTCTGCATGCCAGCTGTGGCACGCGTGCCACGGGTTCGCCATCACTGCTATATACCAATTCATTGTTATATATTTAAAGGTTAACTCCAATTTGTGGAAAATATAGCAAAATAATATAGCCAATACACAAGCCATGTTGTAATTTAAGAGAAGATTTACTAAAACGGGTGCACACAGGATCTAGTGCAACTGTGCATAGTAACCAATCAGCTTCCAAGTTTTATTGTCTTAGCTTAAATGAACAAGCTGACGTTGGAAGCTGATTGGTTACTATGCACAGCTACACCAGATTCTGTGAGCACCAGTTTTAGTGAATCTCCCAGTAATGTTATGAAAAATGACCTTTCCTTTTTTTTTTTTAATTTGTTTATTGTTTTCAAAAAGAGAAAGAAAAAAAAAATAAATTTTCGCATTAAAAAAAAAAAAAACACATCGCTTTTCCACTTATATATCTTATCCCTTCCCCTATTATTCCATTATTTTCCCCTCCCCTCCCCTACCCCATACTAGTAATTCTTCTCTTTTTCTCCACTCCATTTAGTATATTCTCTTGTTTTCTTAAACTCCTTCCAGTTTTCCCATATATCACCCCATTCCTCAGTCTCGTCCTCCTCCTATTCCCTCATATATTCCAATGTTCTTATTCTCTCTACTCTTTGCACCCAGTCTTCTATAGTTGGAACTTCTCTCTGCCAAAATAACGGGATTAATCCTTTTGCAGCATTCATCAGGTGGGATATCAGTGTTACATAGTTACATAGTTACATAGTAAGTGAAGTTGAATAAAGACAATAGTCCATCCAGTTCAACCTGTGTGGGTGTGTGTGGCTGTAATCATCTCACATAGCCCTTAATGTCCTGATCCTTGAGATGTAAGTCTAAGAGTCTTTTGAAAGCCACCATACTACCCTCAGAAACCACCTCTTGTGGTAGACAATTCCACAATCTTGTAGCCCTAACAGTAAAGAACCCTCCTCGTTGCCTGAGGTTAAAAAGCTTCTCCTCTAATCGCATTGTATGTCCTCGAGTCCTCATGCAATTCCTTCGAATGAACAGATTTTTTCTAAGCTGAGATCCCCATTAAGATATTTATAAATTGCTATCATGTCCCCCCTCAGACGTCTCTTCTCCAGGGAGAATAAATCGAGCGATTGCAGCCACTCTTCATAGTTAAGGTCCTCCAACCACCTAATCAGTTTAGTTGCCCTTCTCTGGACTCTCTCCAGCTCCAACACATCCCTCCTGAGGACTGGCGACCAGAACTGGACAGAATACTCCAGATGAGGTCGGACCAGAGTTTTATAAAGTGGAAGGATTATAGTCTTATCTCTGGAATACATCCCTTTCTTTATGCATGCTAATAATCTGCTGGCTTTGGCAGCTGCCGCTTGACATTGCATGCTGTTGCCTAATCTATCATCAACCAAGACTCCCAGATCTTTCTCCATTTTTGATTCCCCCAAGGGTTCCCCTCCTAACGTGTATTGTGTTTTTATGTTTTTAGTCCCCAAGTGCAAAACCTTACACTTCTCCACGTTAAACCTCATTTGCCATGTCGTTGCCCACTCCGTTATTTTGTCCAGGTCATTCTGTAGGATATCTGCTTCATGCTATGCAGTTATTGCCCTGGCCAATTTTGTGTCATCTGCAAAAACTGATAACGAACTACTGATCCCGTCCTCAATGCTGTTTATGAATAAATTGAACAAGGTTGGTCCCAGGACTGAGCCCTGGGGGACCCCGCTTACTACCTCAGACCAGTCTGAGTATGCGCTGTTTATTGCCACCCTTTGGACACGGCCTTTTAGCCAGTTCCGTATCCAAGAGCAAAAAGAGTGTTGCTTTGTATTGCTTTACTGAGTTTTTTATACCTTGAAATAAACAGTACCAGAGTTCTTCCGGGATTTCTATTTTCGTGATGTTTTTAATTTGGCCTAGAATTTCCTTCCAGAACGTATTAATTTTTGGGCATTCCCACCATAGATGGGCCATCGTACCTACTTCTATACAACCCCTCCAGCAATTTTTTTATTTTTCTTTTTGAAAATTATGGGCTTTGTCGGGGGTAATATACCACCTTGCAATACATTTATAGTTCATTTCAACTGTGTTCACATCTACTGTAGAACTGTGTATTCGTTTTAAGCTTTTTTTCCAGGTGAAAATCCTTGTTACGTGTTCCCAATTCCCTTTCCTATTTATCGATGAAAGGCAGTACCGCCGGCCCTGTTGTATCAACCAGTATTTTATATATATTTAATACATTGTTTTTATATTTCTCAGAGCAGCAGATTTGCTCGAAAGGGAGCAGATTCTCTCCTCTTCTTAACGGTTTTGGCAAGGAAGCCACAAAGTGTTTTAGCTGGCGATAGCACCACTCATCGATTCTCAAATTTTTATTTTGTTTTAATACCTCTAATGTCCCTATTTGCTCTTTGTCCATAATATCTCTCAAACGTGTATCTTCATTTCCTATCCACTTTCCTCCTGTTTTTTTCTTGTCCTGGTGGGAAAAAAAATGAGTGTCTTTTAAGGGAATTAATGGTGAATTATATTGCCACTTATTTCTTTTATGAATTAAATCCCAAATTCTGAGTGCTTGAACTGTGATCGTGTGTGTATTTGAACTCAGATTCCTAAATTGTGCAGGTATCCATATCATTTTTTCTAAATGGGTGCAGCTCATAGTGAATTCTATTTTTACCCATTTTTTGTCATTTTTTATTTTTCCCCATTCCATTACTCGTGAAAGTAGTGTTGCATCATAGTATTTTTTGAAGTCTGTTACCGCTAAGTCCCCTTAGTTTTTGCCCTTTAGCAATACTGCATATTGTATTCTGGGTTTTACCTTGCCTCCATATGAATTTAGTTATTAAAGATTTCAGGGTTCTAAATTATATCTGGGGAATCAAAATAGGCAACATTTGAAATTTATAGGTTATTTTTGGTAGGATTGCCATTTTTATTATGTTTATTCTCCCTATGTTTATTCTCCCTATGCATGATAACGGTCTGTATGATATCTTATTAAGTTCTTTTTTCATTTCATTAATAGCGGGATATAGTTTTCTTTATAAAGTTTTTCGGGTTTTGTTGTTAGTGTAATTCCTAAGTATTTTAGTCCTAGTTTTTTCCAGGTAAAGGGGAATTCCAGTTTTAATTTATCTTCTTCTTGTTTTTTCACGTTGATATTTAATATCTCAGATTTAGCTGGGTTAATTTTTAAGTTGGATAGTACTCCATATTTTTTCAAGCATTCTATCACATTTGGTAGAGTTATCCTTGGTCTGGATATGTACAGCAATATATCGTCCGCAAATGCAACAACCTTATGCTCCACATCTCCCACCTCTACTCCTCTTATATTTGGGTTCTCCCTAATTGTTGCTAATAGGGGTTCGAGTGAAAGAACGAACAATAACGGAGAAAGTGGGCATCCTTGTCTTGTTCCATTGGCCATTCCAAATGGCTCAGAGTGGACCCCATTTACTCTCACCTTAGCAGTGGAGTAGCTATACAGTGTTTTTATCAAAGCCATCATTTTTTCTCCAATTCCCCAATTCCTCCTGGGTTCTGATCATGAAGTCTTAACTAACCCTGCCGAATGCTTTCTCTCGACAGTATTAATCCATGGGATCCACTCTTAGCCATTTGCTGCATCAATAGGATTGTTCTTACCCCGTTGTCTCTACCCTGTCTCCCGGGTATAAATCCTGCTTGGTCCTTATGGACCCATTCCATCATTAGATTTTTCATTCTGGTTGCCAACACTTTTGCGAAGAGTTTTGTATCAATATTTAAGAGCGAGATAGGTCTAAAACTTGAGCACACGGTCACGTCTATTCCTTATTTCGGGATTACCGTAATTGATGCTAAGAGGGCTTCCTTACTCATATCGTACTCTTGTCCTAGACCATCAAAGTAGTCTTTTAATTTGGGCAGCAGCAGGTCCTTGTGTCTTTTATAATAATTCACCGTAAACCCATCCGGTCTGGGACTCTTCCCTGAGGATGTGGTTTTAAGGGCTATGCTTTTCTCTTCTTCTGCAATTTGGGTTTCTAGTTGATTTAATTTATCCTGTTGTATTTTAGGTAATTTCGCCTCTTTCAAATATTGTTTAATTTTCCCTGTTTTATTTAAATCCCTCTCTCCTCCTGTTTCTTTAATATTATAGAGTTTCCCATAGTATTCCTGAAATATTTTTGTTATGTCGGGCGTTGAGTATACCATTTCCCCCTTTGCATCTCTCATTTTCTCTATATAATTCATTGCTTTCTTTTTTTTTATAATTTTCTCAAGTTTCTTTCCGATGTTATTATTTCCGTGGTAATTCTCTTTGATATTTTCCAGATCCCCTGTCTAATTTCCTGTTCTAGTAATTCTTTTAATTCTTCTCTTTTTATTACTAACTGGTGCTGGGTCTCAACCATCTGTATATTTTTGTGTTTTTGTTCTAACTCATGGATCTTTTTTATCAGTTTTTCTTTTTGTTCTGCTCTCTCTTTTTTTCTTCTTATCCCTTTAGAAATTAGGATTCCCCTCATGTAGGCTTTTTGTGCCTCCCAAAGTGTGTTTTTTGATGTTTCTTCATTTTCATTCATGTGGTAGTATAATTCTAATTCTTTTCTAACTTCTTCTCCCCATTTTTTTTCTCTCAATAATTCCTCATTTAATCTCCAGGCATTTGTTCTAAATTGTCCCCCTTGTATTTTCAACTTTATTTTAACAGGTGCGTGATCTGACCATGTCCTAATCCCTATTTTAGCCTCTGTCACCAATTCAATCCCTCTGTGGTCTATCATAATGTAGTCAATCCTCGAGTATATCTTATGTGCAGAAGAGTAGAACGTATAATCTCGCTCTTTCGGGTGTAAAACCCTCCAAGAGTCCGATAATTGACATTGGAATAACTTATTTTTGATCATTTTCAAATGCGTTGTTCTGCCCCTCTGTACAGTCGACGTACAATCTATTTCTGGATCTAGGCAGAAGTTAAAGTGTCCTGCCAATATCACCCATCCTTTTCTAAACTCTATTAATTTATCTAAGATTTTCCCAAGGTATCCCATGGGTTTGTCATTTGGGCAGTATACATTTACTAAAGTCACCTCTCTTGCAAATAATTTCCCTTTCAAAAAAAGGAATCTTCGCTCATGGTCTGCCATCCTCTCTTCCAAAACAAAGTGGGTTCCTCTGGCAAGCCCAATAGCCACACCTTTTGATTTTTTTGTTATGGAGTCAGCGTAGTACCAAGTAGGGTGTTCTTTTAAATACAACCTAATATTAGATGAGCATAGAATATGAGTTTCCTGTAGGAAAACTAAGTCAGCTCCCATATTTTTAATTTCTTTCAACATTTTCTGTCTTTTTTCTGGGAGTTTAATCCTCTATTGTTATACGTTACATGACTGATTTCTGTCATTGTTTATGAAATTTAAAAATGCTTTACATCCTTCCCCAGGAAAAAAAAGAGGGAAAATCAAACCTATCCGACAAAAGGAAATGGAGTGGGTATACTAAATTGTAAATCATTTTCCCCTTCCTCCCTCCCCCCTCTACCTCATCCTCCCCCCTCCCCCCTCATCCCTCCATTCACTCACCCCCCCCTCCACCTCCCCTCTCCCCCAAACTCTCCCCAACTCCTCTCACAACCCTTTGCCCACACCTCGATGGGTTCCTAGTCCCTCGCCCTTTGGGCCTTTTGAGTCGATCTGCTCCCTCCCTCCTTGTATCAACTTTTACCCTAGGGTGGGGCTCTGCACCTGTACACCTGGCTCCTCTCCCTTCTTCCCTCACCCATACTCTGGTTTCTCTTCAGATTGAATAAATCTTTCGCCTTTTGACCTTTCCTTTTTAATTTGTAGCCACGGCAATTTTCTGTAAAATGCAATACAATATGGCAATCTGAAGATATTCTGTAGACAGGTAGTGTACAGAATGCCTCCAAAAATTTAATTTCCTGCCTGTATGATTGATTTGTTAATTTTCCCAGAAGTCCGCACTAAGAAAAAAGGCAGATTTTACGCATCCTCTGCAGCGAAACTTCCATTTTGGTGAGATACTCCTAAAGGGTTCATTACATCTAAGGCCCTGTTCACACTTGTACATCCTGAAATTCGTGCGATTTTGACGCAAATTTGGTGCGACTTAATTCAATGCCTGTGTTGTCTTCAGGTCTATGGACCTCAAGTTGCATCAAAGTCGGATCAAAGTAGTGCAGGGACTACTTTGAAGTCGATGCGACCTGAAATCGCACAGATATTGATGATAATCATTGCAAATCATGGGGTACGACTTGTTGTGCGACTTTGCAGGCCCAAGTAGAAGGACAAGTCACACAAGTGTGAAAGGGGCCTTAAGGGATGCAGACTCTGCAACTTTATTCATTAGAACACCACAAGTGCATTAGCTTATTTATAATGAAAAAGTAACTCCTATTTAGATTCACTTTGTACAAAACAAACAGCTATTTCTTCACAGCAGAAACAGGTAGGAATGTGCTGCAAAGCTTCTTAAAAGCCTTGCAATGCACATTGATCACCCAGAAGGGATTTTTTTTTCCCACAACAAAAGTGAGGGCTCTTTTTAAATCAGGCAATTAAAAATTGATTCTTTAAGATTTGGTGGCTGCTGGGGAGTGAAACCACCTACAAGGGAGAACCTTAAACCATGAACTTTTCAAGGGTCAAAGTCCCTAAAGGATATAAAAGCTACAGGGTGACTAAGCGAGACTTACTTTACCAATAACTGAAGTATCATTTCTGGGTGCACTGACTCTTTAGCATGTCAGAAAATGGAAGGCCTCGATCTGAAGGAAAAGCTGCTTGCTCTAGTTTGATCTTTGAAATCTTTGTCTGTATTCAACATGATGCAATGGAAGAGTGGGCACAAATGTAATTTTTTATCAAGAAGTAAGGTCCTAGATTTATATACTTATTTTGCAATGAAGAATAAATACAAAGTGTACAGTGGCTTGATATAGCTACCTCAAAGGCTAACATATTTAAAGCAGTGTCTTGGTTTTCCAATAGACTGAAGTTCTATACAATGGATGTATACTCATATTATATGATGTAAATTTGCATTCGAGGTGGCTCATTTACTCTTTTCTATCTACTAAAACATACTGGGAGCCCCAAAACATGTAGCATTCTAATATGCAAATATTAAGTCTATAATTGGCCCCGCCTACTACTGGTCACTGTTAGACCTATTGATGGACCAATAGAGGGCCAGGGAGACTGTATGGGGAGGCGTTGAGTCCCTTCTAAATTAAAGTTTATGTTTACATTATAGAGCAACCCAGATTTTGGAGTTCTTGTGGTGCTCATGAAGAATACACCAGTATTTAGTTTGGTAAAAACGTTATGTCTTTTTCTTCAAAAGTGAAGACAGATTAGCAGGGATTCCAATCCATTCTGGGAGATAAGATGTTTCATACTTGAAAAATCTGAAGTAAGGAGAATTTGGTAACAAATAATTTGAAAGATAAACTGTTTCACCTCCCACAAGATAGGCAACCCAAATCCCAAATGTCCCAATGGTTATTATTGAGTGGTTACAGTGTGTTAATAGTGCAAAATCTCGAGTAGGAGAGGCTTCATTCCCATCTCCAGCTAAATAAACATCTCCTAATGAGTTATTAACATTATCTTTACACCAATCCATTTCATTACTGGTCAATATAAAAAGTGGATTTTTATACTTATTTCTGAAGTAATCCATAGCTTTTTGCAAGTATCCCTTGTCTGCTACAACTCCTTTCCATTTCTTGGGCATAATTTTAACATAGTCCCCTCTACGGACATGGACCCCAACAAATGTAACATTTTCTCTGTTTCCTTTGACATTAGAAAGATAGGCATTGGCTTCTTCTTTAACAAAGTCATGGAAAGTAAACTCCCGATGTATCTCCTCCCAGATATGGTGATGAAATGTCCATGAACAAGGCACTCCAACCAGTTTAACATACTGACCTGAAATGTTCTTGTACTCTGGACACATCCAGTTCTTGATTGGATACTCTCTCCATTTGATACGATTATGTACTTCTTGGGAAATCATAGGCAAGTTAATCTTGAATAACTTGGACAAGGTTTCATGCATTCTAGGAACGATATAAGCTGGATGTCCATTCAGTTTGGCAAGGGAGTAAAGAGTTGCATATTGCCCAATTTGATTGCCAAGTCGACCCACTGGTTTCACAGTCCACATTCTGTTTGAGGGGTTGCTGGAGAGTTTTGAAAATTTATTTTGAACTAGGTTTATATCAGGTATTACTTCTTTAATGCTTGGACTTCCTACATTAAAGAACAATGATGAAGTTGTACTACTGATCTTGAAGGAATAGTACCAATAAGACACATTTGTAATGATGAGTAGGAAAGAGAACACAATCTTTGCCCAAACGGACAGGTGCTTCATAATTTTTTTTTTTTTTAAGCTTCAGTACTGTAAATAAAAGAAAAAATTGGGAAACTAAGTTTACCTAAAGTTTACAAAAAGCACAAGAACCCTTTACAAAGTAATTCAAGTGATGCATTTACAATAGTAAAATACCTTACCTCTTTTTAAAACCAACCTATTTTACAGAGGCCAACACTAAAGATTTAACATCAAGTTCACTAAAACTAACGAATGTATAAAAATCCAATTAAAAAAAAACTAGAGAAAAGTTTCATAGACTGGTTATCTCTTGGTATAGACAAACATTTTATGGTTTTATAGCTTGAGGTCAATGTAGCAGTATTAGTGCACTTGCGACAGAGGGGGGGATATTCACAGAGGGGGTCGTAAAACTGTGAGATAATGAGTAAGGAAACCCATGTCTAAATTTAAGCCGTTATTTTTTGTGTCAAAAAGAAGTATCATTCTTAATTCAAAAGTTTTCCTTTCCTGGATAGTTCTGAAATTCCCTTTAGGAACTAAAACATTGATGTCTTCTATAGTGTGGTCCGGTTGTGAAAAATGATGTCCCACAGGTGTGCAGAAACTATCTTCCTTATGTTCCTTGATGGTATATCTGTGCAAATTCATCCTTGCTTGCAACTTCTGTCCTGTTTCACCTACATAAGATCCTTTGCTACATCTTTTGCATTGGATGAGGTACACAACATTATTGGAGGTGCAGTTGTATGATCCCGTTATATTAAAGGTCCCATTTGTGTGTGTGACACTTTTAGATAGATGTGATGTCACAAAAAATGGGAGCAAACCCTGCCATAAAAAACGCTGCAAACTGTGCAACCAGATCAATCTATCTAAAAGTGTTTCTTTAAAATTATATACTGTACAACTCAACAAGTGGATCAAGCCTGCCTTTTAGTTACACAAAGCCACAGGTTTTCATTGTGCACCATTACAACCTGTCAGCGTCCTAACAACTAATAAAGTCATTGGTTAATAAGGAGGATGTTGGATGGCTGCACAGCATCCTTGTTTGCCCCTCTCCATCAGCACTGGAGTTAAATTAGCTATGTGAGGGAGAGAAGCTAAGGAAGAAGAGAAACATTGGCATACTAGTCAGTACCAGTGTGCAAAGGTGTATTTTCTTTGGAAGAATAAATCACCTCTTAGAGGGTCCTATGTGCGTAGGCATTGTTGCGTTATTAAGAACTATTAGTTTTATTTTTTTATATTAAAGAATGGGGTGCCTCAAGATGCATAATTTTAAAGCGTGCCACGACTGAAAAAAGGTTGAGAAAGGCAGACCTGGAGGACATTCTCCCATTAATGTTTGATGAAGGTCACATTCACTGCTTTTTAAATATACTTGAATTTATTAAACTAGCATAGTTAGGCCTCTTGCACACTGCAGCTTGAAAAAGCTCAGTACAGCTTTTTTTTTTTTTTTTACTAAGCTAAAATACAGCCCATGAATTACAATGTGCCTATGCACAGAGGTGCGTAAACAAGCGCTGTGCATTCATTAGTAAAAACAAAATAGAAAAATCTGCAATTTTGGTTAGTAATTTACGCCTCTTGTGCGAAAATATGCACGATTGCGCACAAATGTGCGCAAATGGCCATTTACAAAATGTGCAGAACAAGATCGTGAAAATACGTTTCTGCGCATTTGCGTGAAAATGCGCACAAAATTGCACAAATGCATATGCGCGAAAATACACGCAAATACATACAAATATGTATATTAAATAAAAAAACCCAGAAAAAGTAAAAAGCTCAAACAGGAGTACTGTGTGCAAGAGGCCTTAAACTTTTAAACCTTTTTTGTTGTTTTTATTATTTATCTCACATATCCAGTAGAGCTTTTTACATTTATTAAGACTTTTACTGCTACCCTTGTAAAATGTGCAAATGTTACTCTCTTCTGTCTCCAAAAAACTAAAAATTAAACAAACAACAAAAAAAAATCCTTATTGTCAGGACTTGACCACAGTGTTTAATACTAGATTTTGGAGGTTTGGAAACCATGTCTATGATAAAGTGATTTTGGTATAGAAAATACATTTATTGGAGGTATATTTTATTTCTGGAAAATACATTGTCTGTTGGTTATGTTTTAGTGCCCATTCACACTACCGGGTCTTGTCAGGCGTCTGGTCAGCCTGACAAGTCGCGATCCATGCAGTGCTATGGGAACCGTTCTAATAGGAGCGACTTAAGAATAGTTCCTGTACTACTTCGGGGCGACATCGGAGCGACTTGCATTGACATTCATTATATGAAGTCCGTGCAAGTCAAGCCGAAGTCACGGTGCATGCAACTTCACAGGTCGTCCCCGAAGTCGTGCCCCGGTAGTGTGAACCGGCACTTATTGATCTGGTATATACTGTACAAATGCAGAAAGCAAAGCAAAGCTGGGGAATCTAATAGGGCTAGCAGTAAAAGCCTCTTACAATGTAAATGAGTTTGCTAGGTTTATGAGATAAACAATAACAAGAAAAAGCATTAAAAAGTTATCTATAGTGGTAAAAAAAAATTGGATTGTAATTCTAAAGTGGTGAATTTGATATTTATCCAGGTACATTTTTTTTTAAATGACAATGATCATGTTTCCAGGAGTGGTTAATTTATGCTATGCAATTATGTACAAAATAGGAACAAGAAATGCTCATTATCAAGTTGCAAACATAAAGTGAAAGAAAATTTGCAAGAGGGCTGATTAATAAAGCTGTGGATATTGGCGAATGTTTGATGATAGCCACATTCACTGCCTTGAGTGTAGTTAAGTGCCGGTTCACACATATGTGATGCGGGAACCCTACAAATCCACTGCGGGTTCCCACATCGCACTTGACTCGCAGGCAGTTCACACTGCCATATGCGAATCGCTGGGGGTGTCAATACACAGTTAACAACACCCCCAGACAGGGCCGCTGATAGGGGGGGGGACCACCAGCCCTCGTGTAGGGGGCCCTAGCACACAGGGGGGCCCACACAGAGAGAGAGGGATTAGTGACGGACAACAATTACAGAAATCTTCCTCCAGCACCTGAATCTGTTCTGTCCCTCTCCCTGCTATCAGCTTTTATCTGTTGAGAAAGAGACAGTTGTCCCTCACTAACCCCCTTCCCTGTGTGGGCCCCCCTTCCAGCACTTATCGCTGCTCAGGAGTTTATTTGTAAATTGTAACTTTGTTTCTCTCTCTCTGTCTCTCTGATCACTGAGCTCCAACTGCCCAGCCTGTATATTTTTCTCATCTCATCTTCTTTTTTATTTAACATAGTTTTTTTTTTTTTAGATTTAGCAGGAATTATGCGAGTTATGTTATATTTGTGTCTGATAATAGTGATTTTGTTGTAATTTTAGCTAAATATATCTTTAATATTTTCTTGAGGGGGCCCTGCCAGGTAGTCTGTAAGGGGCCCTGCGATTTCTAACAGCAGCCCTGCCCCCAGATCAGTTTGCATATCGCAATGCGGACTTTTTAGTTCGGACGTGAATCTGTGGTACACCTATGTGATCCAGTTCTGATGTGGACCAAAAAAAGGGTCCTGTGCGACTTTGGTCTGAATGCGATGCCAATTCAGCCATACAATCTGTATGACTGAATTTGCAATGCACAGACAGTGCATGTGATTTGCAAAGCAGTGCGGTGCAAATCACTTGCGATGCCTGACATCGCATATGTGTGAACCGGTACTTACTTTTGATATTTTTTTCACAGTGCAGTTAAGTAAATACCTCTGTTTGCAGTAGTCACTGGTACATATCTGTAATATCATACCATGCACAAAAATAACATACATACACCTACCTTAGTCCTGCCAATCTTGGGAAGTGCCTTCTTTACACTATGAACACTACTGAACTGCTATCACACAGCCTCTCAGTAAGATCTCTGCGAGGACACTGCCTACTATGACATTGCTTTGTTTGAACTGTTTATCATTTGGACTATTCTAGTGGTGACAGCAGCTTCATCAATTGTTTTTTATTCATTTGACTTGTGTTCAGATTTCCTATAGAGGACCTTTTTTTTTCTTTCTTTTTTTTTTTTTTTCTTTAAAGCTGTTTTGTTTTGCTTAGTATGTTACAAAAACAAAAAACGTAACAATTGCCATCTAAGTCCCGGTTCACATTTCTGCGATGCGGGAACGCTGCGAATATACAGCGTGTTCCCGTATCGCATCCGTACCCCTGGCAGTTCACACTGCCATATGCGTACGCTGAGGGTGTCAATTAAATGTTAACGACACCCCCAGATCAGATCGCATATCGCAGTGGGATCTGAAAGTTCGCACAGAATCGGATCGCACTAGTGTGAACCACCATGCGATCCGATTCTGCTGCAGACCAAAAAAAAGGGCCCTGTGCGTGTTTTAGTGCGATTGCGGTGCAAATTGGTAGCTGGAAGTTGGAAGTGGAAATTGGAAGTGGTAGCTGCAAATACAGTGAAGGAGTTTAAGCATGCATGGGATAGGCATAAGGCTATCCTTCATATAAGATAGGGCCAGGGACTATTCATAGGATTCAGATATATTGGGCAGACTAGATTGGCCAAAGGGTTCTTATCTGCCGACACATTCTATAAATTCAGCCATACAAACTGTATGGCTGAATTTGCACCGCACAGAGATCGCATGTAATTTTAGGAGCAGTGCGCTCCGAATTACATGCGATCTCTGTGATCGCACAAATGTGAACCGGCACTTAACCAGAGTGATGGCTTTAACGTTGACTACTTAGAGCCCAAGAATAGTAAGGAACAGTATAATACATAACTTCAAGACCGCAATACCTATATATAAATTGCAGCTTTGAAGTGGTTTACCGGGATTATAGGTAAAGATATGAGCCATAACCCCAGTATTGTTTTTACAGCCGGCGGCTTTCTAATGAAAACGTTCCGAGCAGCTTATGAGCCACCGGAACTCTTTCAGAAGCGGCAAGGTTGCCAGTGTTTTTTGGGCTTTTCTGCCGGTTAGCCCGAGAAACGATCTGGCGGTGCGGCCAGCCAGTCCCTGAAGCGATCAAAGAGCAGATCCTTTTTGATCTCCTCTTTGGCCTTGGAGGACTGGAGCAATGCCATGAAGTCACTGCCCCTCTAGGCTGGAAGTAAACAATTTTTTTTTTTTAAAGCTAAAGATCAAAAAAACTTTTTTTTTTTTTTATCTTTTGCTTTTAAAGGTAAAGGAGAGATTTGGGGTCTTTTTGTCCCCAGATCTCTCCATAAAGAGTGCCTTTTATCCCTATTTCTGTTACAAGAGATGTTTGCATTCCTTGTAATAGGAATAAAAGTGATAAAAAAACTTAAAGGAGCAGCGTAAAAAAAAAAAAAACGTAAAATAAATAAGAAAAAAAAAAATGAACACGCCCCAATCACTCCGTGTTCACGTGCAGAAGCGAATGCATCCCTAAGTCGCGCATGGATATGTAAATGGCATTCGCACCACACGTGAGGTATCACCATGAAGGCTAGAGCATGAAGAATAATTCTAGCGCTAGACCTCCTCTGTAACTCTAAACAATTAACCTGAAAAGGTGTTTACAATGTTGCCTATGAAGATTTTTAAGTACCATTGTTTTTTGTCATTCCACGAGCGCAATTAAATTGAAGAACAACATATTAGTCACAGTAAACACATTACCATAGATACAGGTAGATTTCTACAACAGTACAAATTATTGTTTTCTCAACAATGCTTGTGAATCGATGGCCATCATTATGAAGCCCTCTTACCTAACTGTGCATATAATAATGACGTGCTGCATATCAGGAAAGTGGTCAGGAGGAGATATCAGTGGAACCATCGGGATTGATATGGAATACAAAGTAAAATCTATACACAAAAAAGGGAAAGCACTGTACTGCAAGTAAGAAAATAGAAAAAAATGTGTATTCACTCTGATGTATGTAAGTCCAGTATGTATGCAGGACTCAAGTCTCAAGGAGAAGCCATTGGTTGGCGAAACATGTTGAGCGCGGATTAAATGCATGCATACACCAATCGTATGACTATTGTGCTATGTTTTTTTTAACATGCAAAATTGATTTTAACTGTCCCAATAAAATTTTGTTATAGTTTTTATACAATTTTGGTTTTCTTTGTACAAATAAAATCACATTCTTTCTATTTTTCAAATATACTGAACATTGTTGTTTACATTTATTTGCATATGACCTTCCATAATGTGTGGTTAACCATTTGCATTGTGTCTGTTACATAGTTGGTAAGGTTGAATAAAGACACCATCCAGTTTAAAGTGGAGTTCCGGCCTCGGGGGTGAAATTTAGATAAAAATACCCCCAGGACAGACAGGGCTAGTACATTCCATAATGGATAGCCTCTGAACTGTCCCGGGTCGCACTTACCTTTTAGAAGAAATACTTACCTTGAAAATGTATTCTCCAGCGCTGCCATCTCGGATGTGGGCAGCTGAAGCCAGCGCGTCCTCCTCTGCATCCTCTTCCGTGTCCTCTTCTCCCAGAATGTGCCTGCACCGGCCCTGCTCGTCACTTCCGGTGCGGGCACGTCATCCCTCCACAGCTTCTGGGCATGCCCAGAAACTGTTTAGCAGGGAATGACGCGCCCGTACCGGAACTGACGTCGGGGCCGCTGCAGGCGCATTGATTCCTGGAAGCGATGACGCTCAGCTCCCAGGAATCAATGCAAAGAGGAAGTGACGGCGCGGGCCGCGACCGCAGAGGGAGGAAGTGGAAGAAAGATGAGTATATTTTCTTCAATAACAAGGTAAGTAAACAAAAAAAAAATTGTAATTATCCATTTGTTTTTCAGGTAACCTAGAGCAAGCGGATGGCCCGAAATCGATTTTGTCGATTTTGAGGCCGGAACTCCGCTTTAAACTGTGTGTGTGTTTATGTCAAACCCATTTACCATATCCCTGTATACTGCTTTCACTAATGCCCCGTACACACGTGCAGATTATCTGAAGACTTTTGTCTGCAGACTTACCTTTTCTATGTAGTGCAAGGGCCTGCCGGATTGCATACAAATTGAAAGTGTTTAGGTTTGACCTCATATTATATGGTTTTGGTAAGTCTACAGACAAAAGTCTTCAGATAATCTGCACGTGTGTACGGGGCATTAGATGCCCATTTAAGAGTTTTTTTAGTGCTGTTTTATTGATCTATTGCTACTTCTTGCTGACACCACAGATTGTGGAAGAGAGTTCTGCATCCTTACCACTTGATGGTTTAGAACCCTGTACGCAGTTGAAGGTTAAACCGCTTCTCCAATTTAATTGAGTGGCCCCCGTGTCTTCCTAAGCTCTTTGTAACTAAATAGCTTTTTCCCCTATGCCAGAATCATCATTGAGGTATTTGTATATTGCTATAAAAAGAAAAGAGAAGGCGCCTGGCCCTTTAAATAAAAGATTGTTGAACCTGCTGCCCTTTTAATTGTAATAAAACAATAAATAGGTATATATCATAGGTAAAAAGGCGCTGGTAATCTTAATATATCACGTGTTATAAAAATTAATAGGTGATTTAAAGTGTAATATATGTGATTAAAAATTGCTACAAATATATATATGATCTACTATTGGTGCAATTAGCAAAGAAAAGTGCATACCAGTGCAATTTCAATTCAGAAGTGTTTGTGCTTCTCAAAGTAAATTAATCCACAAAGGTGTGGATCAGTGAACCAATAAATAGATATATAAAGAATTCCATACAAAAATCACATAAGAATATATAAAAATATAAATATATAAATGTGCTCCAAGTAGTGTTTAAAAGTCCAGGCAATAGCATGCAATCAAAATTGTGCTTGGTGGATTCTTATTAATCCCTTCACAGTGCTCCAGGTGCTGGGATGTGACAACCGTCAATTAAGAAGTGCTTGTGCTTCTCAAAGTAAATTAATCCACAAAGGTGTGGATCAGTGAACCAATAAATAAATATATAAAGAATTCCATACAAAAATCACATAAGGATATATAAAAAAATCACATAAGAATATATAAAAAAGTATAAATATATAAATGTGCTCCAAGTAGTGTTTAAAAGTCCAAGCAATAGCATGCAATCAAAATTGTGCTTGGTGAATTCTTATTAATCCATTCACAGTGCTCCAGGTGCTGGGATGTGACAACCGTGGCCTCTTACCAGCTAGCAGCAGGTCACAAGGACCCCCAACGCCTGTGATCCCTTTATTGGGTGGATCAGACCTCTCCTCGATTGCTTGGATCTCTGGCTCCTATATTACTCGAGTTGGACCATGTAGTCCCCCCATACACATAAAGATATAGAAGAACAAATAGCCTCCAATAGTGAAATACTGTTTTATTCTCCAAAAAACATACACTATAAGGTGACAATTAGCCTCTTACTATTTGTTGTGCCCTCCTGGCACTGGGCAATTCGGCAGTACAAAATCGTTTTTTTGGGTCTTAGGAAGATATTCTCCGGGGATCTGCAGCACCCTGTATCTCCTTTCCCCCTTTCTTTGTATTGCAGCGGTGGATGTGTATCCCAGCCTCTGTTCCGAATGCCTCTGTGTGTTACTTCCGGGTTAGCATTGACCACAATTATACAATTGTGGTCAAAGATGTTGTGGCATATATAAAAAATAAAAATATAAATATAAAACATATATAGAGAAAGGAGGGAGGATTTAAAATTTAAAAATTGGAGATGAAGCAGTTAAGGTCTATGTCCAGATTTAACCCCTTAGGCTGGAGAGTATTGAGTCGATAAATCCAACTCGTTTCATTTTTAGAGATTTTAATTTTCTTGTTATCACCTCTCCAGTGTCCAGCAATAGAGTCTATACCCACAAAGGTGAGTCCCCTTGGGTCCTTATTATGTACCTCTGCGAAATGTCTCGGGAGACTATGTTTTGGAGACCCCTTTCTTATATTCTTAATATGCTCCCTGATTCGTACGAACAGAGGTCTGGTGGTCCTGCCGACATACTGAAGTCGACAGGGGCACTCTATTAGGTAGGTTACATGGGTGGTCTGACACGTAATTAATTTATTAATCTTGAACTCTTCTCCACTCCATCTGGATTTAAAATGCAATGTCTTCCTAGGTTGTTTATTCGTAGTTTTACACGGTAAGCACCTATTACACCGAATAAACCCTTTTAAGTCAGGGAACATTTTCACTGGTTTGGGGGGATCAATTGCATTATGGACAAGTTGATTTCGTAAATTAGGGGCTTTCCGATATATAAATTTCGGTTGTTTGGGTAACAATCTCGACAAAGTTTTATCGGACTTTAATATAGGCCAGTATTTTTTCACGATCTTTTCAGTCTGTCTGAAATTATGATGGAATCCTGTAATGAATGCTAATTATTTGGGTTTTGCTGGCTTATTACTCTTATATAAATATTCATCTCTGTCCGTATTTAGTATTTTGTTTCTGGACATAATCAATTTCGGATCCGAAGAAATTGTGACAACCCTGAGGACTATTTATCACAGACAGATATTTTAATAAAGAGATTTGAGGAAAAAGGGTATGACAGACAGAAATTGATTATGTCCAGAAACAAAATACTAAATACGGACAGAGATGAATATTTATATAAGAGTAATAAGCCAGCAAAACCCAAAGAATTAGCATTCATTACAGGATTCCATCATAATTTCAGACAGACTGAAAAGATCGTGAAAAAATACTGGCCTATATTAAAGTCCGATAAAACTTTGTCGAGATTGTTACCCAAACAACCGAAATTTATATATCGGAAAGCCCCTAATTTACGAAATCAACTTGTCCATAATGCAATTGATCCCCCCAAACCAGTGAAAATGTTCCCTGACTTAAAAGGGTTTATTCGGTGTAATAGGTGCTTACCGTGTAAAACTACGAATAAACAACCTAGGAAGACATTGCATTTTAAATCCAGATGGAGTGGAGAAGAGTTCAAGATTAATAAATTAATTACGTGTCAGACCACCCATGTAACCTACCTAATAGAGTGCCCCTGTCGACTTCAGTATGTCGGCAGGACCACCAGACCTCTGTTCGTACGAATCAGGGAGCATATTAAGAATATAAGAAAGGGGTCTCCAAAACATAGTCTCCCGAGACATTTCGCAGAGGTACATAATAAGGACCCAAGGGGACTCACCTTTGTGGGTATAGACTCTATTGCTGGACACTGGAGAGGTGATAACAAGAAAATTAAAATCTCTAAAAATGAAACGAGTTGGATTTATCGACTCAATACTCTCCAGCCTAAGGGGTTAAATCTGGACATAGACCTTAACTGCTTCATCTCCAATTTTTAAATTTTAAATCCTCCCTCCTTTCTCTATATATGTTTTATATTTATATTTTTATTTTTTATATATGCCACAACATCTTTTATTCATCCCATCCTATATATACCAATTTTTATAATACTAACTCCAATTTACCATTTCTATTCATATATTGCATAATACCCAACATGATCTAACGGTATCTGAGCCTATAGGTCACATATCGTTAATATCTATATACATATGGTTTGTGCAATCTACACAATCTCCACTAGATGTCGCCTCTTTTATATGTATACATTTTTATACATACACATTTTTTGAGTATACACAATGTATTCTCATTCATTTATTTCACGTTTTTTATACTTACATGAAATTTAACAGTTACTATTTATCAATTAATTAAATACACATAATATCCACTAAATTTTCTTTCTTTATACACATTCCTATATGTACATTCTTTTATTCATACTCACTCGTTATTTATATATATATATACATCATTATCCTCATCCTCGGTTCGTAATAATATACATTCACCATCTGTTATTACCATACATATTTTTAGCCACAAGATGGCGCACTACATAAGATTACCTCCTATTATATTTTTAACACTTATTACTTTTATATTATTTATTTTTAATTTTTTTATTTTTATTTTTATATTTTCTTAATTTTAACGTATGTTTAATAAATAATGTATACTATGTTTTTAATATATTGCACTCACTCCCTGTATGTATATATGGTGGTTCATGATTTAATTTTGGCACGGGATATATATATATACAGTCTTTAATCATTTTATTTATTCTATTAATATTTCCATCAATATGAATCAATTCGGTTTTCTGACTGTAAGGCATAGGTTTTGTCTTACATAGGAAAGCATGAGCCGCGGCAGGGCTTACATGCAGCACTCGTTATGCTTCATAACGAGTCCCGTAGCCTTGGTAACCACCGTATATAAAAGGGCCGGCTTGGAAATGATGCGACGCTGCAGAAGACGTCACATGACGAAACGCGTACAGCGCCGTCACGTCATTTCCGGTTCCGGTTTCCAGTTGGAACGCATTGCGTTCCGGGACGCCAATACCACGCTGTTTTCCATATGATTGAATGTGAGTATTCATTTATTGTATACTGCTGAATAAAATATCCCCTACGATATCACACTATCGAGTCTTTCCACTTCCTATGACCCTCCCATCCATATACTTGTGAGTGGCCATACTAGATCCCTCCACGGAGCATCGGACATATTGGAACAAGACCCTAGTACTGGACCCCACGCTAGGATATCTGCGATACCCCGCGGACCCCACACCATTCTCCCCCAGGAAGGGAACCACTACACAGAGTAAGGACCAGCGAGGCATATCTACAATACCCACTCTATACCCCTGTGTGGGGTGGGTATATCTGGTGAGTAGGTTTTTCATCAGTAGCCACTTTGCAGCTCACCAGTCACCCACCTTGGGGGTCACCGTAAGTCACTGCCCACCTATCTCACTGGGTACACTCACCTATTTATGGATGTATTCTAGTATACGAATTGACTGATTATTACGTATTGTCACACTTTGGAAAGAAGTTTCCCGCACTTTATTGCTTTTGCACAATTTTTTGATCACGAACTTTAATTTTTATAGTAATTTTTATATTTTTAGTACTATCACCTATTTGTACACTTTGAATAACACTCTCCTGTATATTTGCACTTTTATCCTGTTTGGTCAAGCTTTTCCCGCACTATTTTACTAATTTTTATCATCGTGATTTTTGAGTCATTTTATATTATTTATTGATTGATTTATTTAATGTTGTTTATAGATTCACTCTGTGGACTATTTATTTTTATCACTATTGCATATTGTACATATACACATATTTATTTATCTCAGCACATCTTTGCACATTACACTTCGCCACCTGGTGGCTATTCTCCATAGCCTTTTTTTATATACAATTCATCCGATGATATATGTTTACATAGGAATATCCACCTAATTACACCTTATAATATAAGCAGCGCCATCACCTCCATTCTTATCTATTTATATAGTCTTTTGGCTATAGTTTAAGTGAGGCTGCAGCTTATTAGTACTTATTTATATCCTTTGATTCCTTAGCGCGGATTCTATTATCTTTTTAGAATATGTTGTTTACCTTTACTTTAGCGGTTGGGTTTGTGTATAGAGCCCCAATCCAACCCATCATATTGTCGCCAAGGCCCAAATGTCGACAGGTGGCAAGGAGATAATCCCATGCCACCCTATCAAAAGCCTTCTCGGCATCAGTGGATAGGATCATACCTTGCAAGTCATTACTTTTAGCTTCATGCAACAGGTTAAGAGATTTGATAATATTGTCTCGTGCTTCCCGGCCTGGCATAAATCCTACCTGTTCGGGTCCTATTATATGATGTAAGAGAGGTCTAAGTCTGTTTGCTAGTACCTTGGCCATAAGCTTTACATCAAGGTTGAGCAAAGAAATAGGCCTATAATTGGCACAGAGCGTCGGATCTTTATCCTTTTTTGGAATGACCATTATGTGTGCTGCTAAAAATTCAGTAGATGGTTTATATTCTTTAGAAAGGGCGTTCAAAGCCTCAGTCAGGGGAATGGCCAGTATCTGATGTAATGTTTTATAGTATTGGGATGTTAGACCATCCGGGCCTGGACTTTTACCACATTTTAAGGAAGAGATTGCTTGTTGAATCTACTCAAGGGAGATGTCTTCCTCCATTCTGGCAATATCTGATTCTGAGAGGCGCGGAAGTCCACTATCTACCAGGTATTGAGTAATCAGTGTGTCTCTCGACCCGAATAAATCGGGGGGACGAGTTTGTGGTGGGAGATTGTAAAGGCTCTCATAAAAAGAACGGAAAGATTCTGCAATGAATCTCGGGTCATGAATCCTATTGTTCTGCTTGTCTCTCATGAAGGGAATGTGTGAAGCTGCTTGGAGGTCTTTAAGGGCACGGGCGAGGAATTTACCACTTTTGTCACTGTGTTCATAGTAGATTGCCCTATTAAAATAAATTGATCTTTTTGTTTTGTTATTTAATAACTCTGTTAAGGTTTTCCTGGTTTCAGATAGTTCTTCAAATAAAGAGTGGGCAATTGAGATTTTATGTTGCGCTTCCAGTTTAGAAATTTTGGAGACCAAATCACCCACCAACCTCTCTTTTTCTTTTTTTTTCCTCGCTCCATATTTGATAAATTCTCCCCTAACGACACTCTTGTGAGCTTCCCAAATAGTCATAGGTGACACATCGGGGGAGGAATTTTCTTTAAAGTAGTGTTCAATAGTTTTAACAATGTCTTCTTTGATATTTGGATCGAGTAAAAGTGAGGGATTCAGTCTCCAATTGAAAGTTGGTTTGCAAAGGGTGTCTGAATTTATCGTGATCGAAATAGGTGCGTGGTCTGAAAATGCGATGTGACCTATTTTAGCCTCAACGAGATCTGGTAGATCTCTTTGCGAGATCAAGAAAATGTCTATTCTCGAGTACTTGTTGTGTGGGGCGGAGTAATGGGTGTAATCTTTTTCAAGCGGGTTTAATGCACGCCAGGCATCCACCAGATTAAGGGATCTCAACTTGTCCTTGATTTTTTTGAGTTTTTTATAGGCTATGCTTGTTTTGCCTGAGGATGTGTCTCGTAACGGTTCAAGGGGTACATTGAAGTCCCCTCCTAGAATAATACAGCCGGTAGCAAAGCTTTTTAGTTCATCAATTAGTTTTGAGCAGAAGGTTACCTGAGCTTTGTTCGGAAAATACACGTTTGCAAGTGTCAGGGGGCGACCCTTTAAGGACCCTGCCAAGAAGATAAATCTCCCCTCTGGGTCCGCTAGAGTTTTGTTTACGGTAAAAGCTGATTTCTTGCTAAGAAGAATGGCCACCCCCTTGGTTTTTGCCAAAGCATTGGAGGCTGCGTAAACTTTAGTGAAGTGTTTGTCAGTCAATTTAGGGATGAGGTCACCTTTGAAATGCGTTTCTTGAATAAAAGCGATATGCGTTTTGCTTTTTCTTAGTTCCCCTAACAGTTTCCTCCTTTTCTCAGGGATATTGAGCCCGTTAGCGTTGAAAGAGACAATCAGGGGATCTTTACCTAAGTGGGAAAAAGCCATTTTGAGGTCTCAGGGATGGATAAGGGAGGTGGGAGAGCAAAAAACAAAGAAAGTAGTAGAATGAAAAGAGAGAAGAAGAAAGAAGAACAGACAAAATAATGACACGTTGACCAGAGAACGTCTCTGAATCAACCAATAAGTAGGCTTTTAAGATTAATCAGTTATCACAAAATAACAAAGTGCACAATGAAAGCCTGGTAGGAGCGCTGGAAGAAACGCAACGCCTCGGGACCCAAGGTACCGGAAGTTCCTGTCGATCAAGGTATACCCCGACCCACAGGAAGCGGCTTCTTTATCTAAAGCTAACTAAGAAGTGCATAAAATAGTTCTACGGCTAGAACTTTAGAACATAAACAACTCGCGTAGACAGGGAATAAACAAAATATGCGCAGCTTGTCACCAAATCAGGCCTGCTGTCCTGGGTAGGAGTTCAACATAGCTGGCCCAAAAACATTTACCAAAATCCCACATATGGAAGCATCTCATCACAGTAGTCTAGATACAGTAATGATCCCAATGCCGCCATGTCAACGTAAGTATCTGAAAGCAGAACGCGCATAAAATCCTGAAAAAAGGTGAGGAGGTAGTCTGTGAGTCCTGTTAGAGCTATTCTGAGCGAGTTCCAAATGACTTAATAGGTGAAAACATGAGAGATCTTTTGCAAAAATACCTGCTACATATCGGGAGAGAGGCTTACCAGAGTGAGGATGGACATGCGTTACCATTGGATACACCTCAATCCGTCTCAAAGAATTCTCAGTTCAGGGACCAGGGGAGAAATAAACGCTCTAGGTTGAACAGACAAACATTAATTGCATATATATTCTATATTTCAATAGCGGCATTTCAACCTCCCTTCTCTTTATAGCATACGGACAAAAAAAAGAAAGAAATAGATGCCTCCTAAGTGTGCGTACAGTATAGTGTTCATCTGCGAGCAGTCAGTCCTAGAGATACAGACAGTGCGCCAGCGACACCTTGTGGTGAAAAAAAAGCATTGTCAAATAAGAATCTCAGGACTTACAAACCCTTGCAATATGGGATTAAACAGGTGTAGCCTATTTTTGATGTACCGTAAGAGGAAGTCACTAGGCTGGTGCTCTTCAGTAACGATGTCAAACTCCAGATCCCCGGACAACATAAGCCAAGCTTGGGCATTAATATGAGCCCATAAGGAGCCAACCGGGCCAACTATGGCGACAAACTGCGGAGGGGAATCAAGCATGTACACTATCAGAACTACTCAGAACTTCTCTTCCCTAGTTCTGGGAATTTTGAAGGTGGGAGGTGAAGCAAAGGGAGCTTGCGGATTCTTGTTTTTCTTTTTGTTATTCCCCTTGGGATAAGGAGATCTGTGAGAAGACGTTGAGGGAGAGCTGTCATAGACATGATGTGCAACTGGAGCTGCTGGCAGAAGAAATTCTGCATACCAATCTGGTAGGTTGATACAATCCATGTGCAGATTTGTACAGAAGGAGGGTATATCATCAGGGGTTCTCAGAAGATAGTTTTTCCCATGGAAGGTGGCTTGAAGTGCAAATGGGTATTTCCATTTATAAACGATGTGTCTTTCCTTCAAAACCTCCAGCAGGGGTCGCAGTGCTCTCCTGTTTTTCAAAGTAATTGGAGAGAGATCTTGGAAAAGGAGAATTGGGGCCTCATTGAAGAGGATTTGATCATTTTGCCTAGCTTTAGCCAAAATCTCCTCTTTAATTGTGTGGCTGGTTAAGCAACAGATCACATCTCTTGGAGGCATTGAGTCCGGGGCCCTCTGTCTAAGAGCCCTGTGTGCTCTATCCATCTCAATGGGTGACTCTGCGGGTCTGTCCAACAGATTATTAAAAATGGATGTGAGAGCCGATCTAATATCTCCCCCCTCCACTGACTCGGGCAAACCTCTTAATCTTATATTATTTCTTCTGCCACGATTGTCCAGGTCCTCCAAATGCCTATTCATAGCGATTAAGTGCCCTGAATGAGTGCTGGCAACTTCTTCTAGTCTTTTAATCGCTTTGTCCCTGTTTTTGCCCGCCTTCTCCACCCCCGCCATCTGGTCAGTTAATCTGGCGATGTCTGCTTTAAGATCCGTAATGGCGACTGCGAAGGAGCCCTTTATGTCCGCAGCTATGGCCATCATGTCATTAAATGTTAGCTGTCTGTCTCTGGGTGAAGCATCACTTACATTGTCCTCAGAAGCAGAGATGGAATCGTTGTCGATCTCCTCTTCATCAGAGGCTGGCCTCCTCGCCATCTTGCTGCCCACTGTATGTCTCCTGGTGAGCGCTTGTGTCTTGAAGATATCAGCAATGATCTTCCCCTGGGGAGCCTTGAAATTCTTCAAATTTTTGGCCTGGGAGCTTGCCTTCACGCTTCTGCCCATAATTCCGTATACTTTAATATGTACGGTGCCGTAGAACGTTTGCAGGGCCGCTGTGAGTCCAGAGCTCGGGTATCAGGCAGCCATCCACGCTGCGCGCCAAGCCACGCCCCTATTCATATAGATAAAATTGCTTTCAGTGCTTCCAAATATATTAATCATATAAATCCCTATGTGCTTGAATAAAATACTGTTGACTAATAAATAAATTTTCTCCAGTGCATAAATAATATCTAATAAGTGATGTAAATATAAATTAATAATAAATTAATTTTCTCTACAATACATAAATATCATCTTATAGGTGATGTAAAAAAATTAGTGCTTAATACAATCCGCAATCCTTATATAAAAATTGTTATAAAAATTATTAATAAAGTGTCAGTGATAAAGTTATATAGTAGTGCTTTTAAACCGATAATAAATATATAATTCAAAAGGTGGTAAAGTGCTAAAGTGTCCTTGAAATAAGTTAAATAAATAAATAAAGTGGTGTGTGTTCAAAAGAATCTTCTTTCCCAATTCTCATGCAGGTGCTCTTCCATGCAGTGGCCACTAGGTGTCCTAAGCGCTCACCTCAATTGCCTTTACAATAAGCCTTGTGTTATTTGCTTTTGTATGGTATTTCCTCCTTCTCTATGGCGTGTAGGTCCCGCTAGTAATACCCGAAAACTCTCCTTTGTGGACCGGTATTCCAGGGGGTATGTGTGGTACCGTTATATCTCCAAAAACAAATGGGCCACAATAGTGAAGCACCGCTGACAATCCATTAAAATAGATTTTAAAACCACCTCCGGTTTGGCGTCCCACCGGAGGTGGCGTGGCGGCAATACGAGTGTTGTGCAGTTGGAAAGACGGGATATAATGTGAGTTTGGTTTTAAAATCTATTTTAATGGATTGTCAGCGGTGCTTCACTATTGTGGCCCATTTGTTTTTGGAGATATAACGGTACCACACATACCCCCTGGAATACCGGTCCACAAAGGAGAGTTTTCGGGTATTACTAGCGGCACCTACACGCCATAGAGAAGGAGGAAATACCATACAAAAGCAAATAACACAAGGCTTATTGTAAAGGCAATTGAGGTGAGCGCTTAGGACATCTAGTGGCCACTGCATGGAAGAGCACCTGCATGAGAATTGGGAAAGAAGATTCTTTTGAACACACACCACTTTATTTATTTATTTATTTAACTTATTTCAAGGACGCTTTAGCACTTTACCACCTTTTGAATTATATATTTATTATCGGTTTAAAAGCACTACTATATAACTTTATCACTGGCACTTTATTAATAATTTTTATAACAATTTTTATATAAGGATTGCGGATTGTATTAAGCACTAATTTTTTACATCACCTATAAGATGATATTTATGTATTGTAGAGAAAATTAATTTATTATTAATTTATATTTACATCACTTATTAGATATTATTTATGCACTGGAGAAAATGTATTTATTAGTCAACAGTATTTTATTCAAGCACATAGGGATTTATATGATTAATATATTTGGAAGCACTGAAAGCAATTTTATCTATGTGAATAATATGCACTAATTTATTTTCACTAAGCACCTTTAAAGCGCGGTACTCCCCCCCTGCCATAAATATCTGTATTGTGTAGGTTACCAATAACAGTACCTGCAGCATTAAAGGAGATAAGGAGTTCATAAAGAGTGACAGCGCGAGAATTTCACCAACCCATTACGTGGCAGGATTATTATTTTATCTCTTGAGTAAATACCCTTTTGAAGTCATGCTAATATTTTGCAAGCTTTGCATTCTGCAGCCTTGCATTATATGTCATTGCTGAGCCTGTCATCTACTAGGACCCTTAGATCTTTTTCCATCCTGGATTCACCAGAGGTTCTCCCCCAGTGAGTAACTTGTGTTCATATTTGTAGCCCCCAAGTGCATTACTTTACATTTTTCAACATTAAACCCAATTTACCATGTAGTTGCCCATCTTTTTTTTTATTGAAATCTTCCTGTAAATGTTCTATATCCTGCTGTGAAGTTATTGCCCTGCTTAACTCTGTATCATCAATAAACGCTAACATTAAAGTGTTTATAGACCCACAACAGTAAAATCAGTCTGGATATGCAGTAAAGCATGCTTGTTATTCTCACTGTGAAACCTAAGGGGTAATCCTCTGCATTGTGTAAAAAGGCTGTCCTGTCTTCTCTGCTCCTTCCCTTCTTCCATGGTCCCCAAATCATCTCCTGAACAGAACAGAGCCTTGGGGGCAAGCTGCACATGCTCAGTTTGGTGTGTATTGCTAGAGAGTTTTTCTTGGAAGAGTGCATGTGATCAGCACAGGACCAATCAGCACTGTCCAGATAGAGGGTCAGGCGTCCTACAGCCTCATTGAACAATCAGGGGAGAATGAAAACTCCTCCTATAAGCTTTAACCAGTGCTCAGCCAGACACTAATAGAAGTCACAAGACTGCTATGTACTGCTGATGATAAAAGTTATTTAGCAGTTTATATATACTATAACTATTGCATTTGCATTTCATTGTTCAGTGTACTGTGGGAGACCAGATATAGTGAATGCAGGGTCCTGGGTTTAGCTATTTGTATCACCCTACATATCATGGGTATTTAATTAAAATTCATGAAGGTCTGATCAGTAAAACTTTCTTCTAGCAGAGTTCCGAATCCCATCTTTGTGTGATTACTCAGATCCCTCCCATCACAGCCCCCTCATTTTATATCACAATCCCATTCTTACATCAATGTGAAGTGGGGGACTGTGATGTGAGGGGGACTGAGGACATCAGTTTCCCCTTCCAATTAGTGTCCACTGCCCCCTTCATATCACTCTTCCCCTTTACATCTCCCCTCCCCACCATCACTTGCCCCTTCACATCAACCCCAAAGTACTGCTCCTCTTTACATCTCCCGGGCACTTGCCCTCCTTTACATCTTCCCCACAGCTTTTGCCCCCTTCACATCAGCCCCCACAGCACTGCTCCCCTTTACATCTCCCCTCCACAGCACTTTCCCTCCTATACATCCCCCCCCCCCCACAGCACTTGCCTCTCTTCAAATCACCCCCTCACACACACAGGTACACAGCCTTGCCCCTTCACATCACCCCTTGTCCCCCCCCCCACCTTCACAGCCATGTACTCTTGCCCATATTGACTCTCCTACCTTTCACAGAGCAGAGTGGGAGGCACAGCAGCACTGAATGGAAAATGGGAGCAGGAGCTGCCAGTGTTAACTTTTAAAATTAACAAGCTGGTGATTGGTCGCTAAGACTACCTGGCGTCCTAGCAACTAATCACCTGCTAGTTATTTTGAAAAGTTAACTTGTGCAGCTCCCACTCCTGCCCTCCATCCAGTATGGCTGTGCCTCCGGTGCACCATTCTTTGCTATCCTGCCTCCTGCTCTCCACTCTGCCTTGAGAATAACAGTGCTGGAGGCAAAGGGGAAAGAAGCAGCTCCTAAATGGTGAAACAATGGGTCTGGATGGGACAGTGGCTTGCCATTTAGTGATGCCTGCTCTATATTATTAATTAATAAATTAAACAGAATTGGTCCCACGACAGAACCTTGGGGTACCCACTTACCACTCCAGACCATACAAGGTACACAGTATTTATTACCACCCTTTCGACGCACCCCTGTAACCAGTTTACTATTTAAGTACATACCCTATGGTCCATGCCAACAGACCTCAATTTGTAAATTAAATGTTTATGGGGAGCTGTATCAAATGCTTTTGCAAAATCCACATATACTACAGCTACAGGCCTTCCTTTATCTAGATGGAAGCTCACTTCCTCGTAGAATGTTAACATATTGGTTTGGCAAGAACAACCTTTCATGAATCCATGCCGATTGCTACTAATAATACTGTTTTCTGAGAAGGCTGCCCACAAGGTTTAGGAGTGTGTCTATGGGATTGTTTGACCATTCTTCCAGAACCGCATTCGTGAGGTCAGGCACTGATGTTGGACGAAAAGGCCTGGCTTGAAGTCTCTGCTCTAATTCATCCCAAAGGTGTTCTTTCAGGTTGAGGTCAGGACTCTGTGCAGGCCAGTCAAGTTCCTCCACCCCAAACTCTCTCATCCATGTCTTTATGGACCTTAATTTGTGCACTGGAGCGCAGTCATATTGGAACAGGAAGGGGCCATCCCCAAAGTGTTCCCACAAAGTTGGGAGCAAGAAATTGTCCAAAATGTCTTGGTATGCTGATGCCTTAAGAGTTCCCTTCACTGGAACTAAGGGGCCAAGCCCAATCCCTGAAAAACAACCTCACACCACAACCCCCCATCCACCAATTGATATGGACCAGTGCACAAAGCAAGACATGAATGAGCGAGTTTGGGGTGGAGGAACTTGACTGACCTGCACAGAGTCCTGACCTCAACCCGATAGAGCACCCTTGGGATGAATTAAAAAGGAGACTGCAAGCCAGGCCTTTTCATCAAACATTACTGCCTGACCTCACAAATGCACTTCTAGAAGAATGGTCAAACATTACAATGGACACACTCCTAAACCTTGTGGACAGCCTTTCCAGAAGAGCTGAAGCTGTTATAGCTGCAAAGGGTGGGCCAACTTAATATTGAACCCTACGGACTAAGACTGGGATGTCATTAAAGTTCATGTGCGTGTAAAGGGAGGCATCCCAATACTTTTGGTAATATAGTGTATGTATTTCTTATACAATTTGATGTTTTTTTTTAAGTTTCAATGCATATACTGTACATATACATTTCTGGAGCAAATCATTTCATCTTTTACCTTTAAAAGTTCACTTTTTTAATTTATATTTTCACTACTGATGATATTTTTTTTATATATAACATATATTTCTGTAAAAATTTGGTATAACAGTCTGGCTAATATTTAGCTAAGTTCTTTGAGGACTCTCGGGTGTAAGCCATCTGGTGATTTATTTGTGTTAAGTTTTTCAATTCTTTTTTTGGACACTGGCTTCTCTTAGCCACAAGGGTACCTTCTGTTATGTGTTATTTACAATACAGTCTTGTTTGCTATACCCCTCCTTTTCCTTTGTAAAAACTGAGAGAATGCTTTTAGTTGCCTTCTCCTAGTCATTGTAACCAACTTTCCCTGATAATCCTTTATGGGGTCAATATGTTTTTTTTTCACTCTCTGTGACTCTCATGGTCTCTTTAATATGTCTTTTCTCTTACGTCCTCTGACAGACGCAGCTCTCCATAGTTTCTTCACCAATGGGTAATGCGCCATCTACAGGAGTAGACTAAGCAGTGAAATGTTTCAGAAACATTTCACCTGACATGCCTATAGGGGCTGTCCCTCATGACATTACCCCAGACACACTGTGCTCACTAATCAGTTTCTTGCTGCCTAGCGAAGGAGTAGGACCTAGGATTCCGTGCTGGGACTCCGGTCTCAGTTTTTTATTTTCTTTTGAAAATATTTGTTTATTTCTCTTTTCTCACTATCGCTAGCTAGTTTCAGGGGGATCCTCCTGGTGAACTACAAGCGACAGCCGAGCTGGGGTTTTGCACTGGATAATCTAGATCCTTATGGTCTCCCAGCCTGTCCAATGAGCGTGAGCAGGTTGTGGTCTGCTCAGGCCTCACCATGACAGAGCCCCGATGGATGGGGACGAGCCTGCGAGCGGATGCTTCACCGGGACGCATCAACCTGGTACACCCAGAGTTGCAGCGTACCCCTCTTGGCTGGCAGCACCCCCACTCAGGGTGGGAGATGAGCTGTCTCGGAGCGTAGCCCCTCGGTCCATGGTATGGTGAGTGATGCAACCCCTTGTGTCCCTGGGACAGTGATCTGTGGGGGAGATGTGGGCCCACTCCTGGGGATAACAAGGCTGTGTCCTCTGAAAGATCCCCCTGGCCTGTCAGGACAGGTCCTACCCTCCCTGCTCCCGCTGTGCTCCCGGGGTGCTGTTGTTACCTTGTCCTGGGGGGTCCTCTACAGTAGATTCCCATGGTGGCCTCATTCCCTGGGCTCCTGAATGCTTGGCTCCATTTTCGGCCGCCATTTTAGGTGTGGGCATTAGGCTGCATCAGTGTATGGGCAGCAGCCATTTTCTTGTCCTCCTGAGCGCTTGGTGACGGTTTCAGGCGCCATCTTAAGTGTGGGCAGGCCGCGCTGTATGGGCGGCAGCCATTTTCCCTGTGCTTTCCTATGGTATGATGTTGTTGTGGCTCAGGGGGTTCAGCCTCTAGTGATATTTGGTCACTCCTCCCAGAAGTTTTCACTTGCTGCAGACAGCGTGCAGAGCGGTAGCTGCTCCAGGTTCTGGCACAGTAAGGGTTTTTTTTAGTCCTTTTAGGCATTTCCTCGGACACACTTAGCTCCTATCAGGATTCTGCTAGATTAATAGGGGTCTCCATTGGTGGCGCAGTATAGCGGTGCGGACCGCGATTGCGGATTTACAGGGCCAGTGCACTCTTTTTTTCTATCTTGCCAAACATGGAGTCCCAGGGTGAAAAGGTCCCATCTGGTCATTCATAGGGATAAGGTTGTTCTGTGACCTAACCAATCCTTTCTCCCTAAGGTGGTGTTGGCTTTCCACCTCAATGAAGATGTTGTTTTGCCTTCGCTCTGTGTGAAGTCCAAGCACACCAAAGAATTTGCCTTGCATTCGCTGACTGTGGTTCGGTTTTCTAGCCTTGATGAAACGTTACCCGTTGTAGGTTGCGTTCTTCCCACTCCTCATGCCTACACTACTATGGGACGTCCCATTGGTGAAGAAACTATGGAGAGCTGCGTCTGTCAGAGGACGTAAGAGAAAATAGGATTTTTGTAAGAACTTACCGTAAAATCCTTTTCTCTGAGTCCTCTGACAGATGCAGCTCCCGCCCCTCTATTTTGGGGTTGGTTGTGTCTTCTTTCACTGCTTGCTACTAAACTGACTAGTGAGCACAGTGTGTCTGGGGTAATGTCATGAGGGACATCCCCTATAGACGTGTCAGGTGAAAAGCTTGTGAAAAGTTTCACTGCCTAGTCTACTCCTGTAGATGGCACATTACCCATTGGTGAAGAAACTATAGAGAGCTGTGTCTGTCAGAGGAATACAAAAATCTAATTTTTACGTTACCTATTAGCCACCTAGGCTTAGCCTTACATCTTTTATATATGTTGCCCATTGGAATGCACTGGCTAATACTTTATTTTTATTATGTCTTTTTAAAGCCCTCCCATTTGTTTTTCAGTGTTCAATTTCTCTAGAATTTGATCTCATTTATTATCTTGTAGTATGGAGCGCAGTTTAGAAAAGTCTTGTACAAAATACCACAAGAGTCAAAAGGGGAAAAGACATGACTCTAAGTGATGCCAGAGAGGTAAAACAATATTCACAAAAAAGTGGTAAATAGTAAAAGTCACAAATTTATTGACATAATGGGTTAAAAAATTCCCAACACAGAGGGTGTACAAATATGAGCAAACCCATATGATACAGGATGGTATGGGCTTTGTGGTACTGGAACACATCAAAATATACATTTCCAATGCTTCTTATCCAGAACACTGACGTGTTTCGACTAGTACAATCTTTCTCAGGGGAATAATGGACCTTAAATGCAAGCTGGATTTTCTAAAAATACAAATACACTCAGAAAATATGACAATATACATTTATAAAAAGAAAGCTATTAATATTGGACAGGTAAACAATATTAAATATAAAAAAAGGTGCTTATGATGAATAACTTATGCTGGGGATCCATTCACTGGATGGGACCAGATGGAATTATCCTGCATCAACGGTGCTGAATCCTGAATGCAAGGGACAGAAAATGCGCAGCATGGGCCTTCGAATCTGCATCTATCCACTAATACATATATGCATTCCAAAATAAGCCAGAAGTATAGGAGGAGCGGAGGTGACAAGAACTGTTTCCATAGTCACAGGCACTTTAAATATCGAAAAAGAATCAAAGTGCTATATGTAAATCAGAAGGTATTGAAAGGTTCCAAAGATTGCAACATACCTGCATGTAGAGACCCAGACATAAGACATAAACGAGTCTGCAAGGCAGGCTGGGTATGATGGATGTCACTGTGGAGGCATAGAGAGGGACACACAGTCCCAACTCCTCCCTTGGGAAAGTAAACTATCCCTAAAGAAAGGTCAATCAAAGAGTCACTCAATCGTAGAATGTAATTGCCATAAGTACGTTTAAAGCATATGGAAAGAACAGAAGATACAAGTAACATCCATTCTTATGTTGATGGTCAGTACATGCATGTATGAGAATATCAGGCAAGGAGCTGTACATATGGTGCAAGCAAGCATGTGCACTGAATGCTTTTAAGTAGGGGAGGAGGCCCTGTCATGTGTCCTAGTCAGGCCAATCCTGGGTCTTTTTTTTTTTGGCGACAAAAAGATCTCCCTTATTGATGAATAGGGAAGAGGGATGCCCCTTAGTAGTTGCCACAAATCGGAGACAGCTGTCTCCTGTTGTCCCCTGCTGTATCTGGGCAAGCTGTTTGTTCTGGCCGAAAGTGCGTCACCGCCAGAAGGGAAGTTCCACCGCTGCCATTATGGAAAAAGGTGGCTGAAGCCAGGAACAGCGCCGACACAAGAAGTGACCTGGGCTACACAAAATGTTGCCCAAACCACTTGGAGGAGGGAATATATTTGAAAGAGCATAGCCAATCGCCACCAGAAGTGCCCCCCCTCTATGAAATAGAGGGGGCTACAGATGCCAGGCATTCAGGGCACTGCACGGCCTGGAGAAGTGTGCACACACAAAGTGTGCGCTCAAGCATGGCGGCATCCATGTGAAAAGTTGAGCCCCAGCATTTACAAAATTGGTGCATAAGAAAAAATTAATCAAATACAAATGAAAATATAAATATTTTACTAACTGTAAAAAAGGGGGAGGAGGGGGAGGGGAAAAAAGAAAATAAGAAGGGACAATGTGTATAAAACACAGAAGCGACAAGGCTAACAATGATTCCTAGTTTACATCATTCTGATCTTCCTGATGTAAACCCCTCAAGAAATGGTCTAAAGCTTTTTATCTCGTTTAATCCTGGGTTTTTGTAGCTCCCAATTTGTGTATCCAGCGGGTTTCCTTCTGAAGTAGGCATTTGTTCCAGTCTCCTCCCCTGGGGTCTGGAAGATGGGAGTCCAGGCCCCAGAAGAAGAGAGGAGGAACACTGACTGTGCTGATGGTCCTTGGCCATATGTCTCTAAAAGGCTGAATAGATATCCCCTGAGTTTGCAGCTGTCACGTGTTCCTTTACCCTCCATTAAAATTCTCTCTTCGTCTTTCCTATGTAGAAAGCTCCACATGGGCAGTCAATAATATGTACTACCCCTTGGGATCGACACGTAATGTGATGTCAGATTTTCACTTTTTGGCCAATGGGGAGAGTGTGGGTTTTGGATGATCTAATGAACCCACACCATTGGCAAGTGCCACATCCCCAGGTGCCCCAAGGCAGTATGTTGGAACCAGGTTTCGATTGGAAAGTACTGGAAACCAGCTTATCCCTAAGGGAGGGTGGTCTCCTATAGGTAACTAAATGAGTCTTTTTATAATAAAAGCTGAAATTTATTTGAATTCAAAAATGTGGATAATAGAAACATCATCATATCACCAAATATCGCATATATTGATTGATTTGTTAAATTCCATAGATATGATACAATGTAAACATTGGCGCATATTATACACAATACTGTTAGAGGGGTGTCAAACGGAGTCCAATGCGTTTCAAAATTTGTCAGGTACAGATTTCTTCCTCAGGGAATCTGCATACACTCCTGAAAAGCATAATTCAGTATAAGTTACAAGTCCCAAAGAGGACATACAAACATCAGTACAGCAGTGATATTTACATCAAATTGTATTGAGAAAATATGCATCCGCGATCATTCCCTCTAAAATGTTGCTTGGAGAACGTTCCCGCCTCCCACCAGTGTGGCCCCCAAAGAGACTTCCCACCCAAAGGCCCACAAAACCCCTAGATGGATTTTTCCCCTGTCTCCCTCCCTCCCCCCGGTCCTTTTCCCCCACCATTTTCCTCCCTAGGGTCCCCCGCCCCCAGCAACTGTCGCACTCCTGGATGTGCATCTCTTTAAGATGCAGGATCCCTCCTCTTGGGGTTTTTTTTCATAGTCAAAAGCCCGGCACGGGTAAGACATCTCCAATGGAGGCCCTTATTTCTGGCCTCCAACCATCTGGAATACTGTGTCTTTGGAATGATTCCACCTGGATGCACCCAGCTCCAGTGATATCATTCTCTAACCCCTAATTTTTTAGGGGGACACGCATTACCTGTGCCTGGGGCGTTTATTGTTTTTCTCCTTATAAGGCTATTTAATTGACTGCTATATATATTAAATACAGGGATTACTTATTAGCCAATAAAAAGTTATTAAATCACCATATTTTTGGTAAATATAATTGTTCATAGGCAAGAAATAATTTGACTAATTGTTTGGATCAACGTCCTCCCTTTTTATAAAGCAGAAAGTGTAATAGCCATTGTACCGCCTCCCTATATGGATAGGCTTATTGAAAAGCCTGGGCGGAAGCATTTGCACGCCCTTTAGAAGTATGGGCAGAAGTGAGGTCATCACAGGTCTCGCGGGATCTCCCGCGGGGAACAAGGGCGGATGTGATGTCGCGGAAGTAGCAGGGGCGGAAGTGACGCGACTGCGGATACCGCGAGATTTCCCGTGGGATTGACAGGTCATTAACTGCCCTTATAAGGGGTCGCCGAGAGTCAGCAAGGAGAGGCATCTCTCCAAAGCACGACAGGACGGTTCGTCCATTGAAGCAGTCCAGATCCTTAACAACAGTGAGTATCGAACATTATGGGGGACATCTTTTGGTCTATTATATTTGGAAGACTGAAGTCATTAATAGAGGGGCCCTCTCTCTTTCTGACCTACAGGGGGAGCGTGGACTAGTATATATATCCATCCAATTAAGAAGCTTGCAAGATATTTTCTAAGTAACGACATATCAGCAATTTATATTAACATTGCAACCCAATTGTAAGTAATGCTAAATAAAATAGTACTTAATTAACGATATCTTTACAAAATTAACAATCACTTAAAAACACCTGAGTGATATGTAAATGTCTCCTTTGATGTACTATAGGCAATTCTGGAACTATAGGATCCATGCCCTGACCGGGCACGAATTATCCTTAATCTATGATATAGGATTAAGGTTCTTTGATATATATTATTTACCCAGAGGCTGATATAGCATCAGGTGTCTTTATCTGGATGGCAAGGTAAGATCTATCAACAAAAGGAAAACTTTATTCATTTCCTTTGTTGATTTTACTTCTACGGCTTCACTGCTCCACCTTCTCTCTTCTTTTTTACCCCCAACAGATTAACAATACAAAGCTTTAGAGATGCTCAACTTGGAGAGTAAATCTCTTTGAATCTTTATTATCCCCTTCCCTCTATATCATTGAAAATCATCATAACAGGTGAACTTCTTTGACTCACCCATTTAACTAGTAACCTAATGGCTAATCTCTTCGAATTTTTGATTATATGATATACTCACTGTTTTTAGATCAAAGAAATATCCACAATTTGAGACACCTGACTCTAGCTTTTGAATCTGGGAGATTGGCTATATCCCCAGGAGGGTCATTCCATGGGGTGCTACTCTTGCAGGTATGTGGTTTAAGCTGGACTGGATTTCCATCTAGGGGTTTTGTGGGCCTTTGGGTGGGAAGTCTCTTTGGGGGCCACACTGGTGGGAGGCGGGAACGTTCTCCAAGCAACATTTTAGAGGGAATGATCGCGGTTGCATATTTTCTCAATACAATTTGATGCAAATATCACTGCTGTACTGATGTTTGTATGTCCTCTTCGGGACTTGTAACTTATACTGAATTATGCTTTTCAGGAGTGTATGCAGATTCCCTGAGGAAGAAATCTGTACCTGACAAATTTTGAAATGCATTGGACTCTGTTTGACACCCCTCTAACAGTATTGTTTATAATATGCGCCAATGTTTACATTGTATCATATCTATGGAATTTAACAAATCAATCAATATATGCAATATTTGTTGATAAGATGATGTTTCTATTATCCACATTTTTTAATTCAAATAAATTTCAGCTTTTAATATAAAAAGATTTTTTCATTGTTACCTCTAAAGTCCCACCAGCAAGGGGTTTTTTTTGCTTTCAAAGTATTTCGAGATTATGGTAACACATTACCTTCAAGCTATCTACATACATTTGCACTAAATGAGTCGGTGGGATGATGAGTGCAATTCTTGGGTCAGCCTGTAATAAATACCAATATTTTGAAATTTGTCTTTTGACAAGGTGGTGTAAATCCTCAAAGGCGGTCGTAGATTTTCAATTTTTTGAGTCCTTTTTTGAAAAGTAGTTGTGTAAAGACTTTTTGTAAACAGGATTTAGAGTATTCTCTCTCTCCAAGCGGCGACTTTTCAAATCATCTGCAGCCCTTTTCAGTTTGATGTCATCGCTACAATTGCGTTGTAATCTAAGGTATTGGGAATAGGGAATCGAATAAAGAAGGGATTGAGTATGAAAACTGTCTCATCAGAGTATAGTGTTGCCCGCAGAGGGCTTCCGGAAAAGGTTGCTCACAAGGAGGCCCCCCTGTGCTACTTCTATTGTAATAACACAAAATGTAATTTTCGATTTGTCAAAAGCCATAGTAAAGCTGAGGCTGTAGTCATTAGAATTCATAGTGGCAAGACGTTGTGTAATAGTTCAATAGGGCCATCCCACAACAAGAAAACATCGTCTATGTATCTTAACCATAGCAAGATGTGTCTTGAAAAGTTTGAAAATTCCTCAGATAGTAAGAAGTGACGTTCCTATTCCCCCAGGTACAGATTGGCATAGGTTGGGGCACAACAAGTCACCATCGATATGCCCTGTACCTGGAGGAAATGGGAACCATCAAACATAAAGATGTTATAGAACAAAATAAACCTCAATCATTTTAGAACAAAATCAAACAGTTTTTCTGAGTGTGCATACTTTGATCAAAAAAACCTTTTTGGTAACTGCAAGCCCCTTTTCGTGGGGTACAGTGCAATAAAGTACCTCCACATCTATGGTGAACAAGACTGTGTGTGGAGATAAAATTGCCTTCAATCAACTGCAGGAAGTGAGATATATTCTTGATGTAAGAAGGTAGACTGATGACAAACGGTCTAAAAAAAACTGTCCACCCACTTACTTGCATTTTCAGATATATTCCCATTGCCCGAGTTAATGGGTCTACCGGGAGGATCAGCCAAGGACTTGTGTATCTTGGGAAGGGCATAAAAAACCGGAGTACGAGGGTGTGTGGTATTTAAGAAGGAATGAGTTTGAGTAGAAATGAGCCCATCATGGAGGCCAACATTCCCCAGGGAGTAAAATCGTGCAATGGATCCCTTGATCCACACTGCTTACACGGTTTTATACCATTCTGGAATATTGAGAATTTTGAAGCACATGCTTTTGTAATCCTTGCTGTTCATTACAACATTGTTTCCTCCTTTGTCAGCTGCCTTGATCGTGATGGACTCATCGCTATCCAACTCATTAGGGGCCAACTGTTGTGCGTTGGTGAGATTATTGGTTTTGGAAGAGCAGGGAGGAAGGGCTTCAATTGCTTTAGTGACAGATTGTAAGAAGCCTGCTACGTGGTTATTAGAGTAAACAGAAGGAAATTTTTGTGATTTTTCCTAAGGTGCGAGGGGGCCTGTAGATCGGGTGAGACCGAGACCCGAGAGCAGTTGCTCAAGGTTGATCCGGTCAAAAAGGTCCATGGTGTCTCCTACCTTGTGTAGGAGAGTTAGATCTTGCAGTACTCTACATTCCCTTAAAGTAAATTGATCAGAATCAACATCATATGTCAACTGTCATATGTGACAGTGGAAGGTCATTTTTGTGTGCGAAAAGGTGCAAATCCTTAATCAGAGAAAATTTCTCTAAAGAAAAAAACTAAGGACAAAAACTAAGGCCCAAAGAAAGAACATATAATTGATCTTGTGACAGTGTAAGAGAGGAAAGATTAACAACTTTTAATGTACCTTGTTGGGAAGGGAACATTTTATGAATGTGTCTATTGTCTTCGGCCCCGTGAAGGGGCGATTGTGATCTAAAGGCAGCAAAATCGCTGGTGTGGAAAAATGTGTAAACATAGAGCTAGGTTTAGAGAAGTGCTTAGGAGTGGCCCCAGGTTCCAGTGAGGACGGAGGCTCCTAACGTCTTTCCCATGGAAAAGGCTTGTTTAAAATGTTGTGTTCTTGCACTATCCATTGATTTATGTTTAATGTAAATATCCTGTGTTCACTATTTCCCAAGTTGTTTTGTTTTTCCAAATCTGTGATCAGATCTGTATTATGTGTAACTAATAAATTTAGCAGAGCACAACATAAAAACAAAAGCAAATCGCAAAGACGTGTATAACACAATACAAACATTTACACTTATGAGGAATTTTTTGCCTCTTAACAAAGGGTTTCCTACATATTGTGCATTTGTAACATGACTTGTTATATAGTAATTAAGAAATCTCAATTAAGTGTGACAAAACTTGAGATCGATGTTTAATCTCTGACAGCTTCCCGTTAGCATACACTTTGAGCTAAATCAAATCACAATTGACATTTCAATTGGTGGGTTTGGTTCACACCATGGCTTCTTATATTTCATGGACAATCCAGCAAAAAATATCTCCAAGCTGAAGTTTCTTGCCAACATAATGGAGTCTCTCTCTAACACTGATTTCTCCATAATGTAAATTACATGAATTATCCAAGAGGCTAAAGCAGACCCTATAATGTTGCTATGTGTGGTAAGAAGTCAAATGCAGGGAGGTTACTGCTGAAGTTGTAATACAGTCTAATACAATCTTCCTGCTGAAATGGCTCATACTCTCTCCTAGATTATTTACCCCTTTAATATCATAGTCGAAAGAGCAGTGCTTATCAGTGAGCATCCCTTAGTATGCTTGTGAGCACCCCTTTGTATGCTTGTTAGTGAACATCCTTTAGCATGGTTATCAGTGAGCATCCTTTGGCCTGCTCGTCACTGGGCATCATTGCACTGCACATAAACAGCACTTCTGACTTATTTAATCTGGGAGCTAGTTCTCCTATGTTGCCTGTACACATTGCAATCAGTTTGTACAAGGTCCTTTTGATTTATGAATAACTATATTTAAAAAAAGGGCCTACCTGACTTAATGCAAATTAAATTGACTGTCAATGGTAGACCTATTTTTTTTTTTTTTATATCATAAGATTGTGTAGAGCAGATGTCCCCAACCAGCCTGATGAAACTAATCCTCTGCCCACTGTCCATTTTAACTCCATTGGTCCTCTTCCCACTGCCCATTTTGGCTCCATTGATCCTCTGCCTGCTATTCAACCTGAATTTGCTGATCCTCTGCTGCTCAGCTTGACTTCTCTGATCCCCTGTATACTGAGTCCAGTTTGGGTGGGTCACCACTGGAAGCAAGAGAAGGACCAAGCATCTTCATAGCTTCCTAGGGAGTCGTTATTATTATGGAAATTGAAGGTAGCTGCGGTCTAGGGTTAGTTAGAAAAATAAGCTTGATAATCTTGTTAGAAATATTTGTATCAGGGACTTGATGATAATGAGTTTGACCTGCCAAGGATTTATTACATTTTCACAGCAATGTTTATGATCTCTGAGAAAGGCACAACAAAGACAAATTCAGAATAGTTAAATGCTGCTAATATTTTATCACACATCATAGATGTCTTACACTTGCATCCTTTGCCTAAAATTCACAATATACATGGAACAAAGAAGGGAAAGTCAGCAGGAACTTTGTCCCAATCAGAGCTGCTCATTGGCTGTCAGAGTAGAGGCTGTCAGTCTACAGCAAACAGGAGGTTTAGGTGTGCAGACAGCAGGAAAAGGTAAGCTGTGTATTGTCCTGTCAGGTAAGGGCAGGGCAGGACAGGATGACCTGAGTTGAGAGAAGAGAGTAGCAGAACTTCTGAAAACAGTTCTCCGTTTTACAGCGGTTTTTACATTCTTTACACTGGATCTCCCAAATATTACCCCTAAGAAAAAAAAAGGGAGCAAAGGAATGCTCTATGCTTGCACTGGTCTTTTGAGGCTGCCAACAAGCTGTATAACCCGAAATGGGGTTTTGCTGTACAGAGAAAAAAAGCGTACCTCTAAGGCTTAGTTTGTACTTGCGTTTGGGGGCAGAAAAATTAGGTGCATTTTTACCACCCCCTCTTAAGCGGCAAAGGTAGTCAGATGAGGCTGTTACCATGCTATGGCCACAATTGTTGGCTTTGTGGCCTGGCAATAATTATCCCTCCTGCTGCAAGATTACAATATCAATAATATATGATGTAACAATATTATAACATGTTAGCAATCAATTTTATACACTTTTCAGAAAAAAAAATCAGGACGAATAAATATGAAGTGCTATAAAACTTCAATGTACGTGTTGAAGGTAAAACATAGAAACAGAAAACTGACAGCAGACAAAGGCTGAGTAATCCATAAAGTCTATCCATTTCTTATTTTTTTTTATTTAATAAAAAATTACCCACAGATAAAAAATAAATAAATAAATCTATAAGCACACATAGAAACATACATATCACAAGCGTTCCTGTACAAGTATGCGAGAGGAGAGGACTGTGAATCGGCCTAATATTCAAAATAAATTCCAATCAAACTTAGCAAGTATGCTTTAGGCCACATTTATATAAAATATAGGTTTATGGTATCAGTAAATGATAATACTAATAATAATAACAACTGTAATAACATAATATAAAGTATGCATATTTTGATCAATGTGCATATAAAATAAAATGACCTGTAAATCAAAACGATAGATTATACTAAAAAAAAAAATGTGACTCTCCTAACTAACTGATATTAGTGTAATGAATATAAATAACCATTGTTAAAATATATCAAATCTATGTGAAGCTTAATTACATAGATGTTGGTTGTTACCAATTGCAAATAGCACCACAACTAGGTAATAATGGACTTCAGTTATCCGTAGTGGCATCTAGTGGTATGAATTAATGAATATAAACTGTATTATCCTGTAGTGACATCTAGTGCTGCAAATAGATAGTGGCATAACTAACTCGTGATAATGATAAGCTGTTCTGGTTTTGCAGTAATATCCACTAATATCAATTGGTGGTAAATTACTCATAGTTACGTCTAGTGGTGGAAATAGATATACTTTTTCATGTTCATTCATTTATTTATTAATATTTATAATATTAAGTTTTAAAGTACTAATCCATAAAGCCTCTTTAGTTTTGGAATCCAGGGTGAAGCTTAACGCCAGGAATCTGTTAGATTTATGTAATTGGTTAATTTTGATATATCCTTATTTTGATACCTTTTTGACATAATGGCTTGATGTGATATACTTTTGAAGACTCATAATTAGTGTTGAGCGAACACGGACTGTATTATTCGTGTTCGTACCGAATAATTGGATTTTTTGTACCCGAACACGGACACGGACACTTTACTGTATGTTCGGGTAAAAATCCGTGTTCGGTCGTTTTATTTCCGGGTTTTGCATGCTTTGGCGCTCTTTTCATGGTGGGCTTTCAACAGCCAATCAACAATCGTTTAACTGGTGTGCCTTAAGCCATCCCAGCCATGCCTGCAAATGTCTCAGTAGCTGTGATTGGCCGTCTGAAGCATGTGACCAAGTCTTTATAAGTTCCAGGCAGCCGCAGCGTCTTCATTCTGCTGCTTAGATCAGGGACAGAGCACACATCAACGTGCTGGCTGCTGATTAGGGAAAGACAGGCAGGAAAAAACCATTTGTGTCCGGATAGAATTGAGGGACAGGTCGGAGTGTTTAGGCAGGGCGAGTTGTAGGCATTTTAGGGATAGAGTCTGCTGAATTATAGGGTCAGTGTCTTCTACAAAGTACAATCGATATTGCTGTGTGGGGGGTGGGGTGACTCTGCACTCAATCCTGATCTACGATCTCTTCTCAATCCTGTTAGGGAGAGGCTGCTGCTGCTGAATTTTAGGGAAACTGTGTTCTACAAACTACAATCGATATTGCTGTGTGGTGTGGGATAGGAGATAGGCAGGTGTCAGTGATCCACATCCATTTTTCTGTGTGTGAGCTGCAGTGAACACAATCTTTTTGGGCTGCAGTGAACACAATCTTTTTGGGGTGCAGTGAACAACGTCCTTTTTGGGGTGCAGTGAACAAAATCCTTTTTGGGGTGCAGTGAACAACATCCTTTTTGGGGTGCAGTGAACAAAATCCTTTTAGGGTGCAGTGAACACAATCTTTGTGGGGTACAGTGAACAGAATCTTTGTGGGGTGCAGTGAACACAATCTTTGGGGGGTACAGTGAACACAATCTTTTTGGGGTGCAGTGAACAAAATCCTTTGTGGGGTGCAGTGAACACAATCTTTGTGGGGTGCAGTGAACACAATCTTTTTAGGGTGCAGTGAACAAAATCCTTTGTGGGGTGCAGTGAACACAATCTTTGTGGGGTGCATTGAACACAATCTTTTTGGGGTGCAGTGAACAAAATCCTTTTTGGGGTGCAGTGAACACAATCTTTGTGGGGTGCAGTGAACACAATCTTTTTGGGGTGCAGTGAACAAAATCCTTTGTGGGGTGCAGTGAACACAATCTTTTTGGGGTGCAGTGAACAAAATCCTTTTTGGGGTGCAGTGAACAACATCCTTTTTGGGGTGCAGTGAACAAAATCCTTTTTGGGGTGCAGTGAACACAATCTTTTTGGGGTGCAGTGAACAAAATCCTTTGTGGGGTGCAGTGAACACAATCTTTTTGGGGTGCAGTGAACAAAATCCTTTTTGGGGTGCAGTGAACAACATCCTTTTTGGGGTGCAGTGAACAAAATCCTTTTTGGGGTGCAGTGAACACAATCTTTTTGGGGTGCAGTGAACAAAATCCTTTGTGGGGTGCAGTGAACACAATCTTTGTGGGGTGCAGTGAACAAAATCCTTTTTGGGGTGCAGTGAACAACATCCTTTTTGGGGTGCAGTGAACACAATCTTTTTGGGGTGCAGTGAACAAAATCCTTTGTGGGGTGCAGTGAACACAATCTTTGTGGGGTACAGTGAACACAATCTTTGTGGGGTGCAGTGAACACAATCTTTTTGGGGTGCAGTGAACAAAATCCTTTGTGGGGTGCAGTGAACACAATCTTTGGGGGGTACAGTGAACACAATCTTTTTGGGGTGCAGTGAACAAAATCCTTTGTGGGGTGCAGTGAACACAATCTTTGTGGGGTGCAGTGAACACAATCTTTTTGGGGTGCAGTGAACAAAATCCTTTTTGGGGTGCAGTGAACAACATCCTTTTTGGGGTGCAGTGAACACAATCTTTTTGGGGTGCAGTGAACAAAATCCTTTGTGGGGTGCAGTGAACACAATCTTTGTGGGGTACAGGGAACAAAATCTTTGTGGGGTACAGTGAACACAATCTTTTTGGGGTGCAGTGAACAAAATCCTTTTAGGGTGCAGTGAACACAATCTTTGTGGGGTGCAGTGAACAAAATCCTTTTTTAGGTGCAGTGAACACAATCTTTGTGGGGTACAGTGAACACAATCTCATACTTCTGAACATTTGAGGGTGCTGCCTGTTCCATACTCCTCCTCCTACTGCTCAACCATCCTTTTAGGGGTACAAACAATAGTAATTGGGGCCTAGTGTGGTGGTGTACGTGTGAGATACATACACTTTCTTTTTGATCATATTTTCTATTCCGCTATTCAATTAAAACCTTTGGGGATCAATTAAATTGCGTGATAGTCTGTGTCGGTACGTGTGAGATCCACCTTTCCAAGTTTTTGGGGTTCATCTCATACTTCTGAACATTTGAGGGTGCTGCCTGTTCCATACTCCTCCTCCTACTGCTCAACCATCCTTTTAGGGGTACAAACAATAGTAATTGGGGCCTAGTGTGGTGGTGTACGTGTGAGATACATACACTTTCTTTTTGATCATATTTTCTATTCCGCTATTCAATTAAAACCTTTGGGGATCAATTAAATTGCGTGATAGTCTGTGTCGGTACGTGTGAGATCCACCTTTCCAAGTTTTTGGGGTTCATCTCATACTTCTGAAGATTTGAGGGTGCTGCCTGTTCCATACTCCTCCTCCTACTGCTCAACCATCCTTTTAGGGGTACAAACAATAGTAATTGGGGCCTAGTGTGGTGGTGTACGTGTGAGATACATACACTTTCTTTTTGATCATATTTTCTATTCCGCTATTCAATTAAAACCTTTGGGGATCAATTAAATTGCGTGATAGTCTGTGTCGGTACGTGTGAGATCCACCTTTCCAAGTTTTTGGGGTTCATCTCATACTTCTGAAGATTTGAGGGTGCTGCCTGTTCCATACTCCTCCTCCTACTCCTCAACCATCCTTTTAGGGGTACAAACAATAGTAATTGGGACCTAGTGTGGTGGTGTACGTGTGAGATACATACACTTTCTTTTTGATCATATTTTCTATTCCGCTATTCAATTAAAACCTTTGGGGATCAATTAAATTGCGTGATAGTCTGTGTCGGTACGTGTGAGATCCACCTTTCCAAGTTTTTGGGGTTCATCTCATACTTCTGAAGATTTGAGGGTGCTGCCTGTTCCATACTCCTCCTCCTACTGCTCAACCATCCTTTTAGGGGTACAAACAATAGTAATTGGGGCCTAGTGTGGTGGTGTACGTGTGAGATACATACACTTTCTTTTTGATCATATTTTCTATTCCGCTATTCAATTAAAACCTTTGGGGATCAATTAAATTGCGTGATAGTCTGTGTCGGTACGTGTGAGATCCACCTTTCCAAGTTTTTGGGGTTCATCTCATACTTCTGAAGATTTGAGGGTGCTGCCTGTTCCATACTCCTCCTCCTACTCCTCAACCATCCTTTTAGGGGTACAAACAATAGTAATTGGGGCCTAGTGTGGTGGTGTACGTGTGAGATACATACACTTTCTTTTTGATCATATTTTCTATTCCGCTATTCAATTAAAACCTTTGGGGATCAATTAAATTGCGTGATAGTCTGTGTCGGTACGTGTGAGATCCACCTTTCCAAGTTTTTGGGGTTCATCTCATACTTCTGAAGATTTGAGGGTGCTGCCTGTTCCATACTCCTCCTCCTACTGCTCAACCATCCTTTTAGGGGTACAAACAATAGTAATTGGGGCCTAGTGTGGTGGTGTACGTGTGAGATACATACACTTTCTTTTTGATCATATTTTCTATTCCGCTATTCAATTAAAACCTTTGGGGATCAATTAAATTGGGTGATAGTCTGTGTCGGTACGTGTGAGATCCACCTTTCCAAGTTTTTGGGGTTCATCTCATACTTCTGAAGATTTGAGGGTGCTGCCTGTTCCATACTCCTCCTCCTACTGCTCAACCATCCTTTTAGGGGTACAAACAATAGTAATTGGGGCCTAGTGTGGTGGTGTACGTGCGAGATACATACACTTTTTTTGATCATATTTCCTATTCCGCTATTCAATAAAAACCTTTGAGGATCAATTGAATTGCGGGATAGTCTGTGTCGGTACGTGTGAGATCCACCTTTCCAAGTTTTTGAGGTTCATCTCATACTTCTGAAGATTTGAGGGTGCTGTCTGTTCCATACTCCTCCTACTCCTCATCCATCCTTTTAGGGGTAGAAACAATAGTAATTGGGGCCTAGTGTGGTTTTGTACGTGCGAGATACATACACTTTTTTGGATCATATTTCCTATTCCGCTATTCAATAAAAACCTTTCTAGGGCAAGATCTTAAATTACAGAAATATGAGGAGACCGTCAAATAAGGGCCGTGGCCTGGGTCGTGGTGCTGCTGGTAGAGCTCCTTTTGCAAGGAGAGGACGTGGTCGATCTGTGCCAGCTACACGCCCAAGTGAAACACCTTCCTCAAGTGTGAGTAGGCGACAGAACCTGCATCAGTATTTGGTAGGGCATCATACGCCCCTAGAAGTGATGAGGCCAGAACAAGTGGAGGCGATAGTAGATTGGTTTGCTGCTGACAGTGCCTCCAGTTCCTTCACATTGTCTCCCACCCAGTCTACTGCAGAAAGGTCACAGTTGGCACCTGCAGCCGATGTCCAACCGTCTTTCACCTCACCCCCCTTGCAAATCAGGCAAGCAGTCTGAGCCCCAAGCCATACAGCAGTCTCTTCTTCTTTTTGATGACTCTGTCAGCAGGGTTTCCCAGGGCCATCCACCTAGCCCTGCCCCAGAAGTGGAAGAGATTGAGTGCAGCGATGCCCAACCACTTATTTCTCAAGATGAGTGCATGCAAGGACCATCGCAGCACGTCTCCGATGATGACGAAACGCAGGTGCCAACTGCTGCGGCGTTCAGCATTGTGGAGACCGACAAGGAGGGCAGGGGTGAAGACTGGGTGGAAGATGATGTGGAGGACGATGAGGTCCTCGACCCCACATGGAATGAACGTCATGCAGGTGACCTAAGTAGTTTGGAGGAAGAGGCGGTGGTCGCACAGAGCCACCAGCACAGCAGAAGAGGGAGCAGGGTGCAGAAGCGGAGCGGCCGTGCCCTAGACACTACGCCCGCTACTGCCCAACGCAGCAAGGGAACAAGCGCACCAAAGTCAGCTCAAAGGAGTTCTCTAGCGTGGAAGTTCTTTATAAAATGTGCTGATGACAGGACACGAGTGGTTTGCACCCTGTGCAATCAGAGCTTGAAGCGAGGCATAAACCTTCTCAACCTGAGCACAACCTGCATGATCAGGCATCTAAGTGCAAAGCACGAGCTGCAGTGGAGTACACACCTTCAAAACCAAGAAACGTCTCTGGCTCATCCTGCTTCCTCTTCTGCTGCAGTCTCGGCCGCTCCAGCCACATCTGTAGTGATACCGGCACCTGCCACCCCGCAAACAGACGATCTGTCAGCAACACCACCACCTGGGTCACCAACAACCATCTCCACAATGTCCCGTGGAAGCGTTCAGCTTTCCATCTCCCAAACACTTGAGAGGAAGAGGAAGTACCCCCCTACCCACCCGCGATCCCTGGCCCTGAATGCCAGCATTTCAAAATTATTGGCCTTTGAAATGCTGTCATTCCGTCTGGTGGAGACGCACAGTTTTAAAAACCTTATGTCGGTGGCTGTCCCACAGTACGTCGTGCCCAGCCGCCACTACTTTTCCAGGCAAGCCATCCGTTCCCTGCACAACCAAGTGGGGGAAAAAATCAGGTGTGCACTGCGCAACGCCATCTGTGGCAAGGTCCACCTAACTACCGATACGTGGACCAGTAAGCACGGTCAGGGGCGTTATATCTCCCTAACGGCACACTGGGTAAATGCAGTGGCGGATGGGCCTGAGGCGGATAGCAATTTGGCGCATGTCCTTCCACCACGGAGGATTGCAGGGCGCTTCAGTTTGCCTCCTGTTCCTAACTCCTCCTACTCCGCTTCCTCATCCTCTACCGCCTCCTCATCCGGACAGCGTAACACCTTCAGCACGGCCAGGGGTAAACGACAGCAGGCAGTTTTACAACTTGCCTGTTTGGGGGACAAACCACACACCGCGCAGGAGTTGTGGAGGAGCATGGAACAGCAGACAAATGAGTGGTTGCTGCCAGCGAGCCTCAAGCAAGGCCTGGGCGAAATCTCATAGCAGCTCTGGGCCTAGCCGGTTTGACGCACATCCCTTGCCTGGCACATGTGCTGAATTTGGTGGTGCAGAGGTTCCTTAAAAACTACCCCGATATGTCAGAGCTGCTGCAGAAAGTGCGGGCCGTTTGTGCGCACTTTCGGCGTTCTCACCCTGCTGCTGCTCGCCTGGCAGCGCTGCAGCGTAACTTCGGCCTTCCCGCTCACCGCCTCATATGTGACGTGCCCACAAGGTGGAACTCCACCTTGCACATGCTGGAAAGACTGTGCGAGCAGCAGCAGGCCATAGTGGAGTTTCAGCTGCAGCACGCACGCGTGAGTCGCTCTGCGGAACAGCACCACTTCACCACCAATAACTGGGCCTCCATGCGAGACCTGTGTGCCTTGTTGCGCTGTTTTGAGTACTCCACCAACATGGCCAGTGGCAATGACGCCGTTCTCAGCTTAACTATCCCACTTCTATGCCTCCTTGAAAAAACAATTCGGGCGATGATGGAAGAGGATGTGGCACAGGATGAGGAGGAGGAGGAGGAGGAGGATGAAGAGGTAACATTTCCAAGGCTTTCAGGGCAGTCATTCGCAAGGGGCTCCGAGGGTGGGTTCCTGCACACACAAACGCCAGGGACACAATTGTCCAGCAGGGGCACAGTTCTGGAGGATGAGGAGGATGAGGAGGAGGAGGAGCTGGAGGAGGAGATGGAACCATGTCCACAGCAGGGTGGCACCCAGGCCAGCTCATGGCCATCACTGGTGCGTGGCTGGGGGGATACAGAGGACACGGACGATACACCTCCCACAGAGGACAGCCTTTCGTTGCCTCTGGGCAGCCTGGCACACATGAGCGATTACATGCTGCAGTGTCTCCACAACGACCGCCGAGTTGCCCACATTCTAACTTGTGCTGATTACTGGGTGGCCACGCTGCTGGATCCCCGTTACAAGGACAACGTACCGTCCTTAATTCACTCACTGGAGCGCGATCGCAAGATGCGCGAGTACAAGCGCACGCTGGTAGACGCCATGCTGCTGGCATTCCCATCTGACAGCGGGGCCGCAGTGGAAGCACAAGGCAGAGGAGGAGGAGGAGGAGGTCGCCAACGCAACCAGGGCACCGCCAGCACCTCAGAAGGCAGGGTTAGCATGGCCGAAATGTGGAAAAGCTTTGTCAGCACGCCACAACAAACAGCAGCACCAGCAGCTCAGATGGAACGTCTTAGCAGGAGGCAGCATTTTACCAACATGGTGGAGCAGTATGTGTGCACACGCCTACATGTAGTGAATGAGGGGTCTGCCCCCTTCAACTTCTGGGTCTCCAAATTGGGCACATGGCCTGAGCTTGCCCTTTACGCCTTGGAGGTGCTGGCGTGCCCTGCAGCCAGTGTATTATCTGAACGGGTATTTAGCACGGCTGGGGGCGTTATAACAGACAAGCGCAGCCGCCTGTCCAGACAATGTGGACAAGCTCACGTTCATTAAAATGAACCAGGCATGGATCCCACGGGACTTTTCCGTACCTTATGCAGAATAGCAATGGATACCGACCTTACCCACCCATTGTTCCATTTTTGCTCTTTCTCACTCTTTTGGGGTGTACCCTCATTTAAAATTTGTGAAAAGAAGCAGTGTTGGCTACCTCGTCCTCCTCCTCAGGGCCAGATTAACGTAGGGGCTATTGGAGCTGCAGCTCCAGGCCCCTACCTTTTATATAGGCCCCGGGTTGGCCATATTCACTGTTACCGCTCTTCTGTCACTTGTAAACACAGAAGTCTGGCTTCTATGCTCGCTTCCCCAGGCAGCACCCTCAGAACCTCCCCACACAGCGCGAAGGCCGGACAAGGAGGGACAGTTGCCGATGCATGGATGTGTTTATGGGCTTCAGAGACAGCATCCCATGTTGAATTAGGCATGCATGGCTGCACCCTTCCTCCTCTGGGTGCATGGCAAGGCACGGCCCTTAAGGCCCTTCAAAATCCTCAGCACCAAGCCCATGATGCTCTTAATCCGGCCCTGGTCCTCCTCCACCGCCGCTTCCACCTACACCGCCCATAGGTGTGCGCAGCCTATTGCATTAAGGTGTGCACCCCAAAGTTGAAATACACATGCATGTGTTTGCCAGCAGGGAGAGTAATGTATCGGGGCCATGTACCTGTAGGCAAAGAGAAATAGAGCAGAGCAGGTCCGAGGGAGATCTTTCCCATCTCCTTACTGGCAATGCTATGTGCCCTAGGTGATTAGGGTGTGCCCAGGCACACCCGGCACACCCTGTGCGCATGCCTATGTCACCGCCACATCCACCACCACCTCAACCTCCCTCCTACTCCATATGGGCCTCGTCCTTCAGAGATGAAGAAGAACATTGTTTTATTTTTCTGTTTTTTTTTGTTGTTTTAAGTTATTTCCCTATCCACATTTGTTTGCAGAGCACTTGCCATGCTCTTAATTACGTTTTGCTGCCATTTGCAGCACTCTAGCCCTTTCCTTTGGTGTTTTAGAGCCATTTTAGTGCCTTAAAGTTCGGGTCCCCATTGACTTCAATGGGGTTCGGTGTCCGGGAAAAGTTCGGTAAAAGTCCGGGACACGGACCCGGACTTTTTTTTAAAGTTCGGCCGAACCCGTCGAACACGGACATTTAGGTGTCCGCTCAACCCTACTCATAATAGCTGCGATAGACAGCTTGACCACCCATTTGGAGTGTTATATTGATAATATTTTCTTACAGGATTTCGTTATTAGTCTACCCTTCTTTAAGGATTCTGATCATATGCTGGACATATTGATAGTGGGTAACTCTTGCTTGCAGGCTGAGAATAACCATCAGTCCAAATGGATCCGCAATGTCCCCTTTCGACAATTTTGTAGGTTGAGGAGGACATGCACTAGAAAAGTGGACTTTGACGAACAAAGCCTAGTCTTGAAGATAAAATTTATTGACAAAGGTTATGAGGCCTCATTGATCAAAGAGGCCTAACAGAAATATAGGGCACAGTATGAAGAAGGTGCACATGCAACCTCGAAGCCTAGGTTACCAACATTGAACCAAGCGAACCGTATTCTAGGGGAAACTCCTCCCGCTAGACCCAGTTTTATCTTTTGGAGACCTAGGGATCTAAGGGGCATGATTGCTCCTGGTGGGGTCGAGAAAACTGTCAATACTCGGGACCCAAACCCGGGGGCCTGCTATTTGACCGAAAGGGGAACTATAGGTGCAGTTAAAGGAATTGCTGTGCATGCAAGTTTATGTAGCATTGAAAAGGGAAGTCACGGGGACAGATAGCAAAAATCATACAATTAGGCAACTCATTAATTTTAGTACCCAATATGTTATCTATGGGTTCATCTGTTCAGGGGTGGACCCCTCCTATGTAGGCCACACGTCTTGACCCCTAAGGCTATATTCACACCTGAGTGTAGCGTCTTGGAGTGTTTTTTCGCAACTTGTTATGCACGACTAGAGAAAACTATCATCTGTTGCATCTATGGCATTTTTATTTTTATTTTATCTATTTAATCTATCAGTCAGTTCAGTACAGACCATACATTGATATCTATCTATCTATCTATCTATCTATCTATCTATCTATCTATCTATCTATCTATCTATCTATCTATCTATCTATCTATCTATCGTGGGGATCGAAAGTTTGGGCACCCCAGGTAAAAATTAGTATTAATGTGCATAAAGAAGCCAAGGAAAGATGGAAAAATCTCCAAAAGGCATCAAATTACAGATTCGACATTCTTATAATATGTCAACAAAAGTTAGATTTTATTTCCATCATTGACACTTTCAAAATTACAGAAAACAAAAAAATGGCGTCTGCAAAAGTTTGGGCACCCTGCAGAATTTTAAAGCATGCACTGCCCCCTTTGCAAGGCTGAGACCTTCCAGTGTCATGGATTATTCTCAATCATCGTCTGGGAAGACCAGGTGATGCCATCTCAAAGGTTTTAAATGCCCAGACTCATCTGACCTTGCCCCAACAATCAGCACCATGGGATCTTCTAAGCAGTTGTCTAGAAAACTGAAACTGAAAATAGTTGACCCTCACAAAGCTGGAGAAGGCTATAAGAAGATAGTAAAGCATTTTCAGATGTCAATATCCTCTGTTCGGAATGTAATTAAGAAATGGCAGTCATCAGGAAAAGTGGAAGTTAAAGCAAGATCTGGAAGACCAAGAAAAATATCAGACAGAACAGCTCGCAGGATTGTGAGAAAAACAATTCAAAACCCTCGTTTGACTGCACGATCCCTCCTGAAAGATCTGGCAGACACTGGAGTTGTGGCACACTATTCCACTATAAAGAGATACTTGTACAAATATGGTCTTCATGGAAGAGTCATCAGAAGAAAACCTCTTCTACGTCCTCACCACAAAAATCAGAGTTTGAACTTTGAAAATGAACATATAGAGAAGCCTGATGCATTTTGGAAACAAGTTCTGTGGACCAATGAGGTTAAGATTGAACTTTTTGGGCCGGAATGAGCAAAGGTACGTTTGGAGAAGAAGGGGCACAGAATTTAACGAAAAGAACCTCTGTCCAACTGTTAAGCATGGGGGTAGATCAATCATGCTTTGGGGTTGTATTGCAGCCAGTGGCACAGGGAACATCTCACGAGTAGAAGGAAAAATGGATTCAATAAAATTTCAGCAAATTTTGGATGGTAACTTGATGCCATCTGTGAAAAAGCTGAAGTTAAAGAGAGGATGGCTTCTACAAATGGATAATGATCCTAAACACACCTCAAAATCCACAGGGGATTACATCAAGAGGCGTAAACTGAAGGTTTTGCCATGGCCTTCGCAATCTCCTGACCTCAACATAATTGAAAATCTATGGATAGACCTTAAAAGAGCAGTGCGTGACAGACAGCCCAGAAATCTCAAAGCACTGGTAGACTTTTGTAAGGAAGAATGGGCAAAGATACCTCAAACAAGAATTGAAAGACTCTTGGCTGGCTACAAAAAGCGTTTACAAGCTGTGATACTTGCCAATGGGGGCAGTACAAGATATTAACTCTGCAGGATGCCCAAACGTTTGCAGACACCATTTTTTTGTTTTCTGTTATTTTGAAAGTGTAAATGATGGAAATAAAATCGAACTTTTGTTGACATATTATAAGAATGTCTAATCTGTAATTTGATGCCTTTTGGAGATTTTTCCATCCTTCCTTGGCTTCTTTATGCACATTAAAACAAATTTTTACCTGGGGTGCCCAAACTTTCGATCCCCACTCTATCTATCTATCTATCTATCTATCTATCTATCTATCTATCTATCTATCTATCTATCTATCTATCTATCTATCTATCTATCTATCTATCTATACAGTGTCTCACAAAAGTGAGTACACCCCTCACATTTTTGTAAATATTTTATTATATCTTTTCATGTGACAACACTGAAGAAATGACACTTTGCTACAATGTAAAGTAGTGAGTGTACAGCTTGTATAACAGTGTAAATTTGCTGTCCCCTCAAAATAACTCAACAATTAGCCAATAATGTCTAAACCTCTGGCAACAAAAGTGAGTACACCCCTAAGTGAAAATGTCCAAATTGGGCCCAATTGGCCATTTTCCCTCCCTGATGTCAAGTGACTCGTTAGTGTTACAAGGTCTCAGGTGTGAATGGGGCAGTGGCGGCCGGTGTACTGAGGGCGCAGGGAGTTCAATGGGGATTTTTTTTTTTGGCATCAGCTGATTAGAGCCAGAGGCTTTAATAGGGCAATGCAAAGGGTGGACCCGGGGCGCAGAGCAGTGCGTCCCGAGCCCACCCATTGTGTGACAATAGCGAATGAAAATTCGCTGTTGTCACACCGATCCTCCTCCTGGCCAATCAGAAAGTGCGTCCGATACGCGCTTCCTGATTGGCCGCAAGGCAAACCTCATGCCATTGGCCGAGTAGGAGGCAGGAGTGGAAGGACTGGAGGAGACGCGCCGCCGGTCACTGGGACTGAGGAGAAGCCACCCGCCGCCGCTGCTGCTCCAGGTAAGTAAGGGGGCACGCATGCTGATCTCTGCATTGGGGGCATGTATGCTGGCCTCTACATTGGGTGCACGCACGCTGTTCTCTGCATTGGGGGAATGTATGCTGGTCACTACATTGGGGGCATGTACGCTGGTCACTACATTGGGGGCATGTACGCTGGTCACTGCATTGGGGGCATGTACACTGGTCACTGCATTGGGGCATGTATGCTGGTCACTGCATTGGGGGCATGTATGCTGGTCACTGCATTGGGGGCATGTACGCTGGTCACTGCATTGGGGGCATGTATGCTGGTCACTGCATTGGGGGCATGTACGCTGATCTCTGCATTGGGGGAATGGTATGCTGGTCACTGCATTGAAGGGGGCATGTATGCTGGTCTCTGCATTGGGGGCATCTATGCTGGTCACTGCATTGGAGGGGGCACGCACGCTGATCTCTGCATTGGGGGCATGTATGCTGGTCACTGCATTGGGGGCATGTATGCTGGTCACTGCATTGAAGGGGGCACGCACGCTGATCTCTGCATTGGGGGCATGCAAGCTGGTCACTGCATTGGGGGCATGTACACTGGTCACTGCATTGGGGGCATGTATGCTGGTCACTGCATTGGGGGCATGTACGCTGATCTCTGCATTGGGGGAATGGCATGCTGGTCACTGCATTGAAGGGGGCATGTATGCTGGTCTCTGCATTGGGGGCATGTACGCTGATCTCTGCATTGAAGGGGGCATGTATGCTGTTCTCTGCATTGGGGGCATGTATGCTGATCTCTGCATTGAAGGGGGCATGTACACTGGTCACTGCATTGAAGGGGGCATGTACACTGGTCATTTCATTGAAAAGGAGCACGCTGGTCACTGTGCATTGAAAGGGGGCACGCTGGTCACTGTGCATTGAAAGGGGGCACGCTGGTCACTCTGCATTGAAAGGGGGCACGCTGGTCTCTCTGCATTGAAAGGGGGCACACTGGTCTCTCTGCATTGAAAGGGGGCACGCTGGTCTCTCTTCATTAAAAGGGGGCACGCTGGTCTCTCTGCATTGAAAGGGGGCACACTATACCTTAATTACTGAAGGACCCTTTCACACTTTTGCGACCTCAAAGTCATGCAATTTTTTACAGTGTTTTTTGCCGCAAAAAATCCCTATTACATTTTTCTGTTTGCGCCCCCCCAAAATTTTTGAGCACCAGCTGCCACTGGTCTCCCATAGAACACAATGATATAATTGTTGCCTTTGATTTCTAGTGTTCCTGAAACCATCTCCGATATCCTCCGATCCCTTATGTAAAATGGCCGACTTGGCCTTGGTAAGGTTCCCGTCCCTTCTCCGAATCGCCCTAGTAAATTGCTTTGTCCTCGCCTATCAGCGACACACACTGTGGGCATGGCTTGTCGCCAATCGCCAAAGACCAAAAGGCCAATTTGTATTCTGCTTTATATTTTTGGTAAAAAAATCCCAAAAAGCATATAATAATTGGTTTGTGCATAAGTTATAGCGTTTACAAACTTCGGGATAGATTTATGGACTTTTTATTTATTTTCCATTAGCAATGGCGACAATCAGCGTTTTTTTGGTTTTTTTTGGGACTGCGACATTGCGGCGGACAGATTGGACCCCCAACTGACCTTTTTGACACTTTTGGGGGGACCAGTGACATTAATACAGTAATCAGTGCTAAAAATATGCACTGTTACAATATAAATGACACTGGCAGGGAAGGGGGTTAACACTGGGGGTGATCAAGGGGTTAAATGTGTTCCCTAGATGTGCTTACTAACTGTGTGGGGGATGGATTGAATAGAGGCAGGGAAAGATCGGTGATTCAGCGTAGCTGAATCAGACGATCTTTCCCTGCCTCACTGACAGGAGAGCCGCCTTACATTGTTTACATACCAGATGGCTCTACTGTCAGTTTTGCCAAAGATCGCAGGAGGGCGGTGGCGATGGAGCCTGCTCCTCCCGCAGTTGGCGCGCACGGCAACAAAACCGCGTGCACATAATCACGTAGATCTACGTGATTATGCACAGCCGAGCTGCCCTATCGCAGTAAATCTGCATGGGGCGGTCAGCAAGTGGTTAAAGCAGGCACCTGAGGTGGGAGGGACCCCAGCAGTGCTCGAAAGGGACTTACCTTGTAGGCTCGAGTAAATAGGGGCCCTGGCAGTTTACAGTAAAGGGATCCATCACCCAATATTCCTGAGGTGAGGGGTCCGCAGGGCTAGGAGCCCCTGAAAGTATACAGTATGCCACCCCCATGTTGTCATGGGTATAGTGTTGCATAACAGTATAATTGTCATTTAAAGTGAGACAGCGCTGAAAGCTGAAAATTGGCCTGGGCAGGAAGGGGGTGAAAGCGCCCAGTAATTAAGTGGTTAAAGCCCAAAATCACACAACAAACCCTCCCTCCCTTACCTCCCCCCTCCAAAATACACACACACAGCAAATCCACACCCCTACCTTCCAAATCCAAACACAACCCAAGTATGGATCTGGTAAGGTCCTACCTTTCGAAGAGGATCATCTTGCTTGTGCGGAGGAGATTCATCTAGCTCTTCCGAGGGAACTTCTCACCTTCTCCTCCCGGCTCCGATGATGGGGTCCGTGCAACACATTTCTCACTTTCTGTTTTCATGCTTAAAGAGGTTGTAAACCCGTTTAAAATTTTTTTTTTTTACATCCTGCAAGAGAAACACATAATGAGCTAGTATGCATCGCATACTAGCTCATTATGAAATACTTACCTTAGAACAAGCCCCCGCCGTGCCGCTCACTCACCTGTATGACGAGCGACATGTTCAGTCGCCCGTCTTCCGGGATCGCGGCATCCGACCATCTGATTGGCCGGAGCCGCGGTGACGTCACTCCCGTGCACGCGCGGGGGCCGACGGTCACGGCACGGGGCTCTGAAGGAACGGCACGATCAGCCGTTCCTTCAGAGCGCATGCGCCAGTGACGTCACTGGCTGCATTAAAGGTAAATATCTCCTAAACGGTACATGTTTAGGAGATATTTACAGTACCTATAGGTAAGTCTTATCATAGGCTTACCTATAGGTACAACTTCCCGAGGAGGGTTTAGTTCCTCTTTAAGCATTCACATCACACATTGGGCTAAACCCACCCCTACAATCCATTTTATTTATTAATTTATCAGGGGCGACCATGCGGCCCCACTTTCTGCATAGCCACCCTTGGTTGTCAAATATATAATGTGTCCTTGTAATCAATATCTGACATAGAATAACACAATGGGGGAGATTTACTAAAGCTGGTGCACCTGTGCATGGTAGCCAATCAGCTTCTAACTTCAGCATAATAAATGAGGCTTTGACAATAAAATCTGGAAGATGATTGGTTTCCTGTGCAGAGCTGCACCAGATATTTTGCTGCTCTAGTTTTAGTAAACAGTCCCCAATGACATAGGCCACGCCTCCTCTATCATTTTATTTGGTGCACGTGCATAGCCCCTCTTATGTCAGAGCCAGCCCTGTCCCCTCAGTCATATTGTTTGCCTTTGGATGTTGAATATATATAGTGTGATATGTAATTACTGTCTGACAGAATAACACAATGACATGGGTGTTGTTGGAATTGATAGCATTTTATGCCTGGCTTTGTGTAACCGCCGATACCGATCCGGAAGTATTGTTTTGTGATCTTATAACAAAACAATACTTCCGTATCAGTGTCGGCAGATACCTTATAACAATTGTGCATTCAAAATCTAAAATATCATATAATCAAACACAAAGAATAAAATGTATTCACAAGAAAAAAAACGGTTTATTGCTTGAACATACAATACAATAGCAATCAAAGAGTAAACATTGTAAAAAATATAAAGTGCAAAATCCTGCAAACAGGAATTTAAATAAAAAATGCAACATAGTAGCAGCAGTATAGCAATTGAACCTGAGAAATTCTCAGTGAGAAATGAATAAACTAAAAAAGCTGTTTGAATAACAAACATCTTGATCAGTTGATCACACATACAAATAGCATGTAAATTTGTAAACATGTAGTTCAGTGTCACACCACCATCACAAATTTGATGGTGGCGTGTGACAGTGACACTGGACTACCTGTTTACATTACAAAATGCCATTTGTTTGTGTGATCAAGTTGATTGATTCACACATGATACAAACATGACCAGTGAATGGTTACTTAATCAGCAGCAATGGCAAATTCTTTCTCATGAAGACAAGCATTTCTGCTCTCTCTGCTGTAAGTCCATTTCTCTTCTCATCCACAATGCTGGAAACTGTGCTGAACACTCTCTCACTTTCTACACTAATGCGGGGGGCACAGAGGTATTTTGTGGCAGTGGCAGAAAGACAAGGTAATCTGTATTTGTTGACTCCCCAGAACTGGTATGGGCTGTCTGAGGCAGCAATGGTTTTCTCTGCAAAATAGCCATGCAGTTGGACTGCAGGGTTCGAGCTGCTTGCTGCACTGGCATCTAGTTCAAACTCCTCCACAATGTGGTCAAACTCTTGCATAAAGCTGCTCGGTGCTGCTGCTGCTTCCACCCGAGGGACTTTGTCTTGTGGTTCTGTGGCCTGTGTTGCTCCAGCTGTGCTACTCCTCAAGTCTTCTTCTAGTTCCCCTGTCAGTGCATCTTTTGCACGCTTTTCAGATTGTGCACTTGCAAAGTATCTGAAATATGATTGTTTTTTTTTTTTTTTTTTTTTAGAAAATATAAAACGGGATGTTAAAATTTAGTATGAGAAATTGGGGGAAAGTTTTAAATGAAAAAGAGGATAGAGAAATTATGAAGTGTAAAAGGGTAGCGTAAAAGTTTTTATTTTTTTGTCTATGGACACATTGTAATATCTTGATGTATTTGATGATGAAATGTATCAATCCTCTTGTGTACTGTTTGATTTATTCTCAATGAAACCAAAACACTAATGATTGTACAGTAAATCCCAAGTTTTCAATAAAGAAATATTTGAAAAAAAATAAAATAAAGTATCTGAAATAGAAATAAAAACCTAGGTTAGGCTAAATATGAAACACTTCATGACACTAAAAAAACTGAGGCTGATTAACGTAAAAGTTATATATAATAACTTTAATCAACCATCAGCCTCAGGTTTTTTAGTGACATCAAGTGTTAGAATTTCAAAATATTAAAATTTACACCATGGCATCTCATCAAATACAGTAGCAGACGTGTTATTGTGGTCGTGGAGAGTAAAAAAAATCTATAATATAGTCAGATAATGAATGACAATGACATTAATTAATTTAGGTCTGTATAATATATAGACCTAAATAAAAGAATTATTAATGTCATTGTCATTCAAATTTCTTATATATATGATAGATATATTTTATTCTCCTCTCCACAATAACACTGTCTTCTACTGTATTTGATGAGATGTCATGCTGCTGACTGTAAATTTATACATAGAAATTTATACATAGAAAAAAAAAAAAAAAGAAATTCTAACAGTTGATGGGCTAATGTAATAATTAGTTAGGTTACACAATCTTCACTTACCTATCTTTATATCTCGGGTCCAGCAGGGTGGCAAGTGCATATAGGGGTTCATCTTCCAGTGTCAAAGCGTTTGTTGACAGCTTGAAGCAGGGTTGTTTTCATTGTTTTGATGCCAGTATCCGCATTGCCTTCTTTAGCAATAAGGACGGTGACGGTTACAATAAGGACGGTGACAGCTGGAATGACGTCAGCGGTGGAGGCAGTCGATGAGCTTACTTTCCTTGTTGCTCTTCAAATGGTGCTAAAACAATGCTCGTATTTTCTAGCAAAGCCCACTGGTTAGTGGTCAGTGTACTGGGCAGGTCATCATGGTCAGCAGTGTAAGCACAGAGGACTCGCTTATGTTCCAGAAGACTCTGTATCATCAAGTACGTAGTATTCCACCTTGTATTGATGTCTTGTTGCAGGCATTTAGGTTGAATTTACATCTGGAGCTGGATATCTTGCAGCCTTGAATACGCAAGTTGAGAATGTTTAAAATGCCCCACAATTTGTCTACTGATTGCAATGGCATTGCTCAAGCTCCGTACCCCCATTTAGTCTATGGCCTTTTTCATGTTGCTTGCATTGTCTCGGAGTATGACATGCACTTTATTCAAAGGAATGTGCCACTGGTCAAGTATAGCCTTAATTGTAGCCGAAATGGTATCGCTGGTGTGTGAACCATGAACGTTTTTAGCTTGAAGCATTGCACCGTGCGGTGTACAGTTCATGTCCAACCAGTGGACTGTTAAACTTAAAAGCGACATTGGACACACATCAGAGCTCCATATATCTGTAGTAAAGCTCATAGCTTTTATATCTTTAATCTCTTTTGAGACTTGTTCGCAAACTTTTTTGTACAGTTCTGGCACTGCGGTCTCAGAAAAATACTTGCGTGATGGAAGAGAGTACCTCGGCTCCAAGTGTTCCAATAGGCGATAGAAGCCCTCATTTTCAACAACTGACATTGGTTGAGCATCTAAAACAATGAATTCCAAAACTTTCTGTGTTATTGCTGATGCTTTCATACTTTCCATTGGAAACTTTTTACATCGTTGAAATGCATCCTGCAAAGTTTGTTGCTGCTGGGCTGTATTGTCCGCTGCTTTGGTTTTGTTGAGCTGCAGGAATTCAGCATGCTCCTTAGCGTGGTGTTTCTGGATGTGCTTGATTAAATTGGTAGTATTGAACTTTGCAATTATACCACCTCCCCTCAAAACATTTACTTTGCAGACATTGCAAACAGCTGTGGAACTAGTTGGCGTGGCGAGCGTGTAATATCTCCACACTGCCGACTCTTTTGCGCTCTCGAGTCAATACCCGACACACACGTGAGGCTGATTAATGACGTAGGTGCTGTGACACCCTGGATCGACCTGTGGATTTGCTGATTTTACCGATCCCCGATCCAGCTATTTCGTCAGTATCGCGGTTGATATCCGATCCGAATATCGGATCGGTGCATCCCTATACGAATCCTAAAATAATTGTTCTCTGTCATTTCAAACCCACTGTTTCTACTTTTTAGGGACTCTTTAATGACCGAAATAGCACCACTGGGTTGGCGTAAAGCCAATGTGGTGCCTAGATTTAAAAAGGGATCAAAGTCTTTACCAAGTAACTATAGACCTGTTAGTTTAACTTCTATAGTCAGGAAGATACTGGAGAGTTTAATAAAAGACCACATAGATGAGTTCATGCTGGAAAAACATATTTTAAGCAACAGACAGCATGGATTCATGAAAGACAGAAGTTGCCAGACAAATATGATTTCTTCTACAGACCTGGAAAGATCAGTTTGTAAATGGTTTGCAAAATGTCCAAAAGACCGTATTCATTGGTTAATGTAGTGATAAGTGACAGTAGTGGTTAATAATTCTTACTCTGAATGGTCTAAGGTTATCAGTGGTGTACCCCAAGGTTCAGTGTTGGGACCCCTACTTTTTAATATAATTATAAATGATATAGGGTCTGGTATTAAAAGACCCATTTCAGTCTTTGCAGGTGACATCAAGCTATGCAGTGGAATAACGACCTTACAGGATGTCTCCAACTTACATGCCAATCTCAGTTCACTGTTTAATTGGGCAAGATTCGCACGCCTGCAGCTAGGGGGCTAGCGCCCGCCTACGCCAGCGCGCTCCCGCGCCCGCTCGGCAGCGGGGATCCCGATGCACAGGGCAGGCGGTTCCGATTGCCGCCTGAATCCTGCGATCATTCCCCGCTGAGAGAGAAGGACAGGCAGCTGTTGTAAACACAGCGGACCGTTCTTCTCTCTGGAATGATCACAGAGCCCCTGTGATCCTGCTATATAGGATCACAGGTCTCTGTGATAATTTCTCAAGCCACACCCCCCACAGTTAGAAACACACCCCTAGATACACATTTAACCCCTTGATCACTTACTGTGTTAACCCCTTCCCTGCCAGTGTCATTATTACAGTAAAAGTGCATATTTTTAGCATTGATTACTGTAGTAATGTCACTGGTCCCCCCAAAAATGTCAGTTAGGGGTCCGATCTGTCCGCTGCAATGTCGCAGTCCCGCAAAAAATCACAGATCGCCGCCATTACTAGTAAAAATAAAAAATTACATAAATCTTTCCAGTAATTAGTAGACGCGATAACTTTTGCGTAAACCAAACAAAATACGCTTATTGTGATTTTTTTCCCCAAAAATATGTAGCAGAAAACAAATTGGCCTTAAATGTTAAAAAATTTAGATATTTTAATTTTTTTTGGGGGTAATGTTATATAGCAGAAAATGAAAATGATTGTTTTTTTTTTTTTTTGAATTGTCGCTCTTTGTTTATAGCGCAAAAAATAAAAATTGCACAGGGGATCAAATACCACCAAAAGAAAGCTCTATTTGTGGGAAAAAAAGGATATCAATTTTATTTAGGTACAGCATCGTTCATATACATAGTTACGTCCCTCCTGAGGACTGGCGACCAGAACTGGACAAAATACTCCAGACAGGGCCGATCCTGGGGTCACAGGCGCCTGGGTGCAGAAATATTTTTGGCGCCCCCCCACGTGGGCGTGGTCATCTTACAAACTCCTCCCCTTTAAAATGTTTCTATGGCAACAACTCCACCTCTCCAATATTTTGATAATTATAGCTTACAGCTAGAGAAACCCCCAAATTCAGTATCTCAGAAAATTAGATTACATAAAGACAATAAAAAAAAATCAGATTTTTAATACAGAAATGTTGTCTTAGTGAAAAGTCTGTCCATGTACAGTATAGGATGCATTCAATACTTGGTCGGGGCTCCTTTTGTATAAATTACTGCATCAATGCGGTGTGGCATGGAGGCGATCAGCCTGTGGCACTGCTGAGGTGTTACGGAAGCCCAGGTTGCTTTGATAGCGGCCTTCAGCTCATCTGCATTGTTGGGTCTGGTGTCTCTCATCTTCCTCTTGACAATACCCTCCAGGTTCTCTATGGGGTTTAGGTCAGGTCAGTTTGCTGACCAATCAAGCACAGTGATCCCATGATCATGGGACCAGGTATTGGTAGGTTTGGCAGTGTGGGCGGTGCCAAATCCTGCTGGAAAATAAAATCAGCATCTCCATAAAGCTGATCAGCAGAGGAAAGCATGAAGTGCTCTAGAATTTCCTGGTAGAGGGCTGCACTGACTTTGGACTTGATAAAACACAGGGGGCCAACACCAGCAGATGACATGGCTCCCCTAAATCCTCACAGACTGTGGAAAATGTTGCGTTTCATTTGGAAATCAAGGTCCCAGCATCTAGGGGAAGAGTGGAGAGGCACAGAATCAAAGTTACATGTGGTCCAGTGAAGTTTCCACATTCTGTGATTATTTTGGGAGCCATGTCATCTGCTGGTGTTGGTCCACTGTGTTTTAAGAAGTCCAAAGTCAGCGCAGCCCTCTACTAGGAAATTCTAGAGCACTTCATGCTTCCCTCTGCTGACCAGCTTTATGGAGATGCTGATTTCATTTTCCAGCAGGACTTGGCACCTGCCCACACTGCCAAAACTACCAATACCTGGTCACATGATCAAGGTATAACTGTGCTTGATTTGCCAGCAAACTCGCCTGACCTAAATCCCATAGAGAACCTGTGGGGTATTGTCAAGAAAGAGAGAGAGAGAGAAAAATAGAGAGAGAAAGGAGAGAGAGAAAAAGAGAGAGAGAGAGAGAAAGAGAGAGAGAGAGAGAAAGAAAAACAGAAAGAGAAAGATGAAATGTAACTGTAACCGGGAGAGATTTCTATTCACTAAAAAGGCAGGCACCATTTTACCAGTACCACATAAAAAAAAACAAAAAAACGTATGTATGCCTAGCTACCTATGACCAAATACATATGGCTACCTTAGACTCAGCTAGAAGCACACAATGTGCTGTGCAGCTGTGGCAGGCAGGGCACTGTGTTGGCGCTGAGGGCGACTGAGCTTGAACTTGAGGCCGAGGTGCCACTTTCTCCCTTCAGGAGAAACTGATGCGATTTTTAGATTATGCGCTATAAATGAAAAAACAGCGTCAATTTTGAAAAAAAAAAAAAAAAAGTAGTATTTCTCACTTTATACTATATAATATTACCAAGAGCACTACACAGATAAACTAAAAGTAGGGGGCCAGACTGGCCCCCCTACTTTTAGTTAATCTGTGTATCGCTCTTGGTGTAATATTATATAGCAGAAAGTGAGATACCACTTTTTTTTTTTCAAAATTTACGTTCTTTTTTTGTTTATAGTGCATAATCTAAAAATCGCATCAGTTTCTCCTGAAGGGAGAAAGTGGCACCTCGGCCTCAAGTTCAAGCTCAGTCGCCCTCAGCGCCAACACAGTGCCCTGCCTGCCTGCCTGCCACAGCTGCACAGCACATTGTGTGCTTCTAGCTGAGTCTAAGGTAGCCATATGTATTTGGTCATATCATAGGTAGCTAGGCATAAATCATTTTTTTTTTTTTTAATGTGGTACTGGCCCGGCCCCAATAAATGCAGAGTGATCAGTGTGCCCCCATAAATGCAGAGTGACCAGCGTGGCATGGGTTTGCCTTTCGGCCAATCAGGAAACAGGTCTCGGACCCGCTTCCTGATTGGCCAGGAGGAGGATCCGTGTGACAATGGCGAATATTCACACAATTGTCAAACAAATGGGTGGGCTAGTGCTTCAGAAAAAAAACCCCATTGAACCCCATGCATCCTGCGCCCCGCATGTAGATTAGGGGGCCGGACGCATGGATGGGGGGGGCTCCCCTGCACCCCCAACACACCAGCTGCCACTGGCTGCTACTCTCCTATAATGTGCTGGGCCTGTGTGCAGCTGGGTGGCAGGCAGGGGCAGGCACTGAGGTGGCAGGCGGGCAGGCCTTGTGGTGGCAGGCAGGCAGGCCTTGGGGTGGCAGGCGGGCAGACTCTGTAATGGCAGGCGGGCAGGCCTTGTGGTGGCAGGCAGGGGCAGGCGCTGTGGTGGCAGGCAGGGGCAGGCGCTGTGGTGGCAGGCAGGCAGGTGCTGTGGTGGCAGGCGGGCAGACTCTGTAATGGCAGGCGGGCAGGCCTTGTGGTGGCAGGCAGGCAGGCCTTGGGGAGGCAGGTGGGCAGGTGCTGTGGTGGCAGGCGCTGTGGTAGCAGGCAGGCAGGTGCTGTGGTGGCAGGCGCTGTGGTAGCAGGCGCTGTGGTGGCAGGCGGGCAGGTGCTGTGTTGGCAGGCGGGCAGGCCCTGTGGTGGCAGGCGGCCTGCCACCACAGGGCCTGCCCGCCTGCCACCACAGCACCTGCCCGCCTGCCACCACAGCACCTGCTAGCACAGCGCCTACTACCACAGCGCCTGCCTGCCTGCCACCACAAGGCCTGCCTGCCTGCCACCACAGCACCTGCTAGCACAGCGCCTGCCACCACAGCGCCTGCCTGCCACCACAAGGCCTGCCTGCCTGCCACCACAGCGCCTGCCCGCCTGCCACCACAGGACCTGCCTGCCTGCCACCACAGCGCCTGCCACTACAGCGCCTGGCTGCCTGCCACCACAGCGCCTGGCCGCCTGCCAACACAACACAGGCGCTGTGGTGGCAAGCGGGCAGGCGCAGCCTGTGTTAACAGGCGGGCAGGCCCTGTGGTGGCAGGCGGGCAGGCCCTGTGGTGGCAGGTGGGTAGGCCCTGTGGTGGCAGGCAGGCCTTGTGGTGGCAGGTGGGCAGGCGCTGTGGTAGCAGGCGGGCAGGTGCTGTGGTGGCAGGCGGTCTGGCGCTGTGGTGGCAGGCGGGCAGGCGCTGTAGTGGCAGGCCCTGTGGTGGCAGGCGGGCAGGCGCTGTGGTGGCAGGCGGGTAGGCCCTGTATTGGCAGGCCGCCTGCCACTACAGGGCCTGCCCGCCTGCCACCACAGTGCCTGCCACCACAGCTCCTGCTACCACAGCGCCTGCCCCCCTGCCACCACAGGACCTGCCCGTCTGCCACTACAGCGCCTGCCCGCCTGCCACCACAGCGCCAGACCGCCTGCCACCACAGCGCCTGGCCGCCTGCCAACACAGCGCCTGCCGCAGGCGCTGTGGTGGCAGGCGGGCAGGCGCAGCCTGTGTTGGCAGGCGGGTAGGCCCTGTGGTGGCGGGCAGGTGCTGTGGTGGGCAGAGGGGAGAGGGCACTGTGGGGTCTGTCAGGTGTCGCTGAGGCCTGAGGGCGGCTGAGGCAGTGAGTGAGCTTCAATAAAATTGTTGTTGTCATTTTCTTTGTCAATGTCTTACTCTTACCTTACCTGAAGCAGCAGACCAGACCAGACGCCAGTTTCTTCAGGGGCAGGGCACAGTACTTCTTCTTGTTCCTCTTCTCTCTTCAGGCCAGGCACCACCGAGGCACGTCATGCGGTCTTCTTCTTTCTTTCGTTTTAGCCAGGGCTCCTCCAACGCACAGCGCGCTGCCGGAGGGGGTGGGGGTGGAGCGCCAGCCCGCCCCCAACACTGTTTACTTGCGGCGGTGTACTGCCGATAGTTTCAACTTGCCGGGACGCGGAAGAATAGGTTCCTCCTCCGCTCGCCTCTCTAAATGCTGGGGCGGCGGGCCGGCGCGGGCATATGACGTCACTGGTTGCTAGACGCTAAGCGGTCCTAGCATAGCAACCAGTGACTGTCTGGATGGATCGTGGACGCCTGGACGGTGGAGGAGAAAGCAGAGAGGCTGCGGCTGCGCTGCCCGGACTGGTCAGTAACCGTGCGCGCTTGGGAAGCGGGTTAGAGAGGGGAATACTAATTTACATTACACTAACTCTGGGTCTCTGGCAGCTTCGGCCGGCCGGCGGCGCCCCCCCCCCCTTTTTAACACACTGAAGCGCCTGGGTGCTCTGCACCCGCCGCACCCGCTTAGGATCGGCCCTGACTCCAGATGTGGTCGGACCAGAGTTTTATAAAGTGGAAGGATTATAGTCTTATCTCTGGAATACATCCCTATCTTTATGCATGCTAATATTCTGCTGGCTTTGGAAGCTGCCGCTTGACATTGCATGCTATTGCCTAGTCTATCATCTACCAAGCCTCCCAGTTCTTTCTCCATTTTTGATTCCCCCAAGGGTTCCCCCCCTAACATGTATTGTGCTTTTATGTTTTTAGTCCCCAAGTGCAAAACCTTACACTTCTCTACATTAAACCTCATTTGCCATGCCGTTGCCCACTCCGTTATTTTGTCCAGGTCATTCTGTAGGATATCTGCTTCATGCTGTGCAGTTATTGCCCTGCCCAATTTTGTGTCATCTGCAAAAACTGATATCGAACTACTGATCCCGTCCTCAATGCTGTTTATGAATAAATTGAACAAAGTTGGTCCCAGGACTGAGCCTTGGGGAGCCCCGCTTACCACCTCAGACCAGTCTGAGTATGCACTGTTTATTAAACGCCATTTTAGCCAGTTCCGTATCCAAGAGCAAACCCTGTGGTCGATACCTGCAGACCTTATTTTATAAATTAAGCGCTTGTGGGGAACTGTATCAAACGCCTTAGCGAAATCCAGGTACACCAAATCCACTGGACTGCCCCTATCTTCCCCTTTTGAATATCGGTATCACATTAGCTTTCCTCCTACCCCCTGGTACATTTCCTGTCATAATACTGTCAGCAAAGATCAGGAACAGTGGTCTAGATATAATCTTACTGAGTTCTTTGAGTACTCTCGGATGTACGCCATCCGGGCCTGGTGATTTGTTTGTGTTAATTTTATCCAGCCTTTCCCTGATTTCACCCTCTGTTAGCCATAGGGGCAAGACCTGTGTATTACTACTAACCATATAGCCATGGTCTGTGTGCCCCTCCTTTTCCTGTGTAAACACTGGTGAGAAAAAAGCGTTCAGCACGGTTGCTTTTTCAGTGTCCTCTGTAACCATCCTCCCATCATCGTTAATTATGTGTGCAATATGCTCTGCCCAAGCTTTTTTGCTGTTGATATATTTAAAGAATTTCTTTGGGTTCTTTTTACTATCCTCCACTTTTTGTCTCTCTAAGTTGATTTTAGCCATTTTGATTTCGTATTTACTTTTCTTATTTGCCTCCTTGTATTGCTCGAAAGGCGATACAGTGCCCTCTGATTTATATTTCTTGAAGGCCATTTTTTTTCCCCTAATAAGTTATTTCCCGTAGGAATGCACTGCAAGATGCATTTGTTTAATATGTTCCTAAAGCATTCCCATTTTTCCTCTGTGATCAGTGTTCCTAAGGTTTGGTCCCAGTTTACCCTTTCCATCAATGAGCACAATTTTGGAAAGTTTGCCCTTCTGAAGTTTAGGGTTCTTATGTTCCCCACTTGCCTTGTTATATTGTTATTTACACTAAATGTGATCATCCTGTGATCGCTAGAGCCCAGGTTGTCCTGGACTCCTACATCTGAGATTAGGTCTGGGTCATTAGTGATCAATAGATCCAGGACTGCATTTTCTCTAGTAGGAGAATCCACCAACTGTGACATGTAGTTGTCCTGTAAGGTTTCCGTGAATAGACGGGCCTTCTGTGAGTGTGTAGTCCCCTCTTCCCAGTCAATGTTGGGATAATTGAAGTCCCCCAATATGATGACTGATCCCAGTTTTGCCACTTTACCCAACAGTGATATAAATCCCAGCTCTACCTCCTCCCTTTTTTTGGGTGGCCTATAGCAAACCCCCACAATTACTTTTCCCTTTTCTTATTCCCTATGGAGTTCTACCCACACGGATTCTAACTCCATACTCATCCCTTCCGTAATATCACTCCTCTCTATCACCCTTACATTGTTCTTGACATAGAGACATACCCCTCCCCCTCTTTTTCCTACCCTGTCTTTCCGGTACACCGAATACCCTTGGATATTGGCCAGCCAGTCATGTGAGTGGTCGAACCAAGTTTCCGTTATTCCCACAAGGTCTATGTCTTCCTCATGTACTAACATTTTCAACTCATCCATTTTATTAGCTTATCTCCTGGCATTAGCATATACCCCTCTCAGGGCCGGCGCTACCTGTAAGGCGGCTTAGGCAGCCGCCTAGGGCGCAACTTAGAAGGGGGCGCCAGCATCCTGCTACCCAAATCAGTAGTGGATCAGCCGATGTGGCACTCCTCATGCTGTCTGTGCCGCGGCTGCCGCCTGAGCGCTACAGCAAGCCTCAGGCAGCACACCACTAGAGCGCACATTAGTCGGGCGCCGTAGGTGCCCTCCATGGAAATCACAGCAGGTTTGAGATTCTCCTTGGGATCCAGCTCGGCGCTCCAATCACACCCAGGGGGCGGGACTTGTGCTTCTCCAGACGCCCCCCCCCCCCCACTCCTCCGTGTTCTGCAAGAAGCAGATTGCTGGACACCGGGCTCCCCTCCCCCATCACATGCCTAGGACAGCATGTCGGTGCCTCGGTGGCCACCGGGCTGAAGAAACAATTCCACAGAGGCAGCCAGGTGAGACGATGTGTGTCCCCTCCTCTCCCACCCCTCACACAGAGGACACAGTACACTCCCCTATCCGGACACTGGCCTCGCTGTCTTCTCTTCATACATGTGGGGGAGGGGGCTGCAATGTATATAATATGGAGGGGGCTGCATTGTATATAATATGGAGGGGGCTGCATTGCATGATATGGAGGGGGCTGCATTGCATGATATGGAGGGGGCTGCATTGTATATAATATGGAGGGGGCTGCAATGTATATAATATGGAGGGGGCTGCATTGTATATAATATGGAGGGGGCTGCATTGCATGATATGGAGGGGGCTGCATTGTATATAATATGGAGGGGGCTGCATTGTATATAATATGGAGGGGGCTGCATTGCATGATATGGAGGGGGCTGCATTGTATATAATATGGAGGGGGCTGCATTGTATATAATATAGAGGGGGCTGCATTGTATATAATATGGAGGGGGCTGTATTATATATCATATGGAGGGGGCTGTATTGTATGATATACAATGCAGCCCCCTCCATATTATATACAATGCAGCCCCCTCCATATTATATACAATGCAGCCCCCTCCATATTATATACAATGCAGCCCCCTCCATATTATATACAATGCAGCCCCTCCATATTATATACAATGCAGCCCCCTCCATATTATATACAATGCAGCCCCCTCCATATTATATACAATGCAGCCCCCTCCATATTATATACAATGCAGCCCCTCCATATTATATACAATGCAGCCCCCTCCATATTATATACAATGCAGCCCCCTCCATATGATATATAATGCAGCCCCCTCCATATTATATACAATGCAGCCCCCTCCATATTATATACAATGCAGCCCCCTCCATATTATATATAATGCAGCCCCCTCCATATGATATATAATGCAGCCCCCTCCATATTATATATAATGCAGCCCCCTCCATATCATGCAATGCAGCCCCCTCCATATCATGCAATGCAGCCCCCTCCATATGATATACAATGCAGCCCCCCCCCCCCCATATCATACAATGAAGCCCCCTCCATATATTTAATGCAGCCCCCTCCATATCATACAATGCAGCCCCCTCCATATGATATATAAAGCAGCCCCCTCCATATCATATGGAGGGGGCTGCATTGTATGATATGGAGGGGGCTTCATTGTATGATATGGGGGGGGGGGGCTGCATTGTATGATATGGAGGGGGCTGCATTATATATCATATGGAGGGGGCTGCATTATATATTATATGGAGGGGGCTGCATTGCATGATATGGAGGGGGCTGCATTGTATGATATGGAGGGGGCTGCATTATATATCATATGGAGGGGGCTGCATTATATTATATGGGGGGCTGCATTATATATCATATGGAGGGGGCTGCATTATATTATATGGGGGGGCTGCATTATATATTATATGGAGGGGGCTGCATTGTATGATATGGGGGGGGCTGCATTGTATGATATGGAGGGGGCTGCTTTATATATCATATGGAGGGGACTGCATTATATATCATATGGAGGGGGGCTGCATTGTATGATATGGAGGGGGCTGCATTATATATAATATGGAGGGGGCTGCATTATATATCATATGGAGGGGGCTACATTATATGATATGGAGGGGGCTGCATTATATATAATATGGAGGGGGCTGCATTATATATCATATGGAGGGGGCTGCATTATATGATATGGAGGGGGCTGCATTATATGGGGGGGTGTTGTGATATGGAGGGGCTGTATTGTGTGATATGGGGGGGGGGCTGTGTATGGCAGGCAGTGTCCTCATCTACCCAAATGCTGACCTCTGACCTCGTCTGACTGATGGTGATCTGTGATTGGCTGTCTCCATGACCTTATTCACATGGATGGCGGTGAAGCTGCATTATTACTGACCGCCAACCAGGAGGAGAAGCTGAGGTTGGCGGGGACTGTACACAGGTCACAGCAGAAATTACCCCCCATCAGTGTTCCTTTAAACTGCTTCCCACCTCCACTACATCAACCACTGTGCTCACACTTTGCGTAATGCAGAGATCTTCTGGCTCTTGGCTGATGTAGTGAAGGTAGGGCATATGGGGGGGGGGGGGGCGGCAATTTTTATTTTGCCTAGGGCGGCAAAAATCCTTGCACCGGCCCTGACCCCTCTTAGTTTTGTGGAAGTTGATCGTGAATGGTGATTATGTTTATTCCTGTTTGGTCTGAGGTTTTCCCACACAGACCCTCCCCATTGACGTTATGGAACTACTGTCGCTGCTGACTCTACTACTGCCTGCTGTCCTTTACTCCCTCCTGACTGACTCTACTTCTGAGCCCTCCCCCCGTCTCCTAGTTTAAAAGCCCCTCCAACTCGGTGGCCATCTTTCTCCCCAAAAGAGCTGTACCGTCCCCATTAAGGTAATATAGAGGGAATTCCGCGCAAATGGATGTGATTTATTGGTTGGCTGCAGCCTACCCCAAAAATATAGTGAAACTATATCAAAATATTAAGGAATTGGTAGGGTAAGTTGGCGCTTCCAATACTTATATTAAATGTACGGGAGAGCAATGTATCTTACACAACCTAGGTAAATATAAGTGGTAAAAGGTAGTAGTGTATATTAAAACTGCCAATGATATAGGTGATGGTCCTTATAAACACCCAATAGTTCTGGTAATAAGCCACAATTGTGTCATAGGCAATAATTAGTAAACATTTGACACTAATAAATAATTACTGTTCAATAAATAAGATAAAAAGACATAAATTGATAAACTGTGAACAGCACCTAAAAGCAATAAATACATGCAAATGTTTCAAGTGGTAAAAGATGTGAATCTTGAATAAATAATTTTTTTTTTTTTTTTAAATGACTGGTGTAATAAATAATATGGACACTAGGTGGCAGTGCTAGTGTAAAATGGCAAATATGGATATCGAAGTGAAAATTATTGTTGCAATAAATACGTGATAAAAAAGTGCCAAGTGATATATCTCAATCATAAATGAATACATATCGATCTCTAGAGTGGTGAAAGTATGGATATCCCAGTGAACAATAATATATTTAAAATATATATATATAGTGAATAGTGCCAAGTGGAATAAATATGTGTTTGGGATCTCTAAAAGACACTCATAGGGATTCCCAAGGGTAGGTATAAATAATATCTGGTGAATTAAATAAACAGAGAAATAAATAGTCCGTAGTAAATATATGGTGAAAAAAGTCCACAAAATATGATCAATATATTGATCCACAAAAAAATTGTGCAGCAATAATGTGAAACGAAGTGCCAGAAGAAATTCCTTGGATGGAGGGGGTGATTGCCAGTGGTGGATTCAGGATGTGGGTGCCGGGTGAGGAAATTCCGTGCTCCCCTTTCTATATAGCCCGCACTCACCAGAGAGCGGCACCCCTACAGGGGTAACCAGCGTTGAATTAATGGGGTGACCCTCGATGGATCGCGATGGATCTCTCCAATCCTCCTGGGGTTGATCTCACTTCCTCCCTCCAGTGATTTTTGGTAAGCAAGCGGTATATAATGTAGGGTATCAGAAGGCAGCTCTCCAAAGTGTTGGGAATGGTATCCGAAGGTATATGAATAGAAAACGCTGATATAGTGATGTACCGTAAAAAGTATCCATTTATTTTACAAAATACAAGAAGTACTCACATTTAAAATAGCAACACAACATCCGTAGGTGAGTAGGGACCGCGAACCCCTCGTGTAGCGGTGTTTCCGGGACGCCGTGCGTCTCACCTGCCGGATGTGCGTCTCACAGGGCGGAACTGACGTGCCTATGCTCTACACGTTTCGTCATCAAGCTGACGTCATCAGGAGCAGCGAGCATAAGTCCCCATTAAGATGCAGCCCATCCTTACTAAAGAGCCGGTTCGACCACGCAATTGTCCGTTAAAGTAACGTAGTGCCGAATCGCAAACATTGACCTGGTCATTAAGGGGGAAAATCCTTCTGGTCCAGAAGTGGTTAATTGGGCAACTATGAGGCAAATGAGGTTTAATGTTGATAAATGTAAAGTTATGCACTTGGGGGCTAAGAATATGCACACATCATACATACCAGGGGGAGTACAACTGGGGGAATCAATGGTGGAGAAGGATCTGGGTGTTCTGGTAGATCATAAGCTTAATAATAGCATGCAATGCCAAGCTGCAGTTTCCAAAGCAAGCAAAGTCCTTTCTTGTATTATGAGAGGTATGGACTCCAGAGAGAGAGAGATATAATTTTGTCTCTGAACAAATCATTGGTAAGACCTCATCTGGAATATGCAGTTCAGTTTTGGGCACCAGTTCTCAAAAATGATATCGGGAAAAAGGGCAACCAAACAGATAAGAGGTATGGAGGAGCTCCGATATGAGGAAAGATTAGAGGAACTTAATTTATTATCTATTGGGAAGAGGAGATTGTAAAGGGATTGTAAAGGCAGAAGGTTTTTTTTTTATCTTAATGCATTCTACGCATTAGGATAAAAGAAAACCTTCTGTGTACATCAGCCCCTCTAATACTTACCTGAGCCCATCTTTATCCAGCGATATTGCAGGAGTGTCTAAGCTGCTTGCTGTGGGTACACTCAACAGTAGGGAGGGGCCCGGAGAGCTGAAAAGGGACCCGAGAAGAGGAGGATCCGGGCTGCTCTGTGCAAAACCAAGTGCACAGAGCAGGTAAGTATAACACGTTTATTATTAAAAAAAAAAAAACACAAGACTTTACAATCACTCTAAGGGGGGATATGATCACCATGTATAAATACATAAGGGGTCCATGTAATGAACTTGGTGTTGAGTTATTCACTTTAACCACTTTAAGACTGGAAGGATTTGCCCCCTTAACCACTTGCCGTCTGAGTACGGTAATACTACTGCGGCAAAGTGGTTCGTTATCGTCTGACGACGTAGTATTAACGTCGTCAGACACTCCCCCTTCTGGGCGGCGCTTGCGCGCCGCCGGAGGCTCGCTCCCGCTGTTTTCATTCACAGCGGGAGTCGGGCCAGGGGAGGAGCAGCGGCGATCGCCGCTGCTCTGCCCCGATCGCCGGGGATCTAGTGTGGAGATCCGCCCGCCTGTGTAAACACAAGCGGGCGGATCTCCATAGTGACAGGGAGTGACAGATCGGACTGTTCAGCATAGCTGGACATCTGATCTGTCCCTGTCTCACTCAGTCACCTCCCCTCCTACACGTCAGTAAGCACCAGGCATACATTAACCCCTCCCTCTCCAATAAAATTAACCCCTTCCCTGCCAGTGTCATTTTTACAGTAACAGGGCATATGTATAGCACTGATTACTGCAGTAATGTCACTGGTACCCCCAAAAGTATCAAAAATGTCAGTCAAGGGTCCGATCTGTCCGCCGCAATGTCGCAGTCCCACAAAAAAAATCGCAGATCGCCGCCATTACGCGTTAAAAAAAAAAAACACCAAAAATGACAGAAATCTTTCTCTTTGTTAGTAAACGCAATAACTTTTGCGCAAACCAATCAAAATACGCTTATTGCGATTTTTTTTTACCAAACATAGGTAGCAGAAAACAAATTGGCCAAATTTTTTTTAAAAAATTGGTTTTTACATCTTTTTTGGGGGGAATTTCATATAAAAAAATGTTAAAAATATTGTTATTTTTTCAAAATAAACGCTATTTTTTTGTTTATAGCGCAAAAAGTAAAAATCGCACAGGTGATCAAATACCACCAAAAGAAAGCTCTGTTTGTGGGATAAAAAGGACGTAAATTTCGTTTGGGTACGGCGTCGCACGACCGCGCAATTGTCAGTTGAAGTCGCACAGCGCCGAATCGCAAAAAGTGGCCTGGACGGAAGACAGCAAAATCCTCCGGTGGTAAAGTGGTTAATGACCAGGCCCTAATATGCGATTCGGTACTGCGTTACTTTAATGGACAATTGCGCTGTCGTGCGATGCTGTACCCAAATAAAATTGATGTCCTTTTTTCCCACAAATAGAGCTTTCTTTTGGTAGTATTTGATCACCTGTGCGATTTTTCATTTTTTGCGCTATAAACAAAAAAAAGAGCGACAATTTAAAAAAAAAAAAAAAAAACAATATTTTTCACATTTTGCTATATGACATTCTCAAAAAAAAAAAAGTAAAAATCAAACTTTTTTTTTAACATTTTAGGCCAATTGGTTTTCTGCTACATATTTTTGGTAAAAAAAAAATCGCAATAAGCGGTTTGCGCAAAAGTTATCGCGTCTACTAACTACGGGAAAGATTTATGTCATTGTTTTTTTTTTTTTTTTTTACTAGTAATGGCGGCGATCTGCAATCTTTTTTGGGACTGCAACATTGCGGCGCACAGATCGGACCCCTAACTGACATTTTTGACACTTTTGGTTGTACCAGTGACATTACTACAGTAATCAGTGCTAAAAATATGCACTGTTACTGTAATAAGACACTGGCAGGGAAGGGGTTAACAGTATAGGTGATCAAGGGGTTAAATGTGACTCTAGGGGAGTGATTCTAACTGTGGGGGGGGGGGGGGGCTGGCTTCTGAGATGACCATAGAGACATGTGATCCTATATAGAAGGATCACATGGGCTCTATGATCATTACAGGGAGAAGGACGATCGGCTGTGTTTACTCTCTCAGCGGGAAACGATCGCGGGTGTCAGATGGCACTCGCCCCCCCCCCCCAACTGCCCCAGGCAAACAATGTACTGGTATGTTGTTTTGCCTGTAGACGTCACTCTGCCAAAGTACATAAACAGTGTACAGTCGGCAAGTGGTTAAGGTCATCACAGAGGACAAGGGGGCACTATTTATGTCTAGAGGAAAAGAGATTTTGTCCCTAAATATGGAAAGGTTTCTTCACAGTAAGAGCTGTGAAAATGTGGAACAGACTCCCTCAAGAGGTGGTTCTGGCCAGTCAGTGGACTGCTGCTAGAAAACAAGCAATTGGCCATGCATGTGCAGAGCATGTTCAATGCCAACCTTGGACAGCAGAAACAAGGGAGCATAGAATGGGCCCAGGGCAATGGACTCATTCTACATTTTACATTAGCAGCCAGGGCCGCTGATAGGCCAGTACAACTGGCCCTGTTGTACTGGGCCTGGAGTCCTCAGGCCGGCGAAATCTCTAAACAGTGCAAAAAAAAAAAAAAAAAAGCCTTACTGCATCTTGGGCTGCGTGTGTTGTTTTTTATGTTTTATGGCCCCTCTGCCGCTCTGTGATGTTTTGCTGGTGGAGGAGTCTGGGACTATTTTGTCTATTTCAGGTGCATGTCCTTCCGCTCCGCGTTCTTCTAGGCTGACTGAGGGTGCCGTCCGGCTCAAGTCCCGCCCACCTGCCTGCATTTTGCATTGAATGCCTTGTCTGGTGGAGGGATCTATTATCCTCCCTCCGCCCAGCTCTTCTCTCCACTCATCCTGCGAGAGACAGAGACTAGTGAAGCTGCCTGAGTGAGTGTGACAGCCGGCTTAGTTTAGCAGCTACAGCGTCAGAGTAGAGGACAGTCTGCACCCTCCCCCTTCCCCAGCGCGCCTTATTTGACTTCACAAGCGATGCCAGCAGGGGGGAGGGGGGGGAGTGCATAGTCTGCAGTGGAGGACAGACTTTAGCCTAGCATAAGGTAAGCTGGCTAAACTAAGAAAAATGTCCTGTCTGTGGCTTATCCTAGTGGGCAGGAGTAGGGAGGAGAGGATGGGCTCTTCTCTGTAGCAGGCTCCTGTTTTCTGTGGGATCGTTTTTGTTTTTTGTGTTTCTGCTCTGCTTCTGAAGGGAGGATGTTTTCTGAGATCTACCCCCAATCTCTAAAAAACCTCCCTAGAATCCCTACCCTATACCTGCTCACCAGTCAAGTACACAGGCACAGCCTCCTCTCCTGCATTACCACCTCATGTGTCAGGGGCACTACAAATCCAAGCATGCCAGGAGAGGGGAGGCAGCAGCAATATCATGGATCAGGCTGATTTTCAGATGAAAAGTGCATAGTGTGTGCTTGTAGTCCAGTATGTCTGTATACTGTATGATCATTATATATTTATTTATTTATTTTACCTGGTGGTTTTAAGGAGTTCATTCATATATATATATCTGAGTAAGTAGTGAGCACATTTGGTGTGGAAGCGCTCTGGGGTATTTTTATTTGTTTATAATGGAAAGACAGAGTGGTGGAATGATAAGGGAGGAAGATGGACAGAGAGATTGAAAGAATAAGGAGTGAGTAAGAGATGGAGGTATAGATTGGGTGACAGAGAAATTAATAGATGAGGGGATGGAGCAAAGGATAGAGGGATGGGGTGATGGAGGGATGGAGTTATGGAAAGATAGAGGGAGAGACAGAATAATAGAGGGATAAAAGTGATGGCGGGTAGAAAAGGGGGAGGGATATAGGGCACAAGGATTGTTGGATGGACAGTATTATGGAGAGATGGAGCAAGGGGCAGAGAAATGAAACGAGGGACGGATGGACCAAGAGATAAAAGGATGGAGTTATGGAAAGATAGAGGGAGAGACAGAATAATAGAGGGATAAAAGTGATGGCGGGTAGAAAAGGGGGAGGGATATAGGGCACAAGGATTGTTGGATGGACAGTATTATGGAGAGATGGAGCAAGGGGCAGAGAAATTAAACGAGGGACGGATGGACCAAGAGATAAAAGGATGGAGTTATGGAAAGATGAAAGAAGGAATAGATTGAGGGTCAGAGTAACAGAGGGATGAAAATGATGGAGAGTGAAGTGATTGGAGGGACCTACAACAGAGGAATGGTTGGATGGACAGTTTAATGTAGGGATGAAGTGATGGAGACAGGAGGTAAAGGAAGAATGGAGACAGGAGGTGATTGAGGAAGGAAATGATGGAGGGATGGAGCCAGGAGGTGGAGAGATGGAGACAGGAGGTGATGGAGGGATGGAGGCAGGAGGTGGAGACAGGAGGTGATGGAGGGATGGAGACAGGAGATGAAATAAATAGGAGGTGATGAAGTGATGGAAACAGGAGGTGATGGAGTGATGGAGACAGGAGGTGATGGAGTGATGGAGACAGGAGGTGATGGTGTGATGGAGACAGGAGGTGATGGTGTGATGGAGACAGGAGGAGAGGGTGTGATGGAGACAGGAGGTGATGGTGTGATGGAGACAGGAGGTGATGGTGTGATGGAGACAGGAGGAGAGGGTGTGATGGAGACAGGAGGTGATGGTGTGATGGAGACAGGAGGTGATGGTGTGATGGAGACAGGAGGAGATGGTGTGATGGAGACAGGAGGTGATAGTGTGATGGAGACAGGAGGAGAGGGTGTGATGGAGACAGGAGGTGATGGTGTGATGGAGACAGGAGGTGATGGTGTGATGGAGACAGGAGGAGAGGGTGTGATGGAGACAGGAGGTGATGGTGTGATGGAGACAGGAGGAGAGGGTGTGATGGAGACAGGAGGAGAGGGTGTGATGGAGACAGGAGGTGATGGTGTTATGGAGACAGGAGGAGAGGGTGTGATGGAGACAGGAGGAGAGGGTGTGATGGAGACAGGAGGTGATGGTGTTATGGAGACAGGAGGAGAGGGTGTGATGGAGACAGGAGGTGATGGTGTGATGGAGACAGGAGGTGATGGTGTGATGGAGACAGGAGGTGAAGGATGGATGGAGGGATGGAGACAGGAGGTGATGGAGTGATGGAGACAGGAGGTGATGGTGTGATGGAGGCAATGGAGGGATGGAGACAGGAGGTGATGGAGGCAATGGAGGGATGGAGACAGGAGGCGATGGTGTGATGGAGGCAATGGAGGGATGGAGACAGGAGGTGATGGTGTGATGGAGGCAATGGAGGGGTGGAGACAGGAGGTGATGGAGGGATGGAGACAGGAGGTGATGGTGTGATGGAGGGATGGAGACAGGAGGTGATGGTGTGATGGAGGCAATGGAGGGGTGGAGACAGGAGGTGATGGAGGGGTGGAGACAGGAGGTGATGGAGGGATGGAGACAGGAGGTGATGGTGTGATGGAGGCAATGGAGTGATGGAGACAGGAGGTGATGGAGGCAATGGAGGGATGGAGACAGGAGGCGATGGTGTGATGGAGGCAATGGAGGGATGGAGACAGGAGGTGATGGTGTGATGGAGGCAATGGAGGGGTGGAGACAGGAGGTGATGGAGGGATGGAGACAGGAGGTGATGGTGTGATGGAGGGATGGAGACAGGAGGTGATGGTGTGATGGAGGCAATGGAGGGGTGGAGACAGGAGGTGATGGAGGGGTGGAGACAGGAGGTGATGGAGGGATGGAGACAGGAGGTGATGGTGTGATGGAGGCAATGGAGTGATGGAGACAGGAGGTGATGGTGTGATGGAGACAGGAGGTGATGGTGTGGTGGAGGGATGGAGACAGAAGGTCCTTAGAATTGGGGACATACATTTTGGTGATCCTGGTGGCTTCCAGGGATTTCCCTTCACTTTCTGTGATGGATATGGAACCGTAATTAAGGGGAAATCTCTCCAGTTGGACATAGGTGACAAAATCTGATGGGTTATAATAGCCCCCCCTTACTATATAAAAAATAACATAAATATATTTTTGTTTACCTTAATGTCTATCTTAAACCTCATTGCTAATTGCATATTTTACTTGTTTGTAGCTTAAGCACTAAAATTTGCACTTCAAACTGTAATTTTCTAACTTTTGGAAAATGCCAGTAAAAACTTGGCTGTGCCAGTAAATTTTGAGTGTCGTGTCAGTAAATTTCAGTCTGGTAGGTTGGCAACTCTGGTAGAGGATGCAGCTTCTTTTTGAAGTGTCCAGACAGGAGAAGGACGTGCAACAAGTGCTTTACAACAGGTGTGTGCTTGGGGGGTGGCTTTGGCATGCAAGGGGGATGGGGGGGAGGGCATGGTCTCTGGCTGCAGCGCCAGCACATACATGGCATGGGGGGGGCACTGTCTCTGACTGCAGCACATACATCATGTATGTGCTGCAGTCAGAGACAGTGCCCTCCCCCCCCCATGCCATGTATGTGCTGGCGCTACAGCCAGAGACAGTGTCCTCCCCCCACGCCATGTATGTTCTGCACTGCAGTCAGAGACAGTGCCCTCCCCCCATGCCATGTATGTTCTGCACTGCAGCCAGAGACAGTGCCCTCCCCCCATGCCATGTATGTTCTGCACTGCAGTCAGAGACAGTGCCCTCCCCCCATGCCATGTATGTTCTGCACTGCAGTCAGAGACAGTGCCCCTCCATGCCGTGTATGATGCATGGCATGGGGGGCACTGTCTCTGACTGCAGCACATACATGGCATGAGGGGAGGGCACTGTCTCTGCAGCACATACATGGCATGGGAGGGGCACTGTCTCTGACTGCAGCACATACATGGCATGGGGGGGCACTGGCTCTGCAGCACATACATAATGTATGTACGCAGCGACAGTGCCCCCTCCCATGCCAATGCACTGTCTCTGCAGCACATACATGCCATGGGGGGGGGGGGGGGAGTGCACTGTCTCTGACTGCAGCACATTACATTACATTTATTACATATAGATATTAAAGAGGTATTTTCTCATCTGAAATCAATATTCCTTTTGTATAATTAAACTTAAAACTGGCTGGAGGAAGGTAAATATCACTTAATAAAACAAAACTGCACTTTGTTTAAAGGCGGGGCCTAGGGAGGGGCTGGGGGTGGGGCCAGAATGCGACCAGGGGTGGGGCTGGGGTGTGACCAGGGGCGGGGTTGGGGTGGGGCCATGGGTGGGGCTTAAGGGGGCCCCGTCAGCTAGGCTGTACGGGGCCCCATGATTTCTATCAGCGGCCCTGTTAGCAGCAAAGGGGGGGGGGGGTTCTGCATCCTTGCCCTAGGCGCTGGATGAACCTTTCCTAGTACTTCAGACATTAAAGTGTAAGTTCCTTTGGTGCAGAGCTTGCTTTAGGCTTATAAACATATTTTGTCTGATGCCTTTTTGATCAAACCAATGGATGTTTATCAAAAGGCATGCCAACGGGTCTTATAATGCATGTTCCAACCCACGTCAATGTGTAAATAATGAACGTTTTGGGAAACTCAAGGGCAGGGGAAGAGGGGGCACCACATCCTTAAATAACATCAAAGACTATTCATATTCTGTTGTAATGGACTTTTGAGGTGCCCCAAGGAAGCCACGCAGTACAATGTTTAATACATGGGGGAAAATACAACCCTCTATAAATATTTTGGATCAATAAAATGTAAAAGGGGTGCCTATTCCTCCATGTTATAAACTCTGTACTGTGCGACTTCCTTCCAAAAGTCCATTACAACAGAATATGAATAGTCCACGTCAATGTGTATCATGCAAATAGATACATATTAATGTGCATTTATCACCCACCGTATTCCATACCCACATTATAGGTATGAGTTGACATGCATTGACGACCAATGCAAAGTGCATTGCGACACACATGGGAAAGAAAACGCGACTTGCATAGGCGTGTGTTTCCATTTATTTCAAAGGAAAACCCATCAGGTCAAAAAAAGATACATGCCAATGGGCTCTTAGTGATCTCTGTACAACATGACTAAATACAGTAGCACTATACAGTATAATTATATACAAATAATAAGGTCGGAACACAAAATTGTATCCAGTACACAACATCCCTAGGAAAATTAGAGACACTTTTTAAAAGGATTGTGTATACCTTTACCAACATTTCTTATTTTTTTCTTTTTTTTCCCTTATTGCAGGGTATGAGGATACGCTTTTTTTCAGAATTGCCCATAGGAAAGCGATGTCACTCGTACTTGTAGCTATCGAGGAACGTTTGATGGATTGCAGAATTAACAATGCTGTGTAGTAATTTAATTATATGCTTTACATTGATCCTGCCCAGCATGTTGGAGATCACCACCTCTTCTCGCCTTTTTATTTTCTGTCTGCTGCTGGTTGCATTTGCATTGCGGAGCAACATACCACCCGGATAGAGCAGTGCTGAGACAGTGGCACTTCCAAGTCAGTCTCAGCCCTCTATGTGGCCTAATGTTTGTGAGGGTAGATCGCTCGTGCGTTTTTAGTCGCAGGTGTAATGTGCAATTCCTTAGAAGATAACAGGTTAGAGCAATGAGTAACCAATGCAAGTGGGGTGGCAGGACCAGCATGCTGGACATTTATTACGCTTTACTAATCTGCCTTAAAGTGGTTATAAACCTCAGACATAAAATATAAACAAAGCATATCCCTCTATAGTGTGTACTTATCTCAATTAGGAGCACTAAGGGTCACTTTTGTCAGCTGCTTCTTTCCTCTGCTACCAGCATGAATCACCTGACAAGTTTTCCTGACACCAAGATAAAAAAAGGTGACAGGGGAAGGACCTCTAGCAGATTGACAGCCTCAGCTCTGTTCCTGTGTGCTGTGTGGAGGGGGTGGGTCTCTTCCATCCAATCAGTTCTCAGAGCTCCCCTGCTGAGCTCTGTAGAGTGTAACTTCAGCTCCCTGCCCCTTTTTCTCTGAACTGAGACAAGCTTTGAACTGATGTAGCGAAGATAAGACTGCAGATAAACAGGTTCAATTTATGTAGGAGGATTTGTTTATCTCTGTGTATCACCTGCGGCCAGTCACTTCACTGGGTATATGGAAAGGTTTACAACCACTTTAAAGTTAACCTGCAATATGTAAAACTTGGTAAACTGCCATTGATAAGTTATATTAGACTCCAATAGTGCGCCTAGGTGTAGTGCCAACTTCAACCTAGATATTCCAGTGACGGATTAACAAATAAGTAGATTAGACTCCAGCCTATGGGCCCCACACTGTTTAAGGGCCTCTCGACAGCAAATCAAAGTAATATTGATTTGATCTCGAAATAAAATTACAATGAAGCTTTCTTAAATTGTTTAAAAAAGTTAGAAACAATAAAACAACTCTATCGTTAAAGACTATATAGAGAATATAATGTATTAATGTAATGTGCCCAATAACAACTTAACGTGCATAAGCCATAGACATCAGGTTCACATTGCAATTTGTCTCTTAAAAGCTCATATTCATTTAGCTGTCATTTTACAAAAATGATGGTGCAATCTACGTACATGTAATGTACAGTAGGGATGGTTATCTCCACCTAGTGGCTAATGTGCACACTGCTTAGATCAATGTTATCCCACCAGAGGGCACACTAACCTCTAGAAACCTGACAAGGAGGGGCCCCAAGGTTTTGAATGCATAGGGACCTGCACAGAGTGTAACTCGGCACTGAGAAACTCAGAGCACACTAATCCACAAACACCTAGAACGGCCTAATGATGCTTCCTAATGGTAGGTTCCGAAATTTTATTTGGCTGCTGGTACACTTTAAGGCCTTTGATGTGTTGATCCTCATGCAGGAAAATCTTTGCTATATGTTTGCAACTGCTAGAGAAATGCACCTTCTTGTAACCGCCAAAATATTGTACCTGAACTCTGTCCTGAGCTATAAGCTTCAATAAAACAATGCTTTATTCTGCAACAAATTTGTCTCCGGTGTCTCATTTCATTACAGAAAACTTCACTATAATATGTCTCATTCATAGCAGATGTCAGTCCCAGTGCAGAATACAGACATGGACGCGGTGTCAACAAGCCCTGGGTTGAAATAAACAAGAAAAAATTGTAGTATTTCCATAACTATAGTTTAAAGTCTAAGTGAGCTTTAAATCAACTAAATATATTTCAGGTGCATCAAAACACAATGTGCAAAGTCTTTCATTAGAAAGCAGCCACAGCCTATGTAAAGAAGCCAATCCCCTGCCAGCATACTGCAGAAAAGGATTCATGCTCTCTCTATGGAAGCAGTGGTGTCATTCCAGAGGTCCAATGCAGCCTGCTAACTAAAAGCTAGAGCTCTCCAATCAGCAGGGATTATGATTATTTATTCAGTATATTATCTCTCGCGCTAAAATATAAACTAAAAAATATATATAGACGAATGCCGCTGCTTGAAAAAGAATATATAACTGCATATAAAGGGAAATCCCAAAAATAAATGAAACCACCAGCAACGCAAGTGAAAATGTAACACAAATGTGAATAATTAATTTATTATTGATCAAATAAATACTCCCACGCTGGGGGTATCAAAATAAAAAAAAAAAACCCAAGCAATTCATGAATAATTATAAAAAAAAATGGATAATTATTCATGAACTGTTTGTGTATTTTTTACTTTGATACCCCCAGCGATGGGAATATTTATTTGATAAATTAATTAATTCATTATTCACATTGTGTTACATTTTCACGCTGGTTTTTTCATTTTTTTGGGGGGGATTTCACTTTATATGAAGGTATGGTTATTTATTGATTGCCAGACTTTAGGCTGCTGAATGCTATATAATCAGGCTGTTTTCTAAAGAAAATAAACTGTAAGACTTTATCCACCATTTGTTTTGATGCGCCTGGAATGTATTTAGCTGATTTAAGTTGAACGTTCAATTTTGCTTTAAAATAATTGATTTTGAAAAAAATCATCATACATCCAAACCTTCAAAAAGTTCAGATTTTTTTTTTCTTTTTTGAAATTTTAAATCCCCAAACTCTCAGTTCTAATCAAAAGCGTTTTATAGCCTAATTCAAATCAAAACGCTGAACCATTTACACCAGGTGTCGTTTTTTTTTTTGGCATGTGTGATGACAGCGCTATCATTTATTACATACCATCATCAGTATCAAATGTCCAAAGCAATGGTCCCCAAACTGTGGGTCATGGGCAGAATGCGGCATTTTGCTCACCCTTTAGGCTGAGTTCACACCTAATTTGGACGTGGCTGACAGGAGGGGTCCGGTGTGTCCCTGTTCTCCGTTTCAGGGACGAATCAGGCCTAAATTTTTACCTGAATTCAGACCTGAAATGGAGCCAAGGACGCAAAGGATTTCTGTGCAATTCAACTCCCAATGATACCAACAATGGGGCACTATACCTCCCAATGATACCAACAATGGAGCACTACACCTCCCAATGATACCAACAATGGGGCACTATATCTTCCCACTGACATGAATGATAGAAGGCACTATTCCTCTGATACTAACAAGTGGGCACTACACCTCCCAGTGACACCAACAGTGGGACACTATCTTTCCCATTGACATCAACAGTAAGACACTATATCTCCCATTGCACCAATGATGGGACACACATTTCTCCCACTATGGGGTCACGGCGTGCTGACGTCACCCACGTTGAACCCGGAAGGACGGGCTGATCTTCTAGCCAGCCTGCGGCTTCGTTATTACGATTTTTATTGGATATTTATGTAAGTGTCTTTTCATTTCTTAAATAAAATGGTTTGACGGTATGCACTATGGAGCCTTTTATGTTTATTTTGCATAATGGTGACCATTAATCCATGTACCTGAGGTGCACAGCTGGCATTGGGCGATGTACTATCTACTGCAGATATCAAGATTTTACATTGTTTGGTGGTCAGACTACTGATGTTAGGCTGACCGGCCTATAGTTACCCAGGATATATCTCTGCCCTTTTTTAAATATTGGTACCACGTTGGCTTTTTTCCAATCAGCTGGCACCATACCCGTCTGTAAACTATCCTTAAAAATCATGAATAATGGTCTAGCAATCACCTGGCTGAGCTTTTTAAGAACCCTCGGGTGCAAGCCATCCGGTCCCAATGATTTATTTATGTTAAGTTTCTCTAGTTTAGTTCTAAGTCTATCTTCTGTTAGCCATGGCGGTACTTCCTGAGGTGTGTTATTTAGTTTGGCCTTACAAGCTGGGTTAGTGTAGCCCCCCAATTCTTTTGTGAAGACTGAAGAGAAGAACTTATTTAACACTTTCGCCTTTTCTCTGTCCTCTGTGGCCAAATCTCCTTTGTCGTCTTTTATGGGGCCAATGTGCTCTGGCCTCGCTTTCTTACTGTTTATCTACTTAAAGAATTTTTTGGGGTTCTTTTTACTCTCTTCTGCTATATGTCTCTAAATATTCTATTTTAGCCGCCTTGATTTTGTCTTTACATTTCTTATTACACTCTTTGTAATGCTTGAATGCTGCCAATGACCCCTCAGCCCTGTATTTTTTGAAGGCCTTTTTTTAGCATTAATATGCATTTTTATGTTGGAGTTTAGCCACCCAGGGTTAAGTTTTGTTTTTTTAAATTTATTTCCCTTTGGAATGCACTGGCCAATCCCTTTGTTTAGTATGCTCTTGAAGTACTCCCATTTTCCTCTGTGTTCTTTGTTCCCAGGGTTCTATCCCATTTGATATTTTCTAGCAGAGAGCGCAGTTTTGGGAAATTGGCTCTTTTGGATTTCAGTGTCCTTATATTACCCTTATGTTTCCTATTACTACAGTATGATTAATACTGAAACTAATTGACCTATGGTCACTGTTACCTAAGTTGCCCCGTGTTTCTATATCCGTGAGCAGGTCTGTATTGTTGGTAATCAGTAGGTCAAGTACCGCATTGTTTCTTGTCGGTGTATTCACCATCTGACCCTTGAAATTGTCCTGCAAAACACTTAGGAACTGCCGAGTCTTGGCTGAATGCGCGGTTCCTTCTGCCCAGTCTATATCTGGATAAATAAAGTTGCCCATTATAATGACATTTTCCATCCTTGCTGCCAATCCTATCTGTAAAAGGAGGTCCGCCTCCCCCTCCTCTCTCTGGTTGGGGGGCCTATAGCATACCCCCAATATTACCTTCCCCACAGTGCCTTACCTTTAAAGTTCTATCCATAGGGATTCTATCTCGTCCATAGCTCCATTATTAATATCATCCCTCATATTTACCTGTACACTGTTCTTAATATACAGACATACCCCTCCCCCTTTTTTACCTTCTCTATCTCTGCTATAAATGGAATGCCCCTGAATGGTCACCATCCAGTCATGAGAGCTGTCAAGCCAAGTCTCTGTTATCCCCACAAAATCTAAGTCCTCCTCAAACATCAGCAGCTCCAGCTCTCCCATCTTGTTGGCCAGTCTTCTGGCATTGGTATATAAACCTCTTAATTTTGACCGGTTACATATATCCTCATTTGATGTTTTTAGGCTGCTCTTGAGATTTTTCCCCATACCCACCCTGGGTTTAGGAGCTCGGAACACCCTACCGCTAAAGTCCCCATTTGTGCCCTCTGAATTTTGCTTTCCACTGGCTAATTCTACATCTGTACCCTCCCCCCCATCACCTAGTTTAAAAGCCCCTCTAACTTTATGGCCATCTTCTTACCTAGTATGGCTGCACCCTCCCTATTTAGGTGCAATCCGTCCCTACCAAAGAGCCGGTGGCCGACTGAGAAGTCGGCCCAGTTCTCCAGGAACCCGAAACCCTCTTTACTACACCAGCTCCTCAGCCACTTGTTAACTTCCCTAATCTCCCGCTGCCTCTCTGGTGTGGCTCCAGGTACAGGTAGTATTTCTGAAAATACTATCTTGGAGGAGGTCCTAGTCCTCAACTTAGCTCCTAAGTTCCTGAAATCGTTTAGGTCTCTCCATCTTCCTCTGCCTATGTCATTGGTACCCACGTGTACCATGACAGCTGGGTCTTCCCCAGCCCCACCCAATAATCTGTCCACCCGATCCGCGATGTGCCGAACCCGAGCGCCCGGTAAACAACAGACTGTTCGGCGCTCACAGTCTTTGTGACAGATTGCACTGTCTGTCCTTCTAATGACTGAGTCCCCTACCACCAACACCTGTCTTTCCTTTCCCTTTCTCCCGGCCTCACTGGATGAGTTTTTCCCCTGGCAGCTAGGGGCGTCGCTCTGCTCCAGCAATGCTGGTTCCTGACTGGTTTCCCCAACATCACGCAACGGGGTGTATTTATTGGGGTGCTCCAGCCCAGGACCAGCCTCCTTGCCTTGTCCCCTTCTACCCCTCCTAACTGTCACCCCTCTACTCTGCTCTGATGCCTGCACCTCCAATACTCCGCCCACCTCTGTGCAGGCCCCTGCCTGCGCCTGAGGGGTACGATTCCGGCTCTCCTTCGGTATGGACATTCGGCTCAGTGTTGCCAGCTGCTTCCCTAGATTCAGAACCTGAGCTTCCAGGGAAGCAACGTGCTTACATTTTGCGTATTTGTACTTGCGCTCGATCGCATGATCGAGAAACGCATACATATCACAAGATGCACACCAAATCGCATCTGCACACCCGTCGGGCATTGTACCTACTAATCTAATCTAATGGGGATTCCGTAATTTTAGTCTATCCTGTGTGGCTGTTTCCTAGCTTCCTAACTCTGATTTCTCACCCTCTGGTACTCCGCTACACTCACTTGACACTCACAGTCGCACAACACTCACAATCACACAGCCTGGTCAGTAGCACAACACTCACAGTCGCACCGCCCGGTCAGTCGCACAACATTCACAGTCGCACAACACTGACAGTCGCACAGTCCAGTCAGTAGCACAACACTCCCAGTTGCACAACACTCACAGACGCACAGCCCGGTCATTCGCACACACTCACAGTTGCACAACACTCACAGTCGCACAACACTCACAGACGCACAGCCCGGTCAGTCGCACACACTCACAGTTGCACAACACTCACAGTCGAACAACACTCACAGTCGCACAACACTCACAGACGCACAGCCCGGTCAGTCGCACAACACTCACAGTAGTAATAGGTACTCACGGGCACTGAGATACAGATACTCAGTTACTACACTACACCCTCCGTCAGTGTTCAATGTCAGTCAACAGTCACCAGTCTTACTTACCTAGTGTGTGTCCCTTTAAGCCTGTCACTTGCAATTCCTGACGGCGATTCCTCCCTCCTTCCTCAGACGGTCAGTCTTCCTCTCTGCACCCCCCTCCCTCTGTCACTTCTCGGTCAGCCTTTGCTCTGTTAGTCTCCTCTTCTCCCTCTCTGTCGGGGGGGGGGGGGGGGATACCGCACCGCTCGCCGCCTGCCGCAAAAGGGGGGGTTTACTGCACCGCTCGCCGCCCGCAACAAGGGAGGGGGGTTACAGACCCGCTCACCACCCGCTTTTACTTCTCCCGCTCTACTGGGGGGGTTACTCACACCCGGTCGGTCACACACCCGCTCCTCTCACTCGCACGCAGCCACTGATACCGCGCTCTGCTCCTCTGCTCCACAGCACCACCTGCCGGTCACCCTGACACGGAAGCCGGTCACCCTGACACGGAAGCCGGTCACCCTGACACGGAAATGAGTGAATCTGAATTCTGGGTTGGTTGAAAGAAAAAGTGTCTTAGTTTCTGCTATATATAGTTTCTGCTATAATTTTTTCTCTTACGTCCTCTGATAGTCGCGCTGCCCACTCATAAAATCTGCACCTCTGTGTATTGGCCTGCTCCACAGGAGTTAGCTAGGCAGAAGATTTTGTTAGAATATTCTCAAAACTTTGTATAGACACACCTACAGGGGGCTGTCCCTATGGTCAATACCCCCAACTAACTTCATTCCCAATTCAGTTTGCTGCTGCCTAGCTTAGGAATAGGCTGGCTTTTCCCTTGCTGGGGCTGCGGTCTCAGCCTTTTTCTTCTTTTTATTTTTTGTCTCTAGAAAAGTAATTTTTCTTTTAAAAGATAGCTTTTTATTTGTTCCTGCGCTTAGTTAGTCGGACTTCAGAAGACTACAGCGTTTGCGGAACTGGGAATCGCACTGGTTATTCTAGAGCCTTACGGAATCCCAGCCTGCCATTGAGCGTTAGCAGGTTATGGTATGCCCAGGCCTCGCAAACGACTATGTCCCTGACTACAAGGTCGAGCCTGCGAAGTCACTATCTTCGCCGGGATGTCTCAACCGCGGTATGCCCGCGAGTTGCTACGGTCCCCTTCGGCTGACGGCACCACCACCCAGAGTGGGAGGCTTCCTGTCACAGAGCGGTACCCACGTTTTTTTACTGGACCGGTGAGTACCATGCTACCCCAAGGCCCAAAAATCGGGTCAGGTTTTTCCTTGTCCCGCAGAGTTTCACGAACCGTGAATGAACAATGGCGCCACTTAAAACGTAATTTTGTAGTGCCAAGGAGATTTCAGTACCGATATCCCTGGGCGGATCCGGTGGATTCTCACTGGACTGCGACTCCTAAGGTGGACCACACTGTGTCCAGGTTAAATAAGGCCACTTTGATGTCTGAGTGGGACTGGGCCTGATGTGGAGTGGGCCAAGGTGCTTAAGCGCACTCTGATTGCTGATTCCGCCTCTCCTGCTCTGGAGATGGTGGATCAAATGGGTCAGGCTGTTTTATATTTGTATGACGCGGCATTGGATGAGGCCCCTTTAGTCGCACGACTTTCAGCAGTTGCGATTCGTCGTATCATTTGGTTAAAAAGCTGGTCGGCCGCCCAATCTTCCAAGAAGACGGTGTCTGATATCCCTTATGGGGGGAGTCGTCTTTTTGGGAACTCTCTGGATGAACTGGTCAAGGGGATCACTGGGGGCAAGAGAACTCTGTTGCCCCAGGTGTCCAGGGGAAAATCATTCCTCGGCAAGCGGGGTCCCTCCTTTAAACCTAACCAGGGGTCCTTTCGTGCCTTCAAGGCACAAGACAAAGGTAAGTCCCTCAAGGCCTCTAGTGGCCAGAAGAAGCCGTGGGCGTGAAAGTCAAAAGCCGCCCACTCTGGCGCAGCGGCTCAGTCCGCTTCGACCTGAAGGGGCGCCCTCACCCGTTTCAGGGGTGGGGGGACGTCTGCGCTATTTTCCCGAACCTTGGCTGGCCAAGATTCAGGACAGGTGGGTTCAGGAACTCATTCGGTCAGGGTACAAGATCGAGTTTCGATCACGCCCAGCAGACAGATTCTTTCCCTCAAATCTTCGTTTAACCCCCGATCATTCCCGAGATCTCCATCGGGCGGTTCAGGATCTCCTCGCCCAGTGGGACAGATTTCGGGGTTTTTACTCGAATCTGTTCACAGTGCCCAGAAAGGAGGGCAAGGTTCATCCGATTCTGGACTTAAAGTTCCTAAACCACTTTGTGCGGGTTCAGAAGTTCCCGAATGGAGTCCCACCGGTCGGTGGTGGCATCCCTCGGTACCTCCGATTCGCAATAGCGGAGGAGCACTATCAGTTTGTGGCGTTGCCTTTCGGCCTCGTTTCGGCTCCAAGGGTTTTTACCAAAGTTTTGGCTCCTGTTCTAGCCTTGTTGCGGGTACAGGGGATTGCCATCCTCGGTTACCTGGACGATCTCCTATTAAGGTCGAGCTCCAGTGCCATTCTGTTCCACGATCTGTCGATCATGGTTCAGACGCTCCAGGAGTTTGCGTGGACTGTCAATTTTCAGAAGTCGACTCTGTCCCCTTCTGTTCGCCTCCCTTACCTGGGAATGATTCTGGACTCCGCCCAGGCGAAGGTCTTTCTTCCAGAGGACAAGCTCCGGAACCTGCAAGACGAGGTCAGGTCCCTCAGGGATAACGAGTTATCCTCGCTTCGGACCTGCATGCGGTCCCTGGGCTTGATGGTGTCAGCTTTCGAGGCAATCCCAATTGCACAGTTTTACACGAGATCTCTTCAAGCGGAGATTCTGGTCCGGTGGGACAGACATCCTCAGTCTTTGGAAAGGAGGATTTCTTTGAGCCCCCTAGTCAGATCGGATCTCCTGTGGTGGCTCCAGTCGCCGGCTCTTTCGTCCGTTGCTATGGACTGTGGTCACCACGGGCTGGGGTGGAGTTCTGGGCAAGTTGTCTGCCCAGGGTACTTGGTCGGAGGGGGAATCCTCCCTGCCGATAAATGTCTTGGAACTGCGGGCGATCTTGGTACGCGGACATCATGCAACTGGTCGTCGAGCCTCCCTGGTGGCTCCCTCTAAGCGACAATCTTCTGTCTCAAGGGCCGATCTTCCATCCTGCTTTACAGTCGCTGGCTTTGACAGCGTGACTGTTGAAAGCCAGGTCTTGAGAGACAGAGGTGTCTCGTCGGCGGTCATTCCTACCTTGCTCAAGGCCAGGAAGGCCTCCTCAGGTAAGATTTATTATCGTACCTGAAAGGCTTATTTCGCCAGTCGCAGGGGTTCCATCCACACTCCTTTTCGGTAGCGAGAGTGTTGACTTTCCTGAAAACTGGTGTGGAGCAGCGTCTTGCGCTGACAACTATTAAGGGCCAGTTGTCTGCGCTGGCCATTCTTTTTCAGCCATTCTTTTTCAGCGCCCTTTGGCGTCGAACTCCTTGATACGCACCTTCATTCAAGGGGTGCTTCATCTGGCTCCCCCTAGGAGGGCACCATTGCCTCCTTGGGACCTGAATTTGGTTCTGTCCGTTTTGCAACGTCCTCCCTTTGAGAACATCCAGGAGATTCCTTCCCCCGGTGCTGTCACGGAAAGTTGCTTTTCTGGTGGCGATCACATCTGCTCGCAGAGTGTCGGAGTTGGCGGCCCTGTCTTACCACTCCCCCTATCTGGTTGTTCATAGCGACAAAGTGGTCTTGCGACCTCATCAGTCCTTTCTTCCGAAGGTGTCCAACGAGGACATTGTCTTACCTTTGCTGTGTGCGAAGCCTAAGCATCCTAAGGAGTTTGCCTTGCATTCCTTGGATGTGGTACGGGCGATCAGGGTTTACCTGTCGTCTACTGAATCCTTCAGAAAGTCGGATTGTCTTTTTGTCCTTCCTGAGGGACTTCGGAAGGGTACGGCTGCGTCTGCGGCAACCATTTCAAAATGGATCAGGCAGACGATTGTGCAGGCCTATTCACTTAGGGATCAGGTTCCACCTTTTTCTGTCACGACGCACTCTACCAGAGCGATTAGTGCGTCTTGGGCCTTCCGCCATCAGGCGTCGGTGACTCGGGTGTGCAAAGCCGCGACTTGGTCGTCCGTGCATACCTTTACAAGATTTTACAAACTTGATGTCTTGGCATCAGCGGATGCCTCTTTTGGCCGCAAAGTTTTGAGTGCGGCAGTGCGTTAGGGGAGACAGGGTAGTTTTTGGCTTGTCTTCTTCTGTTGGGGTTTTTTCCCCCTTGTTTACTTTGCTTTCCTGAGTTTTCGCTCCTGTTGAGCTTTCTTGTTGCCCAGTGTTTACCTTTCTGGTTCAGAAAAGGTTCTTTTCTCTGACCTGGGTGCTGCGTTGCCTTTCTTGACGGTTACGTTTTCCCACCCCTCACATCTACACTGCTTTAGGACGTCCCAGACCTGCAGATTGTATGAGTGGGCGGCGACTGTCAGAGGACGTAAGAGAAAATAGAATTTTTGTAAGAACTTACCGTAAAGTTCTTTTCTCTGAGTCCTCTGACAGTCGCTGCCCCCCACCCCTCTTTTGGGATTCGTGGATCTCTATACTGCTTGCTACCAAACTGAATTGGGAATAAAGCTAGTTGGGGGTATTGACCATAGGGACAGCCCCCTGTAGGTGTGTCTATACAAAGTTTTGTGAATATTCTGCCTAGCTTACTCCTGTGGAGAAGGCCAATACCTAGACGTGCAGATTGTATGAGTGGGCGGCGACTGTCGGAGGACTCAGAGAAAATCATTTTACAGTAAGTTCTTACAAAAATTCTATTTCTATTGGGATTTTATGTGATAGACCAACACAAAGTGGCACATAATTGTGAAGTGAAAGGAAAATGATAAATGGTTTTCAACATTTCTTTACAAATAAATCTCAGAAAAGTGTGGCGTGCATTTTTATTTTATACTTTGTAGAACCACCTTTCCCTGCAATTACAGTTGCAAGTCTTTTTTGGGGATGTCTCTACCAGATCTAGAGAGTGACATTTTTGCCCATTCTTCTTTGCAAAATAGCTCAAGCTCTGTCAGAATGGATGGAGCGCGTCTGTGAACAGCACTTTTCAAGTCTTGCCACAGATTCACAATTGGATTTAGGTCTGGACTTTGACTGGGCCATTCTAACAAATGAATATGCTTTGATCTAATCCATTTCATTGTTGTTCTGGCTGTATGTTTAGGGTCGTTTCCTGCTGGAAGATGAACCTCCGCCCAGTCTCAAGTCTTTTGCAGACTCTAACAGGTTTTCTTCTAAGATTGCCCTGTATTTGTCCCCATCCATCTTCCCATCAACTCTGACAAGCAGAGATGCTGCCACCACCATGTTTCATGGTGGGAATAGAATGTTCAGGGTGATGTGCAGTGTTAGTTTTCCGCCACACATAGTGTTTTGCTTTTGGGCCAAATTTAATTTCATCTGACCAGAGCACCTTCTTCCACGTGTTTGCTGTGCCCCCCACATAGCTTCTCGCAAACAAGACTTCTTATGGCTTTCTTTCAACAATAGCTTTCTTCTTGCCACTCTTCCATATAGGCCAGATTTGTGGAGTGCATGAATAGTTGTCCTGTAGACAGATTCTCCCACCTGAGCTGTTGATCTCTGCAGCTCCTCCAGAGTTACCATGGGCCTCTGGCTGCTTCTCTGATTAATGCTCTCCTTGCCCGGCCTGTCAGTTTAGGTGAATGGCCATGTCTTTGTAGGTTTGCAGCTGTGCCATACTCTTTCCATTTTCGAATGGTGGATTGAAGACTGCTCCGTGAGATGTTCAAAGCTTGGGATATTTTTATAACCTAACCCTGCTTTAAATGTCTCCACATCTTTATTCCTGACCTGTCTGGAGTGTTACTTGGCCTTTATGATGCTGTTTGTTCACTAAGGCTCTCTATAAAACCTATGAGGGCTTCACAGAACAGCTGTATTTATACTGAGATTAAATTACACGCAGGTGGACTCTATTTACTAATTAGGGGACTTCTGATGGCAATTGGTTCCACTAGATTTTAGTTAGGGGTATCAGAGTAAAGGGGGCTGAATACAAATGCACGCCACACATTTGAGATATTTATTAGTAAAAAAAAAAAAAAATGAAAACTATTTATTATTTTCCTTCCACTTCACAATTGTGTGCCACTTTGTGTTGGTCTATTACAAAAAATCCCAATAAGATACATTTAAAATCTTGGTTAAAACATGACAAAATGTGGAAAAGTTCAAGGGGTATGAAAACTTTTATAAGGCATTGTATATAGAGCATGTCTCTTTGCTGAATATATGCAGCATGTCTCTTTGCTGGATATACGGGGCATGTCTCTTTGCTGGATATATGGGGCATGTCTCTTTGCTGGATATATTGAGAATGTCTCTTTGCTGATATTTGGAGCATGTCTCTTTGCTGGATATTTGGAGCATGTCTCTTTGCTGGATATATGGTGCATGTCTCTTTGCTGGATATATTGAGCAATGAGCATGTCTATTTGCTGGATATATGGAGCATGTCTCTTTGCTGGATATATGGAGCATATCTCTTTGCTGGATATATGGAGCATGTCTCTTTGCTGGATATATGATATGGGGCATGTCTCTTTGCTGGATATATGGAGCATGTCTCTGTGCTGGATATATGGAGCATGTCTCTTTGCTGGATATATGGAGCATGTCTCTGTGCTGTATATATGGAGCATGTCTCTTTGCTGGATGTATTGAGCATGTCTATTTGCTGGATATATTGAGCATGTCTCTTTGCTGGATATATGGGGCATGTCTCTTTGCTTGATATATTGAGCAATGAGCTTGTCTATTTGCTGGATACATGGAGCATGTCTCTTTGCTGGATATATGGAGCATGTCTCTTTGCTGGATATATGGAGCATGTCTCTTTGCTGGATATATGGGGCATGTCTCTTTGCTGGATATATGGGGCATGACTCTTTACTGGATATATGGGGCATGTCTCTTTACTGGATATATGGGGCATGTCTCTTTGCTGGATATATGGAGCATGTCTATTTGCTTAATATATGGGGCATGTCTCTTTGCTGGATATATATGGAATGTCTCTTTGCTGGATATATGGAGCATGTCTCTTTGCTGGATATATGGAGCATGTCTCTTTGCTGAATATATTGAGCATGCCTATTTGTTGGATATAAGGGGCATGTCTCTTTGCTGGATATATGGAGCATGTCTCTTTGCTGGATATAAGGGGCATGTCTCTTTGCTGAATATATGGGGCATGTCTCTTTGCTGAATATATGGGGCATGTCTCTTTGCTGGATATATGGAGCATGTTTCTTTGCTGTATATATGGAGCGTGTCTCTTTGCTGGATATATGATATGGGGCATGTCTCTTTGCTTGCTATATGGAGCATGTCTCTTTGCTGGATATATGGAGCATGTCTCTTTGCTGGATATATGGAGCATGTCTCTTTGCTGGATATATGGAGCATGTCTATTTGCTGAATATATGGAGCATGTTTTTTTTGCTGTAAATAAGGGGCATGTCTCTTTGCTGAATATATGGGGCATGTCTCTTTGCTGAATGTATTGAGCATGTTTTTTTGCTGGAAATAAGGGGCATGTCTATTTGCTGAATATATGTCTGTTGTAGGGGTGGAAACAAGCGTGACCTAGGAGGGGAGGTGAGTTCCTGCGCCTTTTCTTTGAGAAAAAAAAAACCCTGATTATAAGTTAGAAGTGAGTAGGAATTTAGATAGAGGAAGGCCAGTAGATGTAGCATATCTGGATTTTGCTACACCATTCGATATACTGGACCTCAAAAATTGAATGTACATGGACAGGAAACTGGATACATGAACAAGTTCAGAAAGAAATGATAAAATATTTATTCCTCAAATGGACTATACTTGTGAATGGTGTGCTTCATGGTTCTGTCTTTGGGTCAATGCTGTTTACCTTGTTTATTAAAGATATAAAGTTGGAATCAAGAGTTCAATTTTAGTGCTGACGTCACCGCGTGCTATCCTGGAAGGATGGGCAATGCTGTGAGAGCCGGCCAGCTTTATTTTATTACGGTTCATTATCTGGTGTTTTATTGCCTTCCACCTTTGGATGTTTGTAAGCGCAACTCTTACATTTTATAAATAAAGTAAAGTACGATTATACACTTGTAGCGGACCCCCCACAACCCCCTAGGGCCTAGTGATGACCTTCAGTGGCAGAGAGGGGCTACATACCTCCTGTGGGTGTGGATTGTCAGGCATGGTGGGTAGTGATGCAGGTAAAATAAAGGTTGGGCGCCAGTCACTTTTATGCTGAAGAACAAGATAGTTTATTTCTTCTCAACAGGTCAGAAATAAAATGAGGGAGAGAGGGGTAGGGTCCAGGACACCCTTTAAGAACAGTCTATTAGGCAGACTCCTATTGCAAAAGACAGGTTATTCAGACAGCAATACAGGATAGCAGACCTTGAGAATTATTAGGTATCCATAGAACTTCAGATCGATCTGGGAGACATCTTCTCTCCACTAGACACAATCCCTTTTTGGTGGTCTGTACTGTCTGGACAGCTATCCTCCATAAGATACAAGCAGGTTACTCACACAGGTTACTGGATGTCTGTGGATGATCTTTTCCTTGTGGGTCGCTGGCTCTCCTCAGCAGAATCCCAGGTGTCTGACTAGGCCTCAGGCTTCAGGCCTAGTCAGCAGCAACAGCAGCACACACCCTTCCCCAAGGGGGGTAGGGGCGGAAGAGAGCGATCATTGGACCTCCCATCCTTTTTATAAGATCCCCCACAATGCCGTAGTGACACTGTGATTGGCTGAGGGACACTTGGACATTAACAGTTTGCTTAACTGTAATTCTCACTCTAGTGCCAGAGGCCACAGTGCCACCTACTGACGGAAGGGAGAAACGCAGTCAAACAGATTAGAAGGGAAGTCCAATTAATCACAGAATAATTACAGCCAAGCTAAGTAAGGCTCAGCAACTAAATTTAACAGCAACCTTGCATAAAGACAAGGGTGCTACACACTCCCCCTGCCAAGGAGACTACGTCCTCGGAGTCTGCCGAGACAGAGACTCTCAAGCCTGAGAGTGGATGTCCTGGTAAAAATAGATGGGTAAGGGTGAAAAAGGAAAAGGTTAAACTTTGGTGTACAAATACGTGTGGCATTCCACACGAAGCAAAAATATGAAACAATATGCACATTACAATACTTCCTAACTGACTAACTGACTGTCAGTACATCCTACAATGTTATAAGGCAAAAACCATACTCACCAAAGGCACTGTCTCACCTCAGCCGAGAGAGAACACTGGGTATGAAAAATTAGCAACATACTCATAATATCAATTACTATACTATAGACATATATACATCTAAAATGTTGTTTAACCTCAGCCGAGGGAAACAAGATTTTAATAGGCAAACACATTTTATCACATCCTAATACTCTACTCAATTTACCATGAATATATACAAAATATTTGCATGTCAGAGAGAAGGTGCCTATCTCCAGGGGTAAAAGACTGACCGAAAACCCCCCAAATAAGGGCACATCCCCTGAAACATACCAATACATCAGAGAAAATAATCCACTTTAAACTATTTTACTAATAGTATAGAATTTTACTGCTCACTAAGATTGGCACTCCTACACCATCTAGTGGAGAAAAAACTTTTCAGTCCATGAGTTCCAAAAATGCAGATGGAGACTTGCCGGTTTCCTATAGCACAGCCTACCTGACTAACTAACTATTTTACAAGGTCTTTGTGACCCCAGAGTCCCAATAGTCTACACAGTCACCTTGCTAGCGAAGATCATTTCTTGCTGGCTCTGTTACACCAAAGTCCAACAGGCACTTTACTTATTGCATAGGTTTCAAAAATAGGAAAACACACTCTTTTCTAGGAAAGTTCGAGTTCAGTAGTTATACCAAACTGATGATAGTGTTGCAAACAGGCAACACCAATAACTGAAAGATACCATCAGCCATTTTCTCCAGGGGGCTGAGGCTAGTTTTCTTCACACCTGGATGAGAAGCATGCTGACCATTCAAAGCATAAGCCAGCAGGTATTTAACTTGAGCTTGTTTGCATGACTACTTCCAGAAGCAACACAGCCACACAAAAAAATTGCAGAGGACTATCATCATATTGAACTTTGCTGGTTCACTTTTCCAGAGCAAACAAAGTCCCACTGCACATGTAATTTCATCTCACCTTTTTCATAGCAAGACACACTGACAATGAAGAGCAACAGGTCAGCATGTCACTTTTCAGGGCACCTCCTGTAGCTGCTGGCAATTCAGAGCACAGCCCAGCAGTAACATAGCACAGACAGGAGTGTCCCCAAAGCAACTTTCAAAAGAGGAACAGCATCTGGTGAGACAGATACAGCTTCAAACTTGACATCACCTAGCTGTATTCCATAGGATTTTGACACAGAAATTCAAGCTTTATACATCACCAATAGTATCGTGGATCAGGCAGTTGAATAGGCTTCCCAGAAGATCCAATAGTGGTGATGTAATGCCTTGCATCAGCTTGATTGGGCCTCCTTACAATGACACAATCCGGGTATATATGCCGACCATAGTCCCAGGTTTTCAGAACTTTCGTGTACTGTTCTGCTTGTCTGGGTGACAACTCAGAGATTTTACGGTATGCAGGAATTCTCAGGTAATCTCTGATTGCACTGTCAATCCATTGAGCCCGCTTGTCTTGAATTTCAGCTACAAGAGACTCTGGCACATAAGGATACAAATAGCCATATTCCTCAGCTATTTTCTTCATCACAATTCGCTGAAACTTAGACAATTTTGACAAGATTCTAGGGTCTCCATAGCCAAGCAACACAGGCGTATCTGGAGCACACTTGACAGGATACCCTGCAACTGTATCTGGTCTTGGAGGGACACTTGCAGGACCAGATTCATGACTTGCAGGCAAAGGCAAGGTAGGCCTAATACTGGAGGTAATATTGGGTGAATGGACATCCTCCTTTGTAGGCTCAACTTGCGGTTCAGTCTCACTATCAGACCAATTTTCACAAAATGACACAGTGTCAGAGAACAGTTCTGAGATTCGGTCAGACATTATATCAGAGTCTGACTCTGCGGAGAACTCTTCAGCTGGGAGCAGGTTAGGCCGGGAAATTATAGCAACAGACTCTCCTGACTCTGCTCCCAAGGAAGACACTGGCCTCACAGTCCCAACAGGTACGCCACCCTCACCCACATCAGGCTTACCAGGTTCAGGCGATTTCTTTTCCGGTGATCCCATCATCAAAGCAAGCAGGCGACCTCGACCGCGACCACGGCGGGAGGTCACTGGAATGTCCGGCATTGCAGCGGTCACTGTAGCTGAAGAAGTAGAAGGAACAGAAGCTTCAGCAGGCAGAGCAACAGTAGTAGTGACCACTGGAGCCGGTCCGGAATCGGCAGTTGCAACACATTTGAGCCAGTCCACTTGCAGCTTCCGGGGTGATAAGGCCGGTGAGACTACTTCCAGGAGCGATTCCCTGCAACTTCCGCAGGTGATCCAGGGCCGAATACTAGTAGCCAGTCCAGAACATTTCACACATGTCAGCCCGATCGCTTCATAGCCTCCAGCCGTGTACAGCACCAGGTTCCCTTTAGGTGTGTACCGCACCCCGGTGTCAGTGATGACTTCCTTCAGCCCAGCGGGGCTAGAACCGATGCCTGGCACAAACACTCTCAGGTCAGAAGAAGGAATTCCAAAGTGCGCCATCTTCACACTCTTCCAACACGTGCAGCCAGGTAACTGCGCACACAAGCGCGGTTTAATTTCCTCCGCGTGGGAACAGCGACCCCTCCCCCTGCCAAGGGATTGGTCCAGCCGTTCAGCAATATCTTCAGCGCCCGCCTCTTTTCCTTTGCGGCGCCAAAAATCTTCTGGAGTCTGCCTTAACCCCTTCAGCCCTGGCGTAAAGTGACAAAAGACCAGGCTGACACTCTCCCCAGAGCAAAGAGACAGTTAGGTTCTTCCCACGTTGTTAAAAGGACAAAACACAGTCTTTGAGGTACAAAAGATGTTACTTGCCACTCTCCCACGGAGCCAAACGGTGATTCCTGCGCGGTTGCTATAGGCGACCACCACAAAAATACCGCTTCGCCCCACGTTGGGCGCCAGATGTAGCGGACCCCCCACAACCCCCTAGGGCCTAGTGATGACCTTCAGTGGCAGAGAGGGGCTACATACCTCCTGTGGGTGTGGATTGTCAGGCATGGTGGGTAGTGATGCAGGTAAAATAAAGGTTGGGCGCCAGTCACTTTTATGCTGAAGAACAAGATAGTTTATTTCTTCTCAACAGGTCAGAAATAAAATGAGGGAGAGAGGGGTAGGGTCCAGGACACCCTTTAAGAACAGTCTATTAGGCAGACTCCTATTGCAAAAGACAGGTTATTCAGACAGCAATACAGGATAGCAGACCTTGAGAATTATTAGGTATCCATAGAACTTCAGATCGATCTGGGAGACATCTTCTCTCCACTAGACACAATCCCTTTTTGGTGGTCTGTACTGTCTGGACAGCTATCCTCCATAAGATACAAGCAGGTTACTCACACAGGTTACTGGATGTCTGTGGATGATCTTTTCCTTGTGGGTCGCTGGCTCTCCTCAGCAGAATCCCAGGTGTCTGACTAGGCCTCAGGCTTCAGGCCTAGTCAGCAGCAACAGCAGCACACACCCTTCCCCAAGGGGGGTAGGGGCGGAAGAGAGCGATCATTGGACCTCCCATCCTTTTTATAAGATCCCCCACAATGCCGTAGTGACACTGTGATTGGCTGAGGGACACTTGGACATTAACAGTTTGCTTAACTGTAATTCTCACTCTAGTGCCAGAGGCCACAGTGCCACCTACTGACGGAAGGGAGAAACGCAGTCAAACAGATTAGAAGGGAAGTCCAATTAATCACAGAATAATTACAGCCAAGCTAAGTAAGGCTCAGCAACTAAATTTAACAGCAACCTTGCATAAAGACAAGGGTGCTACACACTATTAAGGATTGTTATGTCTTTCCTGGCGAGTCACATCTATAGCCATTGGAGTTGGAAGTACGGTTTCGGTATTAGCTGGGATCTCAAGCTTGTCTCCCAATCCAGAGGCCCTATTGGTGTTTTATCACAAGCACTGAAGACCTTTATGGTCATAGGTTTTCGGTAAGGAGCCGTCTATTTTCGGTGACGGATTCACAAATGGTGGTGTTGGCTTTTTTCACACTGAAGAATCGCACGATTGCACATTCGTTTTTATAAACCAAATTTACACACAATTATATGGACTTTTTTATGAGGAATATGGTTATTATATTTATTCACGTTTAACAATCAATATTATTTTTTTCACATTATTTAGCGCAACCCTTTTTGGTATTTGTAGTTCAATTTTAGTGTTCGCTGATGATACCATATTATGCAGGGAAATAAATATGGCACAGGATATAGCAAAATTACAGGAAGACCTTGATACAATAGGGGGGTGGGCAGCTATGTGGTAGATGAGGTTATGTATTCAAAACTGTGACTGGTTGTTAAAACCTATGAAGTTAAAAAAGAAAAAAAAAATCTTAGTGTCAGGATTAAGGACTAAAAAAGAAAACAAGTCACATTTAACCACTTATTGCAAAGTGACGTATCCCTACGTCGGCAAACTTTGCGGGGGTATACCGGGATGATGCCTCTAGCTAGCCATCCCGGTACCGTGGTTTACAGACGACGGTCGGCTTTCCGTCAGTAACGGCCTATGTGGCTCGAGAGCCGCTCGATCGTTACCCGAGTTAGAGGGAGGGGACATTCCCCCCCCCTCCTGCCGCCTTCCGTGACTTTGCTCGTGGCTCCCGTCCCACCGGCTGGCACATCCGCCGGCTGGATGGAGTCCCGATCAAAGCCGGAAACGGCTTCAATCGGGTCTCCGATGACGTAACCCGGAGGCGGCATCCATGACGTCACTTCCGGTTACTGTGCTGCAAAAGGCGGCACATTTAAAAAACGGCTGTATGCAAAAACGCCGTTTGCGGGGTTTTGAATACATGGAAGTGTAGTGAAGGGGTCTAGGGTCTTTTAGACCCTCGATCCCTCCATAAAGAGTACCTGTCACTGCATATTGGTGTTACAAGGGATTTTTACATTGCTTGTGACAGCAATAAAAGTGATCAGATTTTTTTTTTTTTAAAAACCTGTGATAAAGTTAAAAAAAAAATAAAATAAATAGGAAAAAAAAAATGTAGCCGCCCCGTCACCGTTAGCTCGCACACAAAAAAAAAACGTATACGGAAGTTGAGCCGCGAATGAAATCGCTGTTCAAACCACACATGTGAGGTATCGCTGCGATCGCCAGAGCATGAGCAATAATTTAAAAAAAAGAGCTACACTCTACCTCTAAACTGGTAACCGTTAAAAAAATTTAAAGCGTCGCCTATTGAGATCTCTATTGACCGCAGTTTGTCGCCATCCCACGGGTGTGCGCAATTTTAAACCGTAACATGTTGGGTATCTATTTACTGGGTGTGACATCATCTTTCACAATATACAAAAATAATGGGGTAATTTTACTGTTTAGTATTTTTTAAATGCAGTGAAATGTGAGTTTTTCCAAAAAAAAATGGTGTTTTAAAGACTGCTGCGCAAATACCGCGTGACAAAAAATATTGCAATGACCGACATTTTATTCTCCAGAATCTTTGCTAAAAAAATATATATAATGTTTGGGGGTTCTAAGTAGTTTTCTAGGAAAAAATACTGGTTTTAACTTGTAAACAAAAAGTGTCCGAAATAGGGCTGGGGCTTAAAGAGGAAGTAAACCCTCCTCAGGAAGTTGTACCTATAGGTAAGCCTATGATAAGGCTTACCTATAGGTACTGTAAATATCTCCTAAACTTACACCGTTTAGGAGATATTTACCTTTAATGCAGCCAGTGACGTCACTGGCGCATGCGCTCTGAAGGAACGGCTGATCGTGCCGTTCCTTCAGAGCCCCGTGCCGTGACCGTCGGCTCCCGTGCGCGTGCGCGGGAGTGACGTCACCGAGGCTCCGGCCAATCAGATGACCGGATGCCGCGATCCCGGAAGACGGGCGACATGTCATGTCGCCCGTCATACAGGTAAGAGAGCGGCACGGCGGGGGCTCGTTCTAAGGTAAGTATTTCATAATGAGCTAGTATGCGAAGCATACTAGCTCATTATGTCTTTCTCTTGCAGGTTGTAAAAAAAAAAAATTTTTTTTAAATGAGTTTACAACCTCTTTAAGTGGTTAAGGATTGGTAAACTGCCAAAGTAGTTTCATGTAATTCAAGATTTTGAGCTTTTTTTAGCTTTCATGTCAACTGTGTGGGTGGAGATGAAACAAGGAAATCTGAGGATCCAGTAACATTTGTAAAAATCCATCTAGTCTTCATCTAAGTACCAGTCCAATCTGGTAGCAGTTATATCTCTAGCTCATCACATTGATTATTTCTGCCTGCTGCTGTTTAGTTTTTTTCTAGTAGCGTGGGAAGTAACAATGCATGATGCATGGACAATACAATCTGCATTCAAGGCACACTGTATGCATGGGCGTCCGCAGAACTTTTTTCAGGGGGGGGCATAATTTTAAGGTCACCCATGCTCCGCCCCTTTTCAACAATGTCATGAAGGGGCGGGGCTTAGTCATTATATTTATTTATTTTATTTTTAAAGAGCAAACAGCAGCATTTATTTTGAAAGCATTTGTTAACCTAAAAAAAATAATTATCCTGTTCCCTTAATGCATGTTATACAGCACAGTGCTTTGCTGTGTAATTTGGCCTCCCCATATCACCTAAAATGCCTGGCTGATCCTGCCTGGCTATGTCCTCCCCTCTGTAAACTGACCACGGTATACCATGGCTGCTGAGCCCTGACACTGTGGTCAGTTTACATGCCTCCGTTATCCGCAGCTCTCCTGTCCTCCTCTGCCCTCTCTCCCCTCTCTCCCTGTCTGTCTGCTCCTGTGTCAGTGCCCTCCCCCCCCTTCTCCTCCTGCTGCTGTAGTTTCATTTAAAGTTTCATATCCTGTCTACAGTCTATTTAATAATCATGTGTGCCCCAGTGTCTGTGTTTGTTTAATAAAAAAATGCTGTTTTTACAAGTTCTCAGAGCGCTCACGTGACCCGCCGCCTCCCTCCTCGTCTCCCCCATTTCTCCTGACTGACATCAGTGAGGATGCCTCGGCCCTGCCCGCTGCAGGCAGCTGTCAGATCGGGAGAGGGGAGAGCCGACGGGTCATGTGAGCAGCGCTCGGCCCTCTGAAAACTGGTAAAGAACGGCTTATTTTTTTAGAACACATACACAGACACACAGGATTATTAAACAGACCAGACAGGATGGTATAAAGTGGCTTAACAACCACTTCAAAGGGGAAGTTGAGATTCCAGGGGGGGGGGGGGGCATTTGCCCCCCCTTGCCCCTACCTGCGGATGCCCATGACTGTATGTTATAGCAGAGAGCACCGTGCCACGATGGTCAGTCCCGCGGGCACACCAGGAAGTAATGTCATTGTGGCTTGTTCATTCAAACGGCTGGAGAACGCAAACCCTGAAGGAACAACAGCCGGTAGCGCTATGGTCACAGCTGAGTGCTGTAAGGCTCTGAAATGTAAGTCTGTCATAATGTGCTAGTACTGTATGCGGTGCCGACTAACAAATTATGGCAAAAACTTGCAGGGGTCTGTTTTAATAGGAAAAAAGTCTGTCCTAACAAAAGGTTCAACATTTAAAAACCATCATCTTGCATTGTATGTTAATAAGGGATAGCCCACTCGGTTTTTGGGGACAAAGACACTGTGAGACTGTCTAGAAATTCATAGGATCACCTCCTTGGAAACATCTAAAAGTTAACTGCAAAGGTGGAAATACCCTTTACAAAAAAAGTTTGTTTTGCCTAATAATAATAATAATAATAATAATAATAATAATAATGATATTAACCACTTCAGCCCCGGAAGGATTTGCTCCCTTCCTGACCAGGCCCTATTTTGTGATTCGGCACTGCGTTACTTTAACGGACAATTGTGCGGTCGTGCAAAGCTGTACCAAAACAAAATTTACGTCCTTTTTTCCCCACAAATAGAGCTTTCTTTTGGTGGTATTTGATCACCTCTGTGATTTTTTTTTTTTTTTTTTGCGCTATAAACAAAAAAAGAGTGACAATTGTGAAAAAAAAACAATATTTTTCACATTCTGCTATATAACATTCCCAAAAAAAAAAAAAATGTAAAAATCAAAATTTTTTTACATTTTAGGCCAATTTGTTTTCTGCTACATATTTTTTGTAAAAAAAATCACAATGAGCGTACTTTGATCGGTTTGCGGAAAAGTTATAGTGTCTACTATCTACGAAAAAGATTGATGTCATTTTTATTGTTTTTTTTTTTTTTTTTACTAGTAATCTGCGATTTTTAGTAGGACTGCGACATAGCGGCAGACAGATCGGACCCCTGACTGACATTTTTGACACTTTTGGGGGGACCAGTGACATTAATACAGTAATCAGTGCTAAAAATATGCACTGTTAGTGCAGGTTCACACTTCTGCGATGCGGGAATGCTGCGAATATGCAGCGTGATCCCGAATCGCATCTGCACCTCTGGCAGCTCACACTGCCATATGCGATATGCAGGGGGTGTCAATTAAAAGTTAACGACATCCCCAGTTGCGATCGCATATCGCAGTGCGATCTGCAAGTTCGCACAGAATCGGATCGCACTAATGTGAACCACTTTGCGATCCGATTCTGCTGCGGTTGAAAAAAAGCCTCATGTGCGAGTTTATTGCAGATGTGGGGCGAATTCAGCCATACAAAGTGTATGGCTGAAATTCGCACCGCACATGAGATCGCATGTAATTTAGGAGCAGTGCGCTCCGAATTACATGCGATCTCCGCAATCGCACTAATATGAACCGACACTCACTGTAATAATGCCATTGGCAGGGAAGGGGTTAATCCTGTGGGTGATCAAAGGGGTTAATGTATGTCTACTATGCTTACTGAAACTGCTGATCTGTCCCTGCCTGTCTCACAGAAGATCCGCCTGCTTTGTTTACATAAGCAGGCGGGTCTTCTCTCCCTTTCCCTGACGATCGTGGGAGGAAGGTGGCAATCGCCGCATCTCCTCCTGTAGCCCGACTCCCGCTGGAATCACATGCACTCCAGTCACGTAGTACTACGTGACTGGATGCAGGGGAGCCACACTGCCGCAGTTATATTTCTGTTGGCGGTCGGCAAGCGGTTAATAATACAAATAATACCCTAGAATACCGCAATACCCACTTTGATATGTTACAATGCTTGCCTTCCAAGATTCATAGAATAATTATTCACTGCCTTATTCATAATGCAGTTTTCTTGCTGGTTTTACCTTATAAATGTAAGTTTTATGTAATACAACGAGACCCCGGAGCCAATTTGGTTGCAGAGTAAAGCATTGTTTTATTGAAGCTTATAGCTCAGGACATAGTCCAGGTCCAATATCTTAGTGGTTACAATAAAGAGCATTACTTGGGCAGCTGCAAACATACAGTATAGTAAAGATTTTCCTGCATGAATGATCAACAAATCAGAGGCTTTAAAATGTACTAGTAGCTAATTTAAATTTAAAATTGAATTGGGTTTTCATTTTCTATAATCCATCAAATACCAGAAATCATCTTTACGCCTCCCAGCCAGCGAGTTCTTGGTGGGGAGGGCTTCCCGATCTTGCGATTATTGTGATTGGCTATTGGGAGCCATCCCCGACTCTGGTCCATAAACAGTGACTGGGAGTTGTTGGTGACAGTGGTGCCGGCTGTATTGCCACATAAAGAGGTATGGCCAACTTTAAGGGGTCAAGAAAGAATGTTTCAACATTATGAAAGGTGATAGGATGCAATGCACTGGAAGTGCTGTAATAATTGCTTGGTTCATTTACTGGGGACTGCAAAGAGCCACGTTTAGGTGAGCTTAGCACAGGAAAGACCTTTACTACTGTAATGGAGCTTTACTGTAGATGGTCAGCATGGAAGTGAACAAAGGAAGGCAAAGAGTAGAATGTTTCAGAAAAGCGGTGTCTGGTAAAGCACCTTATATAGATTTATTTTTAACTCATCCCTTAGCTCGTCCAAATTATGGCCCTCCAGCTGTTCACGAACTACAATTCCCATCATGCCTAGTGATGTCTGTGAATGTCAGAGATTTACAATGCCTCATGGGACATCTAGTTCCGCAACAGCTGGAGGGCCGCATTTTTTTAATCCGAACTAATGTAATTTTCCTGTAGCATATCCCATCATTCCTCCTTTTTTTTATGCTCGGGATGATGATTCAGTTCTGGTAACCAGCAGTTTTGAATTTTAATCCCCTTCATTTTGTATCCAACCGTTTGGCTGTATTCGTAGTTACAACTCAAATTCGACATGCACCCCCGTGCTGAAAAGTTGGTTAAAACACCATCTGAAAGAATAAAATAATCAGCATTAGCATGGTTAACATCCAAACAAACATTAACATTTGGCCTTTAAAGCTGAACTCAAGGATCACAACAAAGTGCTGGTATCCAAGACAAAAAAATTATATAAAAAGTCAGTGACAGTGAAGGCTCAAATTTCAATGCATATAAAAGTGAGTCCTTAATGCAAAACTATATCAACCAAATCAGGTGATTATGCGTATACATAGGTAGTAGTGGTGGCACCCTCCAATTCACCGCCGGAATGTGGTAAGATTTTACACTTACAAGATAATGTTGATCTAAGCTGGTGTACACCGGATAAAGATTAAAACAGGCTTAGGGGTCTCCTTTCACTGGCAGACTGGAATCCCAGGTAGTGGACGGATGGATATCCTTGTGCGTCTCCTATGTGTACTCTCGGAGGGCAAAAAAATGAAGAAGGCTCCTCATCAAGGGCGTCCACAGAATTTTTTTCAGGGGGGGGGGCATAATTTTAGGGTCACCCATGCTCCACCCCTTTTCAACAATGTAATGAAGGGGAGGGGCTTAGTCATTATACTTATTTTGAGTATTTATTTTTAAAGCATTTGTTAACCTAAAAAAAAAACTATATGTATCCTGTTCCCTTAAAGCATGTTATACAGCACAGTGCTTTGCTGCGTAATTTGGCCCCTTCTATCACCTAAAATACCTGGCTGATCCTGCCTGGTTATGTCCTCCCCTCTGTAAACTGACCATGGTATACCATGGCTGCTGAGTCCTGACACCGTGGTCAGATTAGCTGTCTCCGCCATCCGCAGCCCTCCCGACCAGACCAGACAGAATGGTATAAAGTGGCTTAACAACCACTTGAAAGGGGAAATTGAGATTCCAGGGGGGGGGGGGGCATCTGCCCCCCTTTGCCCCTACCTGCGGACGCCCATGCTCCTCATAGTGCAGTATGGTAATAACACTCCATCTTTTTTTAAAAAGTTCTGCAAACACTGTTAAAAAGTACAAGTGCTGGTGCCCATGCCATGCTCCTGTGTCTATCCAGTACAGGATAAACACAGTAGCATAGCATGGGCACCAGCATTTGTACTTTTTAACAGTGTTTGCAGAACTTTTAAAAAAAAGATGGAGTGTTATTACCATACTGCACTATGAGGAGCCTTCTTAATTTTTTCGCCCTCCGAGAGCACACATAGGAGACGCACAAGGATATCCATCCGTCCACTACCTGGGATTCCAGTCTGCCAGTGAAAGGAGACCCCTAAACCTGTTTTGATCTTTAGCCGGCCTACGTCAGCTTAGATCAACATTATCTGGTAAGTGTGAAATCTTACCACATTCCGGCGGTGAATTGGAGGGTGCCACCACTACTACCTATGTATACGCACAGTCACCTGATTTGGTTGATACAGTTTTGCACTAAGGACTCACTTTTATATGCATTGAAATTTGAGCCTTCACTGTCACTGACTTTTTATATAATTTTTTTGTCTTGGATACAAGCACTTTTTTGTGATATAATTTTTTGTACTTTGTATATTGCACAAAAACAGGCACGACTTTTTGGTCTATTAGCACTATTTTAAGCACTTTATATTGCACAGTAACTTTTTTTATTATATATTTGAAATATTGTGATTTACAGTTGTTTTTAAATATTGCACAGATGAAATATTGGAATATTTGCACAGTTAGTATTTGCACAGAGTGATATGTTTACAGTAGGTGGGAGGATCTAGCGCTGTTTACATCCTTACATAACCACTTGAGTAACTGCCTTTAATACCTCATCTTTACCAGTCTATTTTTCAGTTTTCAGCACTGTGAGATTGTTTGACTGATAATTACTCTGTTATGCAACACTGTACCCAATTGAGTTTTGTATAATTTTTTTCGAGACAGATAGAGCTTTATTTTTGTGATATTTATTAACTGTTGGGTTTTTATTTTTTTACCTTAAAAAGGAGGAAAGCTCAAAATTTCCCTTACTCTCTACTTGCTACTTTCTGTTAAAATAAAAATGCCGGAATAATATGAAAACTCCTGAAATGATCCTTGTTGGAAAGTAGACACTCCAAGGAGCCATTTTGATTGTTAGTGTATATTTTGCCTGTGATCTGAATTGTCTAATCTAAAGAATCAATATTTCCTTGCAGAACTTGCAATTTTCCATACATTTGCCTCCACATCTGCCCCGGGGGGAGGGTGGGGGGGTTCCTTCCAGGGTTGTGTGGAGTGTATTGGTGAGTCCATCATGCTCCTGGTGCATGTCTACTTTTTTGCTGTTTTGTCATACATTTGTATTCATGGTTTGTTTTCTGTTATTTTTAGGTTTTAAGTGCCCCCTGTAACGTTAAAAAAACCCTACCTCGTGAAAATTCCCTACCCTCGTCACTTCCTGTCACATACGTCAAGGAACAGCTGAGCAGCTTACCATTGCGCATGCTCACAGCTCTGGATATGTCATGGAACAGCTGAGCAGCTTACCACTGCGCATGCTCACAGCTCCGGAGGGTAGGGAATTTTCACGGTAGTGTGTTGTAATGTTACACCGCATCAGCTGTTGCTGCGGTTATAATTAAAACATCTTGGCTGCAACATAAAATCATCTCCGCTCCTACCCCTGTGACTTCCCTGATTTTGCCTCCTAAATGTAAAAGCGGCGGGTGTATGAAAATAAAAATCACGGAGATCTCAGCTCAGTCATTTATATTTTCATAGACCCGCCGCCGCTTTTACATTTAGTAGCCGAGATCAGGGAAGTCACAGGGGTAGGAGCGGAGATGATTTTATGTTGCAGCCAAGATGTTTTAATGTAACAGCGGCAACAGCTGATGCGGTGTAACGTTACAACACAGTACTGTGAAAATTCCTTACCCTCCGGAGCTCTGAGCATGCGCACTGCTAAGATGTTCAGCTGTTTAATGACGTAGGTGCACCGGAAGTGACGAGGGTAGAGAATTTTCACGGGTATGGTTTTTCACGTAACACCCCCCTATTTCTCCTGATGAAGCGAGTCTATCCACGAAACACATTGAGGGATGCAAGCTTGTGATGGAATCATCCCCTGCAAGCACACCTTTGCCTAATAACTATTAATTGTAATATTGTTGGTTTCAACTACTGTTTTGGGACTTGGGGATTATTGAAAGGGAGATTATGCTTTTACTTCAGCAACTGAAGTTTTATACTGCAATCATGTTTTGTGAATGCAATTTTTTATTCATTTTAGTTTTGGTCTGACTGCATCTTGGCATCTGAAAAATCCATCCTTTTCTTTTCTGTCGGTTATATTACATTTAGGATGTGGTGCCTCAAGCAACCCACAAACTTACCTTTATTGCATCAGTACCAAAGGGTGTAATATCCTGTCAAGCGCTTAGTTTCATGTTCCTTTTAATGTCTTTTTAGCTAATCAAGGAAACACATCTCTAGAATAATATGCAAAAGCCAGCCCCCAAAAAGTAATAAAACCTACCTGGTTTTTCCATCAATCCAACTAATGTGGCACAGTGGTCATCCTTACTTCTGCAGACTGTATTTGTGACAGGCTTACACACCTCTAAGGTATCATACGAGGTGCAAGATGGACATTCAGGCCCATTAAAGGGGTAGGTTATATTTTTCACTATATGGTAATGGTGTAAAATAGAAAAAAAAAAAGAAAAGAAAAAAGTTTGCATTATGATAAAGAAGAAACGTATTAAAGTTTATCTAAACCCATAAACGATAATGTAATATGTTGAAGATGTGGAGGTTACATTAGTTTTCATTTTTTTTTCAGGCTTTATTCCTTTTATCTTCATCTGGAAAGTCTGAGAATAACATGCTCCCTGTCCTAGGGTGGCTATAGTGATTCCTCCACAGTATTTATGGAAAGAGCCATGGTTGCCACCTAGAGTGGACTACAGTTGTGTCTTCCATTGTCTACAGTGCCTTGCGAAAGTATTCGGCCCCCTTGAACTTTTCGAACTTTTGCCACATTTCAGGCTTCAAACATAAAGATATAAAACTGTAATTTTTTGTGAAGAATCAACAACAAGTGGGACACAATCATGAAGTGGAACGAAATTTATTGGATATTTCAAACTTTTTTAACAAATAAAAAACTGAAAAATTGGGTGTGCAAAATGATTCAGCCCCCTTAAGTTAATACTTTGTAGCACCACCTTTTGCTGCGATTACAGCTGTAAGTCGCTTGGGGTATGTCTCTATCAGTTTTGCACATCGAGAGACTGAAATTTTTGCCCATTCCTCCTTGCAAAACAGCTCGAGCTCAGTGAGGTTGGATGGAGAGCGTTTATGAACAGCAGTTTTCAGTTCTTTCCACAGATTCTCAATTGGATTCAGGTCTGGACTTGGCCATTCTAACACCTGGATATGTTTATTTGTGAACCATTCCATTGTAGATTTTGCTTTATGTTTTGGATCATTGTCTTGTTGGAAGACAAATCTCCGTCCCAGTCTCAGGTCTTTTGCAGACTCCATCAGGTTTTCTTCCAGAATGGTCCTGTATTTGGCTCCATCCATCTTCCCTTTCACTGCTGAAGAAAAGCAGGCCCAAACCATGATGCTGCCACCACCATGTTTGACAGTGGGGATGGTGTGTTCAGGGTGATGAGCTGTGTTGCTTTTACACCAAACATAATGTTTTGCATTGTGCCAAAATGTTTGATTTTGGTTTCATCTGACCAGAGCACCTTCTTCCACATGTTTGGTGTGTCTCCCAGGTGGCTTGTGGCAAACTTTAAACGACACTTTTTATGGATATCTTTACTAAATGGCTTTCTTCTTGCCACTCTTCCATAAAGGCCAGATTTGTGCAGTATACGACTGATTGTTGTCCTATGGACAGAGTCTCCCACCTCAGTTGTAGATCTCTGCAGTTCATCCACAGTGATCATGGGCCTCTTGGCTGCATCTCTGATCAGTCTTTTCCTTGTATGAGCTGAAAGTTTAGAGGGATGGCCAGGTCTTTGTAGATTTGCAGTGGTCTGATACTCCTTCCATTTCAATATTATCGCTTGCACAGTGCTCCTTGGGATGTTTAAAGCTTGGGAAATCTTTTTGTATCCAAATCCGGCTTTAAACTTCTCCACAACAGTATCTTGGACCTGCCTGGTGTGTTCCTTGTTCTTCACGATGCTCTCTGCGCTTTAAACGGACCTCTGAGACTATCACAGTGCAGGTGCATTTATACGGAGACCTGATTACACACAGGTGGATTCTATTTATCATCATTAGTCATTTAGGTCAACATTGGATCATTCAGAGATCCTCACTGAACTTCTGGAGAGAGTTTGCTGCACTGAAAGTAAAGGGCCTGAATAATTTTGCACGCCCAATTTTTCAGTTTTTTATTTGTTAACAAAGTTTGAAATATCCAATAAATTTCGTTCCACTTCATGATTGTGTCCCATTTGTTGTTGATTCTTCACCAAAAAATACAGTTTTATATCTTTATGTTTGAAGCCTGAAATGTGGCAAAAGGTCGAAAAGTTCAAGGGGGGCGAATACTTTCGCAAGGCACTGTATAACAGCCTTTTTCAACCAGGGTGCCTAGGTACACCGGGGTGCCTTCAGATGTCTTCAGGGGTGCCTTGGCAAAATGCCTAGAAACTACCCAGAAAACTGTATACAAGTCAGCGGGTGGATCAAGCCTACCTATTCATTACACAAAGCCACAGGTTTTCATTGTGCACCATTACAACCTTCCAGTCGCCAGTGTACCATCATCATCAGTTGATAACAAGGATGTTGGGCACCTGCACAATACTCTTATTTGACCTTCTCCTGCCCCTCTCCATCAGCGCTGAGGTTAGATTAACTGAGTGAGGGAGAAAAACTGAGGGAGAAGAGAAACACTGGAATACTAGTCAGTACCAGTATGCAAAAGTGTTCGCTTTGGAAGAATAAATCACTACTAGGGATGATCGAACTTTTGACTACTTGTCACTAATTCAGCATACAATTGCTGAAACCGGAAGCAGGAAGCAGGACTTGTGTGTGTGCGTGCGTGCGTGCGTGCAGAGAGAGGAGGAGGTGCTGCGGGGGAGCCGGTGCGGGAGATCTCGGGGAACCGAGGGGTCCGGTGACTGAAGGGGAGGATCGTCTGAGCGGCGTGACTCACCGTCAGGAACTGCTAGTGACAGGCTTAAAGGGACACACACTAGGTAAGTAAGACTGGTGACTTAGATTGAACAGTGACTGAGGGGGTAGTGTAGTACCTGAGTATCTGTGAGTACCTAGTGCTACCTGAGTGTTTGTGAGTACCTAGTGCTACCTGAGTATCTGTGAGTACCAAGTGCTACCTGAGCATCTGTGAGTACCTAGTGCTACCTGAGCATCTGTGAGTACCTAGTGCTACCTGAGTATCTGTGAGTACCTAGTGCTACCTGAGTATCTGTGAGTACCTAGTGCTACCTGAGTGTCTGTGAGTACCTAGTGCTACCTGAGTGTCTGTGAGTACCTAGTGCTACCTGAGTGTCTGTGAGTACCTAGTGCTACCTGAGTATCTGTGAGTACCTAGTGCTACCTGGGTGTCTGTGGGTACCTATTGCTAACTGAGTGTACTGTGAGTGGGTGCGTCTGACCGGGCTGTGCGACTGAGTGTTGTGCGTCTGACTGGGCTGTGCGATTAGTGTTGTGCGTCTGACCGGGCTGTGCGACTCAGTGTTGTGCGTCTGACCGGGCTGTGCGACTCAGTGTTGTGCGTCTGACCGGGCTGTGCGACTCAGTGTTGTGCGTCTGACAAGGGCTGTGCGACGTAGTGTTGTGCGTCTGACCGGGCTGTGCGACGTAGTTTTGTGCGTCTGACCGGGCTGTGTGACGTAGAGTTGTGCGTCTGACCGGGCTGTGCGACTGAGTGTTGTGCGTCTGACCGGGCTGTGCGACTTAGTGTTGTGCGTCTGACCGGGCTGTGCGGCTGAGTGTTGTGCGTCTGACCGGGCTGTGCGCCTGAGTGTTGTGCGTCTGACCGGGCTGTGCGACTGAGTGTTGTGCGTCTGACCGGGCTGTGCGACTGAGTGTTGTGCGTCTGACCGGGCTGTGCGACTGAGTGTTGTGCGTCTGACCGGCTGTGCGACTCAGTGTTGTGCGTCTGACCGGGCTGTGCGACTCAGTGTTGTGCGTCTGACCGGGCTGTGCGACTGAGTGTTGTGCGTCTGACCGGGCTGTGCGACGTAGTTTTGTGCATCTGACCGGGCTGTGTGACGTAGAGTTGTGCGTCTGACCGGGCTGTGCGACTGAGTGTTGTGCGTCTGACCGGGCTGTGCGACTTAGTGTTGTGCGTCTGACCGGGCTGTGCGGCTGAGTGTTGTGCGTCTGACCGGGCTGTGCGACTGAGTGTTGTGCGTCTGACCGGGCTGTGCGACTGAGTGTTGTGCGTCTGACCGGGCTGTGCGACTGAGTGTTGTGCGTCTGACCGGGCTGTGCGACTGATTGTTGTGCGTCTGACCGGGCTGTGCGACTGAGTGTTGTGCGTCTGACCGGGCTGTGCGACTGAGTGTTGTGCGTCTGACCGGGCTGTGCGCCTGTGAGTGTTGTGCGACTGACCGGGCTGTGCGCCTGTGAGTGTTGTGCGACTGACCGGGCTGTGAGATTGTGAGTGTTGTGCTACTGAGTGTCAAGTGAGTGAAGGGGAATACCAGAGGGTGAAAAGGTAGCGTTAGGAAGCCAGGAAATAGCCACATAGGATAGACTTAAATCGCTGAATCCCCATTAGATTAGATTAGTAGGTACAATGCCCGGCGGGTGTGGAGATGCGACTCGGTGTACATCTTGTGATATGTATGCGTTCCTCAGACATGTGATCGAGGGCGAATACAAATGCGCAAAATGTAAGCACGTTGCTTCCCTGGAAGCTCAGGTCCTGAATCTAGGGAAGCAGCTGGCAACACTGAGACGAATGTCCATACCGGAGGAGAGCCAGGATCGTACCAGTCAGGTGCAGACAGGGGTCTGCCCAGAGGTGGGCGGAGTATTGGAGGTGCAGGCATCAGAGCAGAGTAGAGGGGTGACAGTTAGGAGGGGTAGAAGGGGACAAGGCAAGGAGGCTGATCCTGGGCTGGAGCACCCCAATAGATACGCCCCATTGTGTGATGTTGGGGAAACCAGTCAGGGACCAGCATTGCTGGAGCAGAGTGACGCCCCTAGCTGCCAGGGGAAGAACTCCTCCAGTGAGGCCGGGAGAAAGGGAAAGGAAAGAGAGGTGCTGGTGGTAGGGGACTCAATTATTAGAAGGACAGACAGTGTAATCTGTGACAAAGACCGTGTGCGCCGAACAGTCTGTTGTTTGCCGGGCGCTCGGGTTTGGCACATCGCGGATCGGGTGAACAGATTATTGGGTGGGGCTGGGGAAGACCCAGCTGTCATGGTACACGTGGGTACAAATGACATAGGCAGAGGAAGATGGAGAGTCCTAAACGATTTCAGGGACTTAGGCGCTAAGTTGAGGACTAGGACCTCCAAGGTAGTATTTTCCGAAATACTACCTGTACCTCGAGCCACACCAGAGAGGCAGCGGGAGATTAGGGAAGTTAACAAGTGGCTGGTGTAGTAAGGAGGGTTTCGGGTTCCTGGAGAACTGGGCCGACTTCTCAGTCGGCCACCGGCTCTTTGGTAGGGACGGATTGCACCTAAATGGGGAGGGTGCAGCCGTACTGGGTGAGAGGATGGCCAAAAAGTTAGAGGGGCTTTTAAACTAGGTGACGGGGGGAGGGTACAGATGTAGAATTAGCCAGTGGAAAGCAAGTTTCAGAGGGCAGAAATGGGGGCATTAGCGGTAGGGTGTTCGGAGCTCCTATACCCAGGGTGGGTACGGGGAAAAATCAAGAGAGCAGCCTAAAAACATCAAACGAGGATATATGTAACCGATCAAAATTAAGAGGTTTGTATACCAATGCCAGAAGCTTGGCCAACAAGATGGGAGAGCTGGAGCTGCTGATGTTTGAGGAGGACTTAGATTTTGTGGGGATAACTGAGACTTGGTTTGACAGCTCTCATGACTGGATGGCGACCATTCAGGGGTATTCCCTTTATCGCAGGGATAGAGAGGGTAAAAAAGGGGGAGGGGTATGTCTGTATATTAAGAACAGTATACAGGTAAATATGAGGGATGATATTAATAATGGAGCTATGGACGAGGCAGAATCCCTATGGGTAGAGCTTCAAAGGGAAGGCACGGTGGGGAAGGTAATATTGGGCGTATGCTATAGGCCCCCCAACCAGAGGGAGGAGGGTGAGGCGGACCTCATGTTACAGATAGGATTGGCAGCAAGGATGGGAAATGTCATTATAATGGGGGACTTTAATTATCCGGATATAGATTGGGCAGAAGGAACCGCGCACTCAGCCAAGGCTCGGCAGTTCCTAAATGTTTTGCAGGACAATTTCATGGGTCAGATGGTGAATGCACCGACAAGAAACAATGCGGTACTTGACCTACTGATTACCAACAATACAGACCTGCTCACGGATATAGAAATACGGGACAACTTAGGGAACAGTGACCATAGGTCAATTGGTTTCAGTATTAATTACAGTAATAGGAAACACAAGGGTAATATAAGGACACTGAATTTCAAAAGAGCCAATTTCCCTAAACTGTGCTCGCTGCTAGAAAATATCAAATGGGATAGAACCCTGGGAACAAAGAACACGGAGGAAAAATGGGAGTGCTTCAAGAGCATACTTAACAAGGGGGTGGGCCAGTGCATTCCACAGGGAAATAAATTTAAAAGAGCAAAACTAAACCCTGGGTGGCTAAACTCCAACATAAAAATGTATATTAGAGCTAAAGAAAAGGCCTTCAAAAAATACAAGACTGAGGGGTCATTGGCAGCATTTAAGCATTACAAAGAGTGTAATAAGAAATGTAAAGATGAAATCAGGGCGGCTAAAATAGAACAAGAGAGACATATAGCGGAGGAGAGTAAAAAGAACCCCAAGAAGTTCTTTAAGTATATAAACAGTAGGAAAGCGAGGCCAGAGCACATTGGCCCCATAAAAGATGATAAAGGAAAAATGGCCACTGAGGACAGAGAAAAGGCGGAAGTGTTAAATAATTTCTTCTCTTCAGTCTTCACAAAGGAATCGGGGGCTACACGAACCTTGCTTGTAAGGCCGAACTAAATAATACACCTCAGGAAGTGCCGCCATGGCTAACAGAGGATAGACTTAGAGCTAAACTAGAGAAACTTAACATAAATAAATCCCCGGGACCGGATGGCTTGCACCCGAGGGTTCTTATTGAGCTCAGCCAGGTGATTGCCAGACCATTATTCTTGATCTTTAAGGATAGTTTACAGACGGGTATGGTGCCAGCTGATTGGAAAAAAGCCAACGTGGTACCAATATTTAAAAAGGGGCCGAGATATATCCCGGGTAACTATAGGCCGGTCAGCCTAACATCAGTAGTCTGCAAAATTTTGGAGGGGATGTTAAGGGACCACATACAAGACTTTAGTAATGAAAACGGTATTATAAGTAGTAATCAGCACGGATTCATGAAAAATCGTTCGTGCCAAACCAATCTATTAACCTTCTACGATGAAGTGAGCTGCCACCTAGATAAAGGAAAGCCTGTGGATGTGGTGTATCTGGACTTTGCAAAGGCCTTTGACACCGTTCCCCACAAACGCTTACTGTACAAACTAAGGAAGGTAGGTATGGACCATAAGGTGAGTACCTGGATAGAGAACTGGCTCCAGGGGAGAGTACAGAGGGTGGTGATTAATGGGGAGTACTCGGATTGGGCGGGTGTGGAAAGTGGGGTCCCCCAGGGTTCTGTCCTGGGACCAATCCTGTTTAATTTATTCATAAATGATCTGGAGGAGGGGATATCGAGTACAATCTCAGTATTTGCGGATGATACTAAATTAGGCATGCCAATATCTTCTATGCAGGATGTGGAAACCTTGCAAGCGGACCTGAACAAAACGGGGTGGGCAACTACATGGCAGATGAGATTTAATGTTGAAAAATGTAAAGTAATGCACTTGGGGGCCAGAAACCAGAAAGCAAGCTACTCACTAGGGGGGGAACCTCTGGGTGAGTCTAGGATGGAAAAGGACTTGGGGGTACTGGTAGACAACAGGCTTGGCAGTGGCATGCAATGCCAAGCCGCCGCAAGCAAAGCCAACAGAATACTGGGATGTATAAAAAAGGGGATTCACTCCAGATATAAAGAGATCATTCTCCCGCTCTACAAGACTCTGGTTCGGCCACATCTGGAGTATGCTGTCCAGTTCTGGGCACCGGTCCTCAGGAAGGATGTGCTGGAACTGGAGAAAGTCCAGAGAAGGGCAACAAAAATAATTAGGGGAATGGAGGACATCAGCTATGAGGAAAGACTACAAGCACTGAACTTATTCTCTCTGGAGAAGAGACGATTGAGGGGGGGATATGATATCAATGTACAAATACTGTACTGGCGACCCAAGCATAAGGAACAAACTATTCAGAGAAAGGAGATACAATAAGACACGTGGCCACTCACTAAAACTTGAGGAAAGGCGGTTTAACCTTAAAGTGCGTAAGGGGTTCTTCACTGTAAGAGCGGTAAGGATGTGGAATTCTCTTCCACAAGCAGTCGTATCAGCAGGGAGCATTGATAGTTTCAAAAAACTATTAGATGGACACCTTAAAGACCACAACATACAGGGGTATACAATGTACGGTTAAAAGTAAACACACACACACATCATAGGTTGAACTGGATGGACTGATGTCTTTTTTCAACCTCACTAACTATGTAACTATGTAACTATATACTACTTTTGGGTGTCCTACACATATAGTTGTCCTGCATTATGTAAAATTATGTACAATTATTCATTTTTTTAAATTTTTTTTTTTAGAATGGGGTGCCTCAAGATTGTGCGGAATTGTAAAGGGTGGCTTGACTGAAAAAAGGTTGAGAAACACTGAGTTATAAATTGATGTATGTAAAATGTATTTCATTGTTTCATACTGTGACAAATTTGAGAAGAGGTATCAAATACGAAACAAACAGAAAACACACACACAAATACATTATACTCACTCGCAAAAGTCCCATTGTTGCACAAATCATTTTCACAGCAATCATATGTCAGGTCATAGTAAACATCATCATTAACATAGGCATACATGCTATGATTGCATTTCAGATTTAAAGCACAGCGCTTCTCAATGGAGTGGTAGGTATGATCTGCAAACAAAAAATATTTTAAATATCAAAATATTTCTAAAAATGTACAATTCAAAGACAAACTACAGGAAGATGGAAAAAAAAAACATGAATAATGCAGCTGTGCATTTATTAACCACTTGACCCCTGGAAGGTCCCCCCCCCTAATGACCAGGCCATTTTTTGCTATTCAGCACTGTGCTAATTATTATTATTATTATTTTTTTTTTTTTTAAGATCTGTTTATTTTTGAACAAGACAACAACACAGTATACGTTGAACATATAAGTACATCGTTGAAATCCTCAGAAGATCACATCTCTGATATTGTGACAAGTATACATCTTCAAATAATAAAGGAGAGTGACAACGGTAACATAGATGGTACTTCTCCTTCCAGTCACCACAATAACGAAAGAATATAGACATTTCCAAAAAATAAAAAACAGAGAAAGCAACATTAAACATTGCATGATGCCATCAGCGCCATGTAATTAATACGAGGGAAGGCATGTTGATACAATACTTAGGGGCTTGTGGAGATGTCCAAAGCTGTAGAAGGCTCTGCCAGCTATTTAGCCCAAACCTTATCATATTTACAGGGCCATACCCTGTTAGTATAAGTGTCTTTAAAAAGCTGTTATTAAAGCAGAGTTCCGGGCACAAAATCGACCTAATCGATTTTGTGTCCATCCGCTTGCTCTTCTTCACCTGAAAAGAAATTGGATAGTTAGGGTTATTTTTTTTTTTTTTACTTACCTTGTAATTGTAGATAGAAATACTCACCTATTTTCCACTTCCTCCCTCTGTGGCCGCGGCCCGCGCCGTCACTTCCGGTTTGCAATGATTCCTGGGAGCTGAACGTCATCGCTTCCAGGAATCAATGCAACGGCACCGGCCCCGCTCGTCACTTCCGGTGCGACGACGCATTCCCTGCTAAACAGCTTCTGGGCATGCCCAGAAGCTGTGGAGGAATGCGGCGCCGCACCGGAAGTGACGAGAGGGGCCAGTGAAGGTGCATTCTGGGAGAAGACGACGCGGAAGAGGACGCAGAAGAGGATCGCGCTGGCTTCAGCTGCCCACAACAGAGATGGCAACGCTGGAGAAGAAATTTTAGAAGTGAGTATTTCTTCTTGCAGGTAAGTGCGAACCGGGACAGATCAGAGGCTAGCCATTGTGGAATGTAATACCCCTGACTGTCCCGGGGGTATGTTCATTGAAAAAAACGATACTGTGCCCGGAACTCCGCTTTAATCAATTGTTTCCAAAATTGGAGCGTAGGAGGGGTGGATTTTTTCCAATACGGGCCAATAGCTTTTCTGACATAAAATAGAGTAAGATTGGCTAGCGTTCGCTCCACCACTGTGGGCAGAATATCCTCCACCAGTCCCAGGCGGACATTGAGGATTGAAAGGGTGAGGAAACAAAGGAATTCAACAAGGTCACTACCTCTTCCCGGAATCTAGCAATGAATGGACAGGTCCGGAATATGCGTGAGAAGTCCTCTGGAACCAAGCCACACCGCCAGCACTCGGGGGGACATGTGGAATTCATTTTGTGAAGTCTGTAAGGGGTGAAGTAGGCTCAGTGTACCAATTTAAATTGAATTAAGTGGCCCCTCAAGAAACTAAAGATCGGAAGGGGAAGTCCCACAAATCGTCCCAGTTGTCACTGCCTAGATCAGGTATATCTCACAGCCATCTAGCCCTGAGACCCTCCAATACTGGGAGAGAAACTGAAATGAAGTGGGAGTACAATCTAGAGGTTGGTTTCTCCCAACAATCAGAAAATAGTACCGTCCCCAGGATTGATTTTTAAATCAATGGATTCGCTGGTGGAAACTGAACACAGAAGGCTGGTAATACTGATAATGATATGAAGTTGGTAGATTGAAGGTAAAGTAAGTAAGGAGAGGGGAGACTCTGCCTGGCCAATGACAATCTGTGAAACGAATTTAATTTTATATTTAGTCCACTCGATGCGTTCCGGTAATTTATAGAACTGAGGGAGGGTGGGGTTTAGCTACTAGGGGGCATTCGGAGAGATTGCTGCCCTGGGGTAATGCTCACATCTAAGACCAGCCCCCCAAGCTCAGATGGTAGTGAGCATTGGAGGAGTCAAATTATAGGGGGCCCAGGGGCCTCTAAATAAAATAACTTTGAGAGCTTCCAGGAAGTTTACTACCGTGACTTCCAGCAGGGTGGAAGGGCTGTTTAGGTCTGGACTCAACCATTACGCGGTCGTGACCAGCTGGGTGGCTAGATAGTATTTGTAAAGGTCTAGAAAGGATAGGCCACACTGAATACAGGGACGCATGAGGGTCAGTTTATACCTAGGGTTTTTTTGGCCCCCATACAAAGGAAGAGAATAGTTGATTGAGTCTTGCAAAAAAATGATTTAGGGATCCATTGTGGGGGATGTCTAAACAAATACGCAAGCTTTGGGAGAATTTTCATTTTCAGCAGATTATTACGCCTCTATAGATATAATGGTAGGGATTTCCATGACTTATATACACATATATTTATATACATATCTCTATCAAAAACGACAATTTTTAAGAACTTTTTTTTTGTTTGATTAATAGTCCCTGGGGCATGACCCAGAACCCTAGGCACTTTTTAGGGGCATTTATTGGGTTTTAGGACTTCAAAATTGTGTTTTTTGATTCTATATATATATATATATATATATATATATATATATATATACACACACACACACACACACACACATATATTTATATATATATACACACACACACACACACATATATATATATATATACACACACACACACATACATATATTTATATATATATATATACCCCTATACAGAAGTTCAGATGTCATGCCTGCCTCCAAAGACGCCCAAAAAACGCCCAATAAATGCCTGAAGCAAAAACGCCCAAATTCTAAGAAAAATTATCTTCTTTTTCTGGTTCTGGACATGCTACAGAGCTGAAACTTCACAGGTACACTTTTTAGATCCCCCAGACACTAAATCCAAAGAAATCTCATTTTTTTTTTCAATAATCTTTTCAATAATTGGCTCTCTTTCAAAAACGTTAATTTTTAAGAACTTTTTTTGTGTGATTAATTGTCCCTGGGGCATGACCCAGAACCCCAGGCACTTTTAAGGGGCAATTATTGGGTTTTAGGGCTTTAAAATTGTGTTTTTTTATTCCAGAAGTTCGGGTCCCATTGATTTCAATGGGGTTCTGGAATCCGAACCGAACTTTCGGGAAATTAGGGTGTTCTGGTCGAACCAAACTTTTTAAAAGTTCGATCATCCCTAATAAGGACAAAAAATATATATAAATTATTACAGAGACTAAATAAAAACAATCAGTTTAAAAATATGGAACCCGTGCCATAAGTTTAAAACTAACAAAATATACCTTATTTTCTACACCCATAGAGAGATGGAAGATGGTTACTTACTGAATCCAGATTTTTCATAGACTGTCATACAAGAGCTGCCTTCTGGGCATTCAGTTACTTCACCTTTGCAATACTCAGAATTACGACCATGGCACTCATAACATTTGATATTTTCAACTAGAAAAAAAACATAAATAATATGTAATATGTATATATAATATATAAACACATACTACTACTAATAATAATAATAATAATATTCTGTTCTGATCAGCCAGTTAAACCCACGTGTTATCTTATCTATAGTGCACAATTTTACATATTATGCTGCCAATGGCTATAAACCATCCAACAGGAAATCTGCTATATATTTGTAGCACTATCCTCTTGAGGGCTGCTGGATTTCTCACCTTTTTGGAACCCTCAATACATTACAGCCGCGAGCAAGTTTAAATTACATTTTTTCCTTTAGAAATGTCAGTATTGCTGCAGCAGGCTACATACATTGTACAAATGCGCCACTTTACAGGCACATTGAGGGGACCACCCAGGCATGCTATTTCAAGAATGTTTTCATTTTTTTTTGTTTCACTTTAGGCATTATTAAAATCACTGCTCCTGTAAAAATGATTGTTTTTAAAAAAAATGTTTGTATTGATGCATGTCCCCCCAGGACAGTACCCAGGTCCCAATACACTTTTTATAGCAATAACTTGCATATAAGCCTTTAAAATTAGGACTTTTGATTTTTCATGTTCATGCCCCATAGACTTACTTTAATAGAGTTTGCATGTTAGAACTTTTTCCCTGTTCGAGAGGTTCTGGTGCGAACCGAACATGGGGGTGTTCGGCCCATCACTAATGTCAGGCACTAAATATTGAAACCTACTGACTAAGACTGGGATACAATTAAAATTCATGTGTGTGTGTAAAGGCAGGTGTCCCAATACTTTTGACAATATAGTGTATATATACAGTATATCTTCTGTAAACTGGAATAGACTTAGGCACTAGCAGTTTTTTTCAGAAGTACATCAGAGCTGATCCCACCACACTCCTCAGCCTAGACCAATGATGGCGAATCTTGGCACCCCAGATGTTTTGGAACTACATTTCCCATGATGCTCAAGTACACTGCAGAGTGCATGATTATCATGTGAAATCTAGTTCCAAAACATCTGGGGTGCCAAGGTTCGCCATCACTGGCCTAGACCTTAACCTGCCTAGCGGCATCCCCTAGCGTGACTCGGGGTGGATTTTCCATGCTGTTATCTGTATCCCCGAGTCACGCTCGAGGTGGATGTGCAGAGCGCGCAGGCCTATAATACATAACGCCAAATTTCCATGCAAAAAATTGTACCGCTTTTGGTACAGAATTCCTGACATAATCATACCGCCAGGGAGGTTAAACAGGATGTATTCAAGCTAATTCTTGTAGCATTCATATAGTCATTACCTTGAATAACTGTGGAGTTGTGGCATGACTTGGAGATACACATAAATACCTAATGCCAATACTATTATCATGCTTTTTTTATTTAACTGTTGTCTAACTTTGTTTGTACAAATCATAATCATTTAAAGCAGATATAAACCCTAACTGGATGACAATTAATTTGCTAAAGCACTGTGTATTAAAAGAATTGACAGTTTTTTTTTACATAAAATTCTGATGTTTACCTTTTTTTCATCCCTTTTTGTCGGTGCTGCAAATCTCCCACGGACGTTTTTAGCAGCAACTTCCTGCCCTTGCTACAGCATCCATTACACAACATAAGGGGCCTTGTTGAAAGAGCTTCTGTAACCCTAAGGAGCCATTTAAGGTTCCTCCAATGTATTTCACCAAAATTGAATTTTTTTGGCGAACTTGCTATTTTCAACAAAAGTTTTGGGTTAATTAAAGCCACCCATTCAATCCAGCTCTTCAGTTCTCAGAGAATGTTTCTGTGCGGGCGATTGAGAACCACACAGTCACCTCTGAAAAATTCTTCCAGACTGTCAGTGTGTCTTTGACACATGAGCAGAAGATTCTTCATATATTCCTATAGGTTATTCCTATGGGTTATTTATTATTACGAGTTGGTTTTAAATTAATAGCTTGTATAACTTTTTGTTTCCTGTTCTATGTTGGTTTTTGCCAAATAAAATTGCTGTTGCAAAAAAGTCTCGTATAAAAGCTGAAGAATTGTCCATGGGAGGTCTGAGATGACTTACAAGACTCGGGCCAAGGTCTTTCTTTTTCAGTTGTTTGAAAGAAGAGTAAAGGAGACTTGTATTTTGTAAATTACATAGGTTACTTACCTGTAACTAGACCAAAGGAGAAAAGTAACAGGATAATAGCAACAGTCTTCATTTTATTGTTTTTGAATGTCTTGGATGCTGGTGATCTTCTTCCAATGCTTCTCAAGAGATTTTAAGTTCTTCCCAAATACTGGTATATATTTGATGCTAATGGTCCTTGAGGCAGATTTATTATGAGGTCATTATTTCATTTTGTGGTGGCGTTTGTTTGATAAACTGATACCAAACAGTATTTAATAAATGTAAATGTTTGGAGATAATATTTGCATTGAATTTGAATTAAGTTCAACAATCTGGATTCCGTAATGGCTGAACTCACTATGTATACATAATGTGTTTGCTTAGCCCTAAAAATAAAACAAATATTTTTTTGTGTATTTCATCTGCATCATAAAGAAATAAGGAAATTGTATAGAATTTTTTTTTCTTTTTTTTTTCTTTTGAGAATAGTAGTAAGGCACTTGTTACACTAGCACTTTTATGCAGGACATATCAGGATAGTGAAACACCTAATTGCTTGTAAGATTCCCACCCTTGCTTGCTGAAAACTTGCATTCTTCAACATTTTTGTCAGTGAGCAAGCAATGCATTGTAGGCAAGGCAGCGGCTCATACAAGCAGGTGTGTATTTTTCCTGCCAACCTGTCACTGGTGAGTTTTTGCCAGCCATGGGCCTCAAATAGGCACTGAGCCAGATTCAGGAAGCTTTGATAACAGTGGCGGCTGGTGCTCAAAATTTTTGGGGGGGGCGCAAAAAGAAAAATTTGCGGCAAAAAATGCGGTAAAAAATTACTTTGATGCCACACAAGTGTTAAAGGGGCCATCAGTAATCAAGGAAGAGTGCCTTGATAAAGTATTCATAATTACCCCTTTAAATAATACATATTTTGTCATGTTATTTACCACCAAAAAACGTACATGTATTTCATGTGATAGACCGGCACAAAATTGTGAACTGGAAGGAAAATGGAAGAAAAATGACAAATGTATTGCTTTGAACATTTTATTAACAAAATTCAAACATGAAAGAAGAAAACTAAAACCAAACCGCAAAAAGCCAGCGTCCTTATCTGAAAATAAATTTTGCTCTTCTTTCCCTTAGGGATGCAAATTTCTCGATGACCTTCTGGTTGAAATCGGTCATCTCTGTCACCAGTCTCTTTTCCATAGACAGCATGGCCAATGCATTCAACCTCTCCTGGGTCATGGTGTTCCTCAGAAAAGTCTTGATCCTTTTTAGGGTTGAGAAGCACCTCTCAGCCTCTGCTGTGGTCATGGGTGTGGTAACACTTATAGTATCCTTAAAGGGACTACTCATCAACCTTATTTGATGGGATATTACTTGATTTATCAGAGAGAGAAAAGCTTAGACGTTATACTACATTGCTACATTTTGAGTCTGGTTTGAAAGACTGGTCACACACATGCACACTGTCAACTGCTTAGCAATGGTAGCCATGGTGTCAGAAGATATTTCCCAGTGGGATCATGAATATGGCACATACGATTGGTGACAGAGTGAAGCCCTGTCAAATGGAAGATGGGGGTGTGGTACTATACTCAGATCCCTAACCTGTAACAAAGAATCCTGGGTTACGTCCAACTGCTTGGCTGTGGCAGCTCTCCATAAAGGGAGGAGGCTCCCTTTAGAAACAGGGGTCACCCAAACTGAGAAGTCTATCTAAAGACAAAGTAGAATGGGCAGTAACTGTCTGAAAAGTCCAAGATCCTTTATTTTTTGCTACATTATTGAAGCCCCGATGAAGAGGGATTCTTGGACCACAAAACTAATGGGATGTCTTATTGTTATGTGTGTTAACCACTTAAAGCGGAGTTCCGGCCACAGAATAATTTTTTTTTTTTATAAATACTTCCCAAACAGCTATCCACTGCCCTTCATACATCCGCTAATCCGGTTTTAGACAGTTTAATAATTGATTGGCAATCATAAAATCTTACTTTATAAAAAGTTTGCTGAGCGCCGCCATCTTTGTCCTGGTAACCCGAAGCCGCAGTATGCAAATGTATGCCCTGCTTCCTGGTTCTAGCTCATTGTGCAAGCTGTGAGAGTAGCTCCTCCGCCTACATCACTGCCCATTGCCTCCTGGGAGTGATGAGTAAGAGCTCCCAGGATGCATTGCAGGACAGGAAGTGATGGTGCGGGCCTCGGCCACAGAGGGAGGAAGTGGAAGGAAAGGTGAGTATATTTTCTTCTGAAACAAGGTAAGTAAAAAAAAAATAAAAAAATTCGGGAATATCCAATTCTTTTTCAGGTGACAATAAGGAAGCAGGTGGCACAAAATATAATGTAACGATTTTGGGGCCGGAACTCCGCTTTAACCACTTAAGCCCCGGAGGATTTGGCTGCTAAAAGACCAGGGGTTTTTTTGCGATTTTTTACTGCGTGATTTTGACAGACAATTGCGCGGTCGTGCGACGCTGTACCTAAACGAATTTGACGTCCTTTTTTTCCCACAAACAGAGCTTTCTTTTGGTGGTATTTGATCACCTGTGCGATTTTTTGATCATGCGCTATAAACAAAAAAAGAGCGTAATTTTTGCAAAAATAACAATATTTTTCACTTTTTTTTATATGAAATTCCCCCCCAAAAAAATGTAAAAATCAAAATTTTTTAACATTTTCGGCCAAATTGTTTTACGCTACATATGTTTGGTAAAAAAAATCGCAAAAAGCGTATTTTGATTGGTTTGCGCAAAAGTTATCGCGTTTACTAACAAAGGGAAAGATTTTTGTCATTTTTGGTGTTTTTTTTTTTAACGAGTAATGGCGGCGATCTGCGATTTTTTTTTTGCGGTACTGCGACATTGCGGCGGACAGATCGGACCCTTGACTGACATTTTTGACACTTTTGGGGGTACCAGTGACATTACTGCAGTAATCAGTGCTATATATATGCACTGTTACTGCAAAAATGACACTGGCAGGGAAGGGGTTAACTTTATTGGACAGGGAGGGGTTAAGTGTGTCCTAGGGGCGTGTTTCTAACTGTGCAGGGACATGGCTATTGGTGTAAAAGCAAAGATCAACGGTTCTACATAGTAGAACTGTCAGATCTTCATTTTTACACCAGGGAGAATGACGGGCGGCTTGTTTACATAAGCCGCTCTGCCTTTCTCCCTTCACAGGAGCGATCGTAGTGTGACCGGCGGACATTGAGTCCGCCGGACACACGCACTGACTTGTCTGTGAACGAGCCGTGGCGGGCGCGCGCCTCGGCGGGCGCGCGCCCGCCCGCAATAGGCTCGCAAGTCAGTGACAGGCGAGTGACGTATCGATACGTCACTCTGCCTGGCCGGGGCTGACCGCCGCAGTATATAGTCGTGCGGCGGTCGGCAACCGGTTAAGGACAGAGCCCATTTTTGACACATTGTTGTTCACAAGTTAAAATCAGTATTTTTTGCTAGAAAACTACTTAGAACCCCCAAACATTATATATATATATTTTTTAGCAAAGACTCTGGAGAATAAAATGGCGGTCATTGCAATATTTTTTGTCACGCAGTCTTTCAAATGACATTTAAAAAAAAAAAAAAAACGACATTTCACTGCATTTTAAAAAAACTAAACAGTAAAGTTAGCCCATTTTTTTTGTATATTGTGAAAGATGATGTCACACAGAGTAAAGAGATACCCAACATGTTACAGTTTATAATTGCGCACACCCGCAAACTACGGTCAATAAAAATCTCCATAGGCAACGATTTAAACATTTTTAATGGTTATCAGTTTGGAGTTAGCGAATAGCTCTTTTTTTTAATTATTGCTCTTGCTCTGGCAATCGTGGCAATACCTCACATGTGTGGTTTAATTTGCGGGCGCAAATTCCGTATATGTGTTCTTTCATGCGCGAGCTCACGGCGACACAGGTGGCTAAAAATGTTTTTTTTTTCCTATTTATCTTATTTATTTTTTTAATATAAGCACAGGTTTTTAAAAAAAAAAAAAATCTGATCACTTTTATTGCTGTCACAAGCAATGTAAACATCCCTTGTGACAGCAATAGGCAGTGACAGGTACTCTTTATGGAGGGATCGGGGGTTTAAAAGACCCTAGACCCCTCCACTACACTTCAATGTATTCAAAATGCCGAAAACTGCATTTTTGAATACTGTCACTTTTTAAATTCGGCGCCTTTAGCTGCCAAGTAACCCGGACGTGATGTCATGGACGCCGCCTCCGGATTACGTCATCAGAGACCCAATCGAAGCCGCATCCGGCTTCGATGGGGACTCCAACCAGAGCCGTGGGAGGGGGCGGGCGAGCTGCATCGGTCGTTACCGCCTGAAAGCTGATCACCGGCTCTAAAAAATGGTACCGGGATGATGCCTCAAGCTGCAGGCATCACCCCAGTACAGCCACTTATTGCAGCCGACGTAGGTCTATGTAGATTTGCGGTAAGTGGTTAATAACAATAAAGCATATTAGACTCTTGAGAAGATAATTTTGTGCTCTCTTTTATATTTTCAGAATGAAACTATGTGGCATCCCACAATGTAATGGAAGTAAAGATGATGAGTGTATTCCTGCTGATGTGACCCTTTGTGATCTCCCTAACAAGAAGGATTTGAACCAGTTCAAGAGCACTGTACCCTGTAGCCACTTGCTGACCGCCTAATGCACATGTACTGCAGCAGGTTGACTCTTTTGCCCAAAATCACATACCTGTATGTCATTTTGTGCAATAACCACTAGGGGCAGCGCACATGCCCCTAGAAGCGCAATAGCATGCTGATTGGACAGAGGGGGAGCTAATCAGCTTGGTCAGGCGGACCCGATGTCCGCTGACCACTCACGATCGCTCCTGAGAGAGGCAAAACGGTGATCTGCCTATGTAAATAAGGCAGATTGCCGTTCCGACAGGGGAGAAGATAGAGATCTTGTGTTCCTCCTAAGCAGGAACACAAGTCTCTGTTTCCCCCCAGTCAGAGCAATCTCCACACAGTTAGCGAGCACCCCCTAGGCACACATTTAACCCTTTGATCGCCCCTGATGTTAGCCCCTTTCCTGCCAGTGTCCTTAGTACATTAACAGTGCATATTTTTAGCACTGATCACTGTACTAACATCACTGGTCCACAAAAAAAGTGTCAAAAGTTTCAGTTAGGCGTCCGATTTGTACACTGAAAAAATCACAGTCCTGCTAAAAATCGCTGATCACCGCCATTAATAGTAAAAAAAAAAAAAAAAATGCCATAAAAATATCCCATAGTTTGTAGACACTGTAACTTTTGCGCAAAGCAATCAGTATACGCTTATTGGGATTTTTTTTTACCAAAAATATGTAACAGGGTACATATTTGCCTAAATTAAGAAAATATTGTTTTATTTTTTTTCAAAATTGTCGCTCTTTTTTGTTTTTAGCGCAAAAAATAAAAACCAGAGGTGATCAAATACCACCAAATTAAAGCTCTATTTGTGGGAAAAAAAGGACATCAATTTTATTTAGGAACAGCTTTGCACGACCGTGCAATTGTCAGTTAAAGTAACGCGGTGCCGTATCGCAAAAAATGGCCTGGTCATTAAGGGGGTATAATCTTCCCAGGCTGAAGGGGCTAGACCACATTTTTTTTCACCCATGGTGTCAAATGCAGTAGAAAGATCAAGAAGAATAAGGATGTCTCTAGGCATCAATGGGTCATTTAGTAGGTGGACCTATACTGTTTCTGAACTTTGTTTTTTTTTTCTAAAACCAGATTTAAACTTGTAAAAGATTTAATTTTTTGTCAATTTTCAGTCTTTTAGCTACTGCATTTTCAATCCCCATTCCTAAGGCCCCTTTCACACATGCTGTCCGTTTGTCCATTTTTCATCCATCTGTTGACGGATGAAAAACGGACATCAGTGTATCTCTATGTAAAAACGGATGACAACGGATGATCATCTGTTAACATCAGTTTTCATCCACTTCCGTCAATGTCCGTTTTTTTGAACGGATGAATGCCCTATTTTTTATCCGTCAAAAAAACGGATCGGACGAAAAACGGATGACAACGGATGAAAAACAGATAACAACTGACGAAAAACAGAAGAAAAACAGATAACAGCTGACGAAAAACGGATGACAATTGACGAAAAACGGATGAAAAACGGATGAAAAATGGATGAAAAACAGATAACAAATGACGAAAAACGGATGAAAAACGGATAACAACTGACGAAAAACGGATGAAAAATGGATGTAAACGGATGGAAAACTGATACATTTTGACGTGACTGAACTGATGAACTGAACGGACCCTATGTGTGAAAGGGGCCTAAAAAAGGAGATGTTTTACACTGGTTTGTAGTTGGCTAAGATCTATGAATCTAAGAAAGACTTTTTTGAGCAATGGCCTGATATTGGCCTCTTTAACACCTCACAACTGGCCATTGTAATTAAATGACCCATCGGGGGACCTTCTGTTCTCAGAGGATGTTTTAACCACTTGACGACTATCTACGTCGGCGGTCAGCCCCTCACAGGCAAACTAACGTAGGGCTACGTTGCTTGCTTGTGAGGGTCTAGGGAGCGAGCGCGCGCCGCCGGAGGCGCGCTCCCGCTCCCGCGTGGTCACGGACCCCCCCCGCGCGTGTGACCAGCGGACCCGATGTCCGCCGGCCACTCGGCGATCGGCGGGGGAGAGGGAGAATGTCAGGCAGCTTGTGTAAACAAGCCACCTGTCATTCTCCTCGCTGTAAAGACACTGATCACATGGATCTACTATGTAGATCAGTTGATCAGTGTCCTTACAGCTCAAGCCACAGCCAATCACAGTAGAAAGCACGCCCCTAGGGACACACACAGCCCCTCCCTCCCAAATAAAGTTAACCCCTTCACTACCAGTGTATTTTTACAGTAACAGTGCATATATATAGCACTGATTACTGTAGAAATGTCACTGGTAACCCCAAAAGTGTCAAAAATTTCAGTCAAGGGTCCGATCTGTCCGCCGCAATGTCGCAGTACCGCAAAAAAATCGCAGATCGCCGCCATTACGCGTTAAAAAAAAACAACAAAAATGACAAAAATCTTTCCCTTTGTTAGTAAACGCGATAACTTTTGCGCAAACCAATCAAAATACGCTTTTTGCGATTTTTTTACCAAACATAGGTAGCATAAAACAAATTGGCCGAAAATGTTAAAAAATTTTGATTTTTACATTTTTTTGGGGGGGAATTTCATATAAAAAAATGTGAAAAATATTGCTATTTTTGCAAAATTGACGCTCTTTTTTTGTTTATAGCGCATGATCAAAAAATCGCATAGGTGATCAAATACCACCAAAAGAAAGCTCTGTTTGTGGGAAAAAAAGGACGCCAAATTCGTTTAGGTACAGCGTCGCACGACCGCGCAATTGTCCGTTAAAGTCACGCAGTGCCGAATCGCAAAATACCCCCTGGTCGGAATGGGGGTAAAATCTTCCGGGGCTTAAGTGGTTAAAATGTCCTCTCAGCAACATGCTTGTGTGGGCCAGGTGTGCTCACTATGCCTGTAATCAAAAGCTTTCACAAGCCTCAAATCCACTGGGAAACCCTGTCGCAGTTGGCACCTTACTCTCCACATGGGCCAACATCAGACGCTGAGGAGAAATTAGGAAAAGACTCCAAAAAGAGGGAGAGGTCAGCCGCCATGGGCTTGTGATTAGTGGGCTTCCAAGGACTCCAGCTTGTTTTTTGGGACAAAAAAAGGAGGTTGGGGTTGTGGGCGCATTACATGGAGGTTGGGGTTGTGGGTGCATTACATGGAGGTTGGGGTTGTGGGTGCATTAGCATACAGAATACAGTATCTTTTTGCTGATTGCTTATTTTGCATAATAAGATAGTGCTGATCTCGGCAACAGCAGCAAAGTGGAAAACTAAAGTGACATTGTTGTATAAATAGACTACGTAGGTCTGGGCTCTGCTTCAGGGTGTCCAGGATCACCTCAAGACACAGGTTGTTTGTTTCCCTGCTTGTGTTTTATTTGCCTTGGTTTTTATTTATTTTTCCAATCATTGTTTTCTCTTGCATAACAGTAGACACCCACACTTCACATACCCTGGAGTCTCCATCTATGCCCTTTACAGGGGTGTTGCTATAGACTTAATATACCTAGGGCACCCCCACAAGCTTAATGTCCCTTGTTTGCCTCCTGGAAGACCAAAATACATGAAACTTCTAGGATATATTAGGAAAGTTAAAAACTTAGTCTGTGCAAAGTTTCACGGCAATTGATTATGGTTTGGGCACTTTATTACACATTAAGCTACATTAAGCCATTTTCACATTAAATGTTTTAGTATGTCCCCACCCCCAAGCACCAATTTTGCAATGCTTTGGAGCATTCAGCACAAATGTAGTATATGCCCTCTCTTCTCTCCTACTTTTTATTTATACTTGTTATATTCCCTTTATTCCACTTTCTGCTGTACTCTCTTAAAATTAAGCTTGAATGTGTATCAAAACCCAAGAACAAAACTGTAATATATTGCAGATTGCCAGTTCTTAGATGAGGCTGCATTCGTTTTCTTATTTTCTGACTTTTTTTCCTTTATTTTTACCTGGTGATCCTGCAAGTAACACACTTTCTGTTCTAGAGTGACAACATTCACTCACTGTGCTATATCTATGGAGAAGTATCATTGTCACCCTAGGACAGAAAGTGTAGTAGGAATACACAACACCTCCTCTCAATGACAAAGGGAGAACTCAGATATGGATGATAATAGTGTTTGAGATTTCAGTGTAGTACTGTCCACTCACTAGAACAAAAGAACAACAGAAGCCCTCCCCTCTATGTTATAAAGAAGAGGAAGAGAGGGGGGGGGGGGGGGGGGGTGGTAACTGCCCAGCAAGATGGTTGCATGAGCTGGGAGCTTTTCATGATCTCCGGGAGATACTCTTCCCAAGTGATCCCTCAGCGCCATTTACCTACTTCCCTAACCGCCATTGGGTGTATGAACTTCTGCAGCATGCCTCAGCGGTAGAGGGATGCGCCGCAGCCCCACAAACGCTCAGGCTTCTTTAAAACTGTAGCCTGCGGTCTACGTCAAAATAGTGGTGAAGCCCACCTCTAGTGGCAGCCACACTGTTAACTCCATCTGCCTGTACGAGCAACACAGCATCCACAGTGCCAGCAGCTAGTGATGGACGAACATCGGATGGGGCGGTTTGCGAACGCCATCCGCAAACTTTCTCAAATGTTCGCGAATCGCAAGTTCGCGGCGGACCCCATTCACTTTAATGGCAGGCGAACATTAAAAACCTCCAGGTCAACAAAACGTAAAGTAATGCACTTGGGAGCTAAAAATATGAATGCACATTACTTGCTAGGGAGATAACCTCTGGGGGATTGGAGGATGGAAAAGGATCTGGGGGTCCCTTTAGATCACCGATTCAGCAATAGCATGCTATGCCAAATTTCAACAAGCAAAGCCAGCAGACTATTGGTATGCATTTAAAAAAGGGATATACACAACAGATAAAACAGTAATTCTACTGCTTTACATTACTCTGGTTAGGCCACATCTTGAGTATATAAAAAACAATGTAGCGCTAATCATCTGCAAAAAACTTTCAAAGTGACCGAACATAAACAGTCCATATAAAGTCCCAACTTGATCAGATGAATGATAATGTAGGTCCGTGATACCACCACCAAACACCCAGTTCACACTGTCCCTTACCAGATGGAGATGATCCCCATGACAGAGATCACAAATGCCAAACAGACTCAATAGAGGTCCCAGATGGTAATCCTCCTCTCTCGCAATCTCCAAGCAAGTAGTCACAGGTGGGTATAGAATAAAAAACAGGGCAGCATCATAGCGCAGACCATTACATTTATTGGTAAAATCAAGAAGGGATAAAAAAAACTTACAAATGTAGAGTAAAATCGAGCATGTCAATCAATAAACGATTCTCTCCAGCATGTTCCGCCAGCAGCAAACCACCAAAAAGATGGCCGCCACGTCTCCTCCGTGTGGGCGAGCGTGACCGAAAGCACCGCCCAACGTACGTTTCGTCGTAACAGACGTCTTCTAGGGGCGCGGTCTCACGGTCATCTTCGCCTTAAATAGCGATGGAGAAGAGCGGATATGGCGTGTAATCCGGAAACAGGAAGCCGCCACATCTTGAGTATGCCGTCCAATTTTGGTCACAAAGCCTGAGGAAGGATGTGATCAAACTGGAGAGAATCCAGAGAAGGGTAACAAAGCTAATAAAGGGTCTCGAAGACCTCAGTTATGAGGAATGACCACAAATATTATATTTATTTTCCCTAGAGAAGAGGTTCTTAAGAGGGGATATGATCCTGATAGTCAAATCATTAAATGCGGAATCTAGCATTGGGAGGAAACTACTTAATCTAAAATCTCTAAAGAATACACAAGGCCACAAAATAAAGTTGAACGAGAATCGGTTCAATCTTAAACTGCATGAGGTTTTCTTTACTGTTAGAGCGGTAAGGATGTGGAACTCCCTTCCACAGGGCAGTCTGATAAGGGGATTGAACGCAGACTAATAAAGAAGCTTCTGGATCTGTTGGGTGTTCAAAAGTCCAGAATGACCCCCTATCACCTGCAAGGGGTTCTGCAGCCTGAAAGGTTAAACCTCACCCTTCTTAACGTGCTTGGGACTCTCATGACAGAGAAGGAAACACGGGGGTAAGCACTTTCAGCAGTTCTGCATGCTGACAACAGCACTAAGAATGGTGCCACAGTTTGCGATAAAAAACGGTTGCTGGTTGACATAGCATTTGATATGTCACTGGATCAGATATCTGTGACAGCCCATAGAAGGTATGTGGATCGCCTGAGGAGGAGCTTGAAAGTGGCTTATGAAAAAGCTCAAGGGGCCTCAGATGCTTGAGTCCAACAAAACAAAAGGAACTTTGATATAAGGGTTAGAGTCCAGTACTTACAGCCGGGTGACCAAGTGCTGCTGAGAATTCTGGGTATCCCTGGGAAGCGTAAGCTAGCTAACTGGTGGAGATCTCAGCCTTATGTCATCTGCAAGCAGTTACTGTACCTGGGTTACTGGTGTATTAGATCCGTCTGGAAGGGAAGACGGGTCCATTGAAGGAATCATCTTCTACCTCTAGAAGAAGGGCCATCAAAAACAAAGGTGTGAGGTTCCCTTACCAAACCCATATGTGAATACGAATTATTTGATTTTGTGTACCTGTTAACCCAATATTGCCTTCCATAGTTTATTCCAGTTATGTATAGGTTAGGTACATTTATCTGTTGTTGGACTCACTCCCTTCTTTGGGGTCCAAAGATTCTTTGGTGAGGGAATGTGTAGCCCAGTACCTGTCTGGCTAGATGAGACCGGAGGCAGAGCACTGAGACTCAGATGTGTCTTGTGAAGCTGCCCTACATGTGAAGTTGGCATGCTGAAGGTGTCTGGTAAAACAAATGGACAATACAAAATTTTGTCACAAATTATTTATTTCTAGATTGTTTTTATCTTTTTCAATGGGAAAACATACAATGGGGTTGATTTACTAGAACTGGAGACTGAAAAAAATGGTGCAGTTATGCATGGCAGCCAGTCAGCTTTTAACTTCAGCTTTTTCAGTTAGGCTTTGACAAAAAAAAAATTAAAATAAAACTGGAAGCTGATTTCAATGCAGAGCTGCACCAGATTTCACACTTTCCAGTTTTACTAAATGAACCCCTTGGAGTCTTGGGATCACAATGAATCTTTTCAGGATGTCAGGGACACTAGGAAGTATGGGGGATAATAGGAATCCTGGGGGCATGGGATTTGTTTGTGTCCATTCCTGATTTTATAAGCAGCTTTAGGCCCCTTTCACACAGGCAATCTGATCCGATTGTCAGTTTTTCAGGCGGACCTGATCGGATGCTCCATGCATCCCTATTAGGCAGCGGGTGTCAGCTATCTGATCCGATCCTGTCCGTGAAATCCGGACGCATGGAAACCCTATTTTCCATCCGTCTGGAGGACGGTCCATTCTCATCCGATCTCCCCATAGAGGAATGTAGGGATCTGCCAGCTCGGTCTCTGCTCACAGAGCAGAGATGGAGCTGTCATCCGCTTGCTGAGCGAGGATCGGCGGATCGATACCCCGCTGAGCAGAACGGACTCCGTCAGGCGGTGCGCCCATGTAAAAAGGGGCTTTAAAGTCCCATCTTTTGACATATATACATATTTAAAAAAAAAAAAACCTTTTAGATGTGTTTCTTTTTTTCTTTTGGCCTAGGCCAGCAACAAGGCAGCAACTGAAGAAATGTAAAAAAAAAAAAAAAAAAGGTTAAAACAAGTAAATATAAATATAATATACCTTCCTATCTATTTACTAAAGCTAGTAGTATTGGGATTAAAAATCGTTAGTGTTGATTGAAAGATTAAAGTTCTGCTTTATTTCAAACTCAATCAAATCAAAATCAAAGGGACGTCGTAGTGGGCAATGTGCATTGTACTTGCTAAAAAATATCTGAGCATGTTTGTGATGTGGTAAAAGCTTGTTGTGCAGTCCACAATTATGTCATGTCATTATCTTAGTGAATGACCAAATTAACCCCATGGATAATTTTTCCAGGATCTTGCATTATAAACTGTGCACATTCTTGAACAGTTTGCCAACTGCTCTATGTCAGAAGCAGGTGTTGTACCCTGGGAAATGTCAAGCATATTAGGACACCATTGTTTCAGTAATTAATACACGTAGCCACTCCTTTGAACACTTGATTGTTCCCTAAACAATTGCCTTTAATGTATGTTCTTTCCTTTTGGTCCAATAAAGAGAAAAATTATTTCAGTCTCTAAATCTTTCTTTAGCTGTTATTTATGGTTATGCGGGTCACGGCTACATGAAGCTTGGATGTCACTAGGTTTCTGGAAGGTCAACAAGCACTTTTTTTTACTTGATGCATTTGTAAAGGACTAAAATATAGGAAAATCAGACAAAGCTTAGATCTAGTAAGTATACTTTCAACATAGATTCCCCCCCCCCCCAAAACAAGTTAATAACAAACCAAATCATTATGTAGCAGCTTGCACCAAGTCTTGGCTAAAATAAAGGCTTCAACACAAGCTTTTTCCATAGTATAACTTACCTTTTAAAGCTGGTCACATGTTGTGCCCCTACAGATAACTAATGTTTGCACACCCTGCTATAGGATTTTGCATACATGTGCATGCTGTCATGTCTCTAAAATAGTAAGGATGTCAGGCAAAAATATACTGTCACATCAGCAGTTGCAGACTCAGATGTCTGCATAACACAGATTGCTCGCTCTGAACAATACAATCATAGATACAAAGCACAGATGTGGTCTATTGCAGTTCCCCTGGTTGGACAATAAGTGTGGCCAAAGTTGGAGACAGACACCCTGGATAAGGGTATATCAGAATGGGGGAGAGTTTCCGGATGGCTTGCACCCGAGGGTTCTTAAAGAGCTCAGCCTGGTGATTGCCAGACCATTATTCTTGATTTTTAAGGATAGTTTACAGACGGGTATGGTGCCAGCTGATTGGAAAAAAGCCAACGTGGTACCAATATTTAAAAAAGCCTCCAACCAGGTTCGTGACAACACTAGAAGAAAAGGAGGAGCCCCTCATGACCATAATCGCTACCTAGAGGCTCCACAGTCTTGGCCGCTGCTCTTTATGCATGCTGGACCAGCCAATCATTTTCAAGAAAGACGTTTTAACCCTTCCAAATACAAGGGGAAAAATCTGGAGGATCTATTGCCACCATCCAAGAGTGGACCCGAAATGACCCACTTTGAGGATTTTGTGCAAAGAAACTCTGATGGTGTTTGGATTGCTGGCATTGCTTTGGTTTGACACTTGCAGTATGTCACTGCATACTTGTGCAGTACAATTTTTGTTCTTTAAGGGTCCTTTCACACAGGCTGTCTGATCAGATCCGCCTGTCAGTTTTTCAGGCGGACCTGGTCGGACCCTCTATTCACCCCTATGGAGCGATGAATGTCAGTGGTGACATGTCCTTTGACATCTGCCGCTATCCAATCTGATCCTGTCCGCAAAATCCAGATGGATGGCGGTACTATTTTCCATCCATCTGGCGGATCGGATATGATCCGATGAAAACGGACAGGCGGTCTGTTTTCACCCGATCTCCCGGGTGAAAGAGGAGATCGGGACTGTGTATGTACATCTCCGCTCTGCACAGTGAACGGAGACAGACCCGTCATCCACCTGCTCAGCGGGGATCAGGGGAGCAATCGGATCCCACAAAACAGAGGCGCCCGTGTGAACGGGGCCTTATTCTGTCACTTTTCAAACGTGCTTTTTTATTAAGGGTTACATAGTTAGTGAGGTTGAAAAAAGACACTAGTCCATCCAGTTCAACCTATGATGTGTGTGTGTGTTTGCTGTTAACCGTACATTGTATACCCCTGTATGTTGTGGTCTTTAAGGCGCCCATATAATAGTTATTTGAAACTATCGATGCTCCCTGCTGATACCACTGCTTGTGGAAGAGAATTCCACATCCTTACTGCTCTGACAGTAAAGAATCCCTTACGCAATTTATGGTTAAACCGCTTTTCTTCTAGTTTTAGTTAGTGGCCCCCTGTGTATTGTATTCCTTTTCTCTGAAAAGTTTGTTCCCTATGCTAGGGTCACCAGTAATATTTGTACATTGAAATCATATCCCCTCTCAATCGTCTCTTCTCCAGAGAGAGCAAGTTCAATGCTTGCAGTGTTTCCTCATAGCTGATGTCGTCCATTCCCCTAATTATCTGTTGCCCTCCTCTGGATTCTCTCCAGTTCCAGCACATCCTTTCTGAGGACCGGTGCCCAGAACTGGACAACATATTCAAGATGTGGCCGGATCAGAGTCTTTTAAAGTGGGAGAAAAATCTCTATCTTTGGAGTTAATCCCCTTTTTTATACATGCCAGTATTCTGTTGGCTTTGCTTGCAGCGGCTTGGCATTGCATGCCATTGCCAAGCCTGTTGTCCACTAGGATCCCCAGGTCCTTTTCCATCTTAGATTCACCCAGAGGTTCCCCCCTAGTGAGTAACTTATTATTTTGTTCAGGTGCCAGTCGTCCTGCATAGAATATATTGGTCAGTTTAGCTTAGTATCCTCTGCAAATACTGAGATTGTGCTGGATATCCCCTCCTCTAGGTCGTTTATGAAGAAATTATTCAGAATTGGTCCCAGGACAGTGTAACGCTCCTGCGTTTTACGTATGATGTGGATTTTCAGCTGCAGAAATATTCCACCTCAGTAGTCATGTAGAGAAACGCTGAGACACCATTCCCAACTCTCAATGACTCATCATGTGTGGATGATCTCAATTCAGCAAGTAAATACACACACTCAATAAGATGTTTCCTAGAGTGACTTATGTATATAGTAACACAGTGATGATAGGCTGAAGAGACAGGTTGGGTAGAGATGGTAGATGACAGACACTTGAAAGGAAATGTTCTTGGAAGTAAGATAGTAGCAGATGGGATGCAGATAGGTTTAGCAATCATGTATGGTAGTAGATGACAGAGTAGCAGGTGGACATACAAGAGAGATCAACCCAGTGCAAGAACAGGTGGTAGTAGGCTCAAGAGCTAGCAATCTTAGATAATGCAGATGTAGTAATAGTCCTTAGTATGCAGAGCTAGATAGTGTAAGCTTTAGTATAAAGGTTATAGAGGTTTCTCCTGTGGGGTACTTATCACTAATAGCAATGTAGCAGAGAAGAGGTTCGGCAAGAGCGGATGATCCGGTAGCGGGATACAGGGATCAGCGCAGCGTGGTTCCGACAGCGAGGTATGCTTGCAAGCATGTGAGCTTCAAGACAGGTTAGCATCAAGGCACAAAGCAGTTTGAACGAACACATGTGAGTGAGAGCCGGCGATCTAAATAGCCATCCAGTCTGGCGCTCAGTGATGACAGCATCAGTCTTAAAGGTGTATGCGCACCTTACCAAAAGAGAATGGTGGGGCGCATACACTTATGAAAGAGTAATTAGGGTACCCAAAGGTACCAGAACATTACAGTACCCCCCCCCCCCTTAAGGCCGGCTCCTGAAGGCCTCTGGAGCTGGTTTGTCTGGGTACTTTGCATGAAAATTGCGGATTAATCTAGAGGCATGTATGTCAGAGGTGTTTAGCCAGGTGTCGTCTTGGGGCCCATAGTTCTTCCATCGAACCAAGTACTGAAGTCTTCCTCTGTGGATATGAGAATCCAGAATCTCTTTTATCTCATATTCTTCTCCACCTTCAACTTGTACAGGAGGAGGAGGAGGGATAGTAGGCCTTATTCCTTGGTCAGGAACATGGGGCTTCAGTAGCGTCACATGGAAAATGGGATGTATTTTGAGGTCTATTGGCAATGTAAGCTGTACTGCAGCTTTTCCAATAAGTTTCTTGATTGGGAAAGGTCCCAAGAACAGAGGTCCAAGCTTTTTGCTAGGGATTTTCAGTCTTAAATTTTTTGTTGAGAGCCAAACGAGGTCCCCGATAGCGTACTGAGGAGAAGGTCTTCTGCGAAGATCATAGTACTTCTTTTGTTGACTATGAGCGTGTGCAATGGTAGTATTAAGCAAACCCAGAGAGTCCTTTATTTGGGTAAGATAGTCTGAAGCTACTGGGTTGTTTGAAGGAAGGATGCGTGGTGGAAGAATAGAGGGATGAAACCCATAGTTCAAGTAGAACGGACTCTGCTTGGTCGTACTGTGGGTTGCGTTGTTGTAGGCAAATTCTGCCAGAGGGAGAAGATCCACCCAATCATCCTGTTGGTAAGAAGTGTAACAACGTAAATATTGCTCGATGCATTGGTTGACTCTTTCAGTCTGTCCGTTGGTCTGCGGATGGTAAGGAGAAGTGAGCTTCTGCTCGATCCGTAGTATGTGACATAGTTCTTGCCAGAACTTGGAAATAAATTGTGATCCACGGTCAGACAGAGTTTTTGGGATACCATGTAACTTAAAGACATGTTTCATCAGGAGTTCTGCCGTTTGTTTGGATGAAGGTAGTCTGCGAATAGCAATGAAATGTGCCATTTTTGTCAGATGGTCCACTGACACTAAGATGGTATTAAATCCTTTGGAAGGAGGCAATTCCACTATAAAGTCCAAGGACACAACTTCCCATGGAGTTTGGGGTATTGGTAGACTGCATAGTAGACCGGATGGTCTCGTAGTGTCAATTTTGGACCTGGCACAGACATTGCATGAAGAGACGAATTTTTGTATAGATGTTTTCATGTCAGGCCACCAGAATTGCCTGGTAATCAGATTAAGAGTCTTTGTCATACCCATATGTCCTGCCATAGGCACATCATGCGATAATTCCAAGATCTTGGTGGTATGTAAAGTTTGTCGTTGTAGTAGAGGAAGCCTTCTGCATCAGTATTTAGTTGTGGTGGGGGTGAATCCAAACTTATACCATGCAAAACCTCTTCCTTCAAGGAACGGACAACTCCAATAATGCGTTTGTGAGGTATTATAGGAACGGAAGGGATTTCGAAGTAGTTTTCTTCAGTTAGTCGTGATAGTGCATCCGCCTTTTTGTTCTTATCTGCAGGTGTGTAGGTCACTAGGAAGTTAAACCTTAGAAAGAATAGTGACCATCGTACCTGTCGGTGCGAGAGAGTTTTGTTAGTCTGAAGATATTGGAGATTTTTATGGTCCTTGTATATACTGTAAGTATTGGTAATTGGGTGCCTTCGAGTAGATGTCGCCAGTTCTCCAGAGCCAATTTTATAGCAAGCAGTTCCTTTTCACCCACGGGGTAATTTATCTCAGGACTGCTTAGGGATTTAGAAAAAAAGGCGACTGGATGAAGTGGTGAAGTGTGAGTTGGTCGTTGGGAGAGTATTGCTCCTACTGCCATGTTTGACGCATCTACTTCCAGAATGTATTGGAGGGATGGGTCTGGATGGCGTAGTATGGGAGCAGAAGTAAACCTTGTCTTTAACAGGTGAAAAGCTTTATTTGCTTCATCTGACCATTTGAATGTTTTTTTAATGCTAGTGAGCTGTGTGAGGGGTCTCACAATGGCAGAGAAGTTTCTAATGAACTTCCTGTAGAAATTCGAAAATCCAAGGAATCGCTGTAGCGCCTTGCGTGTGGTTGGTGTAGGCCAATCCTGAATGCAGGATATCTTACTCATGTCCATCTCGATTCCTGTTTTGGATATGATGTAGCCTAGAAACAGTACCTCTTCTTTATGAAACAAGCATTTTTTCAGTTTCATATAAAGGTTGTGTGCAAGCAATCTCGATAATACTAGTCTTACATGTCTTATGTGTTCAGACAGGGATCGTGAATATATAAGTATATCGTCCAGATATACCACAACACAGACATCTAGTAAGTCTCTGAAAATATCGTTTATAAATCGTTGAAAAACTGCAGGGGCGTTGCATAGCCCGAATGGCATTACAAGATATTCGAACAATCCGTATCTGGTTCTGAATGCAGTCTTCCACTCGTGTCCATCACGGATTCGAATGAGATTGTATGCTCCTTTCAGGTCCAATTTTGAAAAATAGGTAGCTCCACGCACCTGCTCAATGAGCTCAGGGATAAGCGGTAGAGGATAGCGATCTTTTATTGTAATAGCATTCAATTGCCTATAGTCGATGATAGGCCTGAGACTTGAGTCCTTATTGCGGACAAAAAAGAGTCCTGCTGCTGTGGAAGAAGTGGAAGGTCTAATAAAACCTTTTTCCAAATTCTCATCCAAATAGTCTTTGAGATGGGAAAGTTCATCCTGTGAAAGAGGATAAACATGACCGAACGGCAATTTGCTATTTTGGAGTAGATCAATGCTACAATCATAGTCTCGATGGGGAGGTAGTGCTTGAGCATTTTTCTCAAGAAAAACCTCAGAGAGATCCTGATAACATAGTGGTGCAATCTCATCTGTCACCACAGACAGGATCTTCCCGAAAGACGGGAGGTTACACGTACCCTCGCAATAGCAAGAGAGGAAGGTCAGGGTCCGTTCCTTCCAATCTATGGTTGGTTGATGTGTGTGCAACCAGGGAAGTCCCAAAACAATGGGAAAGTGGGGTGAAGGTATTAGATCGAAGGTAGTGGTCTCCATATGAGACCCGTTAGTAGTGACTAGGAGTGCCTGTGTCTGATCAGTGATCGGACCAGAGGATAAAGGAACACCGTTAATAAGACTCACTGAGACAGGTTTAAGTTTAGAAATAATAGGAACTTTATTTAAAGCAGCAAAATGTATGTCAATATAATTTCCACAAGATCCTGTGTCAATCATGGCCTTAGTAGTAATCCTGTTCTGGTCCCACTGTAATGTTAAGCAAACAGAAAGGTAAGGGTTAGTGATTGAAGATGTCAATCCCCCTAGGAGGACATGTGAACACTCACACTTCTTTTTGTAGACTAGGGGACAGACGTTTATCTTGTGATCCGGGGATGCACAGTACAAGCAGAGATTACCAGATCGTCTTCTGGCTCTTTCCATAGTTGATAGAGGTGTGCGTATGGTTCCTACCTCCATAGGAACGGGGTCAACGGCCGAAATCTGAGAAGAACTGGATAATGGCATTCCCATTTTCTCAGCCTTTCTTTCTCGTAGTCTTCTATCTATGGTGATACTGAGTTGTATCAATGCATCCAGGGTTTTTGGCAGATCCGCTCGGGCGAGCTCGTCTTTAACGGCCTCTGATAGGCCAAGCCTAAATTGGGATTTCAGAGATGCATCATTCCATTCTGAATCAAGGGTCCATCTCTTGAATTCTGCGACAAAGTCGTCTACAGGTCTCCCACCTTGTTTCAAGGATCTTAATTGAAGATCGGCAGTACTCTGCCTATTGGGATCATCATATAGGCTAGTGAGTTCTGCTAGGAACAAGGGCATAGGAGTTGAGAAGCTGGTCGCTTTTCTCAAAAAGAGAGTCTGCCCAGGCCCGAGGATCGCCTGTTTGGTAAGAAATAATAGTACAAACCTTAATGTGATCAGTAAGGTAGGTACGGGGTTTTAGCAAGAAAAGTAACTCACATGCGTTTTTAAATTCGCGAAATTTTTTGTGATCGCCTGTAAATACCAAAGGAGGATTTATTTTGGGTTCAGGGGACTGAGCAGTGGTAAGTTGTGTCAGTCTAATTACCTGCTGAGACAGAGCCTGATTGTCTTATTTTAATTCAGCAAGTGCGTATATTAACGCAGGTACTTGCTGTTTTAATTGTGTCATCTGAGTGGTTATTTCTGCTGAATCCATTTGTGGTTCGTTCAATCTGTAACGCTCCTGCGTTTTACGTATGATGTGGATTTTCAGCTGCAGAAATATTCCACTTCAGTAGTCATGTAGAGAAACGCTGAGACACCATTCCCAACTCTCAATGACTCATCATGTGTGGATGATCTCAATTCAGCAAGTAAATACACACACTCAATAAGATGTTTCCTAGAATGACTTATGTATATAGTAACACAGTGATGATAGGCTGAAGAGACAGGTTGGGTAGAGATGGTAGATGACAGACACTTGAAAGGAAATGTTCTTGGAAGTAAGATAGTAGCAGATGGGATGCAGATAGGTTTAGCAATCATGTATGGTAGTAGATGACAGAGTAGCAGGTGGACATACAAGAGAGATCAACCCAGTGCAAGAACAGGTGGTAGTAGGCTCAAGAGCTAGCAATCTTAGATAATGCAGATAATAGTCCTTAGTATGCAGAGCTAGATAGTGTAAGCTTTAGTATAAAGGTTATAGAGGTTTCCCCTGTGGGGTACTTATCACTAATAGCAATGTAGCAGAGAAGAGGTTTGGCAAGAGCGGATGATCCGGTAGCGGGATACAGGGATCAGGGCAGCGTGGTTCCGACAGCGAGGTATGCTTGCAAGCATGTGAGCTTCAAGACAGGTTAGCATCAAGGCACAAAGCAGTTTGAACGAACACATGTGAGTGAGAGCCGGCGATCTAAATAGCCATCCAGTCCGGCGCTCAGTGATGACAGCATCAGTCTTAAAGGTGTATGTGCACCTTACCAAAAGAGAATGGTGGGGCGCATACACTTATGAAAGAGTAATTAGGGTATCCAAAGGTACCAGAACATTACAGACAGATCCTTAGGGAAGCCCACTTTCCACACCCGACCAATCCAAGTACTCCCCAAGGGTTAAGGGTTTAAATCACGTGTGTCAAACACAAGGCCGGGGGCCGAATGTGGCCCTCCAGATTATTTCATGTGGCCCTCGCATCTCTCCTGCAGCTGCGGCACCACCCTCGTCTCCACCTTGTCTCAGCAGTTTACAGTAGAGAGGAGGACAGAACTCCTCCGCCAGATCCTGCACTTCTCCCTGCAGCCACTGAAAGGCTCATCTTGGCCCCTCCCCTTCTCAGCAGTCAGCAGCAGAGAGGACAGAACTCCTTCTGCAGATCCTGCACCTCTCTGTGCAACCAAAGCACCCTCTCGTCTCCACCATTCCTAATCTCAGCATTTAACAGACTCTGGCAGCGGACTCTAGCCCTCCTCAGGTCCTCCTCTAGGCCCTGCAATTTCTGCTTCGCAGTAGCACAAGGTAAGTGGGGTGCACTGTGTTGTAAGAGAGGGTAAAGGACCCTTGACTTCTGATGGTGGGGGGGGCTCTGAAAATCTAGTTCAACAGATACAACCGGCCCCTTGAGGGCAACCATAATGCTAATACGGCCCCTGTTGAAATTGACTTTGACACCCCTGGTTTAAATGATCACAGGTGTGATATAAGCAATTAAAGTAACTGTTTAGCTCACATCGTTCTTGCCCACAGATACTTGTAAACAAAATGGATTTTAAGTAAATGGCGTTAAAATCCAGGAGTTGTGTTTCCATTTTAGATACAATACCTTGACTGCAGAGTAATTGTTTTTGGAGCAAGTGTTTCCTCTTTATGTTTTTCTTTGCTATCAGCCTTTAAAACAAAGAACAGCACTTTTTTTCTGCTTCACAGCTCACTGATTAGGAGGAGTGGTTACATGGTCCTGGGTGTGAGATCAGCAACTGCACAAATCACATTGAACTTATTCACAGAGGCTTGTGAACAAAGTGCCTTGAATTGGGAGCAGTTGAAACAAAGTTTAAGGAGACTACAAGTAACATCTTAAACTTACTGTAAGTAACATACTTTAACTGGGATCACGTATGCTAGCAAGTTTGGGTTGATGTGGAGGGTTAAAGTGTATGCTACTCTGTGTATGTATATATTTTTTTATTAATATGTGTGTCTTCACATATGTGCATATAGCAAATGTTAGTGTCTATTATGTTCATGTATTTCTTCCACCTGTAGTACCTGGTTGATCCTGCCATTTTATTCCTTGTTCTAAACTGACTATGGGAAATAATCTGTAATTGTATTGTTTGTGTTCATGGGCTTGCCGTTCATAAGCAAAGGATGCCATGCACATACATAGCACATCTTTGATTTCTGTAGTTTGTTCGTCTGTTACACCCCCTTCCTGACCATCCTTGATTTGAAGTTTGACAGCAGCTTTCAACCCTAGCCTCATTCTTTCCAGTCTGTTGTGATGTATTATGTGAAACAAAATGAGGTTGAAGGATTGTAAGAGGTGCATGAAAGTCTTGTTATAGGGATGGAGACGCCGGGCAACACCAGCTTGGGTCTCATTTAAAGTCCCACCTAGTCCAATATGTTTAAGCAACCAGGGATGGAGACGCCTTGCTTACAGCTTGGTGCCTCATATAAAGTCCCACCGTGCTGTTTTCGTGCGTTTTTGGTGGATGCAGTTTTGATTTGACCTTAGTGTTTTCCGTATACAGGGATGGAGACCAATAGCATGACCTGCTTGTCTCACATAAAGTCCCAAATAGGAAAGTAGGGATTTCAAAGGCAGTGTGCTTTACAGGCCATGCCCCATACATAAAATCCCTTCCTATCTATATACTGCATCCACCAAGGGGATGGAGGTGTAATGCTTTTCAGCTGGTCTTTTCCAGTTTGCACCATGGTTATAACTTAATTATTTGAGTCTTTGAGACAACAGCCAGTCGTGGATGAAGGTGGGTTAGGGGAGGTTGGGCTGTCTCCCTCTCACCTGTTCCCCCATTCATCCATTAGCGGCCATGTGCCTCCAGTGTGAGGACACTAAATTAAGAGTGTTAGGACTGCAGATTTAACAGGGTGCCGTGAAGTGGCTCTGCAGCTTTCACATGCGTTTGCAAATGTGTGTCAACTAAACCCCTGTTCTTTGTACCAAGAGACAGGTTTATTTGGTTGGTGACAGACTGGAGGGTGAGTACATCAGACTGGGGGCTGGCTGACTTTCATGCACCTCTTACAATCCTTCAACCTCATTTTGTTTCTTGTTATAGGGATGGAGACGCCGGGCAACAACAGCTTGGGTCTCATTTAAAGTCCCACCTAGTCCAATATGTTTAAGCGATGTTTTATGTAACTGCCCTATTGGGAAGTGAACCCATCAATCTGATGCTGCATCTGTCCCTCGCTGCCTGTACTCTGAGAACTTTGCAATTAAACACAGCTGATCACTCAGTCCCCCCTCCACTCTGAGCAGTTATTGTCAGTTACCAGCTCTCTGTTCTTCAGGGGCAGGATCAGCTTGCTCAGTCTCCCAGCAGCTAACTGAGAGGCTAAGCCAGTTCTGGTCCAGGCCACTGAGTGGATCCCACCTTTAAAGTTGGGATCGATCCAGTGCCTGGACTGGATCTCAAAACACGCCATTCCTGTTATCCATAGGAGAGGTAGGACCAAAAAAGCTTTGGCTATACTTTATTTGGAAAACTGGGCTGCAAATTGAAGGGATGGACCTCCAGGATCATATTCTCTCTAATATTGCCTGTGCCATGTGCAACACAAGAAAGAAGACAAGGAGCTTAGACAACTAAATTCATGGCTAAAGACCTGGTGTATAAGGGAAAGATTTACGAGTAGAGTTGAGCGGACACCTGGATGTCCGTGTTCGGCGGGTTCGGCCGAACTTGAAAAAAAAGTCCGGGTCCGTGTCCCAGACTTTTTCCGAACTTTACCCGGACACCGAACCCCATTGAAGTCAATGGGGACCCGAACTTTCAGGCACTAAAATGGCTCTAAAGCACCAATGGAAAGGACCAGAGTGCTGCAAATGGCAGCAAAATGTAGTTAAGAGCATGGCAAGTGCTCTTAAAAAAAAAATTCCCCTTTAAATTAATTTTTTAATAGCAGATTAGAACAGCAATCTGTAGTGAAATATAGCTGAACGCTGCACACAACAGACTGATAAAAATAGATTTTTTTTCTCCCTCCTCCTCCTCAGTGGGCTCAAGTGAGGGCAAAAAGATTGTTCACTGCACCACCCCCCACACAGCAAAATCGATGTAGACTGTCCCTGCCTAATCTCCAGCCTGTCCCTAATATGCTCAATAAGATCGTTCACTGCACCACCCCCCACACAGCAAAATCGATATAGAAGACTGACCCTGCCTAATCTCCAGCCTCGCCCTAAAATGCTCTAATAACTTTCCCTGCCTGAACTCCGACCTGTCCCTGCATTCTTTTCGGACACAATTTTTCACAGAATCACTGTCTGTCCCTAATCAGCAGCCAGCACGTATGATGTGTGCTCTGTCCCTAAACTACAGCAGAATGACGCGGCGCGCTGGGGCTCTCGAACTTATAAAGACATGGTCACGTGCTTCAGATGGCCAATCACAGCTACTAATACATTAGTAGGCATGGCTGTGATGGCGCACACCAGTTAAACGCTTGTTGATTGGCTGTTGAAAGCCCGCAATTAAAAGCGCTATTACATACAAAACAGGAAATAAAATGACCGAACACGGATTTTAAACCCGAACATACAGTAAAGTTTTCGGGTCCGTGTTCGGATAACAAAAATCCAATTATTTGGTACAAACCCGAATAATACAGTCCGTGTTCGCTCAACACTATTTACGAGTTCTAGAGCACTGTGCTGACTTTTTATTGGGGGTACAAACTAGATGCCAAAAATGATTTGCACCAAAATGAAAGGGGGTCTGCTGGAAAAGTTGGAAAAGTATTTAACCTATTTACGACCGCCCGCCGCAGATGTACTGCGGCAGGCAGCCGCTCCTGTGCAAATCGCAGTAACTGTACGGCGGTCGCGAGCAGGGAGCTAGGGGGTAAGTGCGCGTCGCTGGCGGCAGCGGGGAGGCCAATGCATGGGTCAGGCGGCTCCGATTGCCGTCTGACACTCGTGATCGCTCCCCGCTGAGAGAGAAGGACAGTCGGCTGTTGTAAACACAACCGACCGTTCTTCTCCCTGGAATGATCATAGAGCCAATGTGATCCTTCTATATAGGATCACATGTGTCTATGGTCATTTCAGAAGCCATGCCCCCCCCCCCCCCCACAGTTAGAATCACTCCCCTAGGCTCACATTTAACCTCTTTATCACCCACAGGGTTAACCTCTTCCCTGCCAATGGCATTATTACAGTAACAGTGCATGTTTTTAGCACTGATTACTGTAGTAATGTCACTGGTACCCCCAAAAGTGTCAAAAATGTCAGTTATGGGTCCGATCTGTCCACTGCAATGTCGCAGTCCCACAAAAAATTGCAGATTGCCGCCATTACTAGTAAAAAAAAAACAATAAAAATTACATAAATCTTTCCCGTAGTTAGTAGACGCAATAACTTTTGCGCAAACCAAACAAAATACGCTTATTGCGATTTATTTTTATTTTTTTTTTACCAAAAGTATGTAGCAGAATACAAATTGGCCTAAAATGTTAAAATATTTAGATTTTTACATTTTTTTTGGGGAATGTTATATAGCAGAATGTGAAAAATATTGATTTTTGTCGCTCTTTTTTTGTGTATAGCGCAAAAAATAAAAATCACACAGGTGATCAAATACCACCAAAAGAAAGCTCTATTTGTGGGAAAAAAGGGACATACATTTTGTTTGGGTACAGCATTGCACGACCGCGCAATTGTCAGTTAAAATCTCGCAGTGCTAAGTTGAAAAAAGTGGCCTGGTCATTAAGGGGGCAAATCCTTCCGGTCTTAAAGTGGTTAAACTATGATTGAGGGGGAGAGAAAGTTAGGCAGCCCATACATGAGTCATTTTTTTTTTTGTTCACGGTCGATGGGGGAATTCTCCTGCTGACCTAATGTATTTTGACAGAGGGGAGATTTCCTTACCTTCAGAATACACAAATCAGTGTTGATCAAGCAACAAAAAAGACATGGTGGTTGTACAGAAGTTGATTAGTAGATCGATTTCTGCGCACCCACAGTGTTGATACATGGATTAAAATTTTTCCAGTTTCTGCTCAACTAGCTGAATTTCGATTTATTTATGGCCAGCTTTAGAATAAAATGGAGCAGACAAGCCAGAGATGGGGGTCAGACACTAATGGAGGGTGGAATGGGGAAAGATGAGGGGAGGACTATGGAAGGTGATAAGGAGTTTTCCATGTTGCAAACAAACAATGGCAATTGCAGTACTATTTGTACTGCGAAACAAGATATGATTAAAAACAGGCGCAAAATGCAATCGGATTTCAGATGAAATAATTTGTTTACCATTGCTAGAAGTCTGTCAAGAAAAATAGAAAACTGGGAAGCGTTGGTGAATGAATAGAACAATAATTTAATTGGCATCATTGAGCCTGGGTTCACACTATTGGGAACAGAGACATCACATGTGATTCGCACCGCATTGCTGGGTAGATCACATGCGATGTCTGTGCGATCTAAATTTAGCCATACAAACTTGCATTCGCATGAAAATGCTGCAGGACCATTTTTTTCCTGCACTGGAATCGGATTGCATGGGTGTTCACACCCAATGCGATCTAAATCCTGTCCGAATTCACAGTTCGCACTGCGATCTGCAAATCGATCTGGGGGTGTCAATGACTTTGTATTGACACCTGCAGCGGTTCACGTAGGGTAGTGTGAACTGCCTGCGAGGGAGATGCAATGCGGTAACCTGCACTGGAATTGGGCTGGTTGCTGCATCGTAATAGTGTGAACCTAGGTTGAAACTGACTTTGTTCTTCTCATAATTAAGATGTTAATATTTCTGGCTATTCTTTCTTTCTGAGAGAAAGGGTAAATGAAAAGATGCCAGTGTCTGTCTCTGTGTGAAAAAGGGATCTAAAAGTGAGCATGAAAGAGGACTTTTTTGGTGGAGAGTATGACGGTGTGGGGGCATTATGGGTGGATTTTGCATAATGCACAGGTAACTATTTGATATTTTCATGTAGCGCTACCCCAAGAGGAGCTGCTGAAATTGACCACTTCTTTCCAAAAATGAGTGCATAGAGAGCGAGGCACCCAGCAACATTTTACTCGCTCTGACTCAATTAGATTAGGGGATGTCTTTTTGCATTTTTATTGCAGGAGAACTTGGAGAGGGAGATACGAGATACTCCAGATTCCCTGAACAGTTGCAGGAGGACACTTCACATTGTTAAGTCTCTCTAGTCAGTTTCTTATGCAGAAGAAGGTACACGTGGCATAACTGAGTCTCCTTTGTACAACCACTGGAAAAAAGTATGGAATCACCACTCCTGGAAGATATTAATTAAATTGTTTAATTGTGCAGAAAAAAACTAATCACAGACATGCCTCGAAACTATTTTTATTTAACATTCCAACCTTTCGGCTTTAAGAAACACTTAAAACTGTAATTAACCACCTAAGGACCGCTCACGTTGCTGCTACTGCAGCAAGGTGGCAGCCCTGGGTCTAGCGACGTAGACCTACGTCGCTGGACTCCTCCCTGTCTTGGCGCCGAGCGCGCGCCGCCGGAGGCTCGCTCCCACTGTGTTTAGACACATCGGGAGTCCTTCAGGGGAGGAGAGACGGTGATCACCATCTCTCTTCCCCAATCGTCGGGGAAAAACTGAGAAGATCTGCCTGCTTGTGTAAACAAAGCGGGCGGATCTCCTCTGTGACAGGCAGGGGCAGATCACCGGATTCAGTATAGCTGAACCTGCGATCTGTGTCTGTGTCACACAACCCCCTCCCCCCACACACGTCAGTAAGCATGAGGCACACATTTAACCCCTTGATCACCAACAGTGTTGACCCCTTCCCTGCCAGTGTCATTATTACAGTAACAGTGCATATTTTTAGCACTGATTACTGTAGTAATGTCACTGGTCCCCCCAAAAATGTCAAAAATGTCAGTTAGAGGTCCGATCTGTCTGCCACAATGTCGCAGTCCTGCAAAAAATCGCAGATCGCCGCCATTACTTGTAAAAAAAAAAAACAATAAAAATGATAAATCTTTCCCGTAGTTAGTAACTTTTGCGCAAACCAATCAAAATACGCTTATTTTTTATTTTTTTTTTACTAAAAATATGTAGCAGAAAACAAATTGGCCTAAAATATTAAAAAAAACGTGATTTGTACATTTTCTTTGGGGAATGTTATATATCAGAATGTGAAAAATATTGTTTTTTTTTTCAAAATTGTCGCTCTTTTTTTCAAAAATTAAAAATGGCACAAGTGATCAAATACCACCAAAAGAAAGCTCTATTTGTGGGGGAAAAAAGGACCTAAATTTTATTTGGGTACAGCATCGCACAACCGCGAAATTGTCCGTTAAATTAACGCAGTGCCGAATCGCAATATATGGCCTGGTCAGGAAGGGAGTAAAATCTTCCGGTCTTAAAGTGGTTAAACATACGCTCAACGACAATTTTTTTTGTCAAAGACATGTAGCTAAATACATTTTGGCCTAAATATATGACAAAAATTAAATATATTGGACATTTTTTAACTGTCAAAGTAGAAAATGTCAATTTTTCGCAAAATGTTCGCTCTTTTTTTATTAATATTGCAAAAATTAAAAAGCGCAGAGGTGATCAAATACCACCAAAAGAAAGCTCTGTTTGTGGGGAAAAAAGGACATAAATTTTTCTTGGGTACAGCATTGCATGACCATGCAATTGTCAGTTAAAGTCGCGCAGTGCCAAGTTGGAAAAAGTGGCCTGGTCATTAAGCAGGAAAATCCTCCGGGGCTAAAGTGGTTAATTGCAACTGTTCTTGCAGATCAAGCATAGGAAAAAAATATGGAATCACTCAATTTTGAGGAAAATATTAAAGAATCATGAAAAAAAAAAAACACTACAGTACACCACTAGTACTTTGTTGCACCACCTCTGGCTTTTATAACAGCTTGAATTCTCTGAGGCATTGATTTAACTATCGACAATCCGATTTCTTCATCATTCTGGCTCCAACTTTCTCTTAACGCAGTTGTCAGATCAGCTTTGCAGGTTGGAGCCTTGTCATGGCCCATTGTCTTTCATTTCCACCATAGATTTTCAATTGGATTGAGGCCTGGACAATTTGCAGGCCATGCCATTGACATTATACAGTATGTCTTTCTTGAAGGAAAGTTTTCATGGCTTTTGCCCTATGGCAAGATGCATTATTATCCTGAAAAATTATCTCATTATCACCAAACGTCCTTTTATCTCCCCCGTACCTTTGCCAGAAATGCAACCCCATATCATCAATGATTGTGGAAATTTGCATGTTTTCCTCAGGGAGTCATCTTTACACTTTTTATTGGAACGGCATCAAACAAATGTTCCAGTATCATCACCCTGCCCAATGCAGATTCATAATTCATCACTGAATATCACTTACATCCAGTCATCCACAGTCCATGATTGCATTTCTTTAGCCCACTTTAACCACTTAAGCCCCGGAAGATTTTACCCCCTTCCTGACCAGGGCCTATTTTGCGATTCAGCACTGCGTGACTTTAACGGACGATTGCGCGGTCGTGCGACGCTGTAACCCAAATGAAATTGGCGTCCTTTTTGGTCCAACAAACAGAGCTTTGTTTTGGTGGTATTTGATCACCTGTGCGATTTTTTGATCATGCGCTATAAACAAAAAAGTGCGACAATTTTGCAAAAATAACATTTTTCACATTTTTTTATATGCAATTCCCCCCAAAAAAATATAAAAATCAAAATGTAACATTTTAGGCCAATTTGTTTTCTGCTACATATGTTTGGTAATGGGGTCCGCTGGTCACACGCACGGGCTTCGTAGGGAATGAGCGGGGGCGGGAGCGCGCCTCCGGCGGCGCGCGCTCGCCCCCCTATTTGCTCCCAGGCTAGTGACGTACCGGTACGTCACTTTGACTGGGAGGGACTGACCGCCACCGTATATAGTCGGGCGGCGGGCAGCAAGTGGTTAACCTTGTTTTTTTCCATTTAGGTGTTAATGATGGTTTTCATTTGGCTTTTCTGTATGTTAATCCCATTTCCTTGACATTGACTCCAGTTTCTGACCATTTGTTCCTCATTTGTTTTGTTGTGCATTTTCTTTTTCAAGGCATATTGCTTTAAGTTTTCTATCTTGACGCTTTGATGTCTTCCTTGGTCTACCAGTATGCTTCCCTTTAACAACGTTCACATTTGATTTGTACTTGGTCCAGATTTTAGACACAGCTGACAGGGAACAACCAACATCTTTTGAAACATTCAGTGATTATTTACCTTCTCGAAGCAATTTTATAATACTCTTCTTTGTTTCAGCTGACATTTCTTGTGTTGGAGTCATTATTTATGTAAATTTATGTCAATTGGGTTGATGCAACAGCTCACCAAGGTGTGCAAGTATTCTTTTTTTTTTTTTTTAACTGCAGACTAATAAGCAGATGTAATCTGATGCACATGTTGTTTTAGGACTGCAAAGTACTCCATAATATTTTCCTCAGAATTGAGCGATTCCATATTTTTTTCCTCTGCTTTATCTGCAAAAACAGTTGCAATTGACTACAGTTTTCTTTCTTTTTTTATTTTTTTTAAGTGTTTCTTAAAGCCAGAAGATTGAAATTTTAATGAAAATAGTTTTGAGGCATGTCTGTGATTTGTTTTTTTTTCTACACAATTAAACAATTGAATGAACATTTTCCAAGAGCGGTGATTCCATACTTTTTGCCAGGGGATGTAAAAACTATCCCAGTCAGAAATACAATTAGCTTCTCTATACAGCAGACAGTCACAAGAGCTCTGAGCACAGGTTAGTAGTACTCACATGTATATCACAGGATCACCAGATGCCTCCTTCCAGTATCCACCAGACACTCTTCAGTGAGGGAGGGATCAATGTTCACAATGCCACAGGACAGCCAGACCCCTTCTAATGTCCACCAGACACTCTTTAGTGAGCTCTCCAGACCAGGTTCCTGGGTAAGGCTTCCCTTGACTAGCTTCAAAAAGGGATTCTTATAAGTAGGCCTCCAGCTTTGCCACAGCTTGGACCTCAATGAATACTAGCTTCTGCAGATGGGGGTAGCCACCCACACCCATACGGATTGATTCCCTTCAACAGGGAGAAGAGCCCTGCTGCTCTAAATCTCAAACAATTTATTCAAATCTTTAGCCTCTCTGGGCACACCTTCCTAGGGATTGGCTGGAGCACAGTAAATATTCAAAAGTCCAAAAGCAATCAGCAATCGCTTCACTGATCAGAGGAGTCACAAAAACAGCCACATTTGCCCAGATCCTAGCAACCTAACCATATATACAAACGCACACACATATAGAGGTGCATCTCATAAATATTAGAAAATAATCAAAAAGTTAATTTATTTCAGTAATTCAATTCAAAAAGTGAAACTCATAATTTATATAGTTACACACGAGTGTTGTATTTCAAGCATTTCGTTCTTCTTATTTTGATGAATATGGCTTACAGCTAGTAAAAACCCAAAATTCTGTATCTCAGAAAATTAGATTATTATATAAAATCACTAAAAAAAGGATTTTTAATACGGAAATGTTAACTTACTGAAATGTATGTACATTTATGTACAGTATAATATGCACTCAATACTTGGTCTGGGCTTCGTTTGAATGAATTACTTCATCAATGAGGCGTGGCATGGAGGTGATCAGCCTGTGGCACTGCTGAAGTGTTTTGAAAGCCCAGGTTGCTTTTATAGCAGCTTTCAGCTCATCTGCATGGTTGGGTCTGGTGTATCTCATCTTCCTCTTGACAATACCCCACAGATTCTCTATGGGGTTTAGGCTAGGCGAGTTTGCTGGCTAATCAAGCACAGTGATACCATGATCATTAAACCAGGTATTGGTACTTTAGGGAGTGTGGGTAGGTGCTAAGTCCTGCTGGAAAATGAAATAAGCATCTCCATGAAGCTGGTCAGCAAAGGGAAGCATGAAGTGCTCTAGTATTTCCTGGTAGAGGGCTGTGCTGACTTTGGACTTGATAATACACAGTGGACCAACACCAGCAGATGACATGGCTCCCCAAATCATCACGGACTGTGAAAATGTGCAATAGACTCCCTCACTAACAAGTTCTGACCAGCTCAGCTTGTTTTTTGGACAAAAGTAGACACACTCCTAAATGTATACGATAAATAATAACAACCAGGAACAGTTAATCCCGGGACTACGAGATTGCCTTAGGGAATTAGCAATTATTTTTTTCCTTACTGAAGCAAATTGGACCATGCTTTAACATTTTTTTTGCCTTCTTCTGGATCACATGTTGGTATAGGGTCCTGAAAATGGAGATTTTCTATTATTAGTTGAACTCCATGGATTGTGTCTTTTTTTCAAGACATTGTTACAATGTTACATTTTTATCCCTCTATTTGCTATTAGAGAAGAGCTTCAGCTTTGGATTGACCATGAGTTTGACCCTGACTCTAGCTGTTTTCAGTTCGAGAAAATGTGGAATGTTTGCATTAATTCACTACCATAGAAACCATTACTGTGTTGATCTGGCGGCCACAGAACTATGTTGCTATGTTACATTTTTATTCCTCTATTTGCTATTAGGGATGATCTTCAACTTTTGGATCAACCACAAGTTGGACCCAAAGTGTACCTGTTTGGAATTTGAGAAAATGGCTAATTTTTGCCTTTATTCACTGCCATAGCAACCATTGCCATTAATGCACTTTCAGGACTTTGAACTGCTTACAGGGGACTTGGAAGGGCCAATCAGGGGGGTTTACCTATGTGTCAGCACCTTCACTATAGAAGGATAAAAGACAGCATTCCCAAGAACCTTCTTTCATTGTGTATTGCAACAGATATGAATGAGTTAGGACTTACATAATGTAGGGAAAGCTAGGGATTCATGCTGTAACTCAAAAGTGCAAAATCATCTCTCTATGTTTACATGCAATCGCAGAAACACAAAAATGGTGTTTTGCAGTTCTCTAGAACAGCCTATCTCAGCCTTTTTGCTACAGAGGAACCCTTAAAATATTTTTTAGGTCTTGTGGCTAGTTTCCACTGAGCTTTCTGCTATGGTTCGGTACGGTACGCTATTTATGCCGTTTCCATTATAAATGGTACCCTAATTCCGAACCGTACGTACCACTTTTTTGGTACCCTTTCGTTGGGGTACCAAGCACATTAGTACCGTACCAACAGGGTGGAGCTACACTCTGCAGAACTTTGATTGGTTGACAGAGAATCGTCTATCACAGCTTTCCTGCTACACCACGCCTATCATGAAAGGGTACTATTGGCAGTGCAAACGCAATGTGTACCGTTCCGAACCGTACCGTACTGAACCGAACTGTACCGTACCACTCAGTGAAAACGAGGCATTAGTGAACCCATGCTAAAACCAATTCATTGAGGGTCAGTGGAAAAATGCCCCTTAGATTGGTGGCCAGTGAAAAGAATTCTCCTTTCCCGCATACAGACAACTACGAGTAAAAAGATCCTTGTTGTCCTACAGCAAACTATGCTAAGTGGTGTTGACCCTAGCTCAACAAAATCAGAAATTTCTCCGCGTTACAAAAAACAAGCCACTAAGTGAAAAAAATTATATGCAACTAATAATATATGTAATCTGGTTGCAGCAGCTGGTGTCATGTGTTCCCACACTAATTGAAAGTCTCTAATGTGAAAACCAGAAGAAGACATTTTAGCAATTTTTTGGGTTGAATATTTGGACACCTGAGATATACTGTATATAGTTTGTTTATATATTTGCTGATGATTCACTTTTTTAAACCCTGACATGTTTAGTATCTTTTTACCTTACATAATCTTTTACATTTTACCTAAAAATTGGGTATTCTATTTGTGTTTGTGTACACTACAATTCAATAAAGTGTATTTTTTTTCAAAACATTTGTGTTTGAAAAACTGCTGCACAAATATCATGTGACATAAAAAATTGCAACACCCACCATTTTATTCTCTAGAGCCTCTGCTTAAAAATATATAATATTCGGGGATTCTAAGTAATTTTCTAGCACAAAATATGATTTTTGCATGCATGACAGAAATGTCAGAATTGGCCTGGGCTTGCATAGTAAGATCTTGCATAGTTAGTCTGCTTGAAAAAAGACACAAGTCCATCTGGTTCAACCAATAAAAGAGGTGTAGCCAGGTGAAGAAATGGTATACGGTATAATTTAGGCTGAAGTATTGTTCCTTTAAGGCTGGCCATACACTATACAATTTTCTTATTCAATTTCCTTTAGATTTACCTTAAACTATGTAGTGCAAGGGCCTGCCTGATTGCATACAAATTGAAAGTGTTTAGGTTTGACCCTACATTACATGGTTTTGGTAAATCTAAAGGAAAGTTGAACAAGAAAATTGTATAGTGTATGGCCAGCCTAAGACTGGTGATCAGTGTGGGTTCTTCTGCAAGAGCGGTGAGTTGGATTATGGGAAATGTAGTTGGAGAAAAGATAAAGATTGTGCAGGATGGACCTTACTGGACTACACTCCCAGGGAGCCAAGGGATCCGCGGAGGATTGTGGGAGAGAAGATAACTAGGGGGCGGAGTCGGATGTACGCTCTCTTGCTTCGGGGACCTCGTGGAGATCGAAAGGGTCAGAGGCCTGAGCTAAGAGAGCACGTTGGAGAGGCACCGGAGGTTACGGTGAGGTGACCAGCTCTGTGCGGAGTCTCATTTCAGGAGAAGAGAACATGGTCACCAGGGCCGGACTGGGAATAAAATTCAGCCCTGGAAATAATTTCATACCAGCCCCATAGAATTGTTATACCGGCCCAACAGCATAACGCCATTATTTTCTTGTTCATAATAGGGAAAACCATGAGTTTTAAAGCACATTTGAAAAGTGTATTATATATAGATAAGACAGACATGAAAGCACATAGGACTTTATAAATATAAGAGCAAACTTCTTTCCAGGCTCCCTCTCAGAGACTGCAGACACGATAAAAGAAAAGAGATGGTCAGAGGCTGTGGACATGTTACAGGAGATGGTCAGAGGCTGCGGACATGTTACAGGAGATGGTCAGAGGCTGCGGACATGTTACAGGAGATGGTCAGAGGCTGCGGACATGATACAGGAGCTTGTCAGAGGCTGTGGACATTGTACAGGAGGTGATCAGAGGTTGTGGACATTGTACAGGAGGTGATCAGAGGTTGCGGACATGGTACAGGAGGTGATCAGAGGCTGCGGACATGTTACAGGAGATGGTCAGAGGCTGTGGACATTGTACAGGAGGTGATCAGAGGTTGTGGACATTGTACAGGAGGTGATCAGAGGTTGCGGACATGGTACAGGAGGTGATCAGAGGTTGCGGACATGGTACAGGTGCCTGAGGAGAGGGGGCAACTAGAACATGTTACACCCTGAATACTGGGGGAGCTACACTCAGATTGAAATTCAGCTGTTCCCTGCTGAATTAGACAAATCTCAATCTGTGTGTAGCCAGCTTTACCTTATTCCTTCCTCCTTAGGCTTCCTCCAGTGCTGTAACTTGTCCCCTTCAGCTTCTATGTAGAGTACTGGCTGTGGTCACACTCCAGCATCCCCATCATACTATACAGGGTTAATGTCCCTGTATAGTATGTGATGATGTCAGGACTTTGTGTGGAGGAAGAGAGCACTGGAGCTGTCTGCAACATGGAATAAGGTAAAAGAGGTGTTTCTCCCCCTCCCCCTCCCCACACCTACACTGCAAGGGCAGACTTTTTTTTATTCTTTCCTGGAGTTGGCCCTGTTATGTAATTACATTCAGTGCTGTTTATACTTAGATTTTCTAATAGGTTTAGGAATATGCTTAGACATCTGAGGTGATACATAGATGTATTCCATATACATACTATAACTTATTATATAAGATGTGTGTGGAATACATCTATGAATCACCTCAGATGTCCCAGTATATCCCTTACCTATTCAAGAAAGTCTCTCTCTGTCTGCAGGGCAGGTTTACACACAGCATTGTACAGGGTAGAAGGCAGAGAAGGTCAGGACTCACGGGGAGAAGATGAAGGCTGCCATCTGTCCTCTCAGATCTTCATACAGGGAGAGATGTGTGCTGGGCAGGAAGCAATGATTGGGACTGCTGTCTGTGTAACTTTTTCCAGCTCCGCCCACCTGTACTGGAGCTCCGTGAAAGCCCCGACTCAGCCAGCTGACCAAAAGAGGCGTGACTGCACAGCAAAGCAAATCACTCAACCAGGCAACAGTTCTAATGAAGTGGGCGGCACCCGGCCGCTGCTCTTGTGAGAGGAAAAAAAAAAAAAAACATCCCAGAGCAGCTGAGCTCAGCTCATAGCCGACAGCAGCCCCAGGGCAGCCGGCCTGGCGGGAATTTTCCCGCTATCCCGGCAAGCCAGTCCGGCCCTGATGGTCACCCAGGATTAGGTTAGTGGAGGTGCAGACTGCTGAATTTACTGAGAAGATTGTCCCGAAGAGAGAAAGAAAGCCAGTGTCAAAAGTGTGGCGGAAATTGTTTGAACCTGCTGAGAGACTGGTGCCCAAGACGTTGGCGGGGCCATCCCCTATAGTACCTCTTCAGGTGGAAGGTATCTACACTAAGGCCCTGCTAGATACCAGGGCTCAAGTAACAATACTCTATCGGGACTTTTACTACAAGCATTTGAGGCACATCCCACTTTTCAAGTTGGTAAAACTGGAGATCTGGGGTTTGGGACCCCAAAAGTTCCTTTATGATGGATATATTCCAGTGAATATATCGTTTCAACCAGCTGCAGGAGAGAAGATGGAGGGGTTTGACACCTTAGCTGTGGTGTGCCCGCGACCTCCTGGTGCCAAGCAGAATTCTCTAATTATTGGAACCAACACTGACTTTGTATGAAGAATGCTTACTCCCCTAGCCTTGAAGGGCTTGACTGAAGAAGAAGTGCACCCGCAGTTGAGACGGGCATTTCAACAAGTGTTGAAGGAGTAAAAGACCCATGCAGAAGGAGTGGGGAAGCTGTGGTGGCTAGACACCCGAGAGCGGGTGCTGCAACCAGGAGAGAGAGCCTTCATGAAGGCTCTGGTGAAGTTGTCCTGGGACCAGCCGGGTCCCTTTGTGATGTTGGAAGGAGATTTGTTGGGAGAAGACAGTGGGATAGAGTTGGTCCCAGAAATAGTCCCTACCAAAGCCTTGTGGAGAAATGGCAGAAGAGTTCCTGTTAGTGTTCGGAATGTCACTGAAAAGCCAGTTAGTTTGAAACCCCGAATGGTGTTGGGGCGGGTGAGTGCTGCCACGCCCATATTTCCAACAGAGTTGAATGAAGAAGGGGGTGATGCATCACAGAAAAGGAAAGAGTCCTGAATAGCTGAGACAGTTGCCATTGGACACTCCTGAAACTCTGCAGTGCATGGTGAACCAGAGAACCGCAAGTATATTTAAAGTGACACACACTGATCATATTTCAAGCAGAACCTGGATTTACTAATACCCCCTTCCCTGTGGATTACAGATGTAATTTATTTAAATGACCAGAGTTCCAGCTGCCGGCAAAGAATTGCAAGGCCTTGCTAGGAAAGAGACTCTAGTAATTCACTGCTAACAGGGGCCCGCTACAGGTGTTAGAGTGCATTCTTTTAGTTGCTAGATTAAAGGTTAAAATGCATTTAAGGCATTTTGATCAAACACCTATATATATATATATATATATATATATATATATATATATATATATATATTCAGCTGAGTTAATTAGATCCACCTATTCTACCAACAGTGTAGACAGATTTTTCTGATAGTCACTCTCACAAGTCTTTTGAGTAAGTTACATAATATACTCTTATGTACACCTAATTAGATATCTTCATATCTATTCATTTTCTGTCATATTGTTGTTGCTAGATTTGGGGCCTAGTGTCTTATATTTGTATTTGGGACTTGGAGATTCAAAACCTTATTATATTTCTTGGTTGTTATTCCAGTTGTGTTGAAAGTATATTTGTTTATCTCCTATTTGAATTCAGTAAACTAATATACTGATACTTAAGTGTTATTGGTATCTTTGAACTAATATGTCAGAACTAGAGATGTACCGAACTGTTCGCCGGCGGACAGTTCCCGGCGAACATCGCTTGTGCGCGTCCGCCGCTGCGGGCGAACATATGCGATGTTCGGTCCGCCCCCTATAATTCATCATTGAGGCAAACTTTGACCCTGTACCTCACAGTCAGCAGACACATTCCAGCCAATCAGCATACCTCCCTCCCACACCCTCCCACCTCCTATAAATAAGCAAGGGCAGCATCCATCTTATATTAATTCTGAAGCAGTGTGTTAGTGAGAGCAGGGAGAGTGCTGCTGTTGCTGCTGCTGTTAATAGCTAGGGACAGTTGTTAGTCAGTGTTCCCGGTCTTGTTAGTCAGTGTTCTTGGTCCACTCCTGCTGTAAGGACAGCATCCTGACAGCATCCCAAAAAGCCCTTCTTAGGGCTGGTATTTGAGTAATTTTGTTTGGATATAAATATACTGTATATATATCTATTGTCCCCAAAAGCCCTTTTTAGGGCTGGTATTTGAGTATTTATATATATAGTATTATATATATATATATGCCAGTGACTGTCAGGTCCACAGAGTGTACTGTGCCCACTGCAGTGCCACTGCCCACCACTGATATATACGGTGGCACAGCAGCTTGCAAATTAAAAAAAAAATATTTTTTTATAATTGCAGTTGCCTGGGCTGCCAGTGACTGTCAGGTCCACAGAGTGTACTGTGCCCACTGCAGTGCCACTGCCCACCACTGATATATACGGTGGCACAGCAGCTTGCAAATTAAAAATATATATATTTTTTTATAATTGCAGTTGCCTGGGCTGCCAGTGACTGTCAGGTCCACAGAGTGTACTGTGCCCACTGCAGTGCCACTGCCCACCACTGATATATATGGTGGCACAGCAGCTTGCAAATTAAAAATATATATATTTTTTTATAATTGCAGTTGCCTGGGCTGCCAGTGACTGTCAGGTCCACAGAGTGTACTGTGCCCACTGCCCAACACTCCTATAGGGTGGCACAAATCTAAAAAAAAATGACAGGCAGAGGCAGGCCACCCCGCAAGGGCCGTTGTGGTGCTGTGATTTCCTTTGGCCCTAGAATAATACCCAGTGTTCACAGGCCACAGACCCTGAACTCAAAAAATTCTGAGGACATAGTTGACTGACTTACACAGGGCACCCAATCGTCTACAGCTTCCGCTCGGAACCTTAATGCACCATCCTCCTCCAGCTCAGCTTCGGGCACCTCTCAATTTACCACTCGCCCGCCCGCGGGCACCACCACCAACACTAGCACCACAGCCGCTTCACTTGATCTGTCAGAGGAGTTATTTACACATCAGTTGGAAGAAATAAGTGATGCGCAACCATTAGTGCCAGAGGATGTAGATAACGGGGATATGTCTCAGTCAGGCAGCATTATACACATGGACGTACATTGTGATGATGATGATGATGTTGTACCTGCTGCTGCTGCCTTTGCTGAGTTGTCAAGTGAAGCAGCTGATGATGACGATGTGTCCGGGGATGTCACCTGGGTGCCTGCTCGAAGAGCAGAAGAAGAGGGGGAAAGTTCAGATGGGGAGACAGAGAGGAGGAGGAGACGAGCTGGAAGCAGGGGGAGGTCATTGCAAGGAGCTAGTGGCACAGTCAGATAGCATGTAGATTCGGCACCCGGGGTCAGCCAGACAGCACACCAATCAACGCAAGCTGTTGCCACCACCAGAATGCCGTCATTGCAAAGCTCAGCAGTGTGGCATTTTTTTTGGGTGTCTGCCTCTGATAGCAGCGATGCCATTTGTAACCTGTGCCAAAAGAAACTGAGTCGTGGGAAGTCCAACACCCGCCTAGGTACAACTGCTTTGCGAAGGCACATGATCTCACATCACAAACGCCTATGGGATCAACACATGAGTAAAAGCAGCACACAAACTGAAAGCCACCATCCTCCTCCTGGTCCAGCATCTTCAGCCACGTCAACCACTGCTGTCCTCCTTGCCCCCTATCAACAACCCGCCCCTTTCACCTCTCACCTTCAGCAGTTCCTGCTCATCTGCCCACAGTCAGGTGTCTGTCAAGGAAATGTTTGAGCGTAAGAAGCCAATCTCACAGAGTCACCCCCTTGCCCGGCGTCTGACAGCTGGCTTGTCGGAACTCTTAGACCGCCAGCTTTTACCATACAAGCTGGTGGAGTCTGAGGCCTTCAAAAAATTTGTCGCTATTGGGACACCGCAGTGGAAGGTACCCGGCCGAAATTATTTTTCACAAAAGGCAATCCCCAACCTGTACTCTATTGTGGAAAAAGAAGTCATGTCATGTCTGGCACACAGTGTTGGGGCAAGGGTCCATCTCACCACTGATAGCTGGTCTGCAAAGCACGGTCAGGGCAGGTATATCACTTACACTGCGCATTGGGTAAACCTGCTGGCGGCTGCCAAGCATGGAATGCGTGGCTCTGCTGCAGAGGAGTTGGTGACACCGCCACGACTTGCAGGCAGGCCTGCTGCCACCTCCTCTACTCCTCCTACTCCATCCTCTTTGCTAACCTCCTCGGCTGAGTCCTCTTCTGCTGTTGCGTCTTGCTCCACACCAACTGCACCCCCCCAGCTCCCCAGGGGCTATTCCACATGCCGGATACGACAGTGTCACGCTGTCTTGGGGTTGACTTGCCTGATAGCAGAGAGTCACACCGGACCATCACTACTGTCCGCCCTGAACGCACAGGTGGATCAGTGGCTGACCCCGCACCAACTGGAGATCGGCAAAGTGGTGTGTGACAACGGAAGCAATTTGTTGGCGGCATTGAATTTGGGCAAGTTGTCCTCAAGCAGGCCAGGAAGGTGTGTGGCCATTTCAGGCGTTCCTACACGGCCATGGCGCACTTTGCAGATATTCAGCGGCGAAACAACATGCCAGTGAGGCGCTTGATTTGCGGCAGCCCGACACGTTGGTATTCAACACTGCTAATGTTCGACCGCCTGCTCCAACAAGAAAAAGCGGTCAACGAGTATTTGTATGACCGGGGTGCTAGGAAAGCCTCTGCGGAGCTGGGTATTTTTTTGCCACGTTACTGGACGCTCATGCGCAATGCCTGTAGGCTCATGCGTCCTTTTGAGGAGGTGACAAACCTAGTCAGTCGCACCGAAGGCACCATCAGCGACATCATCCCATATGTTTTCTTCCCGGAGCGTGCCCTGCAAAGAGTGCTGGATCAGGCCGTAGATGAGCGCGAAGAGGAAGGGGAAGAGTTGTGGTCACCATCACCACCAGAAACAGCCTTACCATCGCTTGCTGGACCTGCGGCAACGCTGGAAGAGGAGTCTGAGGAAGAGGAGTCAGAGGAGGAATGTGGCTTTGAGGAGGAGGAACACCAACCACAGCAGGCATCCCAGGGTGCTCGTTGTCACCTATCTGGTACCTGTGGTGTTGTACGTGGCTGGGGGGAAGAACACACCTTCAATGACATCAGTGAGGACGAGAAATTGGACATGAGTAGCTCGGCATCCAACCTTGTGCAAATGGGGTCTTTCATGCTGTCATGCCTGTTGAGGGACCCTCGTATAAAAAGGCTGAAGGAGAACGACCTGTACTGGGTGGCCACGCTACTAGACCCCCGGTGTCACGTACCTGGTCCTGAAGCCGAAATGCCGAGAGGGCTCTCCTTGCGGCTGAGTGCTTGGTGTCCCTGAAGGTGGTAACAGGAAGCACGAAGCCCAAAGTAGCAGGGATTGCCAGCTGTGCCCCAGATGAGGGTTGATGGTAGGAATATATCTCTGCAGGTGAACACCAGAGGAGGTGAGCACTAGGACCCAGGAGTGCTGTGGTAGTTGCAGACTGCACACGGCTGGAAGTAGTTTGTAATGGAGAGTGCAGCTGGCAGGATCAACAGGTAAGTACTGGAAGCAGGTTCTGCAGGCTGGGTACAGCAGGTGGGCACCAAGGCAGATCACAGCAGACAAGGCACAGCCAAAGGCGTAGTCGGGGACAGAAGCAGAGGTCAGTAAGCCAGAGGTCAGCAGATCAGATAGCAGAGTCGTGGTTAGGCAAGCCGGGTCATACACAGGGCAGATGACAAGAGAAGATCCGTGAACAATCCGAGGTCAGAGCTGGGAGCGAGACAAGAGGAATCCAAGAACAAGCCGGGTTGTCAACAGGTGATCAGAAGCAGCAACAAACACAGGAAGCAGGAAACAGGAAACAGGAAGCTGAAGACCAGTCAGCAATGTTCATGTGCCACAGATATCCTTTTAAAGGCCAGAGGGTGCTGGGATTGGACATCCACTTTGTGGGCCAGCACGCACACGTCTTCGCCCTAGCGGACGTGCGTTTGCAATACGTGCGTGCGTATTCATGCGGCTAGTTCCCTGACAGTGCCCCCCCCCTTATGGGCAGCCTCCAGATGCCCAAACGTGACACCTTCTCAGGGTTTCTGTTGAAGAATTCTTGCAGTAACCTGGGGGCATGAATATTTACCTCAGGCTCCCATGAATTTTCTTCAGGTGGATATCCCTTCCACTTAACAAGATACTGAATATGTCTTCCTCGCTTTCTGCAATCCAGTATTGCTTCCACCTCAAATTCAGTTTCCTCGCCAATAGTAATTGGAGGTGGCGGTGGGTTCTCCCTTCCTGGGAAACGATCTGGAACAGCAGGTTTAAGAAGAGACACATGGAAGACTGGGTGAATTTTGTAAGATTGCGGAAGAGAAAGTTCGAAAGCCACAGGATTGATGATTCTTTTAATTCCGAAAGGTCCGATGAACCTTGGTCCCAGCTTACGAGAAGGACAGGGGAGTCTTAGGTTGGCCGTAGACAGCCACACTCTGTCACCAACCTTGAAGGCCGGGTTCTCCCTTCTCTTCTTATCATAATTCCTTTTATAGTCATCCTGGGCCTTTTGTATTGCCTCCTGCAGGGTCTGGTAATTCGTAAAGATGGAGGTTAATCTATCTTGTACTGCGGGCACATCAGTTTCTGGCAGAGAATCTGGAAAAAAGCATGGATGAAAGCCATAGTTAGCCCAGAATGGGGTTTGGTTGGTGGCCGCGTGCACTGAGTTATTGTAGGCAAATTCAGCACAGGGGAGCAGAGATACCCAGTTGTCCTGTGAAAAGGTGGAGAAACACCGAAGATACTGCTCTAAGGTCTGGTTGGTCCTCTCTGTCTGACCATTGCTTTGTGGGTGGTAGGCTGAGGACAAGCAGACATCAATATTTAAAGCTTTGCAAAGGGTTCTCCAGAATTTGGAGGTAAATTGCACACCTCTGTCTGATACAATGCTTTTGGGCAAGCCGTGAAGTCTCACTACTTCTTTAATAAAAGCCTGAGCCGTGTCTGTGGCTGAAGGTGTGCCCTCCATAGGCACAAAATGCGACATCTTAGATAATCGATCAATGACTACAAAGATGGATGTGAATCCCTCAGCCGGAGGCAGGTCCACTATAAAGTCCATTGACAACATCTTCCAGGGCAAATCAGGAATTGGTAACGGCCTTAGCAGGCCCCAGGCTCTGGTGTTACTTCCCTTATTACGAAGGCACGTAGTACAGGAGCCAACATAATCCTTACAGTCCTGACTCAGGCCTGGCCACCAAAAAGATCGTTGAATGAGCTCAATGGTCTTGTGTACCCCGAAATGACCCGCTAATTGATGGTCATGACATGCCTTCAGGACTAGGGTCCTTGCTTCTTGTGGAACGAAGATCTTGTTATTTTGCCAGAAAAAATTGTCTTGTTTTTTCAAGGAACGAACTTCAGACTCCGGACACTGAGTGGAAGCTTGCTGGATGGCTGATTTTAAATCAGGTTGCAACAACAAAAAGTTTTGTGGTGAAAGGATGGTACTGGAGGAGGCTATTTCAGGGGTCTCTGGAAACATTCGTGAAAGTGCATCGGCCTTGCCGTTTTTTGACCCTGGCCTGTAGGTGATATGAAAATTAAATCGGGAGAAGAACAAAGCCCACCGTGCTTGCCGAGGCCTAAGGCGTTTAGCAGTCCTAAGATATTCCAGATTCTTGTGATCTGTAAATATCATCACTGGATGGGCAGCTCCTTCCAAAAGATATCGCCATTCTTCTAAGGCTGTTTTGATAGCCAGTAGCTCCCGATCACCGACATCATAATTCCTTTCTGCTTGACTCAGCTTCCGAGAAAAAAAAGCTACCGGATGGAGCAAGGCTTTAGGCCCCATACGTTGTGACAAGATTGCCCCAGTGGCGACCTCGGAGGCATCAACCTCCAAGACATAAGGCAGAGCAAGGTCTGGGTGCCGAAGTATTGGAGCGGAGGTGAAAAGAGCTTTCAGTTTATTGAAGGCCGCCTGGGCTTCCTGGGACCACTGAAATCGGGAATGTTGACGTGTGAGCTGGGTAATGGGAGCAATAATGGATGAGAACCCTTTAATAAATCTCCTGTAAAAGTTGGCGAACCCCACAAATCTTTGGATTCCTTTTTTATCCACTGGGGCAGGCCATTCCAGGATGGAAGACACCTTTTGGGGGTCCATAGCGATACCATCAGTGGATATGATCAATCCTAGGAACTGGATGGTTTGTCTCTCAAATTCGCATTTCTCTGCCTTGGCGTAGAGTCCATGTTTCCTGAGGGTAGACAAGACTTTCTTTACGTGCACACGATGCAATTCAAGAGATGCAGAGAAAATGAGAATATCATCAAGATAGACTATAAGGAAGTAATCCAGAAATTCTCTAAAGATGTCATTTACAAGGTGTTGGAAAGTGGCTGGGGCATTGCAAAGTCCAAAAGGCATCACAAGGTATTCAAAATGTCCGAAACGGGTTCGGAAGGCCATTTTCCACTCGTCACCTTCTCTAATTCGGACTAAATTGTATGCACCTCGTAGATCCAGTTTAGTGAAAACTCGAGCAGCTCGAAATCGTTGAAACAGTTCTGGTATGAGAGGTAGCGGGTAGCGGTTCTTGACCGTAATTTTATTCAATTCCCTGTAATCTACACAAGGTCTGAGTGTATGATCCTTCTTTTGAACAAAGAAGATTCCTGCTCCTGCAGGGGAAGAGGATGGACGGATAAATCCCTTTTCCAGATTCTCGTTTATGTAGAGTCGTAGAGCCTCCAGCTCTAGTTCTGATAATGGAAAAATCCGACCAAAAGGAATTTCTGCACCTGGAAGTAGTTCAATAGGACAGTCATAAGAGCGATGAGGTGGCAACACATCAGCTTTCTTCTTATCGAACACATCCAGGAAGTCATGATAGCTAGTAGGCACATACTGACCGATATCTGATACTGCCTGAACGGTCAGGCAGCTGGGAGAGTCCAATGGTTCAGGAGCGAAACAATGCTGCTGGCAGTAGGCTGAAGGGAACATGATCTCCCCTTTAGACCAGTCAATCTTGGGATTATGGGCCCTCAACCAGGGAAGGCCGAGTATTACCGGAAACAAGGGGGAGTAGAGGACATTGAAACATAGGAACTCTTGATGTCCAGAGTCAGTAATCGTTAGAATTGGTTCAGTCTCTTGGGTAATGGGCCCCGACTTGGGAATGGTGCCGTCTGCCAGGTGAACAGTAAGACTCAGTCTTTTAGGTCTAAGTGGAATCTGTAATTTCTTAGCTAATGTAAGATCCAGAAAACAACTGCAGGCGCCTGAATCAACAATGGCTCGGAATTTGACTTCCCCTTCTGCCACTTGCAGTGAGACAGGCAAGATGATATGAGCGGGGGAGGATCCAGCGACCGAGGCATATGTGGGACGAGAGGACAGGAACTTACTGGGTCTCACAGGGCAGTTTCGAAGGAAATGTCCCGTACCGCCACAGTATAGACAAAGGTTGGCTTGCCGCCGGCGGATCCTCTCTTCAGGGGTCAGGGAAGCCCGCAACAGGCCGAATTGCATGGGAGTAGTGGTGGTTACTGGAGGTTTGTAAGATTGAGTCCGTTCAAAGCGCCGCTCCCGTAATCGGCGGTCAAGCTGTATAGCCAACTGTATAAGGCGTTCAAGGGTAGTGGGAGCTTCCACCCGGGCCAGTTCATCTTTGAGCGCCTCGGACAGACCAAGCCGGAACTGGTACTTGAGTGCGGCTTCATTCCAGTCTGTATCTGCTGACCATTTGCGGAATTCAACCGTATAGTCCTCTACAGGCCGATTCCCTTGCTGGAGTGTGTGCAGGGCCGCTTCGGCCGAAGCCATTCGCTGGGGGTCATCATACAGCTGTGCCATGGCGTCAAAAAAGGCTGAAACTGAGTCTAGGACTGGGTTACTTTGTTCCATAAGATGATGGGCCCAGGATTGAGGTTCTTCTGTCAGCAAGGAGATGATGAAACCGACTTTGACAGTTTCAAGGGAGAAAGTCCGTGGCTGCAGAGCTAGGTATAACTGACAAGCATTTTTAAACGCTCTGAATTTTCTTCGGTCCCCAGAGAAACGTTCGGGTATGGGGACCCTTGGTTCAGGTGGAGGTACCACTACTGTGGGTATGACAGCGGTGCGTTCAAAAACAGCAGAGGCTGGAGCAGAGACCTCATGTGCGGTATTCTGGCAAGCAGAAAAGGACGTAGAGGGTATGCTGTGCAGGCGACCTTCTAGTTGCATATAGCCTTCTTGTAAATTCTGTACGGCTTGTGTGAGGGCTGTAACTTGTTGGCACAAAGCCTCTAGCGGAGACGCACCTCTGTCGGCTTCAGACATTTTATGGCTGACTGGTACTGTCACGTACCTGGTCCTGAAGCCGAAATGCCGAGAGGGCTCTCCTTGCGGCTGAGTGCTTGGTGTCCCTGAAGATGGTAACAGGAAGCACGAAGCCCAAAGTAGCAGGGATTGCCAGCTGTGCCCCAGATGAGGGTTGATGGTAGGAATATATCTCTGCAGGTGAACACCAGAGGAGGTGAGCACTAGGACCCAGGAGTGCTGTGGTAGTTGCAGACTGCACACGGCTGGAAGTAGTTTGTAATGGAGAGTGCAGCTGGCAGGATCAACAGGTAAGTACTGGAAGCAGGTTCTGCAGGCTGGGTACAGCAGGTGGGCACCAAGGCAGATCACAGCAGACAAGGCACAGCCAAAGGCGTAGTCGGGGACAGAAGCAGAGGTCAGTAAGCCAGAGGTCAGCAGATCAGATAGCAGAGTCGTGGTTAGGCAAGCCGGGGTCATACACAGGGCAGATGACAAGAGAAGATCCGTGAACAATCCGAGGTCAGAGCTGGGAGGGAGACAAGAGGAATCCAAGAACAAGCCGGGTTGTCAACAGGTGATCAGAAGCAGCAACAAACACAGGAAGCAGGAAACAGGAAACAGAAAGCTGAAGACCAGTCAGCAATGTTCATGTGCCACAGATATCCTTTTAAAGGCCAGAGGGTGCTGGGATTGGACATCCACTTTGTGGGCCAGCACGCACACGTCTTCGCCCTAGCGGACGTGCGTTTGCAATACGTGCGTGCGTATTCATGCGGCTAGTTCCCTGACACCCGGTATAAGAAGAAAGTGTCTGATATGTTACCGAATTACTGCCAGTCGCAAAGGATGCAGCAGCTACAAAATAAGTTGAAAAGTATGCTTTACACAGCGTATAAGGGTGATGTCACAGCACAACGGGAATCCAACAGGGGAAGAGGTGAAAGTAATCCTCCTCCTACCACAACCACGCCGGCAAGGACAGGACGCTTTACAGACGTCTTGTTGATGGAGGACATGCGAAGCTTTTTTAGTCCTACGCATCGCCACAGCCCTTCGGGGTCCACCCTCGGAGAACGACTCGACCTACAGGTAGCAGACTACCTTGCCTTAACTGCAGATATCGACACTCTGAGGAGCGATGAATCCCTTGACTACTGGGTGTGCAGGCTTAACCTGTGGCCTGAGCTATCCCAATTTGCCATTGAACTTCTGGCCTGCCCCGCTTCAAGTGTCCTGTCAGAAAGGACCTTCAGCGCAGCAGGAGGTATTGTCACTGAGAAGAGAAGTCGCCTAGGTCAAAAAAGTCTAGATTACTTCACCTTTATTAAGATGAATGAGGCATGGATCCCGAAGGGACTGACAGTGGGGGATGCATTTGACTAAAAAAGGCCTGATGAGATGCCTTGGGCTAAAAATGGTCCACACGCTGCTGTATTTAATCTCTGCATGCCGGATGACTTACGTGACGTCTCCGCCACCAACTACGGTTCAAGCCGCAATGTTTTAGTGCACTTTCTGCCTTGAAAACCTCAATTTTTCCGGCCGCTGCTACAGCAGCGGCTGCAACAATACCTACTTTTTCATGCATGTGTACATGCCTAATTTTTCTGGCCTCTGGTGCTACACTGTGGCTGCAAAAAAAACAAAAAAAACAAAAAAAAGGCACATACATGTGTCAATTCCCTTTCGTGATCGTTACCTTGTTGTGGTGAAGGGGCTTGCGTATCACAATGAAGCGATCACCTCTAGGAGTGTTTTGGCAATGTTGGCACACCCCAGATGATAAGGTCGTTGCTTCATTGTGAACAGACCAAAAGCGATCCGCGGGATAATTTTTCATAGAAAAAACATAAATTTTCTTTAATTTAAAAAAAAGAGGACAGCCTCTGCGGAGCTGGGTATTTTTTGGCCGCGTTACTGAATGCTCAGGCCCAATGGCTGTAGGCTCATGCGTCCTTTTGCGGAGGTGACAAACCTGGTCAGTCGAACCCAAGGCAACATCATCGACCTCATCCCATATGCGTTTTTTCTGGAGCGTCCCTGCGAAGAGTGCTGGATCAGGCTGTAGATGAGCATGAAGAGGAAGAGTTGTGGTCCCCTTAACCACCAGAAGCAGCCTTGTCGTTGTCGAATGCTGGACTTGTGGCAACGCAGAGAGAGGAGTCTGAAGAAGAGAAATCAGAGGAGGAAGGTGGCTTTGAGGAGGTGGAAGACCAACCACAGCAGGCATCCCAGGGGGCTTGTTGTCACCTTTCGGGGACCCTTGGTGTTGTACATGGCTGGGTGGAGGAAGAGACCTTCAATGAGGTCAGTGAGGACAAGGAACGGGACATGGCTAGCTTGGTATCCAACCTTGTGCAAATGGGGAGTTTGCGGTTGTGCAAATGGACTGACTGACTGACTGTTAAATGGTTGTCAGGTCACCTGTGGCCAGGTGACAACTGCACCCTGTTGGAGGCAGGGGCACAGCACAAGGTAGTGAACCCGATAGCAGACTGCTGCGGATGGACCGGAACATGAGCCCAAGATTCCCCAGGGCGCGGAGTCTAAGACCCAGCAGTGGTGAGAATGGACTTGGCTGCAGCTGGACCCAGGTCGCGGCCCCTGGGGTCCCCCAGGTCACGCTCCGTAGGGAGAGAAGGGAAGCAGCCACTCAGGACACACGGAATGGTGATGGGTAAGCCGAGGTCGGGGTAACAGGCAGACAAGGGTAACCACGGGACAGGCCAAAGGTCAGGGTAACAGCCAAAAACAGGAACAGTCAGAGACAAGCCAAAGTTGGTACACAGAACAGTAGATCAAGCACACAGGAAACAGGAAACTAGCAACAGGGAACAGCAAAGCTGACCTGCAGTGCACTGGTTAATATAGACTTCCTGGAATGGCCTGGGGTTGAGCCAAACAGGGAAGAGAGATGATAAAAGCAGCCAGAAGGAAGAGTCTGGCCCTTAATGCAGACATGAGGATGAGGAACAGGTAAACTACCAGACATTTATTGCATGTCCATGACAATGGGGAGTTTGGTCTGTCAGTTTGGTCAGACTGTCACTGTGAAGCGGGCGTAACCCTTACACTACCTGATTGATACAACATCATACCTGATCGTATACACACACTAGATTTTTTAAAGCACGTTATTCCCAACAATTTAGGAATGTTAGGTGATTTATGCCCTTTATGGATTAAAACCCGACTGTGTGTCAACTACGTAATTTTCCATGGGAGTTTTGCCATGGATCCCCCTCCGGCATGCCACAGTCCAGGTGTTAGTCCCCTTGAAACAACTTTTCCATCACTATTGTGGCCAGAAAGAGTCCCTGTGGGTTTTAAAATTCGCCTGCCTATTGAAGTCTATGGCGGTTCGCCCGGTTCGCGAACATTTGCTGATGTTCGCATTCGCCGTTCGCGAACGGCAAATTTTAGGTTTGTGACATCACTAGTCAGAACCAATAATGCCTAGTGGGTCGGAGCTACCTCGGGGTCCAGGGAGTGCAGAGGAAGTGAACATACTCAGCAGCCCCCGAGGGGATTGTGCTACATTTGCCCTGAGTGTACCCACCTATGAGCCGGTTATGGGAGGAGCCATGAATCTAACCCTCGCCCGAGCCTGGGCCCATTCCCAAGGAGCCCAATTAGACTGAAGCAAAGTCTTTGAAGTCACTGGCAGTGAATGCATCCCCAAAGATGCAATTGGATATTCCCTGGATCAGCTTTACCTATAAATGTTAGTATCCAGTTATATTATGTACATTTAGAAAATATTCCAGGTCTTTTTTAAAGCAATCTACTGAGCGGGACAAAACCAGCTCTTGAGGGAGCCTATTCCACATTTTCACCGCACTTACTGTGAATATTTACCTGTTGCTGACTGCCCCACCTACATTTACTGCAGCAGGGCGGCTGCTCTATGCAAAATCACATACCTGTACGTGATCCATGCTCTTGGGCAGGGGGCGCATTTTCAGGTCTAGGCCAATGATTTATGGCCTGGACCTGCTGATTGGTTCTGACAAATCACAGAACCTTCTGTGTCTGTGTTTACAATACACAGACACAGAAAGTTATGCAGTCTTCTCCCCTGGAGCCCTTTTTGGTTCCAGCATGAGAGGGGATAACATCTACTGAGTTCAAGCATTACACTGACACCAGATCACATAGTTAGGCACATTTACCCCTTGATCACCCCCCCCCCAATTAACCTGTTCACTCCCTGTCACAGTGTCATTAGGTACAGTGTACAGATATTTTGCTGATCGCTGTATTAGTGTCACTGGTGGCACTAGATAGCATTAGCATCAGTCCCAGATAGCTTCAGGGTACCCGCCACGTATTCCCTAATGCAGTTTTAGCTCTGATCACCCCCCAATTAACCCTTTCATTGCCCTTTCACAGTATCATCAGTACAGTGTACAGATCTTTTTTCTGATCACTGTATTAGTGTCACGGGAACGCCAGATAGCATTAGCGTCAGTTGGCGTCAATCCCAGACAGCGTCAGATTTGCCGACACATAATCACATTTAACCCTTTGATTGCCAGTAACACAGACACACTATACACCTCCCTTACTAATATAGTGTTTCAATGGATCAATATCTTTGATCAGATCAGAACTATATTAGCGACAACAATAGCATAGTGTTCCCAAAAGTGCAGCGCTAGCAGGGTCAGCCTTGACACCTGCCAGCACCTGTGTTTAGCCTTAAAGCCCCCCCCCCCCCCCCCCGCCATCCCCAGCAATTGCAGTGTCAGTAGATCACTGTCAATATTAATACACAGTACACAAAACCACAGCATTTCAAAAATTACATTTAATGGACATATGATCATAAAACCCTACCCCTACTGAAGAACTCAATCAGATGACACAATGCGTATGGGGGGGAGCCTGCTGTCGGATGTCTCCTCGCTGGATTATCTGTTAGACAGAGGATTGCGATTTGGAGCCCGCACAGCTGATTGTGCTTGTAAACGTGAGTTTGTTACTTGTTTTATTTTGGTCCGAATAAAGCTTTACATACAGAGAGTACTAGGTTTATCCCTCTTTTTATAAAACAAAAGACTATCAGCGCAAACCCAACAGTGATTATAGAAAATTACTGTGTCATACAGTGCCAAAATATGTGCATAAATAGTGATATAATAAAGACCGGCAGCAAACACTAAGTTATGTCCACACCTCACAAATAAAGTAATCAATATAAAAGAAGTGATGCGCCAGATAAAAGTGTAAATCAAATCAAATATTTGTGCATATAAACGTCCATTAAACAGTCCATAAACAAATCGTGCTCTGTGTCCTCAAGTGATAATAGGAAACCAACACTCCCATAGGATATATCAGACACCTTATGTGCAAATCCCTTCACCAAGTGAATTGGCCTCTCACCTCAACACAGGACCCAAATGGGTCAGCATCAGCTTGCATATAGATATACAGGACCCAGAGATCTCTTTCCAGCTTCTCAATAGGGATGATCGAATGGTTCGGGTCGACCATCGGTTCGACACGAACATTGACTGTTCGAGGTTCGGCCGAATTTCCGAACTTTTTGCTGAAAAAGTTTGGAATTCGGCAACCAGAACCGAGCAAAATGCAATGGGACAGGAAATGGGCTTTAAAAGCCTGTGATTGGACCAGAACCATCAGAAAAAGCCAAATGAGGGGGCAGGAGAATGCTAGGAATGTGATTGGAGTGACTAGGGGGTCCAGAGGCCAATCATTAGTGAATACGCCCCCCAGTATATAAGATAGCCCCGCCAAATTCCTAGAATTGTAATACAGGGCTGTGGAAGAGAGTGGAAGCAGTTCTGTTACTTCTGCTCTCAAAGTGTCATTTAGCAATTATTAGTGTGAGGAAAGGGATATCTAGTGTAGTTAGGGTACTATTTTCCACTTTAGTTAGATTCAAAAATCTAGTTTCTGTAGGGAAAGTGTTAAGTGCCAGGGTGACCGTAGTGTAGTGTAGGGTGAACTGACTCTGACTGCAATGGCAGGGTGACAAAACCCTTCCATGTCAGGGTGACCGCTATAGAGAAAAGATCGTTTCTCTTAGAACACTTACAGAACCGGATAGTGGCTTTGCCCCTGTCAGTCTGCTTTTTGCTGCAGGCGTTTATAGGGCTTTTTTGAGGAGATGTTTGGAGTCAGGCATGACATCTGAACTTCTGTGTAGTGGTATATATACACACACACACACATGTATGTATATATACACTGTTAGCTCATCTCTCGTCAGGAGGCAATTAAAAGATGATATACGGCCCTTCAGTGGCTAACCCCCCCTAGATAGTGAATTTCCCCTCATCCAGCTGGGAGTTGTGATGACACATAGCACTCAAACTTAGCGCAGACACAACTGATTTTATTGCAAGTTTCGCTCATATTTAAGGCACGTTTTGAGCGGGAAAGACTGCTCCAAACTGGTTTACAATTCATCAGTCAAATTAACAATAGCACATATCTCACAGAACAGTACATGAAAGGGCTTTTGTTTTCGCTATGCATCTGTGTCAATATGAGGTGTTCTTGTATCTGAATCTGTGTTTTGTGGTACGAGTCGCTCTGTCTGTATTCAGTTGTCATGTGTTAATGCAAGCAATTGTCAAATGTGTTTAGGTGGTGTCAGTAATTTCCATGCGCAGACTTAACCCTGTCAAGTGTCCAAATGAATGAATGAAAAGGTGTTTAACATGTCATCTAAATGCAAAATATCCAACTGTCTGGTGTCCAGGGTGGATGAATGAGTGTCAGTCTGGCTCGTTACTATGTAAATGCAAGGGCCCACATTTCATAATAGAATGGGCATAAACTGAAAATATATATGAAATATAATAAGGCATGTTAATACAATCTTTCATACACCTACACATATATAGGTGTGAAAGTAGCAGAAACCTATGCTTGCGCTAATGAAATAATTAACACCCATATGGCTTCTCTGCTATAACACCTATATAGGTGTGTAAATACATATAAGTGTGTGTGTATATATACCCCTATACATAATTTCAGATATTTTGCCTGCCTCCAAAGACCCCAAAAAAATGCCCAAAAAAAATGCCTGCTGCAAAAACACACCTGGGCGTTTTTGTAGCTGGCGTTTTTTTGGGCATTTTTTGGGCGTCTTTGGAGGCAGGCATAACATCAGAACTTCTGTGTAGGGGTATATATACACACACACATTTATGTATATATACACATACACATATATAGGTGTGAAAGTAGCAGAAACCTATACTTGTGCTAATTAAATAATTAACACCCATATGGCTTCTCTGCTATAACACCTATATGTGTGTATGTGTATAAATACATATAAGTGTGTGTGTATATATACCCCTATACAGAATTTCAGATGTTTTGCCTGCCTTCAAAGACCCCCATAAAATGCCCAAAAAAAACGCCTGCTGCAAAAACACACCTGGGTGTAAAGAACAGATATAGTGCTCTCTGTTTGCAATGTAATAAACCTTTATTAATGGCAGAGACAAAGTAAGCGATACCCAGAAGATCAGCATCAGGTGCGCAGGCTCCGCCCCTATATGCGTTACGTCAGAGCGTTCAATCTCTCATTGACTTCTTCGGTATGTGAGTACCTATGCCATTTGAATAATGGTTTATTACATTGCAAACAGAGAGCACTATATCTATTCTTTATCCCCAAATCATATGCCCTCATTTCGGAGCTGAGAAGCTGGAAAGAGATCTCTGGGTCCTGTATATCTATATGCAAGCTGATGCTGACCCATTTGGGTCCTGTGTTTAGGTGAGAGGCCAATTCACTTGGTGAAGGGATTTGCACATAAGGTGTCTGATATATCCTATGGGAGTGTTGGTTTCCTATTATCACATGAGGACACAGAGCACGATTTGTTTATGGACTGTTTAATGGACGTTTATATGCACGAATATTTGTTTTGATTTACACTTTTATCTGGCGCTTTACTTCTTTTATATTGTCCCTCTTTTTGTCCCACATTGGAGATACTCTCAAGGGCAGCGAGAGAGGAAGATCGTGATTTACAGGAATATTGGCTGACCACCATCCACAGAATATTTCTCTAATTGGGAACGGTTTGTTCTGACCCACTGGTAACACAGGGGTCAGAAGGTGAGGTGAGCGGACAATCTTTGTGTGGGGAAGGATTGATTTCCAGAAACCTCACTTTCAAGCAATTTTCACACCGGCTTTTTTGCACAAGGATTTGTGGCACCGCATTTTCTGTTTATATTTATCTATTCATTTATTCAGAGCTCTCATTATTTGCACCTTTTAACCGCTTGCCGACCGCCCACAGTAATATTACTGCGGCAGAGCGGCTTGGCTGCACGTGGCTTAGACAAAGCTGGAGGCAGGCCACTGGAGGAGAGGCGGCGATCATCAGGGAAATGGAGAGAAGACCCACCTGCTTATGTAAACAAAAGCAGACGGATCTTCTGTGAGACAGGCAGGGACAGATCAGCAGTTTTAGCTAAGTATCAAGAGCAGGATTCTGGACTGACATGTGTAATTGGTAAATTAGGGTGAACAAGTGTTGCCAGCTATTTGCGGTCATATAGGAGATAGATATCCCCAACAAGATTATTTCAATACAATTGCCATATGTGTGACAGTCTTTTAGCTGATATGATCTCACATATAGCTTCTCTTCCCCAGGCTCAGTTTGCTAATGTGAGATTAGTTCAGAGAGACTGGCCTTATTTCCAAAAATTGATATGTAGACTCACTGATGTGGGAAAAGTTACAGTAATCATCTCATCATCAAGCTATCCTGCACAGATACATATACACATGCAAATGATCAATAGATCTCGGATCTCTTATGACCAATATCTCCCCTCATAGGCTATCAGTTGCTAAATGTCAGGCTGACATCAGCTTTTGTTGCATGGCAAACCGAGCCTGGGGAAGCGAAGCTATATGTCAGATCAGATCAGCAAAAAGATTGTCATACAAATGTATCACCCTCCTAGGAAGGTGCTAGGCAAAAGCATCTATTGCTCCTTCTGCTTATCAAGGGAGCCTGATCTGTTAGGTTGCCTGTTACATGTTTCCAGGTGTGATGCACTGGGTCTGAGGGAGTGTCCCCACTGTATCCAATGAGTGAGCTTGTTGGACAGTGGAGGAAACCCAGCCAGTGACACATTGGTTTTTGTGGGAGTCCCAGCGGGAGGGCATTCTTGCAATGCATCCTGGGATGTCTCATAAAAGCCAGGGGGACATGTGACAGGGAGTCTTTGGCAGGAAGCAGAGTCCCAGGAGGAGGCAGACAGCTGTCTCTCCTCCTGCTGTGTATTAGGAAGGTGGTCTTAGGCAGTCGGCCTGGTGAACCAGGTGTGGACCTGAGCTGCAGAGGATCCAGTGGAGCTGACGGTGGAGCTGCTGGCAGAGTCTCTCTGGAAAAACAGTGTCCGTGAGTACTAAGGGGCTTGCCAAAGGGTCTGCCCAGGAAGGGGGACCACTCCAGCAAAGTCAGGGGATCAGGGGGCCAGCTCACACAGAAAGAGTTACAGTAAAGGGGGTGCCGTGTAGAACCCTGAAGAATAGGGACAAAGCGGGTGCCTAGTTGAGCCCTGAAGAGTGATTCACAGAGAAATACAAGTTCATTAAATTCTTCTTCATTGCTAGTGACAAGGTGAAGCAGCGGCCTTGCCGCATTCAGCTATATCTAGACGTCCCAGCAAATTGCGCATAGTTCATTCAAGTTGGAGTATCCCACTCATCCCTTCTCCTATCCAAGTTCTCAAATAAAACTACAAAAAACCAAAACCCCTAGACTGTTTTCTGACTGAGCCAAGTACTTTGAACATGCTTTATTGTCAAGTTGTTGCTCAGGGTAACCCAGGGGAATCCGTAACCAGCAGCTCCCAAGGGAGTAGTGCTACACAAACTTTTGCAGACTTATACATACAAGGTATATGCCCCAACAAGCTGTCTGTGTAGATGAGTCCCTTATTAGGTTTTTTGGCCGCCTTGCTTTCAAACCGTTTCTCCCCAAAAAGCATACCAGATATGGGGTCAAAATGTATAATAAGTTCTGTGAGAAGGCAACAGGCTATACATGGACTTTTCTGATTGACGAGGGAAAACATGGCAGCATGGACCCCCTGTAAATGTATTCCAATTGGACCTGTTCACCGCTTATGTACTATACAAAGCTTCAGGAAGAAATGGATCCTTCCTAAAATTTCAGAAAGAGATCATCACAGCCCTTTTGTTTTCAGAAGGTGCTGTGGCCCAATTTATCAATCCAGATGCAGTAAGCTGGCTGCATGAGAGGCATTTAACAGATATCCTCCCTGGTACCCCAACCCAAAGAGCACACCAAAAAAGATATGGTGTCCGTAGTAAACGCAGATATAGGCATGACACCCACTATTTTTGTCTCTCCTGTTGTGGCCAACCTAGTCTCTGCATCCACAATATGGAATAAAATAAGTAAAAAAAAAAAAACCCAAAAATAGTTGTTGTTTTATTAAAAGTGATATGGTAGTGCAGGAACTACTTTGAAGTCGTTATGACTTGAAATCACACAGATATGAACGGTACTCATTGAAAATCATGGAGTACAACTTGTCATGCAACTTTGCAGTCCCAAGTTGCAGGACAAGTTGCACAAGTGTGAAAGGGGCCTTAAGAGAGGCATGGACTCCAATGAGAGAGATAGAGAAAGAGATCAATTTGCCTCTGTACAAATCATTAGTAAGACCTCATCTGGATTATGGTGAAGGGGATGATTGGTGTTAAGCACCAACCGTCCTGCGCAATGTAGTTAGAAACAATAAATTCAAATAATCCCCAGTGAATGGGAGATATAAGGATTGGGAGCAGCAGCGTGAATGTGGAAACACGCAAGCCATAAGAAAATAAATTATATATAAATATATAAAAGCTGCGCTCTCCAGTGAAAAATGAGTTTCCATAAATCATAAAATGCAGCCCTAAATGTTTAGATAAGTAGCAATCAAGTGAGATCGGTGGACAATTGATTTCTTAGCGTGCAATTATTCACTTATCGCTAAGTGATACCTTAAATTGAATCCAAATACAAGAAAAGAAGCATAAGCCCCATTAAGTGGCTTATAAAATGAATACAGTAAACCCCCGCTCCATCGCGGTTCAGTTTTTGCGGTCCCGGTATATTGCGTTTTTTTTTGTAATGTTATTTTACTTTATAAATCATTAAAAATGAAATATTTTTGTGTTTTCCATAGCTCTTGCTATGTCTCTCAGTATCTTTTATGTGTTTAAATGAGTTTCTATTGTTTTAAAAGTGTGTTTAAAGACCTTAAAATGCTTTTACACGTACAGTGACAGTAAAAAAAACATGCCTACAATGCATCTTAATAGGGTTTTTCTATTTCGCGGATTTTCACTTTTCGCGGCTGGGTCCGGAACGTAACCCCCGCAATGGAGGGGGGTTTACTGTAGATGTAAATTAAATCAGTAATACACCAATATCATATAAATAGTGCAAAATAGCAATATATGAGAATGGAGGTGATGGCGCTGCTTATATTATAAAGTGTAATTAGGTAGATATACTTATGTAAACATATATCATCGGATGAATTGTATATAGAAAAGACTATGGAAAATGGCCACAAGGTGGCGAAGTGCAATGTGCAAAAATGTGCTGAGATAAATAAATGTGTGTATATATAAAATATGCAATAGTGATGAAAATAAATAATCAGCAAAATGAATATATAAACAGCAATAAATAGATCAATCAATAAATAATATAAAATGACTCAAAAATCGCGATGATAAAAATTATTAAAATAGTGCGGGAAAACATTGACCAAACCGGGTAAATGTGCAAATATACAGGGGAGTATTATACAAAGTGCACCAAAAAGTGATAGTTAGGGTTGAGCGGACACCTAGATGTCCGTGTTCGACGGGTTCGGGCGAACTTTAAAAAAAAGTCCGGGTCCGTGTCCCGGACTTTTACCGAACTTTTCCCGGACACCGAACCCCATTAAAGTCAATGGGGACCCGAACTTTAAGGCACTAAAATGGCTCTAAAACACCAAAGGAAAGGGCTAGAGTGCTGCAAATGGCAGCAAAACGTAATTAAGAGCATGGCAAGTGCTCTGCAAACAAATGTGGATAGGGAAATAACTTAAAACAACAAAAAAAAACAGAAAAATAAAACAATGTTCTTCATCTCTGAAGGACGAGGCCCATATGGAGTAGGAGGGAGGTTGAGGTGGTGGTGGATGTGGCGGTGACATAGGCGTGCGCACAGGGTGTGCCGGGTGTGCCTGGGCACACCCTAATCACCTAGGGCACATAGCATTGCCAGTGAGGAGATGGGAAAGATCTCCCTCGGACCTGCTCTGCTCTATTTCTCTTTGCCAGCAGGGAGAGTAATGTATCGGGGCCATGTACCTGTAGGCAAACACATGCATGTGTATTTCAACTTTGGGGTGCACACCTTAATGCAATAGGCTGCGCACACCTATGGGCGGTGTAGGTGGAAGCGGCGGTGGAGGAGGACCAGGGCCGGATTAAGAGCATCATGGGCTTGGTGCTGAGGATTTTGAAGGGCCTTAAGGGCCGTGCCTTGGCATGCACCCAGAGGAGGAAGGGTGCAGCCATGCATGCCTAATTCAACATGGGATGCTGTCTCTGAAGCCCATAAACACATCCATGCATCGGCAACTGTCCCTCCTTGTCCGGCCTTCGCGCTGTGTGGGGAGGTTCTGAGGGTGCTGCCTGGGGAAGCGAGCATAGAAGCCAGACTTCTGTGTTTACAAGTGACAGAAGAGCGGTAACAGTGAATATGGCCAACCCGGGGCCTATATAAAAGGTAGGGGCCTGGAGCTGCAGCTCCAATAGCCCCTACGTTAATCTGGCCCTGAGGAGGAGGACGAGGTAGCCAACACTGCTTCTTTTCACAAATTTTAAATGAGGGTACACCCCAAAAGAGTGAGACAGAGCAAAAATGGAACAATGGCTGGGTAAGGTCGGTATCCATTGCTATTCTGCATAAGGTACGGAAAAGTCCCGTGGGATCCATGCCTGGTTCATTTTAATGAACGTTAGCTTGTCCACATTGTCTCTGGACAGGCGGCTGCGCTTGTCTGTTATAACGCCCCCAGCCGTGCTAAATACCCGTTCAGATAATACACTGGCTGCAGGGCACGCCAGCACCTCCAAGGCGTAAAGGGCAAGCTCAGGCCATGTGCCCAATTTGGAGACCCAGAAGTTGAAGGGGGCAGACCCCTCATTCACTACATGTAGGCGTGTGCACACATACTGCTCCACCATGTTGGTAAAATGCTGCCTCCTGCTAAGACGTTCCATCTGAGCTGCTGGTGCTGCTGTTTGTTGTGGCGTGCTGACAAAGCTTTTCCACATTTCGGCCATGCTAACCCTGCCTTCTGAGGTGCTGGCGGTGCCCTGGTTGCGTTGGCGACCTCCTCCTCTGCCTTGTGCTTCCACTGCGGCCCCGCTGTCAGATGGGAATGCCAGCAGCACCCTCAAATCTTCAGAAGTATGAGATGAACCCCAAAAACTTGGAAAGGTGGATCTCACACGTACCGACACAGACTATCACGCAATTTAATTGATCCCCAAAGGTTTTAATTGAATAGCGGAATAGAAAATATGATCAAAAAGAAAGTGTATGTATCTCACACGTACACCACCACACTAGGCCCCAATTACTATTGTTTGTACCCCTAAAAGGATGGTTGAGGAGTAGGAGGAGGAGTATGGAACAGGCAGCACCCTCAAATCTTCAGAAGTATGAGATGAACCCCAAAAACTTGGAAAGGTGGATCTCACACGTACCGACACAGACTATCACGCAATTTAATTGATCCCCAAAGGTTTTAATTGAATAGCGGAATAGAAAATATGATCAAAAAGAAAGTGTATGTATCTCACACGTACACCACCACACTAGGCCCCAATTACTATTGTTTGTACCCCTAAAAGGATGGATGAGGAGTAGGAGGAGGAGTATGGAACAGGCAGCACCCTCAAATCTTCAGAAGTATGAGATTGTGTTCACTGTACCCCACAAAGATTGTGTTCACTGCACCCCACAAAGATTGTGTTCACTGTACCCCACAAAGATTGTGTTCACTGCACCCTAAAAGGATTTTGTTCACTGCACCCCAAAAAGGATTTTGTTCACTGCACCCCAAAAAGGATGTTGTTCACTGCACCCCAAAAAGGATTTTGCTCACTGCACCCCAAAAAGATTGTGTTCACTGCACCCCACAAAGATTGTGTTCACTGCACCCCACAAAGGATTTTGTTCACTGCACCCCAAAAAGATTGTGTTCACTGCACCCCAAAAAGGATTTTGTTCACTGCACCCCACAAAGATTGTGTTCACTGCACCCTAAAAGGATTTTGTTCACTGCACCCCAAAAAGATTGTGTTCACTGCACCCCACAAAGATTCTGTTCACTGTACCCCACAAAGATTGTGTTCACTGCACCCCACAAAGATTGTGTTCACCGCACCCTAAAAGGATTTTGTTCACTGCACCCCAAAAAGGATGTTGTTCACTGCACCCCAAAAAGGATTTTGTTCACTGCACCCCAAAAAGGATGTTGTTCACTGCACCCCAAAAAGGATTTTGTTCACTGCACCCCAAAAAGATTGTGTTCACTGCACCCCACAAAGATTGTGTTCACTGCACCCCTCAAAGGATTTTGTTCACTGCACCCCAAAAAGATTGTGTTCACTGCACCCCAAAAAGGATTTTGTTCACTGCACCCCACAAAGATTGTGTTCACTGCACCCTAAAAGGATTTTGTTCACTGCACCCCAAAAAGATTGTGTTCACTGTACCCCCCAAAGATTGTGTTCACTGCACCCCACAAAGATTCTGTTCACTGTACCCCACAAAGATTGTGTTCACTGCACCCTAAAAGGATGTTGTTCACTGCACCCCACAAAGATTGTGTTCACTGCACCCTAAAAGGATGTTGTTCACTGCACCCCAAAAAGGATGTTGTTCACTGCACCCCACAAAGATTGTGTTCACTGCACCTCACAAAGATTGTGTTCACTGCACCCCAAAAAGGATGTTCACTGCACCCCAAAAAGGATGTTGTTCACTGCACCGCAAAAAGGATTTTGTTCACTGCACCCCACAAAGATTGTGTTCACTGCACCCCACAAAGGATTTTGTTCACTGCACCCCAAAAAGATTGTGTTCACTGCACCCCAAAAAGGATGTTCACTGCACCCCAAAAAGGATGTTGTTCACTGCACCCCAAAAAGGATTTTGTTCACTGCACCCCAAAAAGATTGTGTTCACTGCACCCCACAAAGATTGTGTTCACTGCACCCCACAAAGGATTTTGTTCACTGCACCCCTAAAAGATTGTGTTCACTGCACCCCAAAAAGGATGTTGTTCACTGCACCCCAAAAAGGATTTTGTTCACTGCACCCCAAAAAGATTGTGTTCACTGCACCCCACAAAGATTGTGTTCACTGCACCCCACAAAGGATTTTGTTCACTGCACCCCAAAAAGATTGTGTTCACTGCACCCCAAAAAGGATGTTGTTCACTGCACCCCAAAAAGGATTTTGTTCACTGCACCCCAAAAAGATTGTGTTCACTGCACCCCAAAAAGATTGTGTTCACTGCACCCTAAAAGGATGTTGTTCACTGCACCCCACAAAGATTGTGTTCACTGCACCCTAAAAGGATGTTGTTCACTGCACCCCAAAAGGATTGTGTTCACTGCACCCCAAAAAGATTGTGTTCACTGCAGCCCACACACAGAAAAATGGATGTGGATCACTGACACCTGCCTATCTCCTATCCCACACCACACAGCAATATCGATTGTAGTTTGTAGAACACAGTTTCCCTAAAATTCAGCAGCAGCCTCTCCCTAACAGGATTGAGAAGAGATCGTAGATCAGGATTGAGTGCAGACCCCACCCCCCACACAGCAATATCGATTGTAGTTTGTAGAAGACACTGACCCTATAATTCAGCAGACTCTATCCCTAAAATGCCTACAACTCGCCCTGCCTAAACACTCCGACCTGTCCCTCAATTCTATCCGGACACAAATTCGTTTTCCCTGCCTGTCTTTCCCTAATCAGCAGCCAGCACGGCTGCCTGGAACTTATAAAGACTTGGTCACATGCTTCAGACGGCCAATCACAGCTACTGAGACATTTGCAGGCATGGCTGGGATGGCTTAAGGCACACCAGTTAAACGATTGTTGATTGGCTGTTGAAAGCCCGCCATGAAAAGAGCGCCAAAGCATGCAAAACCCGGAAATAAAATGACCGAACACGGATTTTTACCCGAACATACAGTAAAGTGTCCGTGTCCGTGTTCGGGTACAAAAAATCCAATTATTCGGTACGAACACGAATAATACAGTCCGTGTTCGCTCAACACTAGTGATAGTACTAATTAATATATAAAATAAGTTCGTGGACAGAAAATTGTGCAACAGCAATGAATGTGCGGGAAACTTCTTTCCAAAGTGTGACAATAAGTGATGATCAGTCAATTCATATACTAGAATAAATCCATAAATAGGTGAGTATACCCAGTGAGATAGGTGGGCAGTGACTTACGGTGACCCCCAAGGTGGGTGACTGGTGAGCTGCAAAGTGGCTACTGATGAAAAACCTACTCACCAGATGTACCCACCCCACACAGGGGTATAGAGCGGGTACTGGAGATATGCCTCGCTGGTCTTTAATCTGTGTAGTGGTTCCCTTCCAGGGGGAGAATGGTGTGGGGTCCGCGGGGTATCGCAGGTATCCTAACGTGGGGTCCAGTAATAGGGTCCTGTTCCAATGTATCCAATGCTCCGTGGAGGGATCTAATATGGCCACTCACAAGTATATGGATGGGAGGGTCATAGGAAGTGGAAAGACTCGATAGTGTGATATCGTAGGGGATATTTTATTCAGCCGTAACCACTACACAGATTAAAGACCAGCGAGGCATATCTCCAGTACCCGCTCTATACCCCTGTGTGGGGTGGGTACATCTGGTGAGTAGGTTTTTCATTAGCCACTTTGCAGCTCACCAGTCACCCACCTTGGGGGTCACCGTAAGTCACTGCCCACCTATCTCACTGGGTATACTCACCTATTTATGGATTTATTCTAGTATATGAATTGACTGATCATCACTTATTGTCACACTTTGGAAAGAAGTTTCCCGCACATTCATTGCTTTTGCACAATTTTCTGTCCACGAACTTATTTTATATATTAATTAGTACTATCACTTTTTGGTGCACTTTGTATAATACTCCCCTGTATATTTGCACATTTACCCGGTTTGGTCAATGTTTTCCCGCACTATTTTAATAATTTTTATCATTGCGATTTTTGAGTCATTTTATATTATTTATTGATTGATCTATTTATTGCTGTTTATATATTCATTTTGCTGATTATTTATTTTCATCACTATTGCATATTGTATATATACACACATTTATTTATCTCAGCACATTTTTGCACATTGCACTTCGCCACCTTGTGGCCATTTTCCATAGTCTTTTCTATATACAATTCATCCGATGATATATGTTTACATAAGTATATCTACCTAATTACACTTTATAATATAAGCAGTGCCATCACCTCCATTCTCATCTATTTATATAGTCTTTTGGCTATAGTTTAAGTGAGGCAGCAGCTTATTAGTACTATCTATATCCTTTGATTCCTTAGCGCGGATTCTATTATCTTTTTAAAATAGCAATATAGTGCAAAAAAACTGTGCATATAAGAGTTCCAACATTCGGCCACCTTTATATATTGAGGATATTTATCATATTGCATAGATTTTTATTCTGCGCAACACATTTTGTATATTTTAGATTGTTTACACTTTTAGTGAGAGGTGAGGTGTTTGCGGCATTTTAAAAATCTAATAGTGAGAGGTAGCTCGCAGGAACTTTTGGTTTTTTTGTTATATTGTGTTATTCTTTCAATAAATTAATTTTACATGATGTACTTCACCATGGAGTCCCTTTTCTTTGCATGACATACTTGAGCCCAGCATCTTGTAGCAGAGGAGGACGGTCCATCCCTGGTTGAAGGCATACAGAGAGCATCCATTCTTATCCTGTCCCATTAAGGCTCTTTCTGACCCTTTATAATTTGAGGGTCTACCATTTCTGGTAAGAGGCTTGACTCACCGGGTGATCTGTGTGTTTGGTGAAGGTATTCACAAGTTCATAGCAAGATCTTTCTGGTTTTCCAACCCATTGGATAGTGATTGTGGACTGTTTGTTGCTCATTAACATTGTTGCTGGGACTCTTATATGCACAATGTATTTGCACTAAATTGCTATTTTGCACAGTTAATGGTTTTTTAATCCATTGGTTAGTGTTTTTCGGATTGTTTATTGTTCATCAAAACTATTGTTGGAACTCTTATATGCACAGTGTTTTTGCACTATATTGCTATTTTGCACTATTTTTATGATATTGGTGTATTACTGATTTAATTTACATCTATTCATTTTAAAAGCCACTTAATGGGGCTTATCCTTCTTTTCTTGTATTTGGATGTAATTTTAAGGTGGCACTTAGTGATAAGTGAATAATTGCACGCTAAGAAATCAATTGTCCACCGATCTCACTTGATTGCTACTTATCTAAACATTTAGGGCTGCATTTTATGATTTATGTAAACTAATTTTTCACTGGAGAGCGCAGCTTTTATATATTTATATATAATTTATTTTTTCATCTGGATTATGCAGTTCAGTTTTTTTCTCAAAAAAGGTGTCAGGGAACTGGAAAAAATTGCAGAGACGAACAACCAAGCTCAAACAAAACAAAATTATGCATGGAGGAGCTCAGCTATGAGAAAAGATTAGAGGAACTGAATTTATTCTCTCTTGAGAAGAGGAGATTAAGGGGGGATATGAGCACCATTTATAAATACATAAGGGGTCCATATAGTGAACGCGGTGTTGAGTTTCTCACTTTAAGGTCATCACAGAGGACAAGGGGGTACTCTTTACGTCTAGAGAAAAAGAGATTTCATCTCCCAATACGGAAAGGTTTTTTCACTGTAAGCTGTGAAAATGTGGAATAGACTCCCTCCAGAGGTGGTTCTGGCCAGCTCAGTAGATTGCTCTAAAAAACACCTTCATTCTTTCCTATGTGTAAATAATATAACTGGGTACTAATATTTATTGGTAAAGTTGATCCAGGGAATATTCAATTGCCTCTCCAGGGATCAGGAAGGAATATTTTGCCCTGCTGTAGAAAATGGGATCATGCTTTGCTGGGGTTTTTCGCCTTTTTCTGGATCAACTGTGGGTATAGGATTGTGTATATGGGATTATATGGTTGTGTTTTCTTTCTTGTTTTTTATTGGTTGAGCTAGATGGGCTTTTTTTAACCTGACTATATATTCTATTATTACCGTTGTTACTGTGTTTTATTGTTAACCATTGTTTGCTTTGCAGGTACGCCATTCAACTTCAGCACTGATCTGTTTATTCTGACAGCAACAAGGTTTGCTTTGAGAATACATACAGTATCTCACAACAGTGAGTACACCCTTCACATTTTTGTAAACATTTTATTCTATCTTTTCATGTGACAACACTGAAGAAATTACACTTTGCTACATTGTAAAGTAGTGAGTGTACAGCTAGTATAACAGTGTACATTTGCTGTCCCCTCAAAATAACTCAACACACAGCCATTAATATCTAAACCGCTGGAAACAAAAGGGAGTACAGCCCTAAGTGAAAATGTCCAAATTGGGCCCAAAGTGTCAATATTTTGTGTAGCCACCATTATTTTCCATTACTGCCCTAACCCCCTTGGGCATGGAGTTCATCAGAACTTCACAGATTATCACTGGAGTCCTTTTGCACTCCTCCATGATGACATCATAAAGCTGTTGGATGTTAGAGACCTTGTACCCCTCCACCTTCCCTTTGAGGATGCCCCACAGATGCTCAATAGGGTTTAGGTCTGGAGACATGCTTGGCCAGTCCATCACCTTTACCATCAGCTTCTTTAGAAAGGCAGTGGTCGTCTTGGAGGTGTGTTTGGGGTCGCTATCATTTTGAAATACTGCCATGCCGCCCAGTCTCCAAAGGGAGGGGATCATGCTATGCTTCAGTATGTCAAAGTACATGTTGGCATTAATGGTTCCCTCAATGAACTGTAGCTCCCCAGTGCCAGCAGCACTCATGCAGCCCCAGACCATGACACTCTCACCCCCATGCTGGACTGTAGGCAAGACACACTTGTCTTTGTACTCTTCACCTGATTGCCGCATGCTTGACACCATCTGAACCAAATAAGTTTATCTTGGTCTCATCAGCCACAGGACATGGTTCCAGTAATCCATGTCCTTACACTGCTTGTCTTCAGCAAACTGTTTGCAGGCTTTCTTGTGTATCATCTTTAGAAAAGGTGTCCTTCTGGGACGACGGCCATGCATACCAATTTGATGCAGTGGTCTGAGCTCTTCAACCTCTGAAGCAATGCTGGCAGCGCTTCTATGTCTATTTCCCAAAGACAACCTCTGGACATGACGCTGAGCACATGCACTCAACCTCTTTGGTCAACCATGGCGAAGCCTGTTCTGACTGGAACCTGTCCTGTTAAACTGCTGTATGGTCTTGGCCACCGAGCTGCAGCTCAGTTTCAGGGTCCTGGCAATCTTCTTATAGCCTAGACCATTTTTATGTAGAGCAACAATTATTTTTTTCAGATCCTCAGAGAGTTCTTTGCCATGAGGTGCCATGTTGAACTTCCAGTGACCAGGATGAAAGAGCTGAGAGTGATAACACCCATTCACACCTGAGACCTTGTAACACTAACGAGTCACATGACACCGGGGAGGGAAAATGGCTAATTGGGCCAAATTTGGACATTTTCACTTAGGGGTGTACTCACTTTTGTTGCAAGCGGCACAATAATGGCTGTGTGTTGAGTTATTTTGAGGGGACAGCAAATTTACACTGTTATACAAGCTGTACACTCATTACTTTACATTGTAGCAGTGTGTCATTTCTTCAGTGCTGTCACATAAAAAGATATAATAAAATATTTACAAAAATATGAGGGGTGTACTCATTTTTGTGAGATACTGTAAATACGTGACTACAGCACTGTAGGATTTCACCAGTGCAGTTAAAAAAAGAGAGTATATGCTGAATCGTTGCTCTACATAAAGATGGCCTAGGCTTTAGAGTGCCAAGACCCTGAAACTGAGCTGTAACACAGTGGCCAAGACCATACAGTGGTTTAACAGGACAGGTTCCACTTAGAACAGACCTAGCCATGATCAACCAAAGAAGTTGAGTGCAAGTGCTCAGCGTCATATCCAGAGGTTGTCTTTGGGAAATACTGTAGACATATGAGTGCTGCCAGCATTGCTGCAGAGGTTAAAGGGACAAGGGTCCTTCCCAGAAGGAAACCTTTTTTAAAGATGATGCCCAAGAAAGTCCACAATCAGTTTTCTGAAGACAAGCAGACTAAGGACATGGATTTAGTCATTTTGAGGGGACAGCAAATTTACACTGTTATACAAGCTGTACACTCACTACTTTACATTGTAGCAAAGTGTCATTTCTTCAGTGTTGTCACATGAAAAGATATAATAAAATATTTACAAACATGTGAGGGGTGTACTCGCTTTTGTGTGTTAAATTTGGTGTTATCGCTCTCACTCTCTCATACTGGTCACTTGAAGTTCAACATGGCACCTCATGGTAAAGAATTCTCTGAGGATCTGAAAAAAGATCTGTTGCTCTACATAAAGATGGCCTAGGCTATAAGAAGATTGCCAAGACCTTGAAACTGAGCTGCAGCACAATGACCAAGATCATACAGCGGTTTAACATGACAGGTTCCACTCAGAACAGGCCTCGCCATGGTCGTCCCAAGAAGTTACGTGCACGTGCTCAGTGTCATATCCAGAGGTTGTCTTTGGGAAATGGACGGATGAGTGTTGTCAGCATTGCTGCAGAGGTTGAAGGGGCGGGGGTTAGCCTGTCAGTGCTCAGACCATACACCGCACACTGCATCAAATTTGTCTGCATGGCTGTCATCCCAGAAGGAAGCCTCTTCTAAAGATGATGCACAATAAAGCCCGCAAACTGTTTTCTGAAGACAAGCAGACTGGGGGCAAGGATTACTGGAACCATGTCCTGTGGTCTGATGAGACCAAGATAAACCAGAGTGAGAGGTGCATCCTGTGCAGAGTGCAGGAGTGCACCATGTGCAGAGTACAGGGGTGCGCCATGTGCAGAGTACAGGGGTGCGCCATGTGCAGAGTACTGTGGTGCGCCATGTGCAGAGTGCAGTGATGAGCTAGGTACAGAGAGCAGGGGTGCGCTATGTGCAGAGTTGAAGGGGCGCTATGTGCAGAGTACAGAGTGCAGGGTTGAGGGATGCACTACATGCAGAGTTGAGGGGTGCGCTACGTGCAGGGTTTAGGGGTGCACTATGTACAGAGTGCAGAGGTGTGCTTAGTACAGAGTGCAGGGGTGTGCCCTGTGCAGAGTACAGAGTTGCGCCATGTGCAGAGTGCAGGGGTGCTCTATGTGCAGAATGCAGGCATGCGCTGGGTGCAGAGTGCAGAGGTGCACTGGGTGCAGAGTGCAGGGGTGGGCTGGGTGCAGAGTACAGTGGTGCGATGGGTGCAGAGTGTAAGGGTGCGCTGGGTGCAGAGGTGCGCTGGGTGAAGAGTGCAGGGGTGTGCTGGGTGCAGAGGCGCACTAGGTGCCGAGTGCAGGTGTGCGCTGGGTGCAGAGTGCAGAGGTGTGCTGGGTGCAGAGTGCAGGGGTGCGCTGGGAGCAGAGTGCAGGGGTGCGCTGGGTGCAGAGGTGCACTAGGTGCAGAGTGCAGAGGTGTGCTGGGTGCAGAGTGCAGGGGTGTGCTGGGTGCAGAGGTGCGCTAGGTTTTAAAGACAACTTCAACCCCTCGTCCTAGAGTCTCTTTAGGACCTTCTCCAGATGCTCTTCAAGTTCTTTAAGGGTTTTTCTGAAAACGGTGATATTGTCTTCTTCTTCGTACACCAACACTTAGATCAGGTTCATGAACTCTACTGTCTGCTCCATCGGTCTCTGGAATGTTGCTGGAACACCGGACAGACCCTGGGGCCTCTGAAACTTGAAGAACCCTGCTGGGGTGATAAAAGTTGTCTCCTCTCTATCTTCAGGATGCATAGGGATTTGATAGTATCCACTCTTTAAATCCAGCAAACTGAACCACTTTGCCCCTGACAGGCTCTACAGGGCATCCATCCTTGAAGTAATGTATGGATCAGGGATGGTTCTCCGGTTAAGTGTCCGGTAGTCGATGCACAATCTCAGATACCTATTCTTCTTCCCTACCACCACTACAGGAGGAGAAGCATAAGGGCTCCTTGACTCCCAGATGATGCCTGCTCTCTTCAGTTCTGCCAGCTGTTCAAGTTAATGTTCCAGGTCTCCTAAAGGAATAAGTCTTACTCTTTCACTGAATGGCTTGTTTTCCTGAAGGCAAGTCTGATTTTGAACGCGTTTTGCACACTCCACATCAAACTCATTTTTCGAAACATATCAGGAGCTGGGCTTTGACTCCTTCTGTCCACCCGGGTGAGAGTGGAGCGTTTTGCGCATAGATGTCCTCTATGGGAATCACATCCTTTACTCCCCTACTAAATCTGATGATGGGGGTGGCTGGATTTACTTGTTCTAGCAACTTTCGAGCCTGCAATTTCACTGGTGAGGCCGTAACATTGCAGACACTGACTTGAAACTTCCCATGGCTTAGTTGCAAAGCTCTAGTTGATATCCCTTCGGGGATTACCTCTACCCCGTGTCCTCTCCCCGACAATCAGCTTCAAGGACAACAAAGAAGCCCAGTTGCTCCCAATTGAGCTTGACTGAAGCTTGTAGACACACCAACTCTCAAGGTTGGAGTATCTTCTCACTTCTCTCTATTTGCCATATCTTCCCCACTCCTTCAGGTGGGGCTTTCCATTCTTAAACTAGACGCTAATATACTTGTCCCAGCATGGGGTGTTTATCCTCGGTTGGTGTCAGGCTTCGAGGCAAGAGGAGCAAACAGTCTCTTGACAAGGTCAGTGTTGGTCCCTACTATCAGGGAACTCTTGTTGGCTCCTGGTAGACGAGGGCACACCACAGCTAGCATATCGAATGTGTCTGATTGCCCAGCCATGGAGGGGTCAAAAATAAACTTGACCAGTAAGTGGCCCTCATATAAACTTGACCAGTAAGTGGCTGCTACAGGTGGGCACCCAGTTGGCTACTTCACCTGGGCCCTCTAAAGTTTCCAGCTGGCTTTGAACTCTGGGTTTCAAACTTCGGTAGACTTAGACGAACAGGCTAATATTGCCCACTTCTCCAAAGTTGGCGTAAACCCCTTGATTCACTGGCTTCTTGACCTGGGCAGCTGTGGGGTTTAAGGCCTTCTTTGACTCCGAGACTTTGAGCTCCCCTCAAAAGCTGTTGTGCCTGGACCTCATCTACTGACCTGAGATCCAGGCCCTTTTTTAGTAATAGCTGGTGCATTGTCTTGTCTAGATGCCTCATATAGTCAGATAGCTTCTCTCTTTCATTTTGATAGGTATGCTCAAACTGATACATGAGGTCAGAGGCCTTTTCACCCAAACATGTCTTATTTAAGTAGTCAAAAACAGTACAATCTTGTTTACCAAGTTTTAAGTTGCAAATGGCTTCTGAAGCAAGCCCCCTTAAGATCTCAGTAATTCTGTTTTTTCTGGGCCTCAGGAATGTCCCCATTCATCTAAAGCTTGTGTGGCTTGCTCCAGTCACTCTTCAAAACTGTCCTCCCCGGCAGGCACTGGTTTGCCTCCTGGAAAAGGCCTTCAGTTTTTGATATCCTGACCCAATGTATGTTGGGTAATTCTTTTAACACTTCTCCACTAGTGATGGGCCGAACACCCCCCTGTTTGGTTCGCACCCGAACATCTCGAACAGTGAAAAAGTTCTAGCAATCATGCAAACTCTATTAAAGTCTATGGGACACAAACATGAAAAATCAAAAGTCCTCATTTTAAAAGCTTATTTGCACATACTGCTATAAAAAGTGTATGGGGACCCGGGTATTGCACTGGGGGACATGTATCAATACATTTTTTTTTTAAATGATCGTTTTTACAGGAGCAGTGATTTTAATAATGCCTAAAGTGAAACAATAAAAATGAAAAATTCCTTTAAATATTATGCCTGGGGGGTCCCCTTAATGTGCCTGTAAAGTGGTTCATCTGTACGATGTATGTAGCCTGTTGCAGCAATACTGACATTTCTAAAGGAAAAAATGTAATTTAAACTTGCTCGCGGCTCTAATGTATTGTCGGTTGCGGGCAATACACCCCAAAATCCATACCAGACCCTTATCCAAGCATGCAGCTTGCAGGCCAGGAAAAGGGGGGAGAACGAACGAGCGTTCTTTTTTTCTCAATTTTGGCGTGGAGTTCTTAAAATCTGTACCAGACCCAAAGAGCCTTGTATAGATTCCGGGGGGGACCCCACGCCATTTTTTTTTTAAATTTGGCATGGAGTTCCCCTTAAAATCTATAACATACCCAAAGGGCCTGGTATAGATTTGGGGGGGGGGACCCCATGCATTTTTTTTTTTAAATTCTGTCATAGGGTTCCTCTTAACCACTTAAATACAGGGCAATTTTACCCCCCCCCCTTCCTGCCCAGATTAATTTTCAGCTTTCAGTGGTCATTGGCATCTATGGCAAATATTAATCAGCTTGGCATGGCACTGCTCCCTGTCTTTAACATTGGCATTTATGGGAAATATTGGTCAACTTGACATGGCACTGCTCCCTGTCTTTAACATTGGTGTCTATGGGAAATCCGGGTCAACTTGGCATGGCACTGCTCAGGAACTATAAGTGACAGGGACAGAGGGGAGCACTGAGAGAGGGCCCAAGACTACAACATATCAATACATTTTAAAAGTGGGGTATAACCTGAACACTACACTGACTGCACTAAACTAACTCAACACAATATCCACCAACTATAAAGTTGTTGAATATCCGCGCTCCCACAGATTAGCAGCTAGCATTAACCACAATGTGATGCAAGAAATAAAAAACAAAATGCAGCGCTTATAAATTGAAAAATTGCATAAGATGTAAATATATATATATATATAGTCCACTCCAAGATGGTATATGGGGTTGTACAATCCACCAACAACACCCTTAATAAGTGGGAATCCGTATATTCAGTGACTAGGACAGTGAAGACCTCCACCACACACAGAGTAGCCGATTGGCCTCTTACCAAATGGATATGACCTCCGTTCTCACAATGGTCATACAACGCTTGATGTTTCAAAGCTGGACAATCGACCCAGGAAGCCGCCAATAGGTACTCCCAAAAAATCCGGATATCCGGATATCGAATCCCAGAGCAGGAACAGTCAAGCACCGTCACTCCCATCACACATCACACTCACAAGCCCGTATTCAGGGCTTGTGAGTGTGATGGGAGTGACGGTCAATTTGTTTTCTGCTACATATTTTTGGTAAAAAAAAATCACAATAAGCGTATTTTGATTGGTTTGCACAATAGTTATTGCGTCTACTAACTACTGGAGAGATTTATGTCATTTTGTTTTTTTTATTTTACTAGTAATGGCGGCGATCTGCGATTTTTTTGCGGGACTGCAACATTGCGGCAGACAGATCGGACCCCTGACTGACATTTTTGACACTTTTGGGGGGGACTAGTGACATTACTACAGTAATCAGTGCTAAAAATAAGCACTGTTACTGTAATAATGACACTGGCAGGGAAGGGGTTAACATTGTGGGTGATCAAGGGCTTAAATGTGAGCCTAGGGGAGTTATTCTAACTGTGGGGGGGCATGGCTTGTGGAATGACCATAGAGACCTGTAATCCTATATAGAAGGATCACAGGGGCTCTACGATCATTCCAGGGAGAAGAACGGTCAGTTGTGTTTACAACAGCTGCCTGTCCTTCTCTCTCATCGGAGAACGATCGTGGGTGTCAGGCGGCAATCGGAGCCACCTGCCCACTGCATCGGCTTCCCCACTGACGAGCGGGGGCAGGAGCGTGCCGCCGGTGGCGCGCGCTCACCCCCTAACCTCCTGTTCGCGACCGCCGTACAGTTACGGCAATTCGTGAAGTAGCGGCTGCCTGCTGCAGTACATCTGCGGCGGGTGGTCATAAAGTGGTTAAAGGGGTTGTAAAGTCAGAAGGTTTTTTTTATCTTAACGTATTCATGCATTAAGATAAAAAAATCCTTCTGTGTGCAGCAGCCCCCCTAATGCTTACCTGAGCCCCCTCTTGATCCAGCGATGTCCATGCCTGTCTCAGCCATCCAGTACTCCCCTCCTTGTTGGGTTAGATGCAGCAGCAGTGCCATTGAAATCAGTTAGCCAATGAGCAAAGAGAGGGGACGGGCCCGAACCAACGCTCCATGTCTAAATGGATACATGGAGCTGTGACTCGGCTCGGCTGCTTGCTGTAGGGACACTCAAAGAGAGGGAGAGGCCAGAAGAGCTGAAGAGGGACGCAAAAAGAGGAGGACCTGGGCTGTTCAGTGCAAAACCAACTGCATAGAGGAGGTAAGTATAACATGTTTGTAAGTTTTATTGAAAAAAAGAGACTTTGCAATCACTTTGAAGTGGTTGTAAAATCAGTGCTCACAATTACTGCCTGCCCCTCTATTATAACAAGCTATACTACACAGTGGATTTTTATTTATTTTTTTAAATTTTGCTGCTAAATACCTTTTTTTCACATCTTCCGTATGCGGTCACATGACTGCCTGCAGCTCTCTTTCCCCGATCTAAGGACTACAGAGAGAGGGGTTGAGATCCCCCTCTGAAGTCAGCTGGGCGGTCACATGACCGCACACTGATGATGTGGAATAATGTATTTAACTGCAGAATTAAAAAAAAAAAATACATACACTGTGTATTATAGTTTGCTATAACAGAGGGGTTGGCAGTAATTGTGATCACTGACTTTACTGACACACAGAATAGTTGCAGGAGGGGCGGGTTTGAATATATGTGATTTTTTAAACTGATTTCATTCAATATTTGAGATATATAAAGCTTTTTTTTGTATTTACTTAAAGTTATTGTAAAGTCTATTTTTTTTTTCAAAATAAACATGTTATACTATAAAGGTTTTGCACAGAGCAGCCCTGATCCTCCTCTTCTTAGGTCCCTCTTCGGTGCTCCTGGCTCCTCCCTCCTGTTAAATGCCCCCACAGCAAGCAGCCTGCTATGGGGGAACCCAAGCCGAGCCGCAGCTACCTGTATTCATTCAGGTTCCAGCTGTGCTCAGCTGAGGGGGCCTATCTTTCTAAAAGTCCTTGAGAGCCAAATAGGGGTGCCACTAAGGATCTTTTCTGGGACTCTTCAGAGGAGTCTCCCTGCTAGGGTATGAGGGAGACAGCCAAGCCATGAGGAAAACCACTTCACAGAACAGGTAAGTATAACATGATTGCTATTTTTAAGCAAAAACCCAGAGACTTTACAATCACTTTAACTACTTGCCGACCGCCGCAAGTAGATATACTGCGGCGGTCAGCTCCGGCCAGGCAAAGTGACGTATATATACGTCACTAGCCTGTGACCGGCTTGTGAGCCAATAGCGGGCGAGCGCGCACGCGCGAGCTTGAGGCGCGCGCCCGCCCCGGCTCATTCACTGAGGAGTCCGCGCGTGTGACCGGCGGACCCGATGTCCGCCGGTCACACTACGATCGTCGGTAGAGCGGGAGAAAGGCGGGCGGCTTATGTAAACAAGCCGCCTGTCTTTCTACCCTGAGTAAAGATGGAGATCAGGCGGTTCTACTATGTAGAACCGTTGATCTCTGTTTTTACAATAGTAGACATGTCCCACTACAGTTAGAATCACGCCCCTAGGACACAATTAACCCCTCCCTCTCCAATACAGTTAACTCCTTCCCTGCCAGTGTCATTTTTACAGTAACAGTGCATATGTATAGCACTGATTACTGCAGTAATGTCACTGGTAACCCCAAAAGTGTCAAAAATGTCAGTCAAGGGTCCGATCTGTCCGCCGCAATGTCGCAGTCCCGCAAAAAAAATCGCAGATCGCCGCCATTACTCGTTAAAAAAAAAACACCAAAAATCTTTCCCTTTGTTAGTAAACGCGATAACTTTTGCGCAAACCAATCAAAATACGCTTTTTGCAATTTTTTTTTACCAAACATATGTAGCATAAAACAAATTGGTCGAAAATGTTAAAAAATTTTGATTTTTACATTTTTTTTTGGGGAATTTCATATAAAAAAATTTGAAAAATATTGTTATTTTTGCAAAATTTACGCTCTTTTTTTGTTTATAGCGCATGATCAAAAAATCGCACAGGTGATCAAATACCACCAAAAGAAAGCTCTGTTTGTGGGAAAAATAGGACGTGAAATTCGTTTAGGTACAGCGTCGCACGACCGCGCAATTGTCCGTTAAAGTCGCGCAGTAAAAAATCGCAAAAAAACCCCCTGGTCAGGAAGGGGGTAAAATCTTCCAGGGTTTAAGTGGTTAAGAAGCTGCTGCTAAAGGGATAGTGTCCTTGCATTCTTGTTACCATTCTGGAGTATCCCACAGCTCATTAATCCCCAACCAATTTGATCTGCAATAAAACTTCTAAAAAGGCAACCCCCAGACTGTTTCTTAAACCAGACGAGTGAAAGCTGTTGTTTGCCTGGCTGTACCGCCCTAGCAAGAAGAGAACCTGGGACACAAAACTATCTTTGTGGAAGTTGCGTTACTTAAGGCCCGTACACACGTACCGATCGTCGGCATACAAACGTCGGTGGACGAAGGATCTGCCGATTGTACGCGTGTTAGTATGGTGCCTCCGACAGATGTCTGCGCACAATCCGCGGACAAAAGTCTTTCGTGCAAACATGAAAATATTTGTATGCCGACACCAGAACGGACGATTGTTCGCCTGTCAGTACACAATTCGGCCGACAGACCGCAGATTTGCAAGACTGGGCATGCTCAGAAAATAGAAAACACAGGGAAAGTTAACCATTACATGACATCACTTCTGCAGTCGGCGGACAAAATTCTTGTGCTGTCCTTGTGCTGTCTTTGCACTTTTCAGCAGACACCGACATCCCGGGGAGAAAAGAGGAACATTTGTAAGCCGACCATCGGTACGTGTGTACGGGGCTTTACAGAAAATTTTGTTTGCTTGATAAAAAAAAAAAAAAAGAAATTATGTCGATTTTCAGCATTTCAGTACATCATAAAAATTAAAATATATGAAAAATTATAGATTACTGTTTCTATACTCTAAAATAATATATGTATATATATTTTTTTTAGAACCCCAAACGGAAAATATCTTGGGAGAACATGAAAAAAATAAACAGTTGGATCATCTTCTCGGTTTTAATGTTAATAATCATTACAAATGTTTTCTTCTGGTACAGTTTTGAAAGAAGATATATAACATTTTGCACATGTGCAAGCAAAACACAATCCCTTAATGCATTAAATTTGGAAAGCAGGATGCCATCCATCAATGACCATGTCTTTGATCCCACTGGTATGTGGACTATGGAACCTTCAGGGCGCCTTGGAAACCTCATAGGGCAATATGCAACACTTTATGCATTTGCAAAACGGCATGGACATCAAGCCTATATTTTACCCAGCATGCATTCAGCACTATCCAAGATGTTCAGGATAAAGCTGCCAGTTATTAGTCATGAAGTTGCAGACCAGATACCATGGAAGACCTTCAGAATGTACAATAACTGGATGTCTAAAGAATATTATAAAATCTCTGGAGAGTTTGTTAAACTTTCTGGTTATCCCTTTTCATGGACCTTCTATCATCATCTCAAAGAAGAAATTCTTAAGGAATTTACTTTCCATGACTTTATTAGAGAAGAAAGCAATGCCTATCTTGCTGATATACAGGGGAACAAAACTAACATCACCTTCATTGGCATACATGTCCGTAGAGGTGACTACGTAGATATTATGCTGAAGAGTAAGAAAGGTGTGCTAGCAAGCAAAGAGTACCTGCATAAGGCCATGGAGTATTTTAGAAAAAAATATAAAAACACATTGTTTGTGGTTAGCAGCAATGGGATAGATTGGTGTAAATCAAATATTAATAATTCCTTGGGAGATGTTTACTTTCTTGGAGATGGAAACGAAGGATCGCCATGCCGTGATTTTGCTCTCTTGGTCCACTGCAACCACACGATTATGACCATAGGTACATTTGGCTTATACGCAGCCTATTTGGCTGGAGGTGAAACCATCTATCTTACAAACTATACTTTGCCGGATTTCCCCCGTGGCACAGGTTTTAAATATGAGACTGTTTATCTTCCTGAATGGATAGGGATTCCTGCTGATCTCTCCCCACTTTTAAAAAAGGATTGATATCTCACTGAAAAGGGAAGTAGTATTAAAGTAAACCGGTCACAAACTTTACTAATCCAAATTAAACAAGAAGTTTGGGGTTATAAAAAAACAAAAACAAACCTACAGTACATACTCACCTCTATGCTGCATAATCAGTGTGATGCTGCAGCTGTCCCATGTCTGCTCTAAGCCTAAGAACTGAGCGATCACATGACTGCTGATCACTCAGCTCTCAGTCTACATGGAGCAGAAATCAGTGACTGTCAGTCATTACTCGGTTTTGCTCCTTCAGCTTTCACTGCAGCACTGGGCTAAAGACATGGCAGGTGTAGCTGGCTCCAGCGCTCAGCCTCCCATTGAAAGGTGGGGGCAGCTGTCAATCAGGCAGCTGGGTGGATCCCAAAAATATTGTCAGAATCATTCCAGAGCCTGGAGCGACTTCCTCCACGTCAGCTGATATCAGGATATAGCCCGCTGTCAGCAGTGTCTGGGTGACAGCAGTGCAAAAGTAAGTAAGAGAAGTATGACAAAAATGGCTTTGGCCATACTTCTCTTTTAACCGCTTGCCGAACGTATACTGCATGTCTGGGGCACGCATGCGTGTTGCTGGCGAACCACTCAAATTGTGATTGGACACAGCAAGAGCAAATCAGCGGCTCTGGTGGACTCGCCGATCGTTCCTGAGAGAGACAGAATAGCAGTCTGCCGATGTAAACAAGGCAGATCGCCGTTCTGTGAGAAGGGGAGGTAGAGATCCTGTGGTTCTGCTAAGCAGGAACATGGATCTCTGCCCTCTCATAGTAAAAGCACATCCCCCACAGTTAAAAATCACTCCCTAGGAACACAATAAACCCTTTGATCACCCCTGATGTTAATCCCTTTCCTGCCAGTGTCATTAGTATAGTGACCATGCATATTTTTAGCACTGATCACTGTATTAGTGTCACTGGTCCCCAAAAAACTGTCCAATTTGTCCACCGCAATGTCACAGTCCCGCTATAAGCCACTGATAGCCGCCATTACTAGTATAAAAATATAGTCATAAATAAAAATTCTGTAAATCTATCCTATAGTTTGTAGACACTATAACTTTTGGGCAAAACAATCAATATACGCTTATTGAGATTTTTTTTTACCAAAAATATGTAGCAGAATACATATCGGCCTAAATTAATGAAGAATTTAGATTTTTTTTCCATTTTTTTAATTGAAATTGTTTTATTGCAGAAAGTAAGATATATATATATATATATATATATATATATATATATATATATTTTTTTTTTTTTTAATTGTCCGTCTTTTTTTGGTTAAAGCGCAGAAGTAAAATCACACAGGTGATTAAATATCAACAAAAGAAAGTTCTATTTGTGGAAAAAAAAAGGACATAAATTTTATTTGAGTACAGCGTCGCACAACCACGCAATGGTTAGTTAAAGTAACGCGTATTGCAAAAAATGGACTGGTCATGAAGGGGGGAGCTCAAGTTGTTAATTAAAATATGCATTGTGAAAGTCTATTGTCAAAACAACCAGGAGCTCCCAAGATACAGACAATTGAAGTAAAATGTGAATGTTATGTTTCCGGTAAATGTTGAGTTTGGCCCTGCCCTAGCCTACCTTTTGAGCTTTCTTATTGGTCAACAAGGCTGGCCATCATTAAAGAAGCGATGGGACTTGATTGGGCAAGCCATGCCTAAAGTTAATCTAAACTTAACACTAAAATCACACATACTGTTAGCTTTAACCCTTTTTCGTTGCCAGACCCTGCGCTCCACTTTTAAACTTAGCTGGCCAGGCCCTTTTTTCAATTTTTCCATTGCTTTTTTATTTTTCCCTTACAGCTTTCAGAGTTTGTTAAAGACCCCCTTACAAACCATATATTTTCTGAAAGCATATGACCAGTAGAATGCAAATATGGTGCTATTAATTTTTAGGGAATAATAAAATGTTTATCAAAACAATATTTTTGCTAAAAAATACACTAAAATCATTATTAGCAAATAAAAACAGAGCACATTTTACAAAATTCCTACCAACTATAAAAGCTAACCTGTATTGAGTTAATAAATAGCCACTATTTGTAAATTTTAAATTGCAACTTTTTGCGAAATGGTGAAAATCATACATGCGCAAAAACGTGAATATCCACATTTCTCTAAAAATCGAGAGGTTTTCATTTTTCCTTACAGCTTTCCGAGTTTGGTAAAGACCCCACCAAACCAAATATTTTCTAAAAGCACATGAGCTGTAGAATAAACAGAAGGTGATATTGATTTTAAAGCCCTGCAATATTTGTGCAAATATTTATCAAAATAATATATAAGCTAAAAATTCTCTAAAATCATTTTTAGGAGACATAAACACAGCACATTTTACAAAATTCCTGCTAAAATCCTACTAAATATAAAAAAGCATAACCTGTACTGAGTTCATAACAAATATTTGTCATTTTTAAATTGCGCCTTTTTGCAAAATGGTGAAAATTGAACGTATGCAAATATGTAAATAACCACATTTCTCTAAAGATTTGAAGGTTTTCATTGTTCCCTTACAGCTTGTCAGAGTTTGTTAAAAAAAACACAAACCATATATTTTCTGAAAGCATAGGACCAGTAAAATAAAAGGAAGGTGCTACTGATTTTTAAGACCCCACGATATTTGCGCAAATGTTTACCAGAGCAAAAGTTTGCTAAAAATATACTAAAATCATTATTAGCAGACACAAACACAGCAAATTGTACTAAATTCCTGCTAAATTCCTACTAAATATCAAAGCCTAACCTGTATTGAGTTAATAAATAACAAATATTTTTAAATTTAAATTGCAAATTTCCGAAATGGTAAAAACTGAATGTACACAAAACTATAAATAACCAAATTTCTCTAAAAATCTGGAGGCTTTTATTTTTCACTTTTAGAGTTTTTAAAAGACCCCCCAAACTTTAAATTTTCTGAAAGAAAAGGATGCTTAGAATAAATGGAAGGTGCTACTGATTTTTAAGACCCCACGATATTTGCACAAATGTTTCCCAAAGTAATATTTTTGCCAAAAATGCAGTAAAATAATTACTAGCAGATACAAATACAGCCAATTTCACTAAATTCTTACTAAATATAAAATCTTAACCTGTATTGAGTTAATAATAAATAACAAATATTTGTACATTTTAAATTGCACCTTTTTGCAAGGTTGCAATCATTAATAGTGGATTCATACATGGCAAAATGTACAAAATTCCTGCTAAATTCCTACTAAATATAAAAGGTAAAACTGTAATAAAGTAATAAATACCAAATATTTGTACATTTTAAATTGCACTTTTTTTTGTGTAATGCTGAAAATTGAAGGTACACAAAACTGTAAATAAAACTGTAAATACAACTGTAAATAAAACTGTTAATAAAAACATTTTACTCTAAAAATCCAGAGGTTACCATTTTTTTACCTACAGCTTTCAGAATTTGAAACAACCCCCCAAACCAGAAATGTTCTGCTAAATTACTATTAAAGCATCCTTCTCATGTGGCAAACTAAAGTGGCATCCCTGTGAATCCCCGTGCATCTCCGTAAAGGTAGTCCTATTTATGTCAATTGGGATGCAACGGCTGCACAGGCATAGCCGCTGTTCCCAATCTGACATCCGTGTGGGTGTGGGTGTGGGTGTATGACCCCGAA